>NC_079340.1:28562163-29165913 GCF_029582105.1 Oenanthe melanoleuca | reverse complement strand
TGACTATAATTATTTCAAAGGATTGATAAAAAGTATATTTTTAGTTAGCAACAAATTAAAAGTTCAGGAAAGAAAACTCAGAGGCTATTTTATTGTCTTTACATCTCTCTTTAAAATCATACTAATTTTCCTTTCCAACATTATTTTATTGTATTAAAATATAACCATGCTAGAAAAATTTCTCATTATGTTAGCAAAAATGAATACAAGGTAGATAGTATACCAACACAATGACTGTAATCTGCTAATATAATAAGGCCTTCTATTATGTTTAAAGAATAATCCAGTTCTTGATCATTTTGACACAGTTTGAAAACACTGTTTCAAAAGGATAGAATGTGGCATATTTCTCTGCTTAAGAAAAAGTTTCTTATGTCCTCATTTACTGCTAAAAAAACAGATAATAATGCAAAAATTATGTTGGAGTAGATTTCATTTCTGCACTTGGAAATTGTGTCTATTTTGTGGAATAAGCATGTACAGGAGTATCTGTGATTAGGTAAACATGTTTTCAGATCTACATCCAAAGAACTGGTTCAGGCCTTCAGTGTGTTCTGTAGCTGGGCTGAAAATGTGAATGGCACTGTGAGAACCTGCCATGGGGACCTGCACATACACAGCCACCAGCTTTTCTGGGATCTGAACTCTGACCACTTCTCTGACTGGTATTCATAAGAGAGTTTTAAAAAGAACCCAAAATACATCTGGAAAATTATCAGAACTGGGACTCATGGTAGTATCTGTAAATATCCAATAAGAGGTAAAGGAAGAGATAAAAAGAAAATTGCCTAGAACCTGACAAATCATAGAGATCCCTGAAGATTCAAATTAAACCTGATGTTACATTTAGTTACAGTAGTCCTCCTTTCAAAAGTTCAAGTCATTTTTTAATAACAGCATCAGAAATAGCTAAGCTGTAATTACTGTGTTGTGCCAGTTTGATGTTCCACAGGAATCTCAAAGGCATGACTCGTTTCATTCATGAGAATCATTGTTTGGCAGGTCTCCAGGACAGGAATTCAAGTGAGAAAGGAAATTAGATCAGTTGACCAAAAGGAAATAAATCAGATTATTTGAATATTTGCTCAATGGGGAGCAGAAAATTGCCATCTGAAAAATTCAACACTGAATCAAGTGTTGGCCACAATAGCAGCAAATCTGATGTAGGGACATCAGGGTTGGTCACAAGGTTGTGCTGCCTTCTATTTTCTTCTGCAGATAAAAAGACTTTATAGATTATTTCAACACAAAAACCCAGCAGTAAGTTGCAAATTCTGATAAGTAGCCAACAATATCTTTTGTAGATTTGTTTCATCAAGCACTGACTTTGTGAATACAAATACTTCTGGACTGATGCAAGTCTGGCAGGAGCTCTTGCCACCTTTTTTCCTATGAAAGAACCTGTTAGAAGTCAGAATTTTTTTGCGGGAGGACTGGAGATTATTCTGAAAATGTGGCTTTTAAAATGACAAGTACATTTAATTTGTAATTATAAATTGCAATCTATGTGGATATTTGACCACAGTGTACCACCAGTTCCATTCTTACTACAAATTGGTTGTGGATACTAAATAAGGAGCACAATGTTTGGATAAAAATTGTTTAATGGAATTGAATTTGCCTTTTGAAAATGTATCCCTACCAACCATATAGATTTACAGGTCATAAAGATGTCACAAACCTTTTAATTTTTTCAATGTGTTCAAATTTGGTCACATTAAGAAAATGTCTTGCAGCCTAATGGTCTAACAACTCACTAGAACAAATGGCAGTGAATATCCAGTATCAATACAGTTATTAATTACCAGTTATCTGTGTACCAAATACAACCAATTATTCAATGTAAATAAAATAACTCTCTTAAAAATTGATTTCCCAGATGAGAGGAAAATCTAGTTAGCAAGCTGAGTGTGAAATTTACATGTAGTTCATGAAAAAGTGATTACTTACGGAATTAATTGATTTTAGAAATGAATCTAAGGATGTAAAATTACGGCATAAAAAGGAAAACAATCTGAAGATCTGATTTAAAAGGCATTTAGTTTTTCCTTCCATGCACAGCCAATCCCAGAAGCTGGGATCAACCACGAAATTCCTACTCAAAGCAATATTCCTGATTATCCATCTTCATAACACTGGCCCTTTTCTCATTCCTGACAATTGGGTCGTGTTGTGGTTTGGGGTCAGCAATTCCTTTCTCAAAAGTCTCATTATCATACTGAGATAGTTTTCAATCTGTCATACTGTCACTCAAAAGTTCATCTTCTCACAGATTATTTGAGACATGGGAAACCTCCTGTCCTTCAGACACATTTCAGTGTTAGTGATGTCAGCCTTGTCCCTTCATCTTTTCCTTGTGCCTCCCTTCCTGTTGTTCTTCTATGCAAGATGTTCTTGCTTAATCATTTTCAGGCTGCTCCTAAATACCTGTGTCACCTATGAAAGCTGAAAGGACAAGGAGTAACAGAATCTTCCAGATAAGCCCTTTGCTCTGCACACACTTTGCATTTTTGTGGTTTTCTCTTTACCACATTAATCTAAGGCACTGCTGGGAATTTGGGAAGGATTTTTCAATTCTTGGAGTATGAGCCTTGTCATTCTGTCCCAGCATAAACATTTTGGTGTGGCTTATCTACAAGGCTTACAAGTTGGAAGAGATGCCATATTCCTGTTGCTGTACAACTTGATTTCTGAAAGAAATTCAAGTCGGAGCAGCTGAGGGAGCTGGGGCTGTTTAATCTGGAGAAAAAGAGGTTCAAGGGGGAACCTCATCACTCTGCACAACTCCCCGACAGGAGTTTGGAGCCAGACCGGGGTCAGGCTCTGCTCCCAGAGAATATGAGATGAGAGGAAATGGCCATGTGTTGCATCAATTGAGATTTAAATTGGACATTAGGAGTAACTTTTTCACGGAAAGGGTGACTAAACATTGGAATGGGCTGCCCAGGCAGGTGGTGGAGTCACCGCCTCTGGAGGTGCTCAAGGAAGGACAGCATGCAGCACCCGGTCTGGCTGAAACGGTGATGCAAGTTGGATTCGGTGATCCCGGAAGCCTTTTCCAAATGAAATGATTCTGAGGCTCTGACTCAGAACCCAACACATATCATCCCTGCAGCCCCGCTCCCCTCACGGCCGCCATGGCCGCCCCGCCCCGGGACACGCGGCCCCGCCCCGCTGCCATGGCGACCAACGCGCCCGCTGATTGGCTGCGCCGCCCCGCCCAATCCGCGCGCGGGGTGTTCCGGCGGTGCCAAGATGGCGGCCAGGTAAACACGGCCGGGGGCGCCGGGCGCGGGGCCGTGCGGGGGCACTGAGGGGACTCTGAGGGGACACTGAGGGGACATTGCCAGCGCCGCCGGCCGTGCGGGGACTGGCGGCACAGCGGGGGCCGCCTGCCTTCCCTCAGGCCAGCACGGAGCCGCGTTTCTCTCCGCGTCGCTGCCTCCGGAGCCTCCCCGGCCCTGTCGCGGCCCGGCGGTGAAGGGAGGTGCGTGCCTGTCCCGGGAAGCTGCCCCTGTGGAGGCACGGGAGGCGTTTGCGGCAGTGTCACCCCTAGACTGAAAGCTGTAAGCAAACGCATAAGGGCACAGCTTTAAAGGACAAGGAGCGGGGTAAAAAAGAGCCAGTATTGTCAGCGTCTGCACTCAAGACGTTGTCTAAAGCATGTAATGATAGTTATGTAAGATAAGCAAAAATATTGATGACGTGTTTTGCTGTTTCTGTTTCTCTCTTCTGCAGGCTGTTTTTGTGTTGGGATGGGTGAGCTGGGATCTTTGCAGTGACTTGAAGCAGTCTGGACTTATTTAAACTGGGAGATGTGGAGTGGGCTGTTACCTCCAGGACTGAATGAGAGTGATGTTGATCTAAGTTCTGATGATGGAGACGAAACACCTGATTCCTGCTCAAAAGAAGATGCTGAGAGACTTCAGGGGACTGAACAGGAGAGTAATGCCAGCACTGAACTTATTGTACCAGTGACAGATGAAGGAAGTGAATCTCAAACCTGCCCTCCTGGAGTTTCTGTAAATATCTGGAATGTATGTATTGTTACAGGTCTCCAAATGAGCATACTCAAATGGCTGATTTTTAGATTAAAATAATTCAGGGTTGAATAGTTAATGTACAAATCTGAAATTAGATAAAATATAATCTGAGTATACAAACCTTAGATTATTTAAAGCAAGGTGAACAGGAATTTAGGAAGGAGGTTATTAGGTGGTAGCTTGGTGGTGATTGAAAGCACAGCAAGGAGTTGTCATAACTATACAGTTACATAAAACTTGTGTTTTCAGTGGTTTATGGGCTGTGAGCTGCTTGGTAGGTGCTTTCTGCATTGGTAAGGATGTGTTTCAGCCTCTGTGGGGGTGCTGCATGCCTGGGAAGGGGAGGTGTGCCCTGCTGCTTGCTGTAAGGGTTAATTGCAAGTATCCAGACTCAAGAGTTCCTTATAACCTCCTGATTTTGCAGTTGTGTGTAGAGACTGGAGAAAAAAAATCCTCTTAACAAAACAATATGTTTTAGGCTTTGGATTCAAAATAAGATTTGGCAACCTTTTTCATCTCTCAGTCATTGTAGGTAGCCTGCTGTGCAAGGACCATGCTGTCACTAATTTGTGGATTACAAACTACCAGCTAGGCAGTTAAAGTACATGGTATATCTCAGGAGTATACAACAAGCAAAAGTGTGTTCTGTGTCACATCCCATGAGAGAACTGTCAGATCTGAACAGTCCTGGGATGTAGAAAGGGCAGAAAGTCAGAGAGAGGTGATGAGAGATTAGCACCAATTCCAGTTTAACATCATCAGAATAACATGGTCCTGATTTATTGGGATGTAATAGATAACACAAGGCACAAGGATAATTAAGCATTTATCTGTGTACTTTCATAAAAGTGGAGGAAAATTAAAAATACTGACTTGCTGTTTCATAATCTTGTAGAAATTTGTGGAGCTTCAGAAGAAACACCGTGAAATGAAAATGCAAGTAAAAGAGGAAAACAGATGCCGAAAAAGAAAGCGCCACCGAAAAGGTGGTTTATTTTATAATTAACAGAATTTATTTTTTCAAATTGAATTAGTATCAATATTTGCTGTTTTGTGGGGCTGGTGGTTTTGGATTTTGAGGGTTTTTTATGTTTTGGTTTTTTTTTTGAATGAAGAATTGTTTTCTAGCTGTTATCTAGGATTGATTTTTTTTTTTCCTGCTTGTATACATCACTTGCAAGGTTGTAGTGAGGTTGTAGATTGCTACACAGAATGCAAGTAGTATATTTGTCCTCTTGCTGAGTTAATACTGATTTATAATGGTTAAGTGTATTTCAGTAGTTCTGTAAAACTTGAGTTTTGGACATTCTGGTTAAAACATCACAGATATTACAGGAGTTTCTTACAACTGAGTGGTTTAAGTCCACATGATCATTGGGTAAAATCCCAGTGTTGATCTTTCAAAAGAAACGTGACCAATTAGAACTCTGTTAAATTTATTGGATGCTGTGGGGTATCACTGTGTAATGTTGGATTTTTCTTTCTTTTTTTTTCCCCTTAGCAAAACAGAGAAAGACCGATGAAGTGGCTAAGAGGTATAACCAGGTCAATGGGATTACCTGAGGTCTGTTAGTAGCAGGCTAAACTTGTTATAAGCTTGACCACACTCATAGCCAAAGCCTAGCTTTGAGCATTGTGTAAAATATCTTTTAAATTTGTTCAGTGTCTCTGTTGGGCAGGCTGAATTTGTGCCAGTGATTGCTTGATGGAGTGTTACTGCTTGGTCTTAAAAATCAACACAAAAGTATTATTTAATGTAATTTTTAATAGATTTAATGTTCTTCCTACTTCCTTCATACAAGCCTGCTCCTTCCCTTCTTTTTCCTTGTTGGTAGTGTTAGGTTTATGGTTTGACTCAAAGACCTTTTTCAACCTAAATGAAATTTAGGACCTAGCAACCTATCAGTTTGCTTTCAAGATTGTGAAATTACACTTAAAATGGGGAAGGAATAATTAATTTCACCTCATTTAAAAACTGAATTGGTGAAAAGACCATGTCTGTCAAATAGAACATTTTGTTTTAGCTTTGAAAAGGATATTACAAGTTGTGGAAAGGGAAGTGGTTATAGTAATGACTTTGTTTGTTTGTTTGTTTGTTTTTAGTAGTCAGCAGTTGGAAAATGAAGACAAATGGAAAGAACTTACACAATACTTTGGAATCAATGATAGATTTGAATCACCTGTGTACAGCAGGGCTCCACAAAAGGTGACTTATTACAAAGTGTCAGCTTGTATTTGGCAATAAAAGAACTTAATTGAGATAGGAATAAAACTGAGGCTGTTTGAGAGTACAGTCACTCTGAGGAAGGACGATTTTGTGAACTTGTTAAATAAATATCCTTCAATGGTTAATGTGCTTTCTTTTAAAATAGTATCCAGGCTTGTTTCCTGTCTGGTTTTCTTTTCTCCTGTTGTGAGAGACAGAACACTTCATATGCATTGTTTGACTTTGCCTTTTGTTTTGCTTCATCGTGTTTTAACTTAAAAATGTGTCACATAAATCTTTCAGTTGACACCAGTGACTACAGGAATTAAAGGGGCAAACCTAGCATACATTTTGACTGGATTCATAATACATTCTGTTCATAAATATTGCTGTGTAACTAGTCATATCTGAAATAGTTGGCACACGTGATGGATAAGAATCTCACTATATTGTGAGTTTTTGTAGCACTGTTGGCTCTACAATATTTCTTATAAAGTTCTGTGTAAGTTCTATTACATGAAATGTTCAGTTAGCTTCCTTTATGATACATTTTGTATTTTTAGTTTTCTTTACGTAAGTTTCTACATGCAGGTCCTGAAGATTTGTTTGCTTCTTACTTTTGGTGGCTGTTTAGTTGTCTTTAAAGTGCTCAGGACAGATCTGGAATGAGGCCCAAAGTGTTCAAATGCAGATGATTTCATTGTAATTTCAGGGATATTATCACTAGAGGAAGATACATCTCGTTATTTTCAGAAAAGGCACCTTAACAGAATTTGCCATCACTGCAACTTTCAATTGTGCATTTTTTATTTTTTACCACCTGAAATAATTCAAGTGCAGTGTTTGCCGATCCCTGTTTCTCAAGAATTCCATTAGCTTTTTCACTTTTATTTATTAAAAAAGTGTATGTTATGGAACTGTCAAATGTGTTTTCTTTAGCCTCACTAGTACTTAAAACCAGTGAGGCTGTAAATTGTCTTTTGTTATGAAAGTGAAGTTTTTTTGTGAAATTCTGGAGTCGGTGCTACCATTCTGTATTCCATCAAAAGTTTACAATTACAATTTCCAGGAAATAGTTACTTTTTATTGTTGTGTTATCTGTGAGTGTTGTCATTAAACAACTTATGCTTACCTCTGAAAATAAGAAAACAATCTTTAATCCAGAAACTTTTTCATTGTTTTCCATAGGGCTGCTAGAATTTTTAATTTATTAGCACAGTGGAGTGGCTTTGTGCCAGAACTCTGTTTTTTGGGTAAAGATAAGATCTTAGAACTGAACGATACAGTGGTAATTGCCATTCTTCATGTTACCTGACACATATATTTCACATTTTGTTTAGAAAGCTCCAGGGATGGAAGAGATAAGCCAGATCAGATGAAATTTTATTGTGACAGGCATAAACTAGCCCGTGTAATTTTTTTAACCTATAGTATTATCCTGCACATAAGGTGGAACTAATGCAATGATTTGTGCTCAGGCGGCCTCTCAGTGAATTCTTAATTGTACTGTCCATTACAATACACAGACAGAGTGATTTGTGGTGCACAGAAATTAAAATTAAATTCTTAAAGAATTTTATGAAAGAAATATTTTTAGAAAGGAGGTACTCCCTTTAAATATGTTCTTTTTTTCTAAAGGCATTTACCTTTTTTTTTTTTTTTTTCCCTAGTCTGGCCTTGAACTGAGCATAGAGAAGTGTGTGGCTGAAGGTGACATTGCCAAGGCTGAGGAGCTGAGTGACAGATTAGCCATTCGTGAGGTAAGTGGGCTGTTAACAAAAACTGGGTTTAGTTTTGCACATCTGGACTAAAAGTGTCATGAGTAAAACACTCACTGAAGATTGTTTGCAGCATCTTCCCCATTTCCTGAGCAGACTGCTGTCAGTGACTGAAGGACTTTGCTGCTGATCTAGCTATGCTTGGACAGCTGTGGCTGTGTTTAAGAATTGAAAATACAGCCATGAACTGTCCCAGGTAACCTTGCTTTAGAGCCTTGCTGCTCACTCCACAACTCAGAGGAGTTGGTATCTGGCCATCTCTGTTGAGCTTTTGATTTTTCTCTATGTTGCAAGCCAAGAGGATAGGAGTAGGATGTTCCCTTCCTCTCAGTTTCCTGTGCCTCATAAAATTTTTTGCATTACCTCACCCACAAGTTTGGGAAGCCTGAAGACAGGTAGAGATTTAGCAAGCCTAGAGCAAATAAGGACATATGAACCCCAAGTTGTGTGCCAGTAATTGTTTTCCTGTGTATTCATATGGTCAGGAGTTGATGGCTGGAAGAATTCTGAAGAAAAATGGGAGTAGATGATTGTCTCTCTGTACTACTGCTGTAGCCTTAGAATTGTGCTGGATATTTTTTCTTCTTGTCATAATTGTTCAGTGTATAAATACATACATAAAAACAAGTCCTGAGTAACACAAGTTTTTCAAGATGTTGTTTTATTAGTTGGTGTAGCTGGGTAATTTCATGAATGCTGTGGTCTCTTTGCCACAAAAATGGATGCTTTTAAATCTGTGTGTACTGCTTAATGAGTACTTAAAGCTGGTGAGGAATCTATCAGATAGCTATGGTAACTTAATTTAAGAAATTGTTCAATTTGTGCACATAGGGTAGGTGGTAGCAGCTGAAGTAAAAATAGATTAAGTCCACACAGGCTATTTTGCCCACTGCAAGTTGTGCATGAGGAGAAAATGCAGAGGAAAAAATTTGGATTAAAAGATAGTTGAATAGTTTTGAAGCCAGGTAAGAAGAAAAAAAGAACTACTATTTCAGTGAGTGGAGAAGCAATCTTTTTAGAGTCATCTGAGTAATATGATTTAAACTATACATCTTCTAGATTTATACTAAAAATTAATAATATAATTTTTGCTTTCATTCCTTTATCTTGCATATTCTTCCACCTTCACAGAGGTAATGGGAATTTTCTGTCCACTGTATATGCTTGCAAAATTCAAAGGTATTAGAAAGGGATTAGGAAAGCAAAGACAAATTTTAGCTGCTTCTCATACAAATATTTTAAATGTTTCTTAAATACAGTGTTTTAGACTAAGCTTTAATGTAAAATTGCAGATTTAAATCTGTTTAATGCAATGTATTACAATATTGTGATGGCTTTAAAAACAGATGGTTTTTGAAGTGGGAAGTACAGTTCTTAAGGTTCTCTGAGGTCAGGTAAAAGTAACTGTTCCTCAGTGAGTGTTCTTACAAAATCATTAAACTCCTCCATTTAGTCACTCAGGGCAGTTTCTAATGACTAGACTCTTATCTGCCTTGTCACCAGGGATCACAAAATTTCAGTCTGCAAAGATAACAGCTATTGACAGTGGTAGGAATGTGTCCTGATGTTCCCTTTGAGTCTGACCAGCTTCTGACTGTTTTATTACCTTTCATGTGTACAACATGAAAAACCCTTGCTGTTCTCCTTCACAAATGTCATTATCCCATCTCCTCTAAAGTGGTTGGAGTATTATAATCAATAAAACATACTGAGGTTCTAGTGCAAATTGTTTGACTATAAAACAAATTAATGTAAGAAGTTTTAAGGTTTTGTAATATTTATGATAAACTGTTATCTGATTTTGGTGGCCATGGGATTATACAACATCCAGCATATCCCAGGTGCTACAGCAGTGTATTATTATTTGTGGAACATTAGCTCCAAATTGTTGACTTTCAAATATTAGCATGTTGTAATTCTGAAAACAAAATGCTTGAAACATTATTAGTATTCACAGCCTTGACTTGGTTTTGGTTAAGTGGGTTTATCTGAACAAATAGTATGTTGAAAGAAGGAAAACTCAAATGACTGGCTTGATCTCTCATGAGGAATTCTGTCGAGGCAGAATCCATGTGAATTCACTGGGGGTCTCTGCTCTTGTAAAGATGTGCTCCATTGCTCTTTGCAAGGTTCATTTTTCTTTGTGATTTTCAGAAGCTTATTTTTTTTTTAATGGGTCTTTTAAAATACTTTTTTCTAAGGAAATTGTTCTAACGGTGACTGTTTCAGTGAAGAGCTATAAAAAGAGGATTTGATTATGGAAGAGGTTGATTGAACAATCATTGTTTTTTATACAAGTACAGCTAATAAAATATTGCTTTCATGTTGTATAGTATTGATTCAATTGCTACTCTTCTTTTCTTAAAATTTTACGGAAACGTCCATTTTAAAATACAATGCCTCTAAGTCAGTAAATTTTTAAATTATGTGGCTATTTGTACTCTGACTTCCAAATGCAACACAGCTCTGTGAGCAAGTCAGGCATGGAACTGTTCTGTGGCTGTACACCACTTCTGAAGTCTGGAGTAATAAATGGATGAATTATTGTTCTTTTATCTCAACTTCATCTCTTTATGTATAGTTTTCATTTTTCTTAAGCGGTGTTACAGGGCTGGGGACAGAGAGTGCGTGAGAAGCAGCTGTGTGGTGTTTGGGGTGCAGCCCCCCTTGCAGCCATGTGAGAAATGTTCAGTGGGTAGGTGTTCTTTTTGAAATCAGGTGTATGGGGTTTTAATCGGCACCATTTTCTTTTGCAAGAAGCAGTGACTGGAACCTGCTGATAAAGCTTTTGCTTTGAGGCACAGATCCCAGAGTTCTTAAAGCCGTTTCCTGCCTTAATAAGTGAAACTAATTTTTGATGTATAACATTTATAAGCCTGTGAAACTGATAGGGCAGCTTCAGTATTTAGAAAAATGAAGCCAAAAATAAACAGATGATGGGTATAGACAGTAAAAACATGTCCTAAAAAGCAAAGGAATGTCAAAATGATGCTGTCAATACCCTGTCGTTGTGACACTGTGAGAAAAGGTTTTTTTAAATCAGATTCATTTAAAATCAATGATGACTTAGGCAATATGCATAATCTAGCAGCTGTCAGTGCATCATGGAATTTTACATTCTGAAAACCTAAATGGTACTGCTTTAAGGGTCTTCAGGTTTCCAAGTGGTACTTGTTGCAGGTTTTTTAAGGAGAGTGCTACAGCTCTGCATTAAATGAGGCTTTGGGCAATATATTATTTGTTGTTTTCTTTGCTTTGACAAATACACACAAATGCTGATTTTAAAACAAAGCTTCTCAATCCAGTAGCATTCAGGGTTTTGGAGTGAGAATTAGAACTTGGATACTTCCTGCATGAGGCTGTATTTACTGGTGACTGCATGGATGGATTCATATGTAGCTTTTGAGACTGGCTGGTGTGTTCTCCCCTTTTTGTTGGCATTTCTGTTATAAAGATGATCTGTATGTATAAATCACTGCTGAATATTTTGTCTAATATCTGGGCAAACCTCACTGCCAAGTATTACCTCTTGTCTCCTGTAGTCAGTCATCAGGTAGCAGATCTCTAGCTGTGACATCCTTGGCCATCCCCACAGCATGTTCCCTTGTTGGGTGTTCTGCTTCCCTGAGAGGTGTGGTGGTCCTGAAGTTCTTGATTTCATTATTTTATACACAAGTGAAGTTTTTCCTGAAAAAAATATGTGGGTATCTCTGTAGAGAATAAATTAGGCCTTCAGTAACTGCACCTTCAGCTTCTGGCTGGAGCACCTCAGTGCTGTGATGCAATTACAGTGCCCAAGATCAACACTGCTTTGATAAATGTGTTGGGCAACAACATAATGCAGGTGGACCATGCTCCTTAATTCACTGTAGATCTTCAAGCACAGTCTGCTGAATTATTTATTTAATACCTGACCTACAGTACTGTTAGTATTAAATAACTGAGCAGTTCATTACAGTGTAGCTGGTACAATATGCACAGTTAGTGTTTATTACTGGAATCCAGTTGCTGTCTTTGTTATCACATTCCAGGGCTTCCAGCATTGGCAGAGTCCTTCACTTTTTATAGGTGTGCTTTTCAGATGTAGACTGGCATACCTAAAGCTATTGTTTGAGCATTACATTTAAGGATGACTTACTTAACTTCAGAGATGCCAACAGAAATGTTAATGTAGGAGCTACCAAAAAAAAAATCTGAGCCTTTTAGAATGAAGGTTATTAAGAGAATAAAGTTTATGTGAACACTTATCTGGGCTGAGATGACATGATTTTTTGGTGATGCCTTAGGGTAGGATAGCTGAGATCTAATAGTAGAAGGTACTTGGGATGTGGAGCTGGGAACAGACACTTGGAATTATGTCAACTTTTTAATGCTTTCTGAAAATCTTTCTGGGATTCTGTCTTAGGATGTAATTAAATTGTTCCTACTGTGTTAGTGGAAATCCACCTAGATTTTTTTAAAGAATAAATGTTGATAAATTACAGCACTGTGACTGTGCATAGCTGGATGTGTTTATCCCTTTGAGTAAGGATGGTATGTGCAGATATCTGGTAATTTCACTCTGCTATAAATCAGTTTCAATTTGGAGAGACACTTGTAAAAATTATTTTCATAGGTAAACCAAAAGATCTTAAAAAGTTCCCCACCACCACTCCTTCAATATACTTTCAAGCTTTTTTCCCCCCTAGAGAAAGAGGTTTTTTTTCACAGTGCTTTTGTGCTCAAATCATGGTTTGGTGTCTCAAAATGCAGAATACAGATTTCTTATGGCTCTAATATTGTGACAACTAACCTGACTAAAGCCCAGACTTTGCACTTGGTGTTTTTTGTGTGAGCTGCCTGGTAGATAGGTGCCGCATTGTCTATGAACACATTAGCCTGAGGACTGTAACTTGAACACGATTAAATGATCTGGACCATATTAGACTTACCTGTCAAAAGTAACTTTTTGTAACTAATCTTGTGATTTAATGTGCTAAATTGCTGTAGCACTTGTCAGTCTGTAAATAGCACAGACTCTTTGACAGCAGTTCCTAAGCACTTGGCTTAGTGGCTTCTGGCATTTTGGACTTAAAAAAAAAGACTTAAAAAGCAGAAATTTATAGGGACACTGGTATTTAATCAAACTTAAATGAAAGATCTACATTGTAATTGATGAAATTAATTGGCTATTCACTGGAATATCATTCTCATGTTATAGCAAGATCAGCCCTGCTGTTGTCCTTAAAATTTGATGCATCAGTTTTGACCATTTTCTCATGATCAATTAGAATCTCCTGTCTGCAAGTAATCTCTAGTCATATAAATTAGAAAGGGAAGCACACAAGGCAGTTTGTTGGTTATAACTGCTGAGAGCCTTTCTGGAAACTGGTTTCCATGTGAGAATCTGAGTAGGAAATGATTGATTGTGATGACACTACTGTCAGGGATGGACAGGAGTCAGTACTTGATGCTATTCTGTTGGTAAAATAAAATTTCTAAGTTCTGTGCAATGTTCCCAATTTCTCACAGTGTTTTCAGGTACCTGAGGTGATGCAATTTTATATGGTGTGTGACCAAGCACGAATTAACTTGGAGCTTTTTTTGTGGAAGAGCTGCCCCCTCCCCAAAAAAAAAGAAAAAAAAGAGGGGTTTTTTTAATCTGTGAAAGATTTCATTTCTTACCTTAGTAAAGGTGCTCCCAAATACTCCTCTTCATTGAGGTGGTTTTCTTTTAACCTTTGGAACATGGCAGGGTTATCACCTAGAATTACATTCTTATGCTCCCTTAATTATGTATATCTTTTCCTTAACAAACCTTAAAAAAAGATTTCAGATGTTACAAGTCTAATTAAAGAGACAGACAAAGCACAGTTTATACTGTAGATTTTTTCTGCAGTTCAATTAATCAGCATGTTTTCTCTTTTAATTAAAACCATTTTAGTAAATTAAAGCCCACAGCAAAACACATATATAATTTGTTTGTAATTAGCTCTTAATTGGTGGTAGTTGAAGCTTAGCACCCTTGGTTTCTTTCTTCATGATTGCCATTTTATTAGCAGCCAGTCATTAATTAATCTTTTTTTCTAATTAGCTTATAAAACTGTTGATGGCACATTATTGTAAATGTGATTTTAAGTTCAAAGCTTGTTAATAAGCTTTCTTACTTAGAAGAACAGAGATAAAGAAATTGCTGAAAACAGTACTACAGTTCTTTTTTTAAAACTGCCTTTGTTATAAGGGGGCTCTGTAAAGCATCTAACAGCTTATAGTTAATTTTTTAATGCTGTGTTTTCTCGTGAATGGAGGAAGTTACTTGCATTTAAATGTTTAAGTCTAGCAAAGAGCTTAATATTAGAACAGTTTTCTGTCCTTGCTCCATTACTGTGTCATCCAAATATAATTTGATGTTGTAATGCACAGCATAAAAATACAACAAAGGTATTACAAAGTATTTTACAGGGTAAGTTGAACACATCATTGAAAGGGGACAATTTTCACTGCAAAATCCACTCTGTATTCTTGTTTGCTTTATATATTTTATATACGTCAGCAATGGATAACATTCCATAACATAAAAGGAGAAAATCATTGCTAGAGGCAAGCCTGAAATAACTAGATTCGTATTTGATGAGAAACTGTAACACTATATTAAAAGGCTGTTTGGCTTCTCTGCTATGATCATAGGATATTTCAGGACCTGTTTGAATATAGATGTTTTGTTGGAGCTTTTGTAGGTTTAATATTTTATATTTCATACCTCAGTATTTCTAGAGCAGTTGTTGAATCCGTTGTGTCAGTACTTGTATCATTCAGCATTTACATTTTACAGTCCTATCTTAAAGACAAGTCCTTGCTTTGTGATATTTAATGTTAAATGTCCTGATTTGCAAGGAAGTTTTCTGGAAGTTACAGTACATTCTGTTGCAACTTAATAAAAATGTTTACTCTTCTGCCTGAACTTTACATTCTATTTCAACTTCAGCCATTTCTTTGCTTGTTTTAAAAGTGTTTTATGATGCTGTGCAAGAAACACTAGAAAGGGATAGCTGACAAGGAAAAAATTAAAAATTGGATAAAAAGTAAATGAATAATGTCATATTACTAAAAAGATGAGAGGCTAATTTGTGCCGACTTTTTGCTAATTTTGTTCAAGCCTCAAAATGAGGAGCTGTCACCCGTTCTGTGTAGCACTGATGACAGTGCCAATGATCCATGAAATAAGCTGCCGCTGGCTTTGTTCTGATAAGAATGAACAAATCTGCACAATGTACGGCTCCCAGAATCTCATTTTCATACTTGCATGCAGGCTAAAAGAAATAAGCTGTTTGCAGGCTTGATTAATCAGACATTTGAGGGTTTTTTGTCTCTTTGATCTCTTTCGTCTCCTAGGTAACTTGCTTGACATTAATGTTGAGCTTGAGTAAAGACAATCAGGAATTGTAGACCAAACTGATATAAAAATTAAAGACCTTAACACTTTAAGTACTCCAGTAATGGTTCCGCTTTACTTCAGAAAACATCTGTTTTCATTTAATTAAAGAACAAAAGAGAATGGCATAAATATTTTTCGGAGAGACCTGTTATTCCATAAAAAGTTAAAGTATGATAATTGGTATTTTTAAATAAATGCCTTGAAAGTGTTCAAAAAGAAGCAAAGCTTTGGATACTTGTAACAAGGTAACAATATCAGATGAGTAAGAAATTTTCATTTATGCTACATTAAACATCTAGAGTAAGATATTTGACATGATTATTGGTCAGCTTCAAAATGCAAAGGGCTTTGCCCTCTCAAAACCAAGTTGTTTTTCAAGTTTGTCTCAAAATACACATATATATAGTGTTACAAGGATGAACCATTTTATCAGCTTTACTACCCAGTATGATTTACACACTTTAAACCTGTAAAATTGAAAGGAATTTAAAAAAAAAATGTCGCAGTGCGTTTGCTTGAGGTTATGCAGACGCTTTTACAAATCTTCCAAGTGGCTGTAAAGATGAATGCCTCAAGGGTCTAGCCAGGGCCCTGCTTTTCCAACCAGCTAAAGCCCTTATCTTAAATCCAAGCAAAGTACCATTAATCTTTTTGAAAGACCTTTTATGGCTTTTAATATATCCCAAATTAGAACATTTTACACCCTTGGTTCCTGAAATATGGTGATAAAAAGCCTTTAGAGCTTAATTTTCCTTACTGCGTGCTCTGACCAATTTGCAGTTCTTTGTGATAATGTTTAGACACCTTAATTAAAATGCAGCAAAATATTGGATGTTCTATATGGAAAATGCTGATACTTTGACTACACAAGAAATTGTTGTATATATTTTTATTCATGCTTTCTTACTTCTTTTAAGATTGTATTTTATTGAGTTATCTGATGACCTGAAATGTTAGTGTGGGTTTTTTGTTTTTTTTTTTTTTTTAAATGTAAAATCCATTGACCAAGCTTTTATGGATTTCTTCTTGGGGGAGCAGGGGGAGCAGGGAGTGAAGATGTGTGTCTGGGTTTGGGTGGGAGCAGAAGACATTTTAATCTGACTAAAATGTTTGTGTGTGTTTATGTGCCACATTCATTTTCATGTCTTGAAAATTTGACTCTATGTACCCTAGAAATTACAACAATGCTGCAAAATTTTTCTGCCTTTACTTCCACATGCACTGCAGAGGATCTTAACCCATTTTTTTCAAAGATGGAAAAACTCGTTCTGTCTTCCAAAAAATGCAGATAAAAAGATTTTTCTGCAGCACTTTAGAGCTCACTTGTGTATATTTGTGTGTATAAGTGCTCAATAGGCCACTAGAATATATTTGAAGGAGATTCTGTTATTCATCACACAATAAAAGTTAATTTTCAAGTGTGTTAGGAGGTAAAATACCTCTAATAAAGGCATGGTTCTTCTGACTGACTTCAGCCATCAGATTGCTCTATTGTTTAAGCTAATAATTACTCCTGTTTCAATTTAAAAGTAAACATTTTTTGAATATTTTGGGTGAGTTTTCTTAAGCATTTTTATATTGCAGTCATATTAAGGTTAATAGCTGCCCTTAAATATTAAGTGACAGTGCAAATAAAAGAATGTTATGTTTTAGTCTTTGACCTGAAATTTAGCAGTTCAGATGTTGGCATTGAATTACTGTTAATAAAAAACGTTAATGCTCAGGGGGAAAGTATGTAGATAATATAAAAGTTTTGAAGTAGCTGGTCACAGTATTTTGTGCATGAAGATGATTCCAAAGGTGCATATTTATCACCTTACAACACCTGCAAACAGTGGATAAGAAACTTGTCCAGCATTCTTTTTCCTTTTTAAATATTATGTTTATGAGAGTATCTGTTTTCCTTTTAAACTGTTATGCTCAGCTCCTAACTGCTTGTGTTGCCAGCATTTAGAGCCTCAAACAAAGCACAAGCTGATGTTGAGCTTGCTGCCTTCCCTTAAAGGCTGCTGCAGAAAGGCTTCTTGCTTCATTCTTGAACCTTGAGAGGACCATAAGGTAGAGGAGTTTGTAGTGATGCTGGTTTGGGTTTTTTGTTTCCTTTGTTAACAAAATGATCCCCTACCTATTGTGTGTTTGATGGGATAGTTGTGGAAAATGTGTCAGTGCATCTACACTTGCAGATGTGTTCTTGACTTCTCTCATTTTACCTGGATAAAGCATTTCTCAGAGTAAATATTTGTCTGCATAGAGGCTGCAGATTATTCAATATATTATCATTAATAGTGGAACTTCAGCTGAAGAGTATTCTTCTCCTTGGGTCTCCCATTCTTTGATGCTCCCATGACATTTTGGGGGAAATTTAGAATATCCAGTCAGAAACTGTGCCAATTGCAGTAGGTTTGGGTGTAGGTTGAAAGAAAACATGTTTATCCACATCAGTTTGTAGCAGTCTGGGGTAAATAAATTGCAGGCTTGTGTTGGAGAATAGCAGTAACTTCTGAGAATGAATTCCTTCATAACTCATTATGTCAAGTCAAGGCAGCAACCACAAAATGTAACTACAAGTTACAAAAGCTGATTAAGGGAAATAAACTGGTCATAGTTCACTGGATCATCTTCCATCTGTTTTACTTCACTCTTCCCCATCTTTCCCTCCTGTGCCTGACATTCACTAAAGTGAACTTAATTCTCACAGTTTGCATAGGTTTATAGAGGTGGTATTCACCTATATGGAAAACTGGCATATTATACCCTTGCAATCTAAAACCTTGTAAAGTGGAGATAGACACAAGGACACTGCATCATTTATTTTTGGACAGACTGATTAAAACATATAGTGGTTCTACTGAAAAATGTGTGGTGGTAGCAGCTCTTCCTGTGTACAAGTGTCTTTTGGGGTGTTTTTGACACTGGTAAGACTTGGTTCTATTGTGCTGGCGTAGCTGAGGTCACAGACTGGTCCCAATAATGGAGACTGTGTATTTGGATATGTCTGTCTATGTAAAACAAATGAACAAAAGGATCCAGTGGGCTGTTGCCCTTTGCTTTTGTTTTTGCAAATGAAGGATTTGGTGAAAAGGGTTGCTTGCCCCAGGATCCTACACCTTTGTATTTCCCTCGAGAGACATTCTTGCTTGTCCGGTCTAATAGTGCATCATCAGCCTAATATTTGAAAGATATTTTAGTATCTATTGACTTTTGAGAAACAATATCAGACCAAGTAATTTGTGAGGCTTAAATTTCATGTGAGCCATTTGCATCTAATCAGTTTTCCTTTGTTCCTTTTCATGTCTTAGCTTGGTGTGAAAATTGCCAAAGCTGCCGCTTGCCGCAACTTTGTAAAAGCCAAGCAAGAAGCAGAGGCTGCCCAAGAAGCTCAAAAGAAAAAGAAGCTTGCTTGGGGGTAAGTCATTTGAGTATGGAATTAAACATTTGTGGTTTCATTGGCACTAAGTGTGTACAATGCAATCTCAGTTTAATGTTTTCTTAGTTGAAATAGGCTTGTGCTAATCTTATTTGTTTAGTTTAACCTTGTTGGGTTTTTGGTGGGCTTTTTTAGGAGTGTATCAGACTTAAGTACAGAGGCTTTATCAGAAATAAAGTGGTGGTTGTATGGCTATATTTGTCTTCATGTCTTTATTAAAGTATTAAAACCAAGTTTTTTATTTTTTTTGTTGTTGTTAAGAATAATGTGGTGAAATACTTGAAACACATACACTCATCATTCCTAATGTGGGTTTTGTGCTCTGTTTCAGATTTGAAGCCAAGAAAAGATGGGAAACAAAAAGCAACATGGGATACATGTAATCCATCCTATTTTCCTCAGGAGTCAAATACCTGTTCTTACTTGAAGAATTTTTGTGGGCAACGTATTAAATCTAAACATAACCCCCCCCACCCCCCAAACAAAACACATCAAATGCCTTGTATTTATCTTAATGCTTTTAAGCTGCACTGTCTTGTTTTGGCACTCTGTTGTAAATAATACAGACAAAAGTATCTAAACCCCAATACCATGTAAAATTTTCCTCCTAGATATTAAACTAAAGATAATGCATTTCAGGATGAGTTTGGAGTCTGGTAGAGAACTCTGAAGTTGAAATAAAATCCTTGGTTCAAATGCATTTTGTGTTGTACTGCAGTTATAATGTGTGGGTATAAGGAGAGGGATATGTTTGCTTCTGGGGCTACACAGATTGAATGCAGTAAGTACTTGTTTTCTGCTTGAAAGTTGAGGAAAGACACTAAATAAGGAAGAGCAAACCCAACCTACCTTTTTTAAACCAAGGGTATTTATAGCCTTAGTAAATATAAACACAAAAAAAAAAATGCCTGAAAAAAGTCCATCCTCCCTCTCCTGGAAGGATCTGGTACTATTGGTCATATCCTGGTGCCACATTCTTCATAACATTTCAGATTCCCAGTTTTCTTTCCTTCCTAAGAACACAGGTTTTAAAAGTCCCAGATGAAAATACATAGATATATATCTTGGAAAAATATCTGAACTGTTATGTTGTACTGTTAACTGCACCCAAGATACAAATGCAGATTTTACTCCAAGTCAGATGTTTTACAGATCAATTAGGATTTGAATGTTTATGTTATAAGATTATAACAAGAATTGATGATAATGTTTCTTCAAAATTGTTCTCAGTGAAAAGTAAGTACACATTCAAAACTAATAACTTTTCTCCCTGAAGCTCTTGCATATATGTTTAGTCACCACAATGCCTGAATTGAATTGGTAATGTAAATGTCAGTTATTGTTAACCAAGATTAATATGTTTCAGGCCAAAGGTATGGTATTAGTGTAATGGTGATTTACTGTGTAAGTACTTGGGGCTAAAACAACTTGCCAACAAATAGCAATTTGAAGTTTTACAGCAGCAATTCGAAGAGTTCAGGTTTGCAGTCCAAGATGGAATAGTGCATTTTTGTTCATTAGCCCTCAGGATGTTTGATTCTTTTTTCTAACATCATATTTCTTTCACACAGATGAGAGTTTGCAATATGGTAATCTGCAGTTAGCTGTAATTAGTTATGATGACAGAGTTGAATACAATTGCCAGGATTGTAAATTGGGGGCTAAACAGGTTTCTGCAATATAACATCATAAATTTCACACTATGGTTTACAAAATACCTTGCTTTGCAAACTTTTGTGTGGAAGGAAGCAAATGCTCTCTCTAGTGAGGTGATTGTAAAGGTAAATTGCATGTTTGCATGTGTAAACACACAGGTTACACCATGACCCTACATCAGGATCTTCTTCAGTTCCAAATGTTCCTGTCCAGAAGTTACAGGCACTCTGTTCATAATTTCTGGGGGTTTTTCTAAGCATCTGGAAGATAGATACAGTTGACCTTTGTTTTATACTGACTGAAATATAGAATGTTGCTGATAATTAATGCCAAACACTCCAGCAGCTTTTCACTAAACTTATTAAAGTATCATTTATTAAATAAGCTATTTTCTTTTTTTGCAGTAATTGCTCTTAAGAGTAACAGTATTTTTCAAAACAAGATCTTGATCTAATTGCAAGGATCAGTATTCTTTGTTTGAAAATGTGATTTAACAGAAACCCAAACCCTCAAGAAACAGCTATTGCCCAGCTACCTGTAGTATTTTACACTAAATCAGTTAGTTTTGTGTTAGGCCATTAATAATGGAACTCTAAACAGGAAGTATGCAGAGTATTTGGATTGGGTCACTTGTGTGATGAATTTTTAAATTACTGCATTTCAAACCTTTTTATCCACCTGAAGTGTTTACTTAAAATATTAGTTGATTTTCAGAATTATATTGTGTTCAAAAATCTCTAACAGGGAAAATACAAAAGCCTAATACAGCTTGATAGAGGTCATATGCATACATAAAAGAAAGAAATGAATGAAGAACTGTACCTTTTTTTTTTTTCAGTAGTTTTGATCTGATATATAAATTTTGGCTAGACAAGTAGAAGTGCATTCTGAGACTTAATGTTTCATGTTTAACAGTGTTAAGCCAATCTAAATGCTTGTTTTAGTTAACTGAAAGCTTTTTAATTAGCTTGAGTATATAACCTCTTCCACTGAACTAAATTTGAGGTGTAATAATAATTTTTTAGCAGATGAAAAGTTTGCAATATCTCCTTGTTGGACTGAAATTACTGATCTAGAGGAATGTACTTCAATTATAAATATCAGTAAAAATCAGTTGTGAAGCCAAATAGTGATTAGAAGTTTGTTTGATGCTGTCTTGAGTTGGGCAACAGTTTAAAAGCATCCTCACTGAACTGCTTCCTCCCTCTCAGAAGTCCTGAAAAAACATAAATGCATGCACTTGTTTTGCCCCAGGTTTTTTTTCCTCCACCACGATTTCATATTTCATCCTACATCAGTCATGGAACTGTCTTGGACATCCTGAATGGCCTTAACTTGTTTGAGGAAAAATTGTGTAGCTTCCCAAGTGTGGCTTTCTGGAGTAAAGAAACTACTTGGAAAGTAGAATGTGCTCTCACAATTTCCATTGTTGGAGCAAGGCTGTCTCTGGAGCATCCTGGCCTGCTCCAGCCTTGCTGTTGTGGGCCAGGCTTTGTCAGTCTGGCCTCTGAGCTGGGCTGGTCACAGGTGCTGTGCCAGGGTCAGGGGTTTGCTTTGGGGTTTTTAGCAGCCCTAGTGATGTCAAGCTAGGTGGCTCTGCAGAGTTTCACTGGGCAGTGCTGATGCTCCTTGACCACTTCTCATTGGTGCCATGTCTTCATTTCTGCTTCTATCTCATGTTCTTGCAATTCTATTGTGTTTTAAAGAAATTCTTTTATCAGCTTTTGTGATAAAATACAGCCAGTTTGAAGTTTGACAACAGCATACTAATACAATTACTTGGATTTCTTAATACTGCATTCCTGAGCTCCTTAACCAAAGAGTGGCTGCAGGGACAGTTTGACAGATAAAAACATATATATAGTTGTTAGAGTTTTAATAGTTTTTCGCCTGCAACCATAATCTGTATCTTTTTTTTTTAAGTTTAATTCTGTTGGACAAGTTTCAAAGATAAATGTGGTGTGTAATAAGTCTTTGCAGCCTCTAATTTGTGAAGGAGTGTCTGTCCAGTTAATACTTGCTCATTGAAGCAAGGGGTTTTGAAATAGCTGAAGTACGAACTGTAATTACTGATGTCTGTTTCCTATTCACCTATGGCTTCTGGCATTTGATCAAAAACTGTAATGTATTGCTTAATCTCAGAGCATTCCCCACTTTCAAAAATATTTACCTCATGAGAATTGCACAGCACTAAATGACCTTAGCAAAACCAGAGTAGATTTTTATTTGGCATTGATCATCTGTAGCTAATCCACCAACAAGTATTTTTCCTGTTATTTTTGAGGGTTGGTAATTTAGCTACAGATGTGTCTATATTGTACCTTTAATGCAAGCTCAAAGCATCTTAAAAAACATTAAATATTTTAATAATAGGGTGGGATTTTTATTTCACAAATGGGGTGGCTTAAAATAGGAGTACAAAGGTCGAGCAATTTAAGTGAGGGCAAACTCCTGGCTGGCAGCAAAGTGGCGAGTGGAAGGAATCTCCTGGTTTACTGTTTTGTCAAAGCTGAGAATAGCAGAGAGAAATCAGTCCTGAACAATTTTGTGGCAGGTGCCTAAACCTCTTTGAAAGTCACTGGGAATTGGTCACCTCATTGCCATCTGTCCCACAAGAGGGTAAAAGAACTGCAATACTGAGTGCAGATGTTCTGAGCATCTCAAGAGTAAGTAAAAATTAGAATTTCATTTGAGAGAAGTTGTCATCTTTCTTGTTGAAAAATGCCTGCATTGCTTTGATCTGTCTCCAGCTGTGTTTTAACATCAAATCTTGCCTTCCCAGTTTCTGTGGGATTGTAACAGAGTTGAGATGTTTCTATTTCTTGTAATTGGACCTGGAATAAAACATTTTACCCTGAAAAGGCATAGGAGTTAAACAGACACTAAGAAATGCAAACAGCCAGCTTTATGAAAGGAGTTCTGCCTATTTTACATGTGATTGTGCTTGTCATGCTCATTCTCTGATACTGAATCATCATCCTGACTTACATAGTGTGTTCATTTCTCCTGGAGTTTCCCAGGTGTGCTGGCTGCCTGACTCACAGATGGAAGTGACTTCAGGCTGGCATGAAGTCACCACAGATTTAAATGAGCATTTGTATTTCCATGCTATGTACCCTAATGAGTCAGCCCTTGGCATCTTTTGCTGTAACTGAGGAAAATAGATATGATACAAGAGAAAAGATAGTTACAGAAATAAGGATTTTTACCCAAATGAGAGCTGACTGCTTTCTGATAGACAGGGAATATTGTTCATCCTTTTTTTCAGAGCCTCTCTGAAATGAACAGTACATTCGTGTAGCCCAAACAGCAAGTTCAGATATCAAGCAAAGTGTAATGCTGCCTGTGGACTCTTAGCTAGATAGCATTCATGGTATTTTAAGGATTTGTCTGTGGAGAAGTGGTTGCTGACCTTGTCAGATCTCTAATGCTGAAATGCCAATTTGCCTTCACTGGTACAGACCAGTATTAATTCCAAGCTAGTAGTGCCTTGAGTTTTCCAGTACTGCTCAAAGAGAGAAAAATAATCTGCATTTTCTCTGATTACTCTGTCCAGTCATCTGCACCCGTGATGAAAAATCATCACATTCATTTGTGAATTGAAAAGGTTCCCAGTATAACCAAGGATCACTGAGATTGTTTAACATTGATTCCTCTTCTGTGAAACTTACAAAAATATGTTTTTCACAATTAGATTTGAAGTATGTCACCAGCTCCTCAAACTACGCTCTGTAATAGCACAGGATTGTAAGAAAGCCCTGAGTAAAACTAGGTGTAATGTGCTGGTCTAAAGTGTAAACATGCAAAGAACATCAGAAAGTTGATGTATTGCATGATTCAGCTTTTAATTACCATCAAACAACGTAGGATGGAGCTTTTATTTTTTGCTAATGAAGAGAATGTTGAGAGCAGCCTGCTAGCAAGAGCTGTCCTCTCTGTTATCTGCTGGAGGAGTACACAAGCTGCAAAGGGAGAGAGTCAGCCAAACGGGCATTTCCAATTTGAATACTTTCTCTTTTTAGAAATGTGTTTATAAAATGTCCTCTGCTCTCAGCTCAGCAATGCCAAGGGCCATTCTTGCAGAAATACAGACATCACTGAATGCTCTTTGTTATGAATTATTGCCTTTGCTTCTCTTGCTATATTTTTGTTTGTTTGTTTGTTTAACAAACAAGACTTTAAAATATGCTTAGCTTTAGGTCCCTTTAATTTTTAAAGATAGCTCAGGGAAGGTGTTTGCGTTTTGTTGAGCAGCAGCACATTTTTCCCAGCTCTGTGGGGCTGCTGATTCATGCCATACCTTTAGCAGGCTTTTTAAAGATCAGTGTCACATCTCATAGGCTGGTGTGCACTGCCTGCCACTGGGGTCAGGCCTCAAGGTTAGCTAGCTCAGGTGTGTTTGAGCAGTTGCTACTTCCTTTCCAATCTTCTTCCTAAAGGAAAATTGTTTTTTTTTTTTTTGTTTTTTTTTTTAAGCAGCTCTTTTTCAGTGATCTGGTTTAGAATGTGCATCCACAAATAATTTCACAGAGTTTATTGGGGAGTGGTAGAGAATGGGTTGAGGATGAGAGCAAAAGGATGAGATTCCTGTAGAAGAGGAAAGACGGAGGGAAAAATATACTGGCATTATCTCAGGTCATGCTGCACTCAAGGGCCCTGTGCTCAGTTTTAGTCTCACAGCATTCCCACTGGAGTCACCTTCATTGTTTTGGATAGCTGGTGATAATGCTGGACACTGTTGTTGTTAAATATAATTATGGATTTGAAGCATAGAATTATCTGATGTAATTAATTTTCTAATTCAATCAAAAAGCTTTAGCTCTAGGAATATATTGCCAGATCCTTTCATGATGGAAGTGGCACAATTTAGCCACAGACTAATCTCTGGGGATCATATTCTACTGCCTTCAATCAAGGAGAGCTTTTACTCCAAAACCTGTCAAACTGAAACAAATAAGGGTGGGAAAATTTGTATGATAACAAAGGACTGGAGACATGGACCTGCATTTGCTATGGGGTGTGGATATTCGCTCCTATTTCAGTGCTGACTTCACAAGGGTGTATAAATCTTTAAAATCTGAAGGCAACTCTTACCTGGAGAAAATTAAGCAGGCTGTACGTGGTGCTGCTAAACAATCTAGCATTTAATGCTGTCACAGCCTGCATAGAAAGAGCTCTCCTACATTTACACTGCCTGCAGGTGCCTGAGCTCTTCTGCATTAATTTTCATTGGTCCCAGCACTGCACGTTGTCAGAGTTCTAGCAGGTGTTTACAGATCTTCAAAGTGAGATTGCCAGTGGATTTAAGGGGCTCCATCAAAAAATCTGTGCATTAGCTCTGAAGTTCCTGGAATATTTGCTTTCTCACAGTCTTGAGGAAGCTGAAGTGGAATAAGTTCTGGAGAAGAGACTGTTGTGAGATGTCCAGGTTTCAGATCCTATTTCTTTGATGCAAGGAAAAGGGTATGTTGAAGCAGGGGGAGGAGTGGGGAGTAACCAAGATCAGAAAAGGCTGGAGGGCCAGAGAAAAAGGCAAATGTCTCGTGGAAACTCTTCCCTCTCCACTGATATCAATGGTGAGAGTTCGTTAAAAAAAAAAAAAAGCTTGGTTTCTACAAGTTGAGGGTGCATAGCTTGTATTATTTAAGTACAGGGCAGTATTAAACACCTTCCTCAAGGCTGCCTGGGTGTTTATATTTCAGCATGTGATGTCTGTGAAATTCAACATAACTGCTGCTGTCATAACGAAAGACCTTCCCAGAACTATTTTTTTGTTGTTGTTCAATGAGAGCTTATTACAGCTGACACAGCCTTTTTGTTACTGCCACATAAGATAACCAGATGACTGCTACCAGAGCCTTACCAGTCACCACTGCCACCACCAGAGAGACTGGTAAGAGGTGAAAGAACTCCCAGACAGGTCATATAGGACACGTTTATGGTGCCAACGTGGAGTGCAGGCACCTTCATCAGCAGAGCCCATTAATTTAGAAGGAGGAAGTTCATGGATTATACAAACTGTTCAAGTCATCAGTGTAATCTAGTGGGAACGTTTCTGTAAGAGTCTCCCTGTGGTCCTGCAATATGGAAAATAAAGCTGTAGCATAACCTCGTGCCTGAGCTCCCTCTGGTGTAGACAGAACATGTGTCGCTTGCACGGACAAGAGCTAAATACTCCTGGAGTTGGATTGCCCCTTAGTCAGTGCTGTTCATTCCTGTCACACTGGCCATGTCCACAGCTCAGTCAGGACCATTCACTCACAAGGGCCCAGGTATTGGGGTGAAAACTCCTTTTTTTCCTTCCCAAATAATAGCACAGGTTAGGAAAGTTGGCCAAGGCTGCGGAGAAAATGACTCACAGGATAGAGAGAGTTGATCTCAGTAATTGTAACCAAGCACAGGCACCCTGACATCTGACTTTTACACAGTGAAAACCTGGCTGCAGCTCTTGTGATTCACACCTACCCTGCAATGAGCACCTATTTTCCACTGCTCAAAATCCTCTTACACATTCTGCCTACGTCTTGTATTGAGTGTTTCAATTGACTTAATTATTGTCCTAAGTAAATGTTAACTAGAACTTTATGAGCCATCATGACAGCGAGGATGCAAATTTTTATTGAAATAGGTTTTGGGGAATAATTGTTAGACTTTCACAATTCTTTTGTTATTTGTTGTGAAATTTATCCATTCTGATGACATTTCAAGAGCTGTTTAATCCTTGTTGCACTAATTTGCTGGTGGAATATGCCACAGACAAAAGATTTGCTTTACCAAGACTGAGTAGATGCTTTGTTTGAAATTTCTTACAGAGCCCAGTATTTCAGATGGAGCATAATGGCACTGCAAATGTTAATGCACCTCAATTGATCCTTCCAGCACTGCTCAGCAGTGCAATTCATCCTCTAAGCACAGAATCTTACTTCTAGAAAAAATAAAGTAGAAGTGCTTAGATCACATAGACTCCATTAGAAATAGGATGTCCATCTAATAATAGAAAAAAATGTGTGAATTCGTCCTGAGGATAAATGGGCACAGATCTATTGAAGCAAGCAGTCTTTTTATGTAAGTGGAGTTGCACATGTTTTCTCCAGGGATCAGTGCAGTCCACTTTACCTTTGTAGTTTATGCTGAAATACTTCAAGATAGGAAAAACTTGCAGAGTATTTGCATGTACTAAGTGCCTGGCATAGATCAGAGTCTTTACTTCTCACTTTTGCTAGCAGTACAGTCATTTAAAATTAAAGAAAAAAAATAAAACAAGTAATTAATCCTGTATGAATGTTCAAACATTTGGTTACTAAGAGTTATTTTCTCCCTCTAGACCTTGGACTTCCTCTGTGTATGATCCAAGAAGGCAAGTAAAAGTCCTTTCCAGGAAAATACAATTTTCAAGCACCCTGATTGTGCTATGATACTTGCTCTACCTGAATCTTTTTAGATAACAGGCATCATGCTGCCTTTCGTTTATTTACCTCTGATTGAAGAGCAGGGGAACACAGAAGTGGCAGTCAAGGAACAAATTAGAGGTGTGTATAGGGTTTGTGATAGTGAGATCAAGCAGAACTTGTAACACGGAGAATTTACCTCATCTAGAAATTCAGCTGTGCTCATAATAAGATCCTCCCTCACAAAGAAAAAGAAGAACAACAGTCTGATCTTATTTTTAAGGTATGGATTGGGACTCTGGATATTTTTCCATGGTCTTTTGCAGGCCAGCCTAAGGTCATCCTGTCCAAGCTGGCAAGCAGCCAGCCAGCTCTGCTCCCAAGTCTGTGCAGCTCTATTAGTGTGGTGCTGTGTCCACTGCATTAAACCTTCTGAGAGTCCCTAAGCCTTGTCTGAAAATATCTGGATAGACATTCCTCAGAACAGAACAGTTCAGTGTCCAGCACTGGCACCATTTCGCTGTGAGACTCTGGAAAAAGTGCTCTGAGCCAGATTTTGAGACACCCAGAGCCATCCCAGAGCCCACTGGTAAAATGCTGCTGATCTTTTAAAGGCTCCAGCTCAGCTGCAGTCTCTGGTTTTACCAGAGGGTGTGTGCAGAGCCACTCCAACTCTGACCCTGCCTCACAGGGAGGCTGTGACCGAACTCCTGCATTAACCCCTGAGCACAGGCGTTCTCCTTCAGATCTGCTGGAAGTTTCATTATTTACACAAACCAACTGAAGGCTTTCAGGGAGGATCTGTCAGCCCTGGGGTACCTGGGCTCAGTGGCTGGGATATTTCCTTAGCTATGGAAAGGATGTCCTCCAGACTCCAGTCCAGATGGGAAGCTCAAGATTCAATTGCTACCTCTAGGGAGAACCCTGCTGAGGAAGGACCTTCTGTCTGGTCTGAGCAAAGTGCCTGGTATTGCGCTTATTTGTGTAATCTCCAACTGCTTTCTCCACAGTTGAGCTCTTCAGGTCCTCTGTAAGGGGGACACATGGTAAATTCTACCATGATTTAGACAAAAATCTGTGAAAGAAGAAAGGACTGAATCTGCTTTACATAGGGAGGAAAATAAAGGCTCATGGAAATCCCAACTTTTGAATCCTGTTAAAACAGCATCTAAGAAGTCTGCTTCAAAAAAATTACCTTTTATTTTTTTTTAACCATATTTTTTCATTAGTATGAATTAAATTTTGGTTTTGCTTGTGTGAGAAGAAGGAATGTAAAGGCAATTTTTGGATATCATCATGCAATAAGTACCTGTGAAGAAGGCTGCACTCATTTTAAGAGAGGCATGCACTTGAGAGCTCATAGGCCACACTTCCAAATTGTACTACAACCAGGGTTTTAATTTTCTTCTAATTCTAAGACAGGAAGATCAACAAGACAGTTATTTGCAGGAGATATTGGATATAGAATCTCATTTAGAAATATTTATCTGGTCTCCTTATGCTTCTTCAACAATGGGGTTTATGGGGTTGAAGAAGTCTATGAAATGAGATTTTGGTGGGAGAAAGGAAATGTTACCATTTGGCTTTTCTTCCCCAGGGAGGCTGGAGTTGTCCTCCCTGAGGAGCCCAGCACTGCACAGGGAATTTCATAAGAGGCATTGACTGTCCTCTATTTTGTGTGTCAAGAATATGTGATTTTTGCTACTACTTTGCATGGTAAAATCTTTGAAGATTTTGTCTATTTAAACCCATTCTCTCTTTCTCTATTAAATTAAAATTAAACTAAAATTAAGCTCAACTTGTGGAAGAACCAACAGCCTTTATGAGAATATTGTTTTCTGATTTTATGTTTATATGCAGGGAGGTGCATATATTAGAGGGAGGGAGGGTGGGGTGCAGAGGCAGCCAAATTTTTTGCTTCAGCATAGCCTGGAAGCAGCTATGAAATGAGAAACAAAGGTTGTGGCTGGCCACACCTTGAGAGGAGGGCAGCACCCACACAAACCATGGCAGGCTGCAGCAGTGCCTCCTCCCTGCCCTGTGCCAGTGCAGGGATGTGCTCTCCTGGCTCCCCCCATGGCTGCAGCTCTGCCTTTGTGATTCTGCTGCAGTCGTGCATGCCATCACAATTCATTTGTCATATTCCGGGAACTGGAATCCATCAAAGCATACTCACTGGCCTTTTAATTAGTGTTAGATTAGCATTTTAAGATATGGGTAAATTCCCAAGTCTAACTTTGTTTAAAGGTGCATATTCAACACAGTAGCCAGGAAATCATGTATTCTCATGTACTTATTACCTTAGTAATGTAATGCTGTGAGGGAAAAAGGCAGATAATACTTCCGACAAATATTAAATGTTATTTGTACAGCTACTGCCTGTGAATTTAAACAGAAAATCATTCCTCACGCCTCGCCATGAAACACAGAAATTTCTTTTGTGGCTTTCATGTTTCATTAAAGCTTTGTATGTGGAGGAGAAGAAAATCTAAATTGCTACTTAATTAAAGGGGTATTGTCAGATTAAATATATTTTGAAGAAATGAACTTTGCTTTTTACCTGGGTTGTCAGTAACACCTAGGATTATTAAAAATGAAATATTTTTTTTAACATCTAATATACTCCTCACCATTTATCAATCTGGGTCTTTTCTTCTCCTTGGCTGGTGAAACTAAAACAGTCTTTTGCTTTTCCCTGTAGTCAGCTTCATTGTCTGGATCCTATTAGCTAACCCAATATTGGAGAGCTTTAGGTTGTAAATACCACAAGGTGAACCTTACATCTAAACTAAAAAAAAAAGAAAATGTATGGCTCTTTCTTTATTCCATTAAAATATTTCTCTAAAGCTGGACATAATGTAATATACTCTCCTTTAATCAGGTTTTCATCACCGCACAGCACGTGCAGAGCGGGTTAACTGCTGGGAAGTGCTGAGCAGTGTGGTGTGTGTGCCTTCCCCTCTCACTGCAGGCCAAAGGTTCTGGAGGTGCTCAGTTGCATGGGAAGGGGTCAGACATCTCTGTCACAGTGTTTGGAAACCGGAGCCCAGCCCCACTCAGCGAGCTACTGACTGTTGTGGGAAAGGATTTAAATTAGGAGCAGGGCAGGATTGGAAAATAAGTGGGTACATCTGACACGTGAAAATGAGAAGTGATGTGGGCCCCTCCAGCACCTTGGCTTTCCTACAACATCTGCACGGTCCTGTGTAGAAGGGCAGACAAAATCTTACCCAAGGCAGATGCCAGGTGCAGCTGTAGAGAAGACGATTCTGCATCAGTGGCTTTGTTGCTGATTTAACAGGAGCTGCAGAAAGAGGATAGAGAAGGTGTGTAGTATGGGTTAATATTATTATATTTGGATATAATAATGCATTCAGCAGTCCCAGAACTCTGCAATATCAGAAAGGACATTATTTACAAAATGGCCCTATCTACATACACCAGTGAAAGCTGGTTTTGGAGTTTCATATTAATGCACATTAGCATCCTCATGAACCTATCTGATAATACTTATAATACATGGAGACTTAAGCTCCTTAAGCAATGTTCACACCTCCATGAAAAATAATACAGTTAAGTTCTTCCTTTAAATAAACTTTCTGAGCAAGTCTATTAACAGTTATCTGCTATCTGCCACAAGGGGAAACATGTAGACAGTTCTGTAGTGTCTTATAAATCTTGGGCTGCTGAGTATTAGGTAGTAAATTAAATGAGAAGTGAGAGCTCCTTTCACTGGATCCTCCTACTTCATTTTACCATGGGAATGTTTGAGTCCTGAGGAAACAATCTGCATCCCCAAGGGATGTGTTCCTGCATTCTGACAAATAGGTCTCCTATGGAAAAAGCATTTTAGAATGCTTTTGTAGTAAAGATTTACCATGGCCTGGGTGTATAAAAGCCTGCCTTGGTGTTGTACAGTGTTGTATCATTTTAAGATGAGTGTGTGCATAGTGAGATCACTCACAAAATCTGACTTCAAATATCTGGAGGTGTCCAGAGGCTTCAATAGCAATAGCTATTCAATAGCTATTGCCTGTGGTTTGACTCCTGCTCCAGGGCTGAGCAATTCCCAGGTCCACTCTTTCCTCTGACTGTGAGCAATTCACTTCATCCTTCCCTGCTCCACAGTCCCCTCCCATTAAGGATGGTGAGGGGAGTGAAGGAATATATTCCTGGCCTTGCAGTGGCTGGGATGGCCAGGGATCTCCACAGCAGAAACCATAAGAGTCATTTTGGGGACAGAGGTTCTGGACAGGGCCATGGAAGCTGATGGGAAATTCTGTCTGCTGTGAAATGCTATCACATCATTAAAAAGCAAACTCTAAAGAAAGGCTGCCATTGTAAATGAAATCCAACGGACTTTTTGGTTTGTGTTTGATGCATTTGTGTAAAATCTGACTGTTTTCATCCCATTTATTGCCACATAAACTTTCCACAGTGGCAGTGGAATTTCATTTGAATAAAAAGCCACCCTCAACAACTGGAGGATTTGGATTCTAACCATAAAAGTTAAGTTAGCTGGATTTATAATATGCCATAATCAAGTAAAAGTACATAAACAGGGAATCAGACATGTACAGACAGCACAGAACATGGATGATTCCTTTTAGGATTTAGCATATGGCCAGCAGCTGGCAGATCCTTGTGAAACTGAATGATAATGGAGACATCCTTTGCTGCATGTTACTGGGTGACAATAACTGGTAGGAAGGAAAAGACTGGCCATTCATAATCTTTATTTTATTTAGTGAAACTTTTATTTCTGTTTTGAAAGGGAGAAGGAAGACATGGAAAAGCAGAAGCTTCCTGGAAAGTAGAAGCTTGCATAAATGGCACCAATGGGAAAAATAGGCTTTTATTTTCTTTCAAGGACATAAAATTAAACAGAACTTTCCAGCATATGTTAGTATTCATAACTCTTGCAGGCCATGCTTCAGAACAGAAGACTTGTGATGATTATTAGTCCTTTGTATTGCGGTAGGTCCTGGAGATCAGGGTAGTATTGTGCTGGTTGCTCATAATTAGAGATTGTGTACTCCCTGGAGTAGTGACTATCTCAATAAACAAGACAGAGGGATGAGAAACAGGAATTGGTATTGTTCTCACTGCACAAACAGTGCACTGAGAAACTGGCAAATTAAATCATTTGCCCAAGTTCATGCGAGATTTAGCAGAATTTGGCAGGAAAAGCTTCTTGGTTTTTTGCCACGTAGGTGTTTAGTGGATTGATCCCCTTCTGCAAAAGGAGGAAAACATGGTTTTAAGTGTCAAAATAATTTCAGATTTAAGAAATAAATTAATTTTGTTGTCCTCTAAATCTGTTATGGTCTCATGAATGTCAGGTTTTTATTTTTGAAAATTTTGGTTCTTTTTTCTGTTTCCCCAGTTTACTTCCACCCACCATTGTCTTTAAAAAGAGATGAGTAGGAAAACTAGGAGAGGAAAGAGTTGAGAGGCCTGGTGAGGATAAACAACAAATCAAAGTTCTAATTAAAGAACCACAACCTCCCCATAGTTTCCAGCTTCATTTAAAAACTCAGAAAATTGGTCTATGTGAGAAAAAGCTTCCATCTCATGAGGAACAGAATTAATTTGCTTTCTTATTTCCCCTTCTTTTACCACATACAGGAAAGCCCCCAAACCCAGTCAGAGAGGAAGCCAGCAGAAGTTTTTGGCCAAACACCCATGGGCAGCCCAGGGCACTCTGCACATTTCCATGAGTGTCCCCACTCATTTGGGAGAGCTCCAGGGCTCCCCTGCCCAAACTGGGACAAGAGCTGGAGTCAGGATGGTGCCAGATGCACCTGGATATGGGAGAGGTTGTGCTGCACATCTGGGGTAGAGTGAGGGTTTGGGAGCTGAGGGTCTGAGCTGGGACTTGCAGCACTGGGGACATTCCAGGTGGAATGGCTGTGACACAAAACCTGTGATCCTGAGCTCTTGTTCATCACAAGGTTTTAAGCCCTTATTTCTGCCTCTTCCCTACCTGTGGCACCTAGAACAGGCAATTTCCAGCCATGCCTACACCAGTCAAAACTTGTCAATTGATTGCAGAGCTCTCAGGAGCTTATTTCACTCTTCCAGTTCTTCATGTGATGTCAAGAGTCCAGAATACCATGAGGAACTTATTGGTTATACTTCTGAAGAGCCAAGGAGATGCACAAGGGAAGGGTATCTTCTTCCATCCCTTCATCCTGTCTCTCCTTTAGTACATTGGAGGCAAATACTGCAATTTGTTTTCTTCTTACCCTTGTTTCTGAGTGCTGGGATTGCTGTGGAATGACTCCTGTGCTCATACTGAGGTCAAGGGTTTCCACCTAAAGGCAGGGCTGGGGGTCCTTGGACATCATCCTGGAACATCCTGCCACAAAAATAAATTTTAAATATCTTCTGAGACCTCCCATCATTTAACTGATGATGATTTAAAACACTTAACAACTTAAAAACCTGAAGGAAAAGCAACTACATTAACAAAACAAAACCTTTTGCTCAAACTTAATGTTTTTTAGAACACTAAGTTGCCATAACAACTTGATGCAATACTCTTTGGTGGCAACTTTGTGTTTGGTCCTACTGAAGCTAAAATAACCTTACTCTTGTGTTAATACTTTGCCAGCATAGTAAATACTATTGGTTACAGAAAATTAAAACTTTTAAATAGTGAAACTACTTTTACTGAAGTAAAAGAAACCTCTTAAATCTAAGTGTTTTTCTTCTTTTAAAAAAGCATAATTTGTCAGACATTAAAATAACAAAAGGTCTTTGAAAAAGGATTATGGTTTCTGATGTTTCACTACGAGAATGGATTTACTTTATATCCTACTGATGTTGTAATCTTGAATTCTGAGGTAATGTTTTAGCCCTTTCTTTTCACATAAATAAAGATTTCAATGATAGCACTTCATTTCTTCTGTAGAACTTTCCTTTATTTTTCAAACTACTCATTTTCTCTCGCTTAAACCATTTCATCAGAATAACATACAAATTGGATGCAGTGCTTATTAGGAGGAGGGGAACAGTTAGAAAGGCAAAGCATTTCAAATCAACACACTGCTGGCTGTGAGGTAGATTTTAAATGAAGAATTTCCATACTCGTTATTGCTTATATGTTTTCCTCAAAATATACTTTAAAAAGAAGCCTTATTTTTAAGAGTTCCTGGTGAAACATGAAGGTGAATTTTATTGAGCATATTGTGAGGTGTTTTTTGGTCACTTGAATAATATTGCTATGGAGCACAAACAATTGTTTTCCACCAGTAGCAAGCACTGAATTTTAAGAATCAAAAAGCATATTTTAGCATGGTAACAAAACACTTGCTAATCAGACTGACTTCATCCCTCCTTGAAAAACCGTGCTGTATTTCTCTTTGGGCTGCATAGGTTTTAATTAACACTAAGTGTCTTTAAAGAGTTGCAAATTCCCACCCTTTCTGAAAGGAAATCCACTCTTTGCACACAATTGGGCTGCTTTTTGGGGTTGTTTAATATCTTATAGCAGGGTGAGTGGTGGAGACAGCAGAGCATCTTTAAAAGATAATTGTTTACTACCGAGGGAACAAAGAGTGCTCAGGGAGAGGCTCGACAAGAGATTTCCCTGCAGCAACTTCATCATTATTGTTAGCCTGCTTTCCAAATGGGGACCATTCTCCTGACTCTCACCCTACAACCTGCCTTTGAAAGTATAGAAAAAGTGGTGTTTATAAACCAGATTTTTTTTTCTCTTTATTTTGTATAGTGCAGTGAAGGCCACAGCCCTTTCCGCTCCAGCAGAACCAGCAGGGAGGAAATACAAGGAGTAATTACCTTAAACAAGCAGCAGATAAAGGCAGCCGGGTGCCTGAAGGGGACGAGGAAAGGTTGAGGTGTCAGCACTCACAGCCTGGAAGCTGGCTGGAAATCTGGCATCCCCTGCTTGTCCAGCCTTCTCCTGTGGGCAGGAGTTCTGCAGGACATTGGTCCCCAGAGCCAGTGGATGGCTTTGTTCCTGGTGGGCAGGGTGTCCTTGAGTGAGAGAGATGACAAAGCAGCTTGAAAATCAGTTGTGGAGAAGACAGAGTTTGGTTCAATCCTCTCAGAATAATTATCTGTAGAAATTTTGTCACCTTATTTTTTGGTGTGGTTTTCTTTTCTTTCTTGAATAGGAATCAAATTGACTTTAATTTTATATTTCAGCACAAAATATTCTTCTTCCTTTTTTTCCGTGTCTTCCTAGACACAGCTCACCTGCTATGGGGAATTTGCTGATGGAAGAAAAGGACCTGGGCACAAGACATGGGCTGGGAGGTTTGACAGGGAGCACGTGGTGCTTTGTGGGTTCAGTGCAGAAAAAAAGCATCTTCCTTAAAAATGGTGACAAGACCAGCTGGGCCCCACTCATGGCCTTGCTGCCTCCTGCAGCCCCCAGCAAGGGCCATTCTGGACAGTCATGTCCAGTTTGTGGCCATCACAGGTGGGATGAGGCAGCACTGGCCATGCTGGAGGGGATGGCATCCTCTAATAGGATTCACTTTGGAGACTCCCACCCCAAACAGCCAGATCTTTATTGCCCTCTTGAGATGTGTGGCAGATTTATTTCTACTAATGTTTTAAGTACTGTGTGTATCTAGTGTACTTATTGCTCCTAATTAATGTGAGAATAAAGAATCAAAGAGGGCATTCCTCCAATGAGTTGTTTTTGAAGAGTGACAAATTAATCCCCTTGGATATGGCTGAAGCCAGGGAAGATCTTTTTGTTCCTCTAACAAACTGCAGCAATTAGACGTCCAAAACTCTGCTCACCATAAATAGATTTTAATGCCTATTTATTCTCTTATTGTAGGCCCAAATCCTGGGCCTTGCATCCTTTAGCCACAGGTCCTTGCAGGTAACTGGAGTGTGTTTGCATTTGTCAGGACCTGTGTGCACACTCGAGTGTGTAAGACATTGTTGTCAGGGGTTGCATGGAGCCATTTAAATGCAAATTTTGTCAGATTTTCCCTGAGGCTCTGGACCAAATCCTCAGTTTGGTCCTCTGTGCTTTCCAGGCCCCATTTGCTCGCTTTCCCTGAATGTACATTTTGCAGGGGAACCTTTGATGGCCGGGTGTTTTTGTACGGCTGTCTCTGTAAATGCACAGTGACATTTCAAGGGGATACTTGTAATCTGCTTTAATAAGGATCAGGTGGCTTTTACCACAACTCGCTCAGGCTTCATGGGCACAACTTGAAATCTCCACAGAGTCAGGGAGCTGGGGTTTGATAAGCCAAAGAGGGGACTGACACCCCTTCTGCTGATGTAGTTGGGTTTTTTGGTACCCTTAATTAATGAGGTGTTCTAAAACTGAATTCTGTAGTGAAATTCTAGAGCTAGAAGAGTCATGATAGCTCAAGTTGAAGCTATATTCTACTCAGTCCTTTTTGAAATTTTTGGGCCAAATCCAATCTATTCAGCCCAGGAAACCAAGGTAAATATTGAGGCCAGGTTGTGGTTCTTGGATGTTTTGTAGTGCACAAAAAGGAACTTGCAGGGTCAGAAGGGAGGGGAAATGGTTTTTGAGCCCAAAGAACCAGTGAGGCACAGATGGAAGGTCTACTGGTGTTACTGGGGGAGGAGTGTTGGGGGCAGTGGGGACAGCCAGATGGTGAAAGACACACTGCAGAGACACTCAGAAACCCTTGCTCTTGTTCCATACTTAATAGGAAATTATTTGCAGGACTTTGAGACTGCAAGACTGCTTTTTAAGTAAAACACCAAAATATCCCAACGTGCCATATAGTTTTGGAAGCAGAGAGTGCTACTGTCCCTGGACCCACGGCTGAACAGAACCAAGTCTCACCTACCTTTGATTTCTCAGTCTCACCATCCCGAGCCCACATCGATTTTCACCCTGATATTATATAGACAGAGTTGCACAAATCAAGATATTTCTTTGCTTCTTTCTGCTTCTTCCCACCTGTGGCTGCTGTGGTTCACAGTGGCCCTGCCTTTCCCTTAGCACAAATCCTTTCTGCTGAAGAGCAGGGCTCGACTGCAGCGCAGGCACTTATCACTTTATTTTCTCCTATGAGCACGGAGGGGAATGGCTCATCTGGCGTGTTGAACTCAGATCTAAGTGCTAAAATGTTTACTGCTTCCAGTCTGCCCAGCAGGATGCTCTGAGAGAAAGAGAGGGTTGTGAGCCTGCTGCTGATGGAACCATCCACCTCAAACGGCTTGCAGGATCTCAAACATTAGGCTTTTAATTATTTTAGGGGACTTGTTCCACAAGTACTTCAGATGATTTTCCATTAACATTTGACAACATCTCAGCAATTGAAATATAGTTAGTGTGATTGCAGGGTTTAGATTGCTGTCTGAGAACTTCTGGCCGAATTTTGCTTTTCCTAATTAATGCATTCTGGCACCTCCTTAATGACATTCATTTCAACAAATAATTTCTCTTCTTCTCTAATGATATGCACCATACTTGGCACTAGAGTACAGATAAATACTTATATGTTTTTGCTATTCTAGAGGAAAAATCCATATGCTCTGGATAATGAAGGTTAAGTGACAATTTTTCTTTACAACCACTCATGTCTTATAGTCTGTGAACTGAAAACTGGATCAACCTTTAATTACCCCCCATGATCTCTCAACCCTGAAACAACATTAACACTCCTCCTAGTGTTATTTGCATACAGCATTTAATGAGAGAAACATCTGTTTGCATATTTTATATCATTAATATTATGCAGATGAGGTGAGTTTTCATGTTGCAGTGGGCAATTGTGCAGAAATCTCCTTTTCTCTCATTTTTGGTTTATTTCCCTCCTCCAAACAATTTGCTCTGACATGCATTAATTGGAAAAAGAGCTGCCTGGTGCCACTAGCCTTGCATATATAATGCATAGGTGCTATGTGATCTGAATGGCATCGTGGCAGTATCCTGATGAATTTACAAAATACTCAATATCTGGCTTGATGCTATTGGCAAACCTGTTGATATAGTCTGAGGCAAACGTACTCTTTTAATGAAATGTGCTACTATGCCTCAAATTAAATGAATACAAGCAATATTGCTAACAGGGTTGGGGTTTTTTTCCTACTGACTGCATTTATAAAAATTTATTCTGTCTAATAAGATGAAATATATTCCTTAGGTACTTGATCCAACAGCCTTTTGACTGACTGGAATCTAGGTTAGATTGTTATCTGTGTCTCCTTTCTTTTGAAATGTTTCATATGGCCCTACAATGAAATCTTTACTCTGTACAAAACCACACCATTGAAAACTGGTGGACACTGCTTGCAGGGAGTGCATAAGCCTGAGGAGAAACTCCTTGTTTATCTTGAGATGTAAGAAGAATTTTCCATTTAGTTTTACCGGAATCTTGTTTCCAGGAAGAGTTTAAGCCATTGCTGACATTAAAAAAAGAACATGGCTGGGGTGGAGGGGAAGTGGGGATTGAACCGTGGACAATAATTATAGGGGGAAACAGGGTATTGATTTCTAGTTTGCTACTTAAAATTCCCTAAGTTCCAGATGTCACAATTTACTGAATGTTTAGCCAGCCCAAGATCTGTGTCATGTCCTGGATGTATTCCCAATAAACAAGGTACATTATCTTTAAAATTAGAATTTTAGAAGCAAAGCTGAGGATTTGGTTTGACATTGTTCCTGTGCTGGTTTTGTCATTTTCTGAGGGAATTTCCACTAACTCAAAAGCAGAAATTATTTCCTGCAGAGAGATCTGCAGAATGTTTTTTGTAAATCCTAAATTTGTTTAAGTCATCACAAATTGCTTAAATTGTCCTTTTGTGCTGCTGAGCCAAGGCCAGTGACAACTGAAAATTCCCAAAACTTCTTTTGCTAGACTTTTATCTGGATAAAGGTGAGTCTGGAGCAGCATGGAATTCACTTCATTACCTCAAAGGACACCTAAGCTATATTTATCTCCCAAATTGTTCCTCTGTTGAGGAGAATTGATTTGGTTTCTGTGGAGCACTGGGCTCCTACAAATTGCTTGGACTAGAGTGCAAAAACAAAACGGTTTTCACATTTGGAAGTAAATTCCATATGGTGGCAACTCATGGTCCTAATAGTCAAGACCTGACAAATTTTCAGTGAAGAATAAAATAGAAATTTGAATTTTTATTAAGGTTTATCTGCATAGAAAAAGTCAGTGTGTTATGTAAAAAGGGGATTATTCTGTAAAATGGGTGTTTATATCAGGATGACTTCTTTCCAGAATGTTTGTGGTGATCCATGCCTCAGTAGTCTGGGATTAGCTGTGCCCACCTATTCCCAAAATAAAAGAGATACCATAGGTAATACATACTCTGTGACTAAATGAAGATTAAATATGACTGAAAAGTATAGAGTTTTTTCCCTGTTTGTGCTGCAAAATAATAACATACCTCACTTCTAATTCATGACATGAATTTTATAGGAGAAATTTGTGGGATGTTGCCTTTTCTGATGGGAATAATTTTCATGACCAGTTACATGCTTTGTGAGAACATGTGTTCATTTAAAGCAGATTTTCATAGTTAAAGAGCTGCTTTAAATAAGTAAAGCTTGTTTATCTAAAGGTCTGACTTGCAGGTAGGATTACTGTGGTTTTGTACACAAGTCATTGCTTTGGCATCTACTGGGCCTTTCATGCAAAAAGGAAAAAAAATCCTTAATGTATGCAAACAGTTGTGCATGCAAATTATAGCCCAGTGTGTGGAACTGAGGCATGCAAAGGAGCACAACACTTCCCACATGGAATTGCTCCTGCTTTGCAAATCATCTCACTCCTGAGCACCTACAGTGCATGGACCAGCTTAGGGAGCCAAGTCATTGCTCTGGAATTCAGATTTATTTGGGTAAACAGATTGTGCTAGTGGCAATCAAGATTTAGGCTCTCATAAAACTTTCTTTCATAATTCCTTTTATTTCAGGAACTGCTATGGATAAGAAAGGAGTGCTTTCCACAGTTAGACAGAGACCTGGAGAAGTAAATGAAATCTGGGACAAGGTTGTATGAAATCTTGACAGAGTTTGGGAACAAGAGAATAGCTATTCCAAAGCTGTGTTTTGTATTTCAGCTATTTCAGCAAATTTTAAGTTGCCAAAATTTTTTGGATAAAAAAATATTTTAGTTTATCATGACAAGCTTTGTTTATGTGATATTATTTAGAATTTTCAGAAATATAGCAGATGGTCCTAATTCACAACAGTGTACATTTAATGGGTGAGGACTATCTTTGGGACCCTGGAGAGGACTTAGGAAGGCAAAAGGAGCTTTTTTTTTTATTTGCAACAAACTCTTTGTGCATCCCAAGGTGCTGACACTTCCAAGGCAGGATTCTTCCAACCACTGACTGCAATCCAGTGGCTTCTCAAGCAAAGTAAAAGTTGTTGATTGAGCTAGTTAAGAAATAATCCCCTTGATTGTTCAAGAGCTTTTGTCAACACAAGGTCAAATAAATTTTTGTTGGCGTGGCTCTATTTTCACACATTGAGACCAAGAAAAACAAAACCTGCAAGCGGTGGCTCAGCACTGACAAAACAATTCTTGCTAAAATCAGCAGCTTCTGTGCCAGGATTTAACTGAACACCAGGTACTTTTAGTAGGTTTTTGTTGGCATTTGATACACGGGTGCACTCTCATGCCAACTCATGAATGCATTTTCCTCAGAGCAGTGATATCATAGCAATATCTGTACTTTAACATGAATGAAATTATTTGGGAATTGGTGAAATATTTCTGCAGTTAAACGGTTTTCTCATTTTTCTGTGCAGCTGTTTGCCTGAAAACCTGTTCTCCATGAAGTAGCTGTTTGCATGTGCTTAGAGAAAATCACTAAACAAGAAAAACAAGAACAATATCTGTGTCGTAACTGAGTTTAAATGCAGCACAATTTGTGTTAATAGTGGCTTTTATAGGCCCCATTATATAGTAAATTAAATTATATCTTTATTCTGGTATCTAAGATAAACAGTAAGTATGTAATATATCAGTAATAGAAAAACTTTTGGCATTTAAGAAAGAATTGAGCTTTAATGTAAGGACGTTTTTATACCTCAGTAATAAATTAACATTTCAAAAGTACTTTAGCCTGCTGAGATGGATCATTCTATGAGTATGGGTAACACCATGGACTCCAATAATTAGTGTAAATTGCCTTTGAATAATACAGAGCTGGGAACAACTTTCAGTGCTTAATGCCCCTTGCAGTACATGATGAAGAGTCCTTAATGGAGCTTGGAAAAACAAGTAATACCTATAAATCAAAGAAGAAAAGCCGTTTTTGATGCATTTGTCTGAGAGTGTGAGTTTTAAACCAAATTGTTAACACTCCTCCCTGCTGAGGGTCATGGATTAGCTAGGGTGGGAGTTTCTTATAGGATCTTTCACACTAACCAGCAGAGGTAGGGGGTTTCAAATACAAGTGTTTTCTTAACCCTAATCCCTGCCTCCCTGACCAGTAGAGCTCTGAATTTCTCTCTAATTAGGTGGAGAATTAGTCGGTGGATAAATGTGTTAGTGGATGAGGATGAAGTGATTAACTTGCCCCAGACTATGATAGTGAGTTCAAGGCGCTACTGAATTCATTTTGTTTCTAATAACTTTCTCCTATATTCTAGTGGCACCACGGCAGAGGACTTGTATTTTTATCTATAATCTTACAGCAGTATATTCTCTTGCCTCATTCCCATGGCTTTAGCTCTATATTTAAACAGCAGTGCAGTATATTTCCCAAAGTGCCAGCTCACATTTATGCGCACGATTTAATTATCTCAACAGTTTTGTAAACTAATTTAGATATATTTATGTTACAGTAAGACTGTGTGTGTGAGGAAATATGAATTTTATTGCAAGATAATGAGACTGGGATACTTCCTCCAAGTATTTGCTAACTGCACTTCACAAACAAATACCTGCTGCCTTGCTGCTGCTGCTCTTTGTTCAGTGTGTGGGGCTGTGCTGTCGCTGAGGAAAAACAATTTCACAGAGCTGTGGCCAGATGTGGCTCTGCTAAACTGGAGCCGTGACATTTTCTGTCTCTGAAGATGTGTCCCTGTTGGCTAAGCAGGGAAGGATTTGTCCTGGTGGAGGGCAGAATCTGCTCCCTGCCATCTCTCCCTCAGCTGCCTCTGGCAGGGGACAGGCTCTGGCTTCACCTTGGGAAGTTGGTGTGAACTTCTGTCCTTTCACAGCTGCATCATCCACTTCCAGCTTACTTCTTACTCTTACTCATGGCCACAACAGTGTCTCAGCTAGCCCAGCATGCTCCTGTCCTGTGCTCTGCTCAGACCTGTGAATTCACTTGGCCCCAAAGAATGAAGTGTGCTACTTGCAAGACAAGAAAACCCAGCAGGAAAGGGACAAGATTCCCAAGCTGGCTCAGTGTTGTGACTCAGACATGCTGGGATCTGAGAAAAGCTTTCCTGGAATAAAAGCCAATGAGTTTTTCAGGTGTATTCAGAGCAAAGGAGGGTGCTAGAAGATGCCACAAATAGGAATAGATCATAAATGTGCATTTTCTGAGGAAACAGTCTGTCATCTACAACTCATGGCACTGGATGCTGACCTTAACCAGTAACTAAAATTAATTAGTATCTTTCACAAAAGATCTGGTGCTTCTCAGCATACACACTGAAGGAAGTAAAAGTGTCTTGTGGAAATGCTAACCATTGTTCATTGACTAATCAAAAAATAGAGGCTGTAGGATAAATAATCCTTCAGGTCTGCCTAGGGAAAATAAAGTCTCATCTGAAGTAACATGTTCAGACATACCACACTTCAAAATAAGGTGGGAAGGGAGAAGGGTAGCATGGATGATCAGAAGTCTAGGAAAAAAAAGAAGAGTAAAGAAGTAATATTGAAGAAAAGGGAAAGATCCTGTGTGTTAGAAGACAGATGTGAGTGTGTTTGTGTGCATGTGTGAAATGCAGAGGTGTGTGTAAGGAGAGAGGTAGAAAGTTATCCTCCAGGACCACAGTACACATGACAAGGATGTTCCAGCTGAAACATGGAAGGTTTATTTTAGACAGTAGCCAAAACATACTAATAACAAAAGGATTATGAAGTCCTGCCTAGCTAGGATTGAAAGACAATAAATAAGATAATTTCAAACTCGCACTGGTGTTGGATGAATGATGGTTATTCTCTCTGCACACACGGAGGGAGCTCCATCACTGCACATCCCACCCTGTGAGAGGGCAGGTCGGGGTTTGGGCAGGGTGAGAGCTCTGAGGGTCAGCCAGGGCAGCTGGGCTTGCATGATTGAGTCATTAGCCAGGGTATTGTGTGTGTATCCAGGAACTGAGGCAGGCAGGAAATTTAAAGGGAAGTATATTTTCTATGCAGTGCAATCAAAGTCCATTTCACCCTTATCTCAGTTGTTTTCTCCAGTGAGCATCGAGTGCCTGGGGAGAGCTGAGGAATCTGAGCTCCAAAGGGTGCACAGGGGAGCTGCCAAGGTTAGCAGGAATCAGCTGTGACTGCCAGGCACAACCTGTCCCTGGGGCTTGCTCCTCACCAAGTCAAAAAATCTGGGTATGCAAGGTTCACCTTTAGAGTGAGAGCCCAGCTACCTCAATCCCAGGTATCTGCAAAATCCCTGGACTGCACAAGATCCACAAAATGTCAAAAGCAACATAAGCTCCTGAGAACCTTAGTGACAAATCCGAATGGGCAGCTCTTCTTGTTTTTGTTTTTGTTTTTTCCTCTCCTTTTTGCTGGTAGAAGTCTCTGCCTAAGTGTCCCACTGATAAAACACATTTGGGCAGCAAAATGTTGGGGGGTTTTGATGTGTTTTTGACAGTGGTTTGCAAATGGTGCTGTGGGAGTTTTGAGTAGCAGACAATGCACAGCTCCTAGGACAGGTAAAATACTTCTTTAGGCAACGATTGGAGGGTTCAACATGCTCAGTAGGTGAAATCGGTGTATCAGTTTGGGTTCAGGGTTAGCCCTCAAGAGGGTACTTCCCCTAGCCCAGCCTCCCCAGGTGGAAGGATTGTCTTTCTAATGTTCAACTGAACCCATACAGTACATAAAAAGTCACCCATCATTAGCCAGGATTATGTTGTCTCTTGATCTTATCAGGTTTTGCTTTGCAAACTGCAAAAGAATGTAGCCTGATGCATGCAGCAAGCCAGGAATCTCCACTGGAAGCAAGAATTTCACTGGCTAAAATCTCTCTGAAGTGACTCTCTACAGAGCTTATCTTCATTTTTTACCAGGGGTACAGCTTCATTAAAGTGTTGGGAGCCAGAATTTTACTGGAAAGACAGAGTTTTCTTCATTAAAAAATGGAAATGGAAGTCAGTGAGTGATCCTGTTTTCTAACTGGTTACCCTGTCCCTAGAAATAGTTTTATATATTTAAATGGACAAGGATGTAAATTGTACTTCCAAACTATTAAAGCCAATGGCACACATTATAATATGCTGTGAAAAGAAGATAGCTCCGGCCAGTAACTCTTAAGCCTAAATGAGTTTCTCCTAAGAGGAGAACAGCAGCTTAAAGTACATATATTTAAAATTAAATTTCTTTATTACAAGTTACTTAGCGTATTTTGGACTTATATGTTCTCTCTCACTCTTTTTTTTTTTTTTTTTTTTAATTGCACAAAGCTGTGGAAAATAATCAGAAACTCAGTTAGCATTACAAATTGAAAATCAGAAATTACAGAGATGTTTTTTCAGGTTCTCAAGCTATATAGGTATATTAACCCTCATTAGTCATTTTGTGGCAGTGAGAGATTTGAAAACAGAATTCCATTATGGTATTTGTGGTCAAAATCTGATATGATTAAATAATAGGTTTCCCAAAAGAAATGTCTATGTGCTATGTAGTAAACTTGATAATTGTAAGAATACATTTAATGCAGTAGAACTGAATACCGAACCAGGAGATTAACATTTCTGTTATATAATTACAAGTTCAAGGAGTTCAGCTTCTTATCATACTACAGTAAGTATAGAAAGTAGAAGTGATCCTCTTTAATTTGTAATTATTTAACTGAAATAGAATGTCTCCCAGTCTTATTCTTACTCTTCTCCACTGAAGACATTGGTATGCAGAAACCATGCACCAAGGAATAGTACACTATCAGAGTAGGACATGTTTGAGTATTCCTTAAAACCAACTAAGAGAAGTTAATCTCATTGAACTTCTTTTTATTCAACAAAAGAGTTAGATGTTTCCAAGTCTAATGTGACTATAATGTTCATTAAATGGACTTCTTCACACCTTTAAATGGATTAACTGTACATCTTCACAGTCTAATTATTATACATGTCGCTCACAAATCACAGATCTAATTCAAAGCACTATAAAAGCTCTGTTTATGAGCATTAGCAAAGCAGATACAGTGAGAATTGACTGTGATTTTTATCTGGGTCATATAAATGAGTAAGTGTCGTCCACATTAAAGTGTGTACCTTCACTTGTTGAGTTTTCCTTCAACTCTGGGCTGGTGAGAGCCTTCTTTGAAAAGTTAAGCCACTTTGTCATCTCCACTCCCAGCATTTGTCCAGAATCCAAGATGATCCCTCACTAAGATCCCTGCAGCTGTGTTGTTCATAATTTTCAGACAATAGCTGTCAGTCAGATAAAGAATGGTGAACAATTTTACCAGTGTGGGAATAAATGTGATTTAGGGCCCTATCTGAAGTTAGGTTTTCTAATAAGAAGATATTAAGAGTGGTTTTAGTGATCAGATTTTAAAATGTAGCTAGGTGCTTAATTCCCTGGTGCAATCAAGCCTGAACCCTTCAAAAACAGCCTCAATCTATGTTTTTGCCATATGCAGATTGTTGTGAGTTCACAGAAGTCAGTGGAGCTGTGCCAGGCTATGTGGGCTTGGCTGTCAGAGTGGATAGTTAGCAGTAAAACAAACTTCACTGTCTGGGCAGCAAGAGCTTATCAAAAGTTTTGGGAACACGGTATGACAGTGTGGTCCTCAGTGAAGATACTATATCTGTAGTGGGAGCAAAAAGTCAGATGTTTGCCCAAATTTTCTCATACTTTCATCTGTAGAAGAAAAAAAGGACCTCAAAATAATAATGAGGATGTTTGCAGGATGATCTTAGGGCTTTGCAATGAAAGGCAACAATAACAAAAGTTACATATATTACAGAAATATGTTATGAATGAGATATATTTCCACTGAATCCTGACATGGCAAAAATATCCTCATTTCCTAGAAACGTGTGCTGGCAGCATTTGCAAGTCTGTTTGTGTTTATAATGTGACACCAGAAATATTCCCCTTTTTCTCTCAATTACAAAACCTTAGATATTTCTGCCACATTTCTCTTATAAGAGTGTGCAGATTCTTGGAGTACATGAGAGTTCAGATAATTACAATTCTCAACTTGAAGACCATCAGCTCCCTGGCAAGACTCACAAACCCTTTCAGCCAGCAAGGATCCCATGTCCAACCAGCAGTGCTGTGTCTGATGTTGTGCAAGAAGCACAGGTGGTTTTTTTTTTTTTTTTTGCAGGGAAGGATATTACAGTGCAAAAAGGACAGACATTCTATTACCATGCAAAATGCACAGACATGCTGTGGTGTGACAAGATGAAAAGTGATGAGCCTCTGTGTGCCTGTGGGTCTGACTCTTCTCCTGTGTTTGGACAATACAGATCTGATTTCACTGGATCATCTAGCAGCTGCTGTGAAGCAAATCATAAAAATGTAAAATGCAGCCTCAGTGCATCCCCTTTGTATGCCAGTTGCAACCACAGACCACAGTGTTTGGGTATTCAGACTTTAATGAGCAAAGACTTTGAAATGGGGAATTTAGCACATAAGGGGAGTTGTTTATCCCTCACACAACTACATCCAGGTGATTGAAATCCATCATTATATTTCATTCTGAAATTTCTGTCTGGAAATAGGTTTTTGCATTCTTGCCTTGCCGGGCTGCCTGCTTCTGTTCTGTTTTATCCCGTACAAAAGCACTTCAGTTCATAAAATAAATAACTACCTGCAGCTCTCTCTGCTCCCCTGACCCCAGATATTGTCATGTTTTCTGCAGTGATTTTAAATAAATGCTTGCTCTGCTTTCCACAGGTGCCTCTGTGTCCCGAGTGCTGGTGGCAGGTATGTTAGGTAGGATGAGAACCAGGTGTTCCCCCACAATTATTTTCTGATTTGCAGACACGAGGGCTGCAACATCTGCTGGAGCCCTTTGACAGTGATTTACCTGCTGCTGCCAGCTGCTCTCTGCTTGTGGGGCTGAGCTGCTCAGGCTCCTGGGGCAGCTCTTGAGTACCTTGGTTTGATATCAGAGCCTGGTCTCTCATTTTGGTGAGGACCAGACAGCTCTAAGCCATGTCTAAAACTACTGCAATGATTTAGCTGATGAGCTTTCCAAGAGGTTTTCTTGCCTGTGGTCTGAAGATGCAGCTTCCAACCTGTTCACATTCCCACTGTAGGGGTGCATCTCAGCCTCAGACAATTGTCTCACCAAGGTACAGCAACATTCTTGTGTGGAGATTTTTACTTCAGTAAAAAGATGATCCCACAGGCAAATTTTGTGAATTTCTGCAGCAACATATTACTTCTTTGAAAGTGTTAGTGTTAGAATGGCACCAGGATAAAATATCACAAAGCTTTGTGAGCTGGATCTTGATGAAGGGCAGAAAGTATTTTTAGTTTCACTGCTGTATATATGAGCAAATGTCTGGATGCAATTCCAACCTGCTGGCTGTTCCCTTGACACCTTAACTGAGGGAAATCCAATTCTTGCTCACCGTGCTCCTACAGATGCATGGTGTGTGGCTGGGGACTGGTGTAATTGCAGTGGATTGGATTTTAAATGCATGGGGTTTTGGCACAGAAGCAGCAGCACAAGGAATTAATTTTTTAGTGCTCTTGCTCTGTTTCACTCTGCCACATTTTTTGACTGTACCCACTTTGGAGCAAGTAGGCTTTAATTCAGTTTTTCTCGTATTTTTAAAGTATTTCTCTAAAAACACTCCAAAAGCCAAAAACAAACTGCCATATAAAGCAAAGTTTCCTATTAGGCTGAACCAATTTAAATAAAATGACCTTTCTTTCAAAGTCTGCGGGCTAATTTTCTATATTTTTTTTCACCTGACACATTTTTACACATTTAGTTAAATGTATAGTCTAAGGGAAAATATAGGATAAATTTTTTTGTTTTTTCTTTTTTGCTTTTTTTTGGGGTTTTTTTAGCTGAAATTTCCATGAGAAATTTGTGTGGTTGTTGTTTTTATGTCTAACTGAGAGCATGGAAAGATTGTTCACCCTTCAGACAAGAATTTTCAATTCTGGTTTTGTGCATGTGACAAAATCTGGAATTTTTTGAAGCAACTTTGGAGAGAAACAAGATCCCTTTTGCTGTGAATTCTCAGAGATTCAGGCTCTGGATCTTTGTGCTCTAAGATAACTTAGACTGTTATCCACATCTTTTTCCCCTTTCCAAGACCTTTGACCTGCCCTGGTTTGCCCAGTGTCCAGATCTCTTTCTTCAGGAAGGATAAATTAGGTCAGCTTGTAAAAGATGCTCACAAATGTTTCTTTGCTATTCACACTCCCAGATCTTTTAATGGGTTAAATCAATGTCAGTTTAAGATTAAATGTTGACTGTGTAACCTGTTTATCACTAGAATATCCATTCTGGAACAATGTATAGGAATAATCTGTATTTGGGTTTTTTTTGGGTTTTTTTTCGGTTTTTTTTTTTTTTTTTTTTCTCCTATACAAATCCTGCCTTAAAAAACAGGAGTCCCAGGTCACCTCTGCTCTGCAGGGTTCTGGCCCTGCCCCTGGCCCTGTTAACCCAGGGTGTGCCTTTATGAACAAAATTCAAATACAGTTGCACCAACTGTTAAATAACTTGGGCCCTACATTTATAACTGATCTCAGCAGAGAAGTCAATTGAATTAAAATTACATTAGGCTACCACAAGACTATGCTAGTACAGAGCTGATGCTCCAAGTCAAGCCTGGGCTTGTTGTCTGCTACCTGACAAAGCTGAAAAAAAAGATGAATACTAAATGTAAGGTAACTCCATTAACTCTTTCTTTCCCTGAAGGCTTATTCAAATACTTTGGGTGCTGGGAAGCCTGCTGCAAGCTCAGTGAATATTTCATTCTAACTCACCACTGGATGTGTTAAAGCTGTTTGTGGAGCAGAGGAATCTGAAATCGCTATTTGCTTTGGGGAATTCTGATCTTAACTTGTTTTTTATATATTTCACCCAAAGTTTCCTACAATATTGAAAGTGAGGGGGAAAAAAGGAAAATACTTTTCTTCTTGGAACTTTAATACCAACTAATACAGTTTCTTAGAGCAGTGCAGGTGGAGAATAGGCTGAGTGTCAAGGACAACTGGGGGAGAAGAGGACTTCTTCCTCTGGGGCAGTTATAGTAATATCTCAAAATATTTGGCATTCCTGAGCCACCTGCTCCTGCTGGGGCTGGGAAGTTGTTTCACCCACTGTACTGACTGTACAGGACCTTAGGGTAGCAACTCAAAACAGAACATTTTCTTCTGTTGTCTGACAAGCAAAAGAACAACCAGTTCTCCCTTTGTAAATAACAAACTGTGGAGCTCAAATAAATTTTTTTTCTTGCTGACAAAACCTGGGGTTTATAGGTCTGTCTTACAGCTGCTAATCTCAGAGGTATCTGACTGTGTGACATCAGTTCTCCCACTGGCCTGCAGGGCAAAAGAAAAGCTGGAAATTGTATGTGAACATTTCTGGTTTAGAAGAGTCAACCAACAAGGATATCTTGATTGTTGTTTCCTTGATTATCAGACAGAAATGGAGAAATATTGTTATGGTTCTTTTCCAAGATAATCTGGTTCCTATCACACTTCAGTCTTGTTTTGCAGCTCTGACTGAGGAGTGTCCAAAACCCTGTGAATCTTGGCCTCTGTGGTCTCTCCTCAAAACCGTGACTGGTTGGATACAAGTTGCTTGCTTTTGTTTTTTTCTTCCATTTTCATACCATGATGAGCTGCCTTCTAGCTGTTTTGTCAACAGTGCATTTTCAATAGGGATTTGCATGTTGATATGCTAATTGCCTTGATAAAATGTTTTATCATTTGGATTCCACCCCAAAATGGCAGGAAAAGCTTCTCTTCTGCCAGGGAAACTTCCATGCAAGATAGAACATTCTTTTTAGGTGAGAAGATTTTATAAAGCCCCAGGTTTCTATAATTTCTTTTGGATCCTGGAGTTTTTGAATAAAACAGTACAAATTCTTTCTGCTGGACCAATGTCATAATGAGCTCAATGGTAGATGAGAAAGGGAATTGGGAAACAGTTAATTTTGGTGTTTTTCTTTGAAAGGGTTAATGCAACTGACAGGCACAGTTACAAGGGACTCCAGTTTTTTTCATTGTATGGGGGAAGACTTTGATTTGCTTGTTAGTTACTTTCCTGTTTTTTATTGAGCATGAAACAGTCAGTGCAAGTCTAGTGACTCATGGGTGCCTTCAAAAAGCTTCAGGCTCAGTTTCAGAGTTGTAGCAACTTACCCTGGGTCTGTTCTTGTTGGCTTGTTGAGTTTTTGGAGGGGACTCAGAAGATTTCAAGTTCTCTCAGCAGGGTGCAGCATATTTTCTAAAGAACCTATTGATACCTGAAGGGATCCAAACACCTTTTTCAAAGCTGCCTTCCAAGCAGTGCCAGGACATCAAGAATCTGCATCAGGTCTGTCCAGCTGCCGTGGACAGGTCTATAATGGTATCCTAAGGAATAAAATCAAAATTTTGTCAGTGTAGCCCATGATGTTACAGCTTCTGGCAGTACTTGGAGTTTCAAAAATGAGAAACATATTCTACTTCTTTTCCTGATTGTGTCAGATTTTGAAAATGTGGTATTTTTGGTGGGATATGGGAGCATTTAAGGGCTGAAGAGATTATGGCCCATTTAGCAGAAGCTGAGTATACAATCTGTACCATGGAGATGTAAATCTAATAGAAACAAAAAAGAAAAGGAAAACATTATCTCCAGTCTAGTACCTGAGGCACAAAGAAATGAAGCAATATGAAAACTGCTGTTCCTCAAGTCTGTAACTTTAACCAAAAGAGCATCTTTCACTGCTTTGAGAGTCCTGTATGAGCTGGATAGCTCACCTGTGGGTCTGTTGTCCTTACCCAGAGTAAACACATGGTATGGTGTACAGGGATGCACCACACCTTCCTGAGAAAGAAAAACCTGCAGCCTTTGCTACATGGCAGGTCTGGATGGCACACAGAAAATTATGGAGCACATTGACTTGCAGCCAGGAAATTGTTCTTGCTGGGGGGCTCAGGGTTTGATTTATGGTGCCCCTGAGTCAGGGTTCCTAATTGTTATTAGGCTCCTGGGATGGGCTGGGGGTGGGGGAGCAGTGCTGAAGAGCCAGAGGCACAGCAGGATGGTGCTGGGGACTCCCCTGGCCCACCCAGACAATCCCAGAGTATTCCTTCTGTCCTCCAGATCCTCCTGCACTGGGCACAGTGAGCACAGCAGGCTCTGGCACCCCAGGAATGAACAGCACAGGAAAGGACAAGGACTGAAAATAGAGTTGATGTGCCTCAAGTTTGGGTCCATTAAGGTAATCCTACACTCTGCTATGAAGCTATGGGTCAATGAAAACAAATTGCAGTTCATTCCCCAAACAGAAAGATTAAGACACAGGAAGCTGCCGAATGCTGAAGGCGCTGGCCTTGACTTCACAACCTGGCCAATTTGTGCTGCCTTTGGGGAGAAAACAAATCTCATACAGAAGCTCCTCTTTTATACCATTTTTTTTTTTCCCCCAGACTCCATCCTTTGTTTCTAGAGAAAAGCTGAAAACTATTTTGCATATCCTAAAATCCAAAGGCGATGCTTGTGCTTGAAACTGTTTCCATTAGGAACAATTACAAACAAATGAATTTGTGAAGCAAATCCAAGGCAAAACCATTTGAAATGGGGAGGCTAGAAAAATACTGGATATTCCTGAGGTGAAACCAAGGAGGCTCCCTGCAGACCAGACCACCAAAGTTTGCCTTTCTTCTTTGGCTGACAAGGACCCTCACTGCATTGATGAGTGACATTAGCTGGCTGATAGGTGCAGGCTTTTCAAAGATAACCTAATTTGTAAACAATCAACATCTTAGCAAGCTGTAAACAGCTGTCTGGACTTCTGGAAGATTTGCTGATACTTGAAAGGCTAAGAAAATCACAGTGTTTTCCTAAAAGCTCCTTCATTAATTTGTGGCCTGGTATTCATTAGGACAACAAGCCTCGGGGGGCTACTTACAGCTTAGCTCCCCCCTTCCCATCCCTTTTCAAGCCCACATTCTGCTGGAAATTCAGTTTTTTGATATGTTCCCATTGAATGGGAGGTGAGGACCTAAAAGGAAACCAAACAGAAATCAGAGCACCCAAAAAAAAGTGGTTGGCTCCTCCTGCCCTAAACAACAGGTCATTTATCACCAGTGCTCCTAGGGCTCTCATCATTAAGTGGATTCCACACTGATGCTTCTGCTCCATCCACGTGGGAAATCAAGGAAGACAAGACAAGGCTTGTCCTAAACTAGAGGGAATTTATGGAATTGCAGACCTGGTACCAGTAAGTGAGAGGAACAGCTACACCCAGTACAGGAAATGCATCCTGGTGCTCAGAGTGGAGAAGATAATAAAGTAATTGGGCAGGTAACAGCCAGACCTGTGGCTGATCAGCACAGCTCATTCCAGGCAGGATTCTCAGAGTTCTTGGATAGATTTTGAAGTTATGGTAGTACAAGGTTGGTTATAAAGAACTATGAGAGAGGCTTGTCATGCTGGAAACCTCCCCCAAAAGGTTTGATTTAGTAAATTACAGAGCAAGGGGAGGCAGCTCTCTGTGTGCATGCTGAGAGAAAGAAAAAAACCAGACTGAAGAGAAATATGGGATGGTTTGTTTTTCCAGCATGTCTTAGGTAAACAGAAGTTTTTGCAATTAGATTTCTTCTTTCCAATCCATTAGGGTTAATGCAGTTTTAATTAGCACTTGATTTGCAGGCTATGAGGTATGGTTTAATGTGCCTTTTAGAGATTCCAAACCAAAGTACTGCAAGGAATTGAATGCAAATGAGCAAATTAAATTTTTTTTCATAGTCACTTTTTTTTTGTGGATGATTTTCCCACCAGTTTCACTTTGTAGAGAAGTGATCCTAAAATAGAGATCTTGAGTTTTTTGTGGAAGAAATGTTCACTGAAAATGCAGCCCAAAATCCTTATTTTTGTCTCTGCCCTCACACACCAGCCCTGTCTTCAGCAGGTGCATTTTTTGGTCTTATTGCTAAGACCACTTACCTTGCCCTGTTGGCAAGATAGAGAGGTCTGCAGTGGTGACCTTGTGCTTGTGTTGATTAATTCCCTACCTATGCCATAATTATCAACTTTACACCTGAATACTGGTTCACAGCCCAAGAGTTCCTTCTGAATGCAAAACATAAAGAATTCAGCATTTGTAATCAGTAATTTTGAAGTGATCTACACAGGTGGTTCTTGTATTGCACCTGTCATTGTGGCATCCAGCTCCTGCACAGGAGTTTAAAGTATTTCAAGCACATATAAACACAGACTGTCTCCTGCATTCCTTTTGTACTTTGAAAATGCATGATAATAACAATATCCGGGGGATACATTTAAAGCCAAGCCAAAAACAGCTAAAGAGTGAGGAGACTGTCCTGAGTGGTTTTATCTAATTTATGTTGAACAGAAAATATTTCTCGGGCTGAAGTTGTCGTAGTATAAATAATATAAAAACTAAAATGGGAATATGTGTCCCAAACACATAAAACCACTGCCCTCAGGGTGAAAGGCAGGATGAATGCTGAATGTTGAAGTGTCAACAGAAACTCTGCAGCCCCACAGTCTCTGCCCGGGATTTGGAGGTAGCTCAGAGCCCTGAAACCTCAGCATGTCAGGCTCGCATTGTTCCTCCTTTCACAATATAAAAAGATTCACAGGGAAAACAAACAAAAAAAAAGTGTGTCAGCTTAATGGATCTCCAGTGTTTGTGCACTGAAGGTCAGCACTGAGACCCTGAGCATCCCTCATCCCTCGGGAGTGAGAGCCCCGCTCTGCTGGGCAGAGCTCGGGGCTTCGATCCCCCCGTGGGTGATCCCCCCGGGACCCTTCCACATCGGAATAGCCTGGGATTTCAGCCCAAATCCAGAGGGCTTCGATCCCCCCGTGGGTGATCCCCCCGGGACCCTTCCACCTCGGAATAGCCTGGGATTTCAGCCCAAATCCAGAGGGCTTCGATCCCCCCGTGGGTGATCCCCCCGGGACCCTTCCACCTCGGAATAGCCTGGGATTTCAGCCCAAATCCAGAGATCTCCTGGCTGTGGCGGACACACGGGCTGTGCCTTCAGCTCTGGCTGTTTGTCACACAGGTCTGGGGAGGTGTGAGGGCGTCCCGGGATGTGGGACAGCCCTGACTCGGGGCTGACAGGTCCTGCAGGATTTGGCACCCCTGGGTGGGAGAACGGGAAGGAGAAGGAGAAGGAGAAGGAGAAGGAGAAGGAGAAGGAGAAGGAGAAGGAGAAGGAGGGAGAAGGAGAAGGAGAAGGAGAAGGAGAAGGAGAAGGCGGAGAAGGAGAAGGAGAAGGAGAAGGAGGAGAAGGAGAAGGAGAAAGAAGGAGAAGGAGAAGGGGAAGGAGAGGGGAAGGAAAAGGAAAAAGGGGAAGGAGAGGGAAAGGGAAAACGGGAAGGAGGGGGAAAGGGGAAGGAGAAGGGGGAGAGGGAAAAAGGGAAGGAAAGGAGAAATGGGAAGGAGAGGGGAGAGGGGAAGTAAAAGGAAAAGGGGAAGGGGAAGGAGAGGGAAAGCGGAAGAAGAGGGAAAGCAGAGGAGAAGGGGAAGGGAAGCCGAGGGCGGCCCGAGCCGCAGTCCCCGCCGCCCCCACTAGATGGCGATTGTCCCCCACGGCTGCCCGCGCCCTCGGCCTCCGGTGCCTCACCGCGAGCCCGCCCCGCACCAACGAAACTCTTCGATGCATTTATTTTAAATTCTGTTTTTCACAGGCACAGCGTGCAGGTGAGCCGAGGTGCTGCTGTACTGACCGCTCGAAACACAGCAAGGGTTTGGGAGGGCTGGTGCTGCGGTTTTGACCCCGCTCACCTCACGGTCAGCGCCGCCCGTACCACGCCAGGATTTACGCCCGGAGAATTCCGGAGCGTCCTTTCGAGCATGGCCACCATCATCCTCGGCTGCTGTGGGGCTCCTGTCCCCTCGGAATGCTCCATTTTTAAAAAGCTCAGTGCTGGGGAGCATTAGCAGAACGCTCTGCTCCAGCCAGAGCAGGCCGGGAACCAAACGGGACAGGCCTGATACTGGAATAAAAATTATAAACTCCAGCCAGACCATCTGGAAATACATCCAGGGCTTGCAAAATACACTTTTAATGTCTAGCTCTCCATGCTTCGGATTCAAATAAGCGTTTTGCTTTTGATTTTTGTTGTTGTCACTGTGAGAGATGGACAGGACTCTGCCTGGAGCCGCCAGACTCTGATCTCTCCCACTTTAATTGGGTAGTTAGTTCTATCTTTTCTTTCCCAAATTATTTGCAAGAAATTGTGATTTAATCCACTCTACACTTAAGACATTTAATCAATCATTAGAAATAACTGCCGATGATAGGAAAATATGGTAATTCATGTTATTTTTGCAGACAAAGCGCTGATATAAACAAAACATAATTAAACATGCCCTCTTTATACATTTTATAAAAAGCCACAGTCCTTGGGTATTATAAATCTAAACTTATTTCTCTGATCTCAGGGCATGAAATGTGTTCTGTGAATTGTCTTACTTCTTGTAGGAAAACACTGATAATATTTGCCTCGCAGGCAGCATAAAACACAAAATGTAAAATAAAAATAAGTTATTAATCAGACTAACGGGCAACTTAAATGGAAAGCTGTCTTCTATGTCACATTAAAAATGATAATGAACAACATTTCACAAGGCAATATTATTAAAAAAAAAAAAAAAAATCCGTGTTACACACAGACTTCTCAACCCATATCAGTGCTGTAGTCTCCAGGAAGCAAACGAGCAGGACAAGTTTTGCAGTTGGTTACCATGGGTATGTTGCCTGAGGAGTACCTGCATTTCCACATAGCCATACCTAAAACAGGTGTTGCTTTTTTATCTTCAGCTAACCAAGCCCCAGGCAGCAGTGATCTTGTTTTTCCAAATTTGCATCTTAGTAGAAACAAAGTTTGAGCTCAATTAAATACCTGTCACAGGAGGGAGGGAAGAGTAGGGATATGTTGTGACGCATAAGAATGTGTTGTGGTTTGAAAATGGCCTGGTAAGAGCTATTTTTTTTTTTTTTTTAATGATCTGTGGCAAAAACAATGCAAAAAGAAAAACCCTGCCCTGAGGGCAAGTGTGCTGCTCTTTGTTTCTCACTTGGGAACTAAGAAACAGCATTTTGAATGAAGTTCATTGTATAAAAATATAGGCAGTTCCCTGGCTCATCTTGTAGGCACCTGCAGGTTGCTTTTGGTATTTTGTGACAGACATGGGCCAAATTCTGCCACCCTTTTCCAGCATAATTTGGATTGATGGTTGGATTCTTATTCTAGAAAGGTTATTAAGGCTCTTGCTTTTCTTACCCAGTAAAAATAGATGGAATCTCTCCTCTATCTAACCCTCTTGGGTGACCAGCTTGGGGCTGCCCTCTGGACAGGGTAGCAGGTGTGGATCTGGCAGTTTATTTTGTGCAGTATTTTTAGCACAAAAAGACTTTTGCCACCAATGTAATGAGCAGTCACTCGGGGTCTGAGCTGGGACTGCACACAGGTGTGTCCCTGGCATGCCAACACTTCCCTCCTGGATTTCTGCTGGCTGCCTCATTGTGTCTGTGCCCAGCATATTCTCCTTTTGGGGCTGGGATTGGAAGGCTGGGCCTCTCTTTATAAAAAAATGTTAACAAATACATTTGTAGGTATATTCAGAGGCTCTCCTACTGCTGAGGATGTGCTTCTACTTCCTGTACATAAAAAGATCAAAGTTTACTTTTCCTGTCTTGTGTATTTTTTCAGGGGGTTTTGCATGGCAGCTTTTGCTTAGTGGGGTGCAGTTCCTTGCAAGAGGATCCTTTACACAAGTAATAATTACCTGATTGCCAAAACAACACTGACATAGTGCTTTTCTCTAGCCAGAAAAAGAATCTTCTCTTTTCAGCTCACCCCAGAGATCTCAGTAAAATCCTAAAGCTGATACTTTCTGGAGTGTTCCCCAAATCTCTCTGTGTGACAGTCCAGCTATTCAGGTGCTTTTTCTGTTGTAATTGTACTTGAGTTCAAAGCCAATGCAGATCAACAGAGCTTACTGCTTCAGACTGAAGGCTAATACTCAGAGCTAGATCTTCCTGCAGAAGGGACTGGAACTCAGTTTTCTGCCATGCCTGGCTCCCCATTTAGCTCTGTGCTTAGTTTTGATTTATTTACCTTCTCATGCAGTTTCTGTCCAAGCTCAGCTCATTACATTTAACATTTATGTGCCCATCCCCACCAGAGGGAATGGATGGCACCTCCAGCAGTGGAATTCCAGGGGCAGGTCTGTCTGCTGCACACTGGCACACAGCTGAGATGCAGTGCCAAAAATCCAAGCTGAGTGCCAGGAACCATGCTGTTATCAATACAGGCTGGGGAAAAGGATGCAAGTCCCAAATGTGAATATCAAGAGCTACAGGACAAATGACTAGAAAATTTTCTGCAGAAAGCTTTTGCAAGGCTGAGCATGGATTCTGAAATACCTCTCACCACTGCTGTGTTAGCTCTGCAGTCTCTGCTGTCTTTGCATTGCCAGATTTGAGGTTTCTTGGACAGCAGTGAATGCAACCATCCCAAAGCCTGACCTGTGCCTTTGGGGTGACCAGACCCATCTCTGACTGCAGTCACCAGCTGAACAATTTCTTGCCAGATCCATCTCTGACTCAGCCACCAAATACAGAATTCCTTGTCTCCACCAGCACATTGTGGTGGATGTGAAAGAGCTGGTTCTCTTTTAGAAGGAAGTATGTGAGGATGAGAGTGGCTCTTTGGGTGCTGGGCCTGTAAGTGAGTGTTATCACAGCTAGAAATTATGGTCTCAAGGTGATTGTTGATTTGCACAGCTCTTGAAGGGAATTGTTCTGTACCCAGTTGTGAGAGACAAACATCTACATGCTGTTTCAGAGAGAAGGAGAAATTACTGGTTTCGTCTCTAGTTGAAAAGCCAGGTGAGACTAGGATTGCCAAAAATTTGTCCACAGAAACATTCAAACATTCTTTTAAGCTAGAATATAGTTTAATAATCTTCATTTTTATTTTATTCAAATGATGCAATTTTAGTTAAAAAATGGGGTTTCCTAATTACCCTTTTAAAATCTGGTTTTAGTTGGGAGATTTGAAACATGGACTTTCCCCCTCTCTATGTCTCTGCATATATTTGTATGTGTGTGTGTGTGTGTATACACATGGTTAACTAAAAATATTTTGAGGAATGAGGTGCTAAAATTGTTCAATTTGCTTTTTTGATAGCCTCTCCCCACACATCTTGCAGAGAATGTTTTCCTGAGTTTTCTCTTAAAACTTGTGTTTTCCAGGCAAATGCAGTGGAAGCTGGTTCTGATGCTGGCTTATATCTAGAACAATTCTGAAATTAGCTGAGCCTTTTTGAAGAAGAGAAGAAATTGGCCCACAATAGGAGTTTTCAAGGATGACAAAATTCAAATACTTCTTTCCATTTTAATGAGTAGTCCCTTCATATGCATATATGTATATATACATATTTATATAGTTGTCAAGTGTGATAAAGAGGGGAAAGTGTAGTCTCATCAAGACCAAGTCAGCAGGAGCTAGACAGACAGAATATTCATGTTTTTCTTAAAATAGGTAAAATTGGCAACATGATCTGCATCACAGCACAAGGCTATATATAGGACTGTAAATTCAAAGCATGTTCAATCATGTGTTGCTTTATCTTTCTCCTCACTTAGCAAATATTCCTTATTACAGGTTCTAAATGCTCTTTTAATTGTGTCAGGTTTTGCTTTTATTTGTTGTGGAGTTATTTTCCTCAATGATGATGCTGCAGCAATGTCTAGGGGTTTTATTTTTTTAATGCCCTGTTCCAAGCTGGGAAAAGCAAATTAAAAATAGTTGCAGAGAAATGAATAAGGATAGCCTGACTTTAAAAGACAAAGAAAAAAAGAGCTGTAGATTAAATGTAGGCTCCACAAGTGATATATGTAATAAAGTGCTCAGGCCTGACTGATCCACAGCTACAGAAATGTGCTTTTTGAGGATGAAAGGACTGACAGAATGGGAAGGACTTAAGTCCTCAATTAGTTTAGTGATTAAGATGTTCAAGTAACTCAACAGAACTCTGCAGCAATGCAATATCAATAATTTCAGAGCAGTATTTAGAATTAATGTAGTTCATATTTTACTGCATCTCCTTCCAGGCCCTGATTATATGGGGGCCCTCTTCTTTATTACTTATGTGTGAAAATAGCTTGTACTTCTAAGAATAATCATTTGTGTTCAATAAAAAACAAAAGCAGATCATCCAAACCCAGGAAAAGCAGGAAATCTGAACAATGTGCTTCCTATTCTTGAGCCTGTTTATGGAAAGCTGCATTCGTATGACAAAAAGCATAATTTTTTATTATATCAAAATTTTCACATCAAATACTACTAATGCATTTCAGTTCCTCCTGCTTTTCTGTCTAACCAGGACCAGCTCAGTTACCACTCTCTGGAGTGGAGGACAGGCCAGAGCTTTTATCTATGGTTTCCCATTGTCATTACTTTGTCATGAAGGGAAGTGATCACAGTGAGAGCTCCACCCTGTGCAGAGCCTGGTGCCCCACTCTGGATGATCAGGTGATCAATTTATCAATTTATCAGCCAGGTAATTTAGTTTTATTCCTTCTGCATTAGTAAGCCTTTTACTGACAGACCAGGTATCTATTTCTCAATTAAGGACTTACAGATGCATTCTGTCTCTCAAATTAAAAGCTTTTTCTTAAGAAAATGTTTCCTATGGAAATGTGTCAGTTGTTTAGGGTGCTGCTGAGTCTCAGGTGTGATTTATAGAGCACTTGTTCCATAAAGAGGCTTCTGCTGGAGGTGCAAATGCTGTATCATGAATTATGAGACTAAGACTGGATCTTGAGAACCAATGAAGGAAGAAAAAGAAGAAAAAAATTGAAATTATTTCCAAAAGGACAGCTATAGATTTGGGGATATATCCTGTTCTTAATCAACAGAAATTTATAGAGATTAGAAAAAAATATTATTACCTTCTCTATTGCAATTTCATGGCTTTTTTTTTGGAATAGAGTGTTTTGTAAGGCCTGCACATCTACAGCTGGACAAAGAACAAGACATTTCAAACTTCCATGTTATGGTTGGTGAAATTCAACCATAATGATGAAAAGAGCCGATTTTTTTTAAAAAAATTGTATTTTCTACCTTTGGAATTATATTCAGTTAGGAATAAAGTAGTTTTATGACAGCAAAATGTTAACAGTTCTGACTTCAAAGCATGAGTTTTCTTACAAGCTGTTTCTGAGCAGTGGAGAAAGTTGTGGCAATCCTTCACAGGTATTTTGGAGGATAAACCCCAAATTTACAAAGGTTGCTGTCTTACAGAAGGCAGCTCAGGTAGCTCCAAAAGGCTTTTAGAGTAAAGTTATTGTCCCAGTTGCTGCAATTAAAGAAACCAGCAGTGTTTTTTCTGCACTGCAGAAATGCTCCTGCAATGGGCATGCTTGCTCAGGGTTTACTGGTGTAATCCCCATTTTCCCTCTGGGAAACCAGAAGGATTTTAGAAAACACAGAAGAAATCTTCCAAGCAAAGCTACTTCACATCATATTGGAATAAAAAGCTTTCTTATCCTACAACAGTTAATATTGTTGTATTGTGCTTTGGAGAGTCAAATAGCTTAAGGACATGGGGCTTCTTTCTTCTTCCCTCACTGGTGTAATTCTACTGATGTGTGCAATTTCTTCTGCTTTCCAACAGATCTGCTTGCACTGAATCCTTCTGGTCTTGCCCTGCTGTGGTCCCCCTGGCTCTCCTCTCCTGGGCACGTGGCCTGCATTCCCAGGACATGCTGGATTTGAAAGGGCCAGCATCCCATGGTAATTCCACCCCACTGCACAGCCACCACCTCCCTTTGGCTCCCAGAGACAGGAGTGGTGTCACAGCCAGCAGTTCCCACAGCGACATGCCATTGAACAATAAAGGGCTGCATACTCTAATGATGATTAATTACATTTTCTCCTATCTTTCCATCAATTAACTGGGAATGTTTCTTTGTTTTAATAATTGTCTTTTGGTAAATAAATGTGTAAACACTACTTAAAGCATTTTGGGGTCTAATTATACTTATCTGAAAGTTAACAGATTCAAGATGTGATTTGTGTTTTAATTGTTTTAAATTATGGTAAAACATGGTGCTGGGTACTGATTTTCTGTGCAGCTGATCTCTGATGTGAGACAGTGAGGAGCTACAAACAATTGTTTCCCAAACCTTGTGGTACTTATAAAACAGAGTTGTGTCCAAGCCTGTGTTTGTACTGAGGTTTGTTGGATTTCCTATGGTCATACCAGCCACCCATTGACCAGAGCTACTCAGACAGTTTTAGAAAACAACTTAAAGGCTCCGGGGCTGTGGTGGCTGATGGGGACCAGCATCACAATCCAGGGATGTGCTGGGGGTGCAGAGCCACCCTGCAGTGCTGGACACAGCTCCAGAGCAGCTCGGTGCTGTGTGCAGGGACACAGATCAGGGACAGCTCACGAGCCTTCCCTGGGGCCAGGGAGATCACAGCCAAATCCCCGTGCTCTAAGTGTGTCAGGCTTTGGGGCTCTCTTACCCGACACCCTTTCATGTCCCTGCCCTCTCTAATAGCAGAGGAGCCCCGTGTCACTGTGGTTTGTTATTCTCATTAGCTCCCATTAGTGCAACACTGGGGGCTGTGCTGGGCTCAGGCAGGGGCTGTGCCCAGCCCTAACAAACACCAGGTACATCCCGAGGCTGTGCTGAGGGGAGGTGAGCACAGCCACAGCCTCCAGAGGGAAGGGAGGCACCAGGGGCAGAACCTGTGAGCAGCAGAGCCTGCGGCATCCCAGCAGCTCCCTGGGTGGCTGGGGAGTGATGGGCAGAGGGATGGACAGGAGGGATCTGATGGAGGAGCATGTGTGCTGCCATGATGCTCTTGAAGTGCTCTTGCTGTGCCCCACTGAGCCCAGGAGAATCCCAGTGTGAGGGATGGTGGATCCTGATGGCTCCTGCAGCTGCTCTGACTGCTCTCTTCTGGGGCTCAGCAGCTGGGGATCATTTCTGATCCAGGCACACAGTGTGTCCCCAGCTCTCCTCTGGGGCTCAGCAGCTGGGGATCATTTCTGATCCAGGCACACAGTGTGTCCCCAGCTCTCTGCTGGGGCTCAGCACCTGGGGATCATTTCTGACCCAAGCACACAGTGTGTCCCCAGCTCTCCTCTGGGGCTCAGCAGCTGGGGATCATTTCTGATCCAGGCACACAGTGTGTCCCCAGCTCTCTGCTGGGGCTCAGCAGCTGGGGATCATTTCTGACCCAAGCACACAGTGTGTCCCCAGCTCTCCTCTGGGGCTCAGCAGCTGGGGATCATTTCTGACCCAAGCACACAGTGTGTCCCCAGCTCTCCTCTGGGGCACAGCAGGCTGAAGATCATTTCTGATCCAGGCACACAGTGTGTCCCCAGCTCTCCTCTGGGGCTCAGCAGCTGGGGATCATTTCTGACCCAAGCACACAGTGTGCCTATGGCCATGCACCTCTTGGGTTGTGAGCCCTCTGTCTCAATTTCCCTCTCTCTGAAACAAGGGCAATATTTCTGCAGTTCAGGATGATGTTAGAAGGTTAAAATCGCAAATCTTGAGAGGGGATCAGGCAAGACAGGAAAAGGACAGCAATACAAATAAAGAGAACTGTTTTCTGCTGTTTTTTCCTTACTCAAGACTTAATTGAGGGACTCTTTTTTGAGTTTTTTGGGGTTTTTTTAAGATAAGGGGAAAAGGAGAGAAAGAAAAATTATCCCACATATGCAAACAGAATTTGCATTTGAATGCATTAAAATTTTTCTTAAATTGCAATTAAGCAATAAATCTTCACCAGTTGCAAAAATAAAGAGAGTGGGGTGGGGGAAATTTATTAGATAATGTAATCTTTCAGGCATTTTTTAATTTCCTTCTAAGATCTAGAATATCAGTCCGAGTCCCAGGTAAAATAGGATTCAAGTTTTCAGCCACAAGTTGTGACTCAAAGTGCTTAGCTAAATTAAACAGAACAGATGTGAAAAATAAGATGAGAGCTATGCACAGAGCTCTCCAACAGCTGTCCCACCTTCCCCTTCATTGAAGAGCCTGGCCTAATTCCCCTTTGTTGACTAAAGTCTGCAATTCGATCCTAAAAGCTTGTCAGAATTAAGTACAATGCTTAATATAAGTTTACATTTTAACTGTTTTTCTTTGATATTTGACAAGGACATGGGAAGTAGCTCCAGAACTTTCTCCTGGGCCAATTTGCCCAAGGTTGCTGTGAACCACGCTTCCCCTTGGGCTGCTTGCCCCAGGGACTGCACTTGAGACCTGGCACCTGTTGGACACCACAGCAATTAATAATTAATTAAACAAATGACCCCTTTACATGTCACCGTGAAATCAAAGCTGCAGCATAAAAAAGAAATTTACCTTTCAGGTTTCCAGAAGTAACCTCTGCCCTCACACTTGTGCAGTGTGGGGAGGAGCAGATATTTGCTTTTTTCTCAGAGAGGTGACTTTTACAACAGATTTAAAAAAAAAAAAAAAAAAAAAAAGGAAAGGAAAGGATAGGAAGGAAAGGTCATCCTTGTTAAATCCTTTCTAGTAAACACTACTCAATTGCAACAATGACAACCAGTATCTGAACATTTAACATCTAAAGAGAAAAAGAAATTGTAGACATTCTTCTGGATAGGAGGATCAGTGGAGCCTTTCAGTGTACATTTCTGTGTGCACCTTCCAGGATGGAGTACACTTTGTCTTACTGTTAGTATTTTGGTTTCAGATATGACAAGTGTATCATGGCCTTTTTTAACCTTTTCCTTCCTTTTTCTCTCTCTTTTTTTCCCCCCAAAAGGTAGCTGCACATTAAGGAGATAAGTGAACTTCAAAGGGCTAAATACCAATCAGAAGATGGAAGATGGCCACACATAAAGCTACACTGCTTCTGCAAACCCCTTTAGTAGCCAGACAAGGTCACTGATCAGGGTAATTTGCAGGAAAAGTCAATTTCTCAAGTACCCAAGGCAGGTGTTGTGCCATTCTGTGACAATTTAGTGAAACTAAATTGAGGAAGTTGAAAAAAGCAAAGGTCATGAACCATGGGAGAAAGGAGGGAAGCAAAGTCTCTTTGACTGTATTTTTAACTCCTTTTCAACCAAAGCATATTTACAAATTACTGAGCCTGTTTCCACTTAAAAAAAAATCCCCCTTGTGTAACTCAGATGTGTTTATGAAAACCTGCACTAAAACCTGGTTGCACAATGAGGAACCTTGAAGGGTGGTTAAGGAAAACACAGAGTGACTCATGGGGAACTCTTAGCAGAGTAAAGGGGGAAAGTAGAAGTTGCTTTTTGTTCTGAGAACATTTCTGAGTCTTCACAACAGCACAAAGCTGTGTGAAAGTAGACAGGATGGAAGTGAAAAGATGAAAACCTGTCTGAGAAATTTGAGGCCAGCCCCTGAAATGACTGCAGGAGGACAGAGTGGAGTTGATGTCTCAGGAGGTATCTGGTGGTGTCTCTGCTCCAATCACACCCAAACTGCACTTCTGGACTTGGTCCTTCAGGAAAGGGCCTGGGATGGCCCCAGTGCCAAGGCTGTGAAAGAAGGCAGAAATAAAAGTGAAGAAAGTGTAGGACCCTGCCTCAGCAAAGTTCCATGCCAAAACAGATCTCCACAAGTGTTGCTGACCTGGGATGAGGAGGAGAGAAATCCCCTGGTGGTCCGAGTGATGTGCACATGACAAAAGGGTGGATTCCAATCTCATTTCCTTCTCCTGCAGCCACAGGTTCTGAGCTGGTGACTTCTTACAGAGCAGGAGACATTTGAGTGGAAAAATTCCAGTGCTCATGCTATTTCTGGCACTGGTGTGGAACACTCAAAAACATCTACATCCACCAAGAAGGAGCAAAACTAAACCAAACCAATCCAATCCACACCAACACTTTCTCTCTTTTGCTTCCGTCCTCCAAACTGAACAAATAGTTTTGGTAATTGTGTTGGGGACACAAATACACTGGCAGCTCTCCTTCCTCTTCCCTGTTACAGGATTATTTATTTCATGATAAATTTTCACAGGTCATTGGCAGTGCCTCTGGCCCAGCTGGGAAGTTTATGGGGCAGCAAAAGACCATTCTCTCTACTTGTTTTTTGTGGACTTGAATCCAAATCTAATCAGGAAAAACTCCCCAAAATCTTTCCTTGAAGGTAATATTTCAAAAGAGAATAGCATTGTTATTATCAGGCCCTGTTTCAAATAGGTTGACAACGAGGAAATAGTTGTTGATATATTTCTATTAGAGCTACACAGATTGAAAAGGGAGATTTTGGTTGTTATTCTGTGTATGTACATGTGTATGTATGGAAGAGATTGAGTTCTGAATGTGAATAATCAGAAAATGTTTTTTGCCTGGGACTCCTGAAAGGGAACTTGTTTCTTTCAAATTCTGTGGGGTTTTGAGTGGCTTTTGCCCCTTTCCCACCAAGCTCCAGCGCTGTTTCTCTGTTCATGCAATGAAGTCCAGTAAAAGCCATATTCCCTTTGCAGGACTTCTCAGAAACCATCTGCAGTTTGGGATGTACTGAGCCTGGAGTGGCTGGACTTTGTTTCTCTGCCACAGCACAGAAGGCTCAGCAGAAAGATTCATTTAAATACAAAGAGGATATAATTAGCTTCCCAAATTACTCCAGCCCTGCTGCTACTTCACTTCAGCTGACTGAAGATCTCTTTATGACACCAGGAGATAACTGTTTTATGTGTTTGGGCTATTCCCAAGTGCTGCTGGTCAAACCAGCCCCTCGGTCAGGTCTTCAAGAAATACAATCTGTGAGTTCCTTGTAAGTACAGGACTATTTTTATTTAGCTGTTTCAGGGCCCCATTGCCTGAAAACCAATCCAGTTGTTTAACTTTGAGGAAAAGAGCCCTAATCTCTCTTGCTTCTATCCCATGTCTTCTACATCCTGAGACTGGAAACAATCTATATCCTAAACACTCAGAGTTTCAGGAATGTTAAATAAGAAGGCTCTATCTGCACTGGGCAGGAGGACATGAGTTAGTTAGTCAGGCAAATAAACAAACACAGTAAAACACACAAACAAAGCCACCACACCTGCAGGAATGTTAGATATGTTAAAAGGGGTTGCATCCCTAGGCGAGCTGTGCTGGTTCACTTTTCATCACCAGTGACCATGTTACACATGCAGCTGGTGACATTACTTAGCCTCCAGCAAGGTCAGAGCACACAGTGCAGTGAACAGAGAGAGAACTGTTCCCCTGTTTGTAGCAAAAACATGGGCAGAAGTGATCTGAACTCCAGCTGCAGCTCGGCCTGCCTGGTGATAGCAGAGCAGTGCTGCTACCGAGGGCTGGCTCCCCTCTCCTGTGGAAGCATCTCATTGCCACCAGGCCACCTCCAAACAAAGAGAGGTTTAAATATCTTTTTATCTCATGAAGCTTGTTTTCACAGGTCTCCCTGAAGTGAATTCTAGGGAAATGAATATTCAGGAATGAATTACAATAGAGGTTTTTGTTGCACTTTGTAAGCACTGAAATGTCGTTTTCTGCCTGCTTGTATCACAAACTGGATTTAGAGGGCCAGGTTTTGAAAATCCTTGGCAGAACATGGGTTGCTCAAGTGCCTGCTGGGGCTCTCAGAAGTGCCCATCCAGCCACATCCAGCTTCTATGAAGAACACAAGCCTGTTAAAGATGGGAGCACATTTAAAATTTGGACAAAGATGTTTAAGAATGCTGTGATAATCCTCAAAGCAATTCCCCAAGAAAGAGAGAACTGAAAGATGAATTAAAACACAGACTGATGGTGCAACAACAGTTTGTATGAAATGCAATACACTGTACACACCATACCTTTAGTGCAGAAATTATTATGTATTTAATTTTCATTAATAGTGATGCATAGGAATACTCAATCACATTGCCTGGTCAGTAGATTTAATTAAAGGCACTACCTGACAACCATGGTTCATTCTGAAAAACTTCAAGTTTTACCAATTGCTAAAGGGGTTAATAGAGGCTGTGCATGAGGAAGATAACCTAGGTTTAAAAAAACTATAGTCATCATTGTTCATTTATTCTCTTTATTGAGGTAATTTAATTATCATATAGACACAAACATTTGCTCCCATGCTGGGCTCTTCACATCTGTTAGTAGAGATTTGATTAGGTCTACACAAATGTGCTAGATTATACCATCTAGTTGGTGAAATTCAAGCCACCTGGATATTTTAGCAACATCAATAAGAATAATTCTCTTTTTCCAAATCAGTAAATCCAAGATATATTAAAAAGAATTAATTAATGAGTACCAGATAGGCAAAACAAACATTTGACAATGAATCATATTATCAAAGGTTTTGTGGGAGATCCCTCTCAGCTTATGTTTAGATGTCAAATTATATTACCAAAACTAAACAATCTGTTAAACCGATCTCTTAATGCAATAAGTCTCAGCACCACACTCTCTTTTTTCCCAAAGTCCTTCATGAGTGCATGCAGCATCTAAGGACAACAGTACTTAAAGCACCAGCAATAATGTTACATTAACAAGTCATTAGTATGAAATAGCTGACTCCTAATATTTTCATTGCCATTAAGCTTTTTCTTTTTTTTTTTTTTTTTTTTTTTTTTTTTTAATGGTGTAGGACCTGATGATGAAAACTGCTAATCACCCAAGGAGCCATTATGGGTGTGAGTCAAGCCAGGGTGAGCATTAACGCCCTGAGTGTGCATTTCTGGGTTATGCTTTTAGAAAGTGAATGGCCCAAAAGCTTCACAGGGAATTTGTAGCAAATGCAGCTGTTAGGATGACATACAGTGATATTAAATGTAAAGAGAGGGGAGAGAAAGCAGCTGTTGTCCACTGGAGGACTTATCTCCAAGTTAGTTTAGTACCTTGCACAGATGTGATTTTTATTTCCCTTACTCCAGGAGGAGGCTGCTGAAATTAATTTAGGTAGGGATGAAGTTCTTTATTAAGAGAACTTTAGTTTGAAGTCAGAGAGAACAAGCCTTCCATCTAGAAGTATTTATGAAAATACTTTATATTAGTCTAATATTTGTACAAACACAGAACAATTTGAATTAACTTTTAGCAAGTCCTTCAGGCTGTGATTGGAGAAGCAGAGTGGCCAAACTGGCAGGTGAGAGCAGTTCCTGAACCCAGGAAATGTGATTAGTGAGAGTGCCCAAGCAAGCCCACGTTAGTTCAGCTCCCTGTGTGCTGACAGCAGACATCCAGAATGGGGAATATCACATGGTGTGCTCTGTCTGTGCTTTGTGAAGGGAAATTGGGCAGAGTTCAGCTCTCTGAATGAGGAGTGTCTCTGGGTGAAGGCTGAGCCTGTGACCAGCCTGGGGGAAGAGCCCTGTCCCATGCCGGGCTCCTTCCAGAGGGCTCTGTCTTTATTTGATGTTCTTTCAGATGAAGGGCTGGAAACCCAGGCAAGAGGTGAAGTTTCTGACACATCCCTCCTCTCTGCACCAGATTTCATGGCAGCTCAAGCATGGACCCAAAGGATTATGGTAACCTAAGAAAAGTGGTTTTTTGGGTACAGCCTTCTCAGAAGTGGTGTTAAGGCTTATGTGTTAACATGTCACTGCAAGAGCAAGTTGGACTAAAAGCTTTCTAAATCCATATAATTGAACTTAATTGTTTACATAATAAAATTATTTTTAATGGAGAACAATTGAATGATGATGATTCAGTCACAAGAATTTTATTCTAAATCTCCAAACAGACTTCCTCTGGGAAGACTCATCATCAGAAAGAAGGATGTGTCCTCACTCTGAAATATGCCCAGCACACAAATGTACTTAATGCAGAAAGCAACAGGATGGCAAATCCATCCCATCACAACTTCAAGAATCCTGCACAGAATTCCCAGGCTTGTTTTGGACTATTTGTTCCACTGAATATGAAAGAAATGGGAGTTATTTCTGTGAATCCACACATTATGGAGAGGCACTAGAGATGCCCATGGGGCTGAAACTGAGGTTGAAGCTTTATTTTTGTTGTTGATGAGGTTCAGCTCAGGAAAGGAGGCAGATTTATGGACATTGATTTATGTTGTTGATATTCTGCTAATAACAGGTTTGGAGCAGAAACCAACTTTCTGCTGATTTTCTGTGCACTTCTTTGAAAGTGATTGCTGGTTTAAAAAGTACAGGAGTGTTTAGAGGAATAGAAAGAGAGAGATAAGTTTCTCATATTTTATTTCAAGTCAGTACTAAAATTTTAATTATTTAATTGCCCTTGACTGTGCTCAATTTTTGCACCAAAACTGACCTGAATAATTCTCTTTTTAATTCACTCATTGTACTCTGGGTTGTGTTCCACAACACAGGGCCTAAGGTCCACAAAACCACTGGATCTGTTTGGCATCCCTTCAAGCTTTTTTCCCACTTCCATTATAGCCTGAAATTATGACTTGAAATGATATGTGATTAGCCTGAGTGAGAATTGCATGAGGAGCAGTGCTATGACAGGGCTCAGCCATGAAAAGGCAGTTCCTCCAGGGCACTTACAGCATCTTGTTTTACAATATATGATAAAAAAGTCTTTCTGTGCTGTGAGCAGGTGATTTTCCCATCCTGTTTGACACAGCAGTCTGCAGGTGTTGTGTGAGCATATGTGCTTCCTTCCTGAGGCATGTTCAGAACTGTAATTCCAGTAGTACTACTACTACTAATAATGTGGAAGTCCACACTTTAAGGTTTTTTTCCAAGGAAGTCTTTTAAAAATTTTCTGCAGGAATTTTATCTGTAGTATTTTCTCTGTATTCTGATGATAAATACATCCCTCTTCCTCCTCTCCCCATCTGCACACATCCCAGGACAGTCAGGGTACATGTTCCAAAGTGAAATGTTGGTGCAGATGCAGCTGCTTTTGTGAGATTCTAGTTCTTGCTCATAAGGCTTGTACAATTTGAATAAATTGTGCCAATGTTTTGTAGTGACTGGAGATTACTTCATTGAATAAAATAAAATAAGAGGCAATTGAAACGAGGACATTGTCAGTAAAAAAATTCTGAGGTGTTTGAAAGGTCCATTTAACAAGAAGAAACATATTTGGAAACACACTGCTTTAAAGTGACATTTTTGTCATAAAAACATTGCTAAACTGACCCAAGAAAAATACTACAAAACACAGTAACTGGAATTCCTGCAGTGCCTGAACTCAGAGATGGGTGGATATGGTTTGCAGATGGATCTGTGGGCCATAAGTGACAGTGGAGACTTTGCACCTGTGCTTTGACAAAGTATTGCTAATCAGAGCTGCTGAAGCAATCTTTTTTATTAATTAAAATGCAAATGGCCCAATTAGGGTGCTTACTTTTCTAGATCTGTCTCAGAGAAACACTGCCATGAGTTTGACTTGCATGCTGATAAAGCATCCTGTTAATAAAATTTTGTCTAAAGCAAATAGGTGGTTCATGGGAGCATCAGAAATTCTAAAATATCCTCAAATGGGCTACACATTGAATTCTCTAAATGCTTGGCTCCCTGATTACTGAGGATCAAAGGCAAAAAGAACTGATTGATACTGAGCCCTTAAAAATCAATTCTTTAGGAAAATGTCTGCCCTTATTCAGTGTTTTGGAATAATAAATGATGAAGTGATTTCAGCTGTAGGAGACACATCGTGGGCAGCTGCTGGACATGAGTTTCAGCCTTGTGTTATTGTTAAGAGGTAACAACAGCACAGCTCTTAATTGAGGAATAACTGGGAAAAAAAAAATAAAAGTTAAATATTTTTGTGAAAAGCTGTAGGCAGGGTTAGGCTGTTTACCAGACAGACCACACCTAACCAGCATCTTGGATTCATTCTCCATTCCAAACAGCTTGGATGGTTCACACAACATGCTTATCCAGAGAACAGATTCATCTTAAATATCTTTTATATTCTTAACTACTTTTAAAAGTGAGCTTGAGAAGGTAACTTGATAGTAATCTACAAAGACAGAAAATAGGCCTTATTGCCAGTTTGTGGTTAATTATGGTGAACTCCTATCTGTAATTTACTCCTGCCATAAAGGAAAAGAGAGTTTTGCTTGAATGTGCATTGCATTACATGGGGTTACATCCCATGCAGTGACATGGCATTGTGTAATTTCATACACCCAGATCAAATGGGACATATTTTTTCAATGTATCTGAAAAGAACCCAGGAATACATTCTGGTAGAAAAGGGATTTCCAGAGGACCCAGTTCAACCAGTGTGGTTTGTGCCAAACCCAGTCTCTAATGGAAATGTTAATCGCCATGTTTTTCTGCAGCTCTTGCAGAAGCAAATCCAGAGGATCTTTTAATTGGGAGTCTTTCTTTATGGTCTTCAGATGTTTATAAATATGCACAACCTAATCTGATTAGGGCCAGACTCTACATGCTGCCTGCTCTGACAAAAGGGGAGAAAGTTCTTGCCTGCAGCCTGTGAATTCTACTCCATTCCATGTCTCCTGTGGTATTAGAGGAGCTGAGCATTTTTAATAAAGTATTTAACAACAGCCAATTCTTTCTTCCTCCATTTTCTCCTGGAGAAAGTAGTGTGTGCAGTAGTGAGTGGGAAAAGCTAATAGGAAACTCTTTGAGGGAACCATTTTTTTCCAGCTTCAGTTGAAATAACAACATTTGATTTAATGGTATCAACTTTAAGGAGAATATGGAGCAGAAGGAAAAAGTAAGAAGGGATGCTTACAAAGCTTGCAATGCATAAGCTTTCATTTTGAAGTGGAGATCTTTTAAATTTATGCTGCTTTCAGTATTGCAATAACCAAACCAAAATTTTTCAATGTAGGTGAATATAATATTTCAGTTGGTCAAAGGAAAGTCATGAGGAACTTCTAATTTTTCTGTCTTTCATCCCACATCTGAATTTAATCATATTTTAAAGTAGCATACTCCTTCATGAAGCAGAATGTCTATCCTCCACACAGGTTCTGCCTGGGGAATTTCACTTACTGCTAAGCAGCCCTGGGTGATATTAAAATTGCCTAACTAACTTCCACAAAGGTCTCAGACCTGCTGCTTGGCTCCTTGCCTTCTGAACTGGCCAGCCAGGAGGAAACAGTAGACTTTGAATATGAGTTTAAATTTGGGCTGTCTGGACACATCCTTGCATCCCTTTTATAAGATTCATTCTGTGGCTCACTTGCACTGACTTTTATTGAGTCCTGTAACAGCTTCCAAGTGAAACTTTGGCTATTCTGGTTTAATGTCATCCTGTGAAACAAAAAGGACACATCTTGAGGTGTCTACATGTGGTTTGGGGTCTCTTTCCACCTCCTCACTTCTCTTCCCCAAGAGGTACATAATATGACCAATGGCTGGTGGTGAAATCATAAAAATTCATCACTTGCTCACAGTGTGGAAGTCAAGGAAGAATGAATGGTCAGGAAGACAATTTTTTAGTGTAAGGTAATGTTGACCTTTGCAGGAATAATTTGTGCCCTTCAGCATCTGCAGCTGTGTAATAGTCACCAGGGAGCTGTCTGACTCTGAATATATATGTATATTTTAAAAAGTGTCAGCCAAGTCAGAGCTCCAAATGCAAAATGTATTGCTCAGGAACACTGGGAGGATTTGTCTCTCCCTCTGAAAAGCAGTGGTGCAGAGAGCAGCAAGTCACAGATGCAACTGGAACTTTTTCCTATTCTGATGAGGACAGGCTCTTTGCAATGCTGCTCAAGTTAGGGGAGACAAAATTGCTCCCTTTCTCTCAGACCTGCAGCTGCAATTTCACTAGGAAAAAAGTGTCTCTGAAGGGAAAATCTGAGAAGCTTCTAAAGGAAATACTTGAGTTTTCACCCAAGACAAATGAATTCTGCAGAAACAAATGATGTTATTGTATTATAGAAATAGATAATGGCATTGCCTTGTAAACTTTTATTAGGTAGCTAAAACAGCCTTTACAGCATTGTAAATGAACAGAAACACCTGTCTATAAAATCCAGGAGTGTTTCCACAGACTGAGCCATATCCAGGGGTGTTTGTCTCCTCTGTGGCTTTCAGTGTCAGTGCTGCAGCACAAACTGGGGTTTGACACAGCAGCCACTGGTGCTCACTGCTGAGCTTGGACCTGGCAGCACAGGAGCCCCTGAAACTCCAGAACATTCTGGAATTCCTAGAATTGATGTGTAATGGGCTGCAGGGTTTTTTCAAAGCGTAGTTTTCTCTCTTGAAACTCACCTGTCTCTGGAAAGCTGACAGGAGTCAAGGCATGATTTAAATGTCCCTCAAGCCCTGCAATAGTGTTAGTGAGACTTGGGAAGAGCTCAGAAATCAAACACACCTGTCTGCACAGAGCTGCCTCTGTCTCAGCAATCACTGGAGGGTTTCAGAGACAGAAATGGGTGAGAACCATAGAAGGGGTGGATGCTCATCAACTGCAAAGCTGTGACTTCTGCTGACCCAGAAAACACCACGAGACACTGAAGTGTCATTCCTTCCTCACCTGTGAGATCCAGGCTTTTCAGACTTTCTGTTGATTCAGAACCAACAAATTCAGGAGGATTCCAGCTTATGACTGTGACTTTCTGTTTGTTCAAACACCCAGTGTGTAAATTTGGTGACTTTCCCATGGTCTGCCTTACTGCTTACTCATATTCCTGATCCACTTTTCAGTATTTTCAGCCTACCCCAGGAAAATGTGTGTGATTTATTAGTTTAATCATAAGTAATTTAAAAGTTATAATGTTGCCTGTTTTTAAACATAGAAAAATTATCCAGGCAGATAATCCTGGGCATCCAAATAAAGGCACCATGATTATTCAAAATCACATATCAGGGCCCAGTCATGGCTTATGAATGATTATCATCTGTACATTCAGAGCAGATCCATAGCTGCTGTACAATTTCACTGAAATGAAGGAAAAATTTTCTCCTACATAGGCACAAAAATGTTCATTTTCATGTTCAAGGCATAAAGGCTCACTGCATTAAGGGGTATAATTCACAGGAAGAGCTGTACACCATATTAAGGGCAGAATTTGGCCACCCATACAAACACAATTCAATATAAATACTAAAGAACTGCTTTTTCTCCCCTTGATTGCTCTAGTGAGAACAAAAAAATCATCAGAAGGTGAATCAGTCTTGCAGCTGATACTTGCCAAGACATGAAAATATGGGGATGGCCTGTGAAATAAGAGGCAATGGGAATGAGAGTGAAAATAAAGGAATTGTTCAAAAGTACTATATGCTATTGCATGATAATGGAAAATACCAAAACCTATGAATGTTCCATCTGGATTGCTGTCTGCCCTTCTTTGGGAACACTTATATGTGTTTAAAGTGGAAATTAATGAAGATAAAATTAAAACACTTGTAATGTAAAATATTACATGCTTTCTCATAGGATTGAGACATAGCACTCAAGAGGATTAGCTTATAAAAAGTCAGATAATCCTCACTGGTGGGATAAATATAACTTATAGAAATTCCTGAAGCATGCTCTCCAGAAACATTTCACTAAAATTAATTTAGCAATAATATTATAAGTCCTTCAGACATATTTTTCAGAAGTTGTTAAAGATCCATCCAAGTCATGCAAAGCATTATTTTCTAATGTACCTAAATTTCTTCAAGGATAAGGGCCGTCCTGAATGATGAGAAATTAAATTGAATTGAAATCTAGGGAAAAGGAACTTGGATAACTAATCTGCATAAGGGTGTGCAGCTTGCTGTGAGCAGTCAGGTGTGGATGTCCAGCACACACAGCTGAAGAACAAGGTTTGGACAGTGAGAAATAACTTTAATTTTTCCAAGTATAATGGCACTCCTCTAGCTCAGTAAAAAGCCCTCAGCCTCTTTTGAGGCAAACTTCTTGCTGAAGCTGAGGAGTGAATCCCACAACTGAGTAAATATTTTATTTTCATATATCACCACTAGCACTGTAATACAAACTTTTCAAGGTAAATAGCTTCAGAAATTGCAATTGTGATACCTGAATGTGCTGGAGTCAGACTCTGCAGTGCAGAATCAAAGGTAAATAGTGAATCCTGAGGTGCTTTGGATTTCTACTGTAATTTTGATTTGACAGCTCTGGGTATTCAGAAACCAGAGGTGCCAGAGGCACAAAGCTGCTGCACTACAGCCTTAGCAGAGATGCTAAGCCTTGTAAGTAGTACTATCCATTTTTTTGCCCAGAAATAGAAAAATTTGGTGTCTGGAGGAGCAGGATGGAAACTCAACCAGCAGCCATGGCTGAAAGACTTTCTGATTAAACCCAGGACAGAAGGTGAACTTGGGTTGATCTTGAAACACCAACAGTTTCTTCCTTTTGGCATCTGAAGGAATAAAAATTAGATAAGGTGTTTAAGTGCCCAACTCTCATGCAGAATATTGTGGTATTAGTCACAAATCCAGCTTTGGCACTGGGATAAATGACTTAATTTTCAGAGATGTTGGAACACGTAATTTTTTTGCAGCCCAGGTCCCAGGGTGAAATGGGTTTTTCAGGAGGATTTGGAAGAGAAGAGAGGAGCACTGAGCAGTGTCCTGCCTGCCCACGGGAAGCTCTGTGGGATTGCAACACTCTAAGTGCAGCATCAGCCCCATTCTCAGAGACTCACTGCATTAATGAAACAGAAAAACAGCCCAGGATGGAATGACTAAACCTTTAATTACCTCTCTGAATGATGGAGAGAGGCTAAAATCTGATAAACGTGTTTAATTGCTGGCAATTACAAGGAAAAAAAAAAAAAAAAAAAGAAAAAAAAAAAGAAAAAAAATATTTTTGAAACACAACGAGGTATTTTGCAATATTGTTTCAACACTGTAATGACAACTGCACTCCTCTTAGGAAGGGGTTGACAGGAAATTTCTTCCATTAATTTTAGTGGAGTAGGATTAGACCCAGTGCTGCAAGGAATGGACACCTTCAGCAAAAACGCAGTGTGGGATTGGTGAAACTTGGAAGTCTTTCTTTCATCCATTCTTTGGTTTAGGAGATCCCTGTTTGTAAGATGTGGCTTTTCTCTGGAAATAACTGTAAATTCTGCCAGGGAATCATGGCTTGTACTTGCAGATAAAAACAATTCCCTGAGCTTCACTGGGATTTCTTGCAGGTGCCTAAATAGCCATGGTTGTTATATTGCTCCCCAAACTCTACAGTCCCCTCTTTACTCAATTTCTTATGAGAAAATTCATGAATGCTTGTTACAAAATAGTCTTAATAAATTACAGACTTGAAAGAAGGATAAGATTTTCACTGATTTCTGTGCTTAGTGAGAGTAATAGTAATAAAAAGGTGGTGTTGCCTATACAGTTGGCAAAACCAGAAAAAATAATCCCCCAGCTGATTTAATATGAGTGGCCATGGATTCAACATCCCTAAAGTTTGATTGATAATGTAACCTATCAAAATCTCATAGTGTGCCATCTAAAAGTGCATCTAATCTTACTGGAACCAGACACAATGGATTTAGAGCATGGCTGGAAAGTTCAGGGGTTACTCAGGAGAGGGAATGAAGCATCAGCTAGTGCCATGACTTTGGGCTGTGTTCAAAAGGAAAGGCTTGTTAAGGCCTCAGATCAAACCCTGCCTGATTACCTGAAAAATAAATTTAGTGATAGACATATAACCAGCCTGTTTTAGGTGTTTCCTGCAGCACCATACTCAAACCTCATCTGAGAACACCATTTCCTAATATATATTTAGTGTTTCAATGAAGTGGGAAAGAGCAGATAACTCCAGATGAGGTTGGAGGAAAAGGTTCTCAAACGTTGAATTTACAGGTGGGGAGGAAGGTATTGACAGACTAAGTAATACACTGAAATCTGGGCAGGGGAAAGAAGTGAATCCAGGTGTTCCTGCCCTCTCACCTGTTCTCTTGCAGGTGCCATTCTGCTGGGAGGTGAAATTCATCCTGCTGCAGTGACAGAAACAGGATCTGCAGCCCTTGAGCTCTGCCTCAGTTTCCTTCCTCTGCTTCCTTCCTCTAGATCAAGCCCAACTTCCCTTAAAAATGTGATGTGCAACCACAGCAAAGGAAGATTTTTTGCACATACCTCATCAGACAAAGGCTGGCATTTACAAAGGCACAAGACCCACTCTGAAATGCATTAAGTTGAAACATCTAGCTGCAGCTAGATGCTTCATCTGGCCTCTAAAGCCCTTCACCTGGTCATCAAGTCTTAAAAATAGCAGGTGGCTATTAAAAAATACCCTAGTGGTGGGTACAATTACAGGGAGAGCAGTATGGAAAGCCTGAGTAGGAGAGAATGGAGTTTGTCAGGTGTTGCTCTGGAGGGTCTGCAAAGTCCTTGGCAGGCAGAAGAAAGGCAATGTGGCTGATGAGGTGCATTTATTTTATGTATTTTGTTCTAGGAGGAAATAAAGCTGGGAGCCTGAGGAGAAAGGGGCTGAGGAAAGCTGGAGCATGCTGCTGAGTGTCTGCAGGGCTGCACCTGCTTGGAGGGGGCTCCCTGGGATCCACAGGGCAGGGAAAGAAAAGGAGCCTGTGGCTGTGGGAAGAATGGGCTGGGGCTGCAGTGGGACACTCAACATCAGGCTGTTACACTTTACTGTGGTGTATAAGGTATTTAGCATGTCCTACACTCAGGTGTGATGCTGATAAAATGTCTGTGTTTGCTTGGGCTTTTGCAAGAAAGAAAAAGACTTTGTTAAATGTTACACAATGAGCCATTACCCCAGGCTCAGTGTCTCTAACTTCCACTGATGAGATGACAACCTGCATGTGTCACCTCACTTTTAATTAAAAAAGCCACTCATTAGGAGGCCAGAAGCTTGTCTAGAGAGAGTCTAGAGCAGTTTCTTGACCTGTATTTGCATCTGTTCCCTGGCACACCAATACAGAAGGCTTTTAAGTGGTATGAACAATGAGTGCTGTGTGAAACAGTGGGGTCCAGGTTTGATGTGATATCCTGGGCCTTGGCACAAAACCATAATTGTTCATCCATATTTAAATACACCAGTCTGTGCAATGGGAGGATGGAGGCCAAGTCCTCACCTGAAAACTGTTTTAAAACTGCCACACAGTGGGGTAAAACTGCTCAAAGTATTGAAACTTTCTGCCTTGTTTCTTAGTCTGGGTGGCTACTCCATGAATGCCTCTTATCTCCAGCTAGTGAAGGCAAATGATTTTTGTCCCCTGCACATCTGGATTTGTCTGCTGATGTAGCAGGAACAGCTGAGAGCTCAGACTGGTGGACTTTCAGCCCCACATATTTCCATCAGGGAGGACCATGCCCCACAAAGCAAATCTGTGATGAGAAACACAGAATTACCTCTGGGACTCTCATTCCTCCTTGTTTAAGAGGTTTGCTATTTATTTGGTTGGTTGTTTTTTTCACAGAAACTGTATTTTGGGGTAGCTGGGTGCCTGTGCCACTCCAAGGTGTTATGAAAGATCAGCTCAAGCTGCTGGTGTCCTCCCTTTGACAAAACATGGGTGCTGCCCCATTTATTCTGGAGTTATCTTTTCGTGCCTGTTTAGTCAGTGGGGTGTTTGCCACTGATTTTGGTAAGAGAGGCATCACTGTTCATTCTTTTCCATCCTGTACATGCACATACAGCATCACAGAACTGTCCCAGCTACAAGCTCATTGGAGAAGTGATGAAATGTAACTTCAAAATGAAGAATGATTTAAAAAGCAAACAAACAAATGAAACTAAAGAAAATATGTTTGATTTTCTTCCATTTTCTACTAGTTGCCACTGATTATTTCTAGAGTCTCTCTTACTTTGCACAACAAGAAATATTTACCTGTCACCACTGCCACACACTTCACAATAACCTGTTCAGTACAAATATCAAGTGTCTGGGGTTTTGCAAACTCTACAGCCATGAGACATTTTTATTTCCCTACATGTTGTGGAAGGCCTTGTATTTCTTTTGGAACCATAATGGAAAGAACAGATTCACAGCTTTGGAATACATTCTTTCTTGCACTGAAACTGCCTGAATTTCATGACATTCAGACATGTAGAAAGTTCACCTTTTCTCCCTCAGGCATTGGAGAATGATGAATAACTTTGGTGGTGGTGGGGAAATCACTTTTTACTGTTATTATTATTACCTGTCTTACCAGTAAAGGTTTATATTAAATTCTGCTGCTTTTCTTAAGTTATTACTTGAGATTAGGGCTGCAAGAGGAGAAAAATGTCTGAAAATATGGTTTAGATAGAACCAAAAGCATTTAAATGAAAACCAAGTATTACCAAGGCTGGTCAAAGAAAACCTTTTCCTGCCCTAGTACTGAATTAGTTTTCTCCCATGATGGGCATATACAATGAAAGTAAATGACTGCTAACAGAAGGGCCAGACTTCAGTGCCTTTCCCAGAGTGATGTGGCAATAATGTCTCTCTTCATTGAAACTGTCCAGCTCACCAAGAACACATCCAGACATGGATGATTTCAACCTGCATCTTCAGGTCACAAAGAAATTTAACTTGTATTGGCAGTAGGATGCTGGAGGTCTTTATCATCTTCTGTTCATGTTAATTTTTTTCCTCTAAAAATGACTTGAAGAGATTGAGTGACTAATTTTACACTGTTTGGCAGAGTATTGTCTAGTAAATGCCCTATTTATAGGGGAAAAATAAATTTAGGATGGTTCATTTTCCAATAGGGAGTGGACTGAGTCCATATGGCTGGATGTTGCCACTGGGTTTTATATAACCCAAATAAAAGTGTACAGCCCTGCTGAGAAGTTATCATTAATAAAGCAGTAATGGTTAAGAATTCCCAGTTATAGAAAGAAACCTCTCATACTGAATACATATAAACCAAGGACTAAACTCCTGCCCTTAGTCACTTCTAGCCTAAGATAAGAAATAGAAGCAGGAGATGTAGAACCAAAATATTGAAGTTTTACAACACAGACAGGGAAGCACAGACAAGGAAATAATTAAATAAGAATAGGCATTATATTCAGTACCCAGTGTTTTCCTATGGCAATCCAGGGAAAGGAAACATTTCTAGCAGCATTTGAGAGAGAACAATGAGGTTTGATGATATCTATGAGAGATTCTTCCATACATGAAGGCTGGCATGGGAGAAAGGGCAGAAGTGCAACAAAGAGGGGATGATGGCAGGCACCAGTGGCTGATCCAAGGAGAGAGCTGACATGATGATAACACAGAAAAAAATGATAAGCTGGAGTGTGGATAGGTCATGAAGGGCCTTTTGAGAGAAGATGAATGGTGTATGCTTGATACAGTGCCAAGTTCACAGATGATTCACTGTTTTCTTTCCTGAAAGTTTAAATTTCCACATTATTTTTATTTGATTAATGCTATTGAGTGCTTTTGACTTGTTTTCTCATAATAACAAGCATTCCATTCATTTTACCAGGCACCTATTCAGAATAATGGATGGGTTCCTTGAGCTGCTGCAGTTGATGTCGTGACATGTTGGTACATTTCTGCACTATCACTTCCAATGGCTCAGTGCACAGAAAAGGTCATTCCAATTACTTTATATAAATTGTTTGATTGTTCCTGGGTAAAGAGCATCAAGCAGGTTGTGGTAGGCTTGAGATAGGTTATATTAATTTCCTGGAGAAAGCCTTTTAAAAACTATGGTTAAGGGTTGAATCCTATCCAAAGGTAGCATCTGGTAGTTGGGTTTGTTCGGATGTGTCTGCCTTTTTAACCTGGGGTATTACATGAACATTTCTTTTTATGCCTTTCCAAGAACTGAGTTTTCCTGCTCAGAAGCTGATCCCAGGGTACATTTTCAGTGATGAATTGTCCTGCAGGAAACACTGGGTGTGCTTTTTCATTCTCCATGCCTCTCTTCTCCGAGGGGCATGGGCAGGCAACCACAGGGTGATAGAATAATCTTTATTTACACCTTTATCTGCTGCTGTCCAAGTGTTCAGACCTCTAATCTTAATATGTGTGCACAATTCTACATGAAAACTACTTTCCCATCTTATTTGGAAGCTGGGGTTTCTGTGGATTGTCTGTACTTGCAGCATCTCAAGTAACAAATCTTTGGTGAAAGCATCTCTTTGGTACCTGAAAACAAAACCTAAAGCACCCAGGAATCTCAGCTTGACCAACTCGTATGAGCAGCAGGCAATGCTCATAACTGATCTTTACAAAATGGCTAACTCCCCTTAAAACAGAAATTGAAAAAAGAATTGTAGCCTTGGCTTCCTGAGGTAGCCTATGAACCATCTTCCTGATGCTTCAATTGCTGATAAAGTCAAAGAAAATGTTACATGTCTTCATCTGGGTAGGACAAAGCCTGTAATCCTGAATGGAAACTTATGCAAATCTTGGTGAGAATGTGCTTGCCAGCATTTCCATAGCTCTTGCTTTGTTCAGAGCATTGCAATCAGCTGGAATTTATCCATGAACCCTGTTTATTGGGAGAATGGGAAAAAGATGTGTATGTGGCAGAATTCAATAGCAGGGCACAGAAGTGCTTTATTCTTATGTGTATTTTGCATGAGAAATCTTCAAGCCATTCATGCTTTTCTAAACTGCCTGAGGAGCTTTTGTTGCCCTGACTTTGGACAGGTAAATTCTGCTTCTCTTCACATTCTGCAGCACATGCCTGGTAGCAATGGAAATCTGGAACACTTTGTACTCTGAAAGTCCATGAGAAAGTAATTACAAGATCCTGACATTTGGAAGCTTAGGTGACAAAAATCAGAGGAGGGGGAGGATCCTCTTTATTTTAGGAATATGTGTAAATGTGAAGAATCCAACCAAGTGTTCCCACAACATTCCTAAAAGCAGTGGGTTTACCTTCAGCTGCTGTAAGTTGATGACATGACACTAATTTACACAGATCTGAGGCACAGCCCTTTGAAAAGGTGAATTTGTGACCTTTCCTTGATTGTCAGACATAGATTTAAGTACCAGACTGAAGCATCCAATTTTAATGATTTTGGCATATACTTTCTTTTTTCTGGACTTCCACACCACACCAAAAGCAGAGAAATTCCTTCAATAAAAGTTTTTAAAATATAACAAGACCAAGAATCTTTTCTTTTTGATATTTGCTTTTAGAGAGGCTTATATATAATCCCTTTTAAATTACTGTGCCTATGGAAGTTTGCATGATAAGGCACCTTATAAATTAGACTGTATTATGTTGTACTGGATGTTGAAATATGAAGATATATTGGTGAGACGATATCTTATAATTAGAGTTTGGTTTCACCATCTAAGTGTGAGTGTTGGCTGCCCCTCAGCCTGAAAGCTCTCTGCTTAATGGAAATGCCTGTATCTTAAAACTCCACATATTTATAGGGATGGTTTCTAGTATGTATCACTTAATTTATGTGATGTAGTATAGTTTTTTGGCAAACAAAGGCTGAATGTTAAGTTAAATGCAAGACTTTCAGAAGCAGAAGCCTGAAATTAGGGGTTTTTTTCAAAAATTGGTGTATGGCCCTCTGCAGAAGAGCTGGACACCATATGATGATGCCTTTAGATCCTATTGAGAACTGTTGACTGTCAGCACTGAAAACCAGGTGACTGTATTGCCAAAATATATAGCAAGTTGACCAATACTGGTGACCAAATGGCTTATCTGATTCAGAATAAGAGTTTCTGGTTCAAGTCCTGTCCATGTGCAGGCATTTTGACACTTTTTTTGTAAAACATTTCGGTGTAATTATATATTTTGCATATAACAAGCCACGACCATTTTAGGTATCTGGCCAATTTCAACTGAGTTTTTTTTTATGACATAGCTAAAGATCAGCAGCAGTGTAAAGGAAAGAAGAATACCTCATAAAGAATGAAAAATGGTAGAGGATTTTGAAGGCCACAGATGTCCATTCTCATGCAAAGTGGAACCAGTTCTGAAATTGGGTTAACTTAATAGGCTGTGAATTATACAAGCTCTTTAAGTTAATCTGATTTCATAGCCACCTTAGCATATCCACACTTAACTGTCTGAGGACCAGAGCACAAGGCTTTGAAGTGTCAGGTGAGGTGGACATTGCTGCAGATTTCTGTGCCATCAGAGGTTGCTGCTGGTGGTCTCTGCTCCTGGAAGGTGTTTGAACCTCAAACTGTGACGTGAACAGGTTGCTTTGGAAAACGTCACTGCCGGACTCGCTCTTGGAGTGATGACAAATGATTTTGCTGTTTCTTTCCATTGTGTGCACAGCTCTCTGATGTTATTCCATCCTCTCTGCTGTATCACAAAGATCATTCAATTTCTGATTGAAGTCCCTGGCATCTCACTTCCAATGCCCTGCGGCATTCACACATTGCATGATTCTGTTTCAACATCCTTTGCTTCTTGGCAGAGATTTCCTTCTATATTCCAAGCTTAGACAGTGCATGAAAGGATTGCTGAGCTTTTATACAACAGTCTTGGCTGCTTTTTTCCTCCCTTTTTCTTTTTCTTTTTCTTTTTTTTTTTTTTTCTAGCCAGTGACTAACTGGTCTATCTCCCCTTAGCTATAATGAAGACATGAATTACACAGAGGTTACCTGAAGGTAAATGTCCCTGTGGGATTCAACACAAATGTTGCCAGAAATGAAGCACTTTGGTAACAGATTTTTTTTTTTCCTTGGCAAATGAAAAATGTAAAATCTCTGATTTCTTTTATCCCAATTCAAGTGAAACACAATACATATGTGTGTGCATATCTATCTATATCTATATCTATCTATATCTATCTATATCTATATCTATCTATATCTATATCTATATCTATATCTATATCTATATCTATATCTATATCTATATCTATATCTATCTATATCATCATCTATATCATCATCTATATCATCTATATCATCTATATCTGTCTATATCTATATCTATATCTATATCTATATCATCTATATCATCTATATATCTAATCTATACCTATATCTATCTGTATCATCTATACATAGTCCCACACACACTTCTGTGGCTGAAGTGACTTCTTAAAACAAGTATTTTTTGTGAGATGCAGTTTTCTTTGGGAAAACTGATTCTTCAAACCTTTTTGTACCTGCTCCAAGCAGAGCAACAGCCAGGCTTGAAACTGCTTGGAAGGCATTTTATACCAGTCCATCCAAAAAGACTGTGTTAATAAAAAGAAGTAGTGTGCTCAATTCCCATCTCAGGAAAGAGTAATAAATTTACAAGTACTCAGAAACCTCTGGAATAACCACTTCTGCCTTTCCTAGCCCAATACAGAGCACATTAGATAATGAAAGTAAACAGAAAATGCACACAGCAATATTTCCTGTAGCACATAACTGCATCCTCACCTAAATGCTAATCACAAGCTGATACTTGCCTACATAAATCTAATCAGTTCTTTTCAGAATTGCATGAGGAGTGACTCCTTTCATCTGCATGGGAAAACATCCAAATCAAGTATCACATTTGTGTCCTTTGATAGCTCTGTTTTCTCTGAAATACACAGTAACAGGCTCTCCACTTCTCTGGAGTGTCCTGATAGCAATACCATCGTGCTCATTTCAATTTCCTCAGCATCTAGCTGTGGTGGCAGGAGGATGTTTAAGTGCCTGGACATATATCCTGCCAAGTCCAGAGGAAATTCACCTCAAATAAGGTGTTTTGACACTACATACAGCTGGGTGGGGTGTTGATATTAGGTATGATGAGATATAGAAGCAGGACTTTCAACTCTGCAAACCAGTGTAGCTCCTATCAAAAGGAATAATTCTTGTCTGCTGAACATAACAACATAATACAGTTGTGTTGATTGCTCAAGGGGTGATTTAAAGCAGGAGAGGTAGATAAAACAAAGGGTTTGAGTTTGTTCAGTTGTTTTGTTAAACTTTTGCCATATCCATCACGAAGGGGATGGGACAAGATATCTCTTGGTTCTGCTCATCTCCATGCTCTTCTGCAGTTTTGGGTGCCTGTTTTCCACAGCATTATGTGTGGTAGAGGTTGTGGTGAAATGCTTCCATCACGTTTCTCCCTAGCAGACTCTGAATTCAGCTTGGTGAGAGCAAATCCCAGGTGGAAAAGGTGGCACTGGCATCCCTTGGGTTGTACAACTGCTGCAGGTCCCAGCCTGTGTGCACCCAGCTCTGGGTACACAGGAACTTCGGGGCAGAACAGGAAAATATCTGTGGATTTTGGGAAGAGCAGTTTGGTCTGTGAATTCCTTTGATCTCAACTGAGTTCATTTTCAAAAAACTGGACGTCAGAGCCTCTGCTCTGTCCGAGCCTGCAGCAGTCTGTGTCCCCTTCCTGCATCTGGCTTTCAGGTTCTGTGCACCCCTTTCCAAAATGGGAGAGGTTCAGAGGAGGAATCACTATGGAAAAACGCTGCTTTTCTCTATATCATGGCTATGGAAGCCATAAATGAACCACAGAAAGCAATGAGAGATATTTTGTTGGAGGTTTTATTTTCTATCAAATAATTTTTAACAGTATCTCATCTTCTTCAGGCAGACAAAAGTAAAACTAGAATTTTTACATTGAGCCCAGGATGAAATTTAGAAGAGAATTAAACCTAAAATAGAATGAGAAGTGTTCATCTTTTGTTTCACAGATTTAAAAGTTATGTGCATTGGCTGCTGCACTTTTTTTTTTCTGGTCAAACTCCCAAAAAAGCAATTATGTAAGTCCTCATGAGTCACCAGCATTGTTTTGTTTTATAAAATGAAAATGCTCTGCTGATGAATTGCCTCTGAGAGTGCAAAAGAGCATGTATAAAACTCAGTCTGCTTCTGCTTCATCCCTTCATAATGCAAAAGTGATTAAGTAAATTATAGCTACTGAACACCAATTTCAGTATTGAAAAAAGGTAAAGTTAAGCTTTATTCACGTGTTGTTGAGCAAGCTTTAATAAACCACTGAAGGCAAGGTAAACCTTAACAGAAAACCTGCTTTACTTAATATTTACCAGATATTGTTATTCCCAATATCTTTAAAGCTAAACTGCCTTAAATCTAAACTCCAACTTTCTGCTCTAAGAGAACTTGGAAGAGGTCATGTTTTGAGCATATGTGTAAAACAGCATTCCATAATTGATTTATTAACATATGAGGTCATATTTATGATTTTCTTTTTGAAATATATGAAAGCAAGCTATAACTGTATAATCCTGTATGATCTATTCAACAAAAATCTGCTTCAAAAGTCCAAGAAAAGAGTAAAAGAGGAGGGAGGGGGGAAGCAAGAAAGCCAGTAGAGCGCATTTTGTGATGGCTAAAGGTTATTCTCCAAAGGACAAATTAATGTAATTTGTACTTGGTAAGGATCACATTGGATGTTTTATTTGCATTCCTTCACATCTCAGGAGAGGAGTTGCTAAATAACTCCAAATGGGCAAAAAAAAATATAAAATAATTTCTCTTTAAGTGCAAGCAGTGCAGTTTTCAGACAGCAATGTCCTGGCCCGTGTGGGGCTCAGGAAGGAACACTGCCTTAGGAAGAGTCTCAGTGCCCAAGACTTTAATGCTGCCTTTCTCCCCCCTTCATTTTTTTTTTTTTTTTCTCATCTGCTCAGCCCTTTTCTGCACGCAGTTTCTGAAATGTGAAGCACATGCTGGGTTGCTGTGTGGCTCAGGTCCCTGCTCACCCTCTATCAAAGTCAGAGCATCCTTTGAAGTGCTGCTCGCCCAGCCCTGGCTGCTGCTGCTGTGCTGGGTGTCCATCCCTGTCTGAGCACACAGCCCCAGCCCACAGCTGCCTGCTCAGCCCAGGGCTGGCCACAATTTGGTTCCATTGGGGCTGGGGTGTGAGCACACTCGGGTCCTGCCGAGCCGTGACCTCTGGCACGGCCCCAGCTCCCAGCAGTCATCTACATTTACATTTTTTGCATTTACATGTGCTTTCCCAAGGCTGTGCATCATCTGGACTTCTGCTTTATTCTGAGATGATGTTACAGGAAAACAATGAATTTTGCATGCGATTTTTTTTTTTTTTTTTTAACAATGAGCTTAGCACATGACTCAACAAGATTCCTTGAAGTTGTTCAGCATAGTATTGATCAAATTGGAGATCAGAAGTGGGCACTGACACCCAATCAGTGCTAATCTGAGTGTCCAAAATTAGTCTGAATATGCCCCATCCACACTCCTGGGAGGGCATCTAAGTAAATTCCCTTTATCTTAACTCATCCTCTCTCCTTTGTCACAAGCTTCAACACCAACCTGTAACCCCCTTCCCCTGCCCAGCATTTTGGGAGCTTTGTTAGGGACTCTTTTCCTCCAGAGGCAGCTCAGGGTGGCCCAGGGTCACAGAGCTGATGGTGTCCCAGGGCCAGCCCTCCAGGGAGGTGACAAGTCCCCCTTGGGCAGAGCTGCTGTCTGGAATGCTGTTTAATAGCTTTTCTTGGGCAAGCTGGGACATGAGTCCCACACATAATGTGAACCAGAGTTCATAATTTCATACAAACAACCCTGTCTCTCTTATGATCCACTCTCAAAGGCTGATGATAGACTGAGCTCCATAAAACAAAAGACAGAGGGAAGGAGAACATTAAATGAAGGGGGGAAAAGAGATTTTCTTAAAAAATATAGCAAAACCCCCTGAAATCTGATGGAGGGTGTTTCACCAGCTGTACAGTTGGTTAAGAATAAACAGTGAAAATTTTGTGGGGGTTTTTAATGGTTTTAATAATTTAAAAGAATTATTATCATTTATTTACCAGCAAAACTATCAGAAAACTCATTTTAAGCACGGAAAAGTTTCTGTGCAACAGCCAAATTATTTAGGAGCTTTCTTGATTATGTAATCTTCCATTGTGGAAACAATTAATAAAAATCATAGCTGTGCATCTCTATTGAGATATCCAATGACTTAATTCCAAGATTTAGCTGTTTCCAAGTGATGCTCTTTTTACTTAATTATCTTACCATTTCTGGAAGATACTCTGCTGATGGTCTAAGCTTTTGTGCTGGTTCCTAGACTGAATATTGTGATATTTTAAGATGTTTGTGTGCACTTCAGTTCCTACCTCCCTATCCTACTATCTGCTTTCCTACCTTTTTTTAATCTTTTAAGTGCCATTCACTGTTCAAATTAACCACAGCTTTAGATAGAGGAAAGTAAAACTTTCATAGATATAGGTGCTATATGAGCATCTGGGACCTGATATCCCAGCAAGGCTGAGCCCATGGATTTGACTGGGGATGCTGCAGCCCCAAAACCCACCTTGGAACCAGCTGCTCCCTGAAAATCTGCACCCAGAGCTGGGTTTGGCAACCAACCAACCAATCCAGCCCTGTGTGCTCATGGCAAGTGGCAAATCTTATCCAGGGCTTCTGCAGTTGCTCCTGAGATTGTACAGCAATCATGGATATCCTCTTTGAAGAAAAAGTGCTTGTTTTTTTAAATCTGTTTGTTGGCCTGTGGCAAAAAAAAATTGCTATGGGAAAAAGATCCAGACAGACACATGAAAAACATTTCAAGTTGTGTTATACTGTAATTATCCTCCAGGAGTTAGGCATCCATATAATTTTGGTATGACAGCGTGCTAGAGTTTTTTCTTTCCCTATGATTTTCATAGGGTTCTTATTTTTAAAAGAACCAGCATATATTTAACCCCTGTCCCTAGCCTGTTATTTGTAATCACTGATGAAATGAGTTATTGATGCATTAGGATGGAAATAAGTTCCTTTTGTGGGACCCTGTGCTCTTGAGAATCCTTTAAATGACTAGAAATTCACAAAATCATAGAACAGTTTGGGCTGCAAGGAACTTGAAAGATCATCCAGTTCCAATCCCTCTGCCATGGGCAGGGACACTCAATTAATTTCTTCCCACTTCCCATGGGAAGGAATGGTGTCATTGCATGTGTGTGACCTTTCAAGTGTCTTTCAAACATGTGGCCCTTGCTGGTGGAAGGGCTACCCCAGGTAGTGTCTCCCACCTCTTTCACTAGGAAATTTTTGTCTCCTTTTGTTTATTCTTGAATTCCCTTATAAGATTTATTTTCATTCTAAACTGAAAAAAAAAAAATCTATTCTCAAAATTCAAATTTCTCCTGAAATTAAACTGCTGCTTTCTTGTCTTTCTTCTCAGGTTTCTGTTCCTTTATGGTGTTTGTTATTAGCCACTGTTGAGCAAAGTGTTAGAGAATATAATTCCACATCTAATTCAGCGTGACAGTTCTTGCATCACTTATTCTGTTTTAGAAACCTTCAGCCAATTATCAAATACAAAATAGACTTTTTTTCTCCCTTAGTCTAATAACATGGAAATTTTTTTTAATTGAGAGTAAAATAATGGAGGGTTTTTATATTACATGTTAATGTCAAGGATAGATCAGATCCTTTCCTATTTTGCAAGATTATGCCATGATAAACAGCTCAGAACAGCCCCATCAGCACTGCATTTTCAGACACATCAGCCATAAAAATGATGGTAAAAAAGCCATTATGGTTTCACTGGAATACATTGAGGGTTACACATTTTATTATGTGGGGCATGAACATCCCAAACATGGAAAATATTTTGCCTGCCTGTCTTGTGGTTATGGTTTGTCAAAGATCAGGATTGGGATTCTGTTCCTGTGATACCACCATGCAATATTCTGCTTTGTGGTACATGGCCCATTTCTCCTCAGTGCTGCTGTGTTTTGAGAGACTCAACCACCTCTTGCCATTGGGAAAAATATTTTCCCAGTCACTGGCACTGCAGGTAATATCAGATTGAGAAGTAGAAGGCTTGATCCAGAGCTGCCCTGGAATTTCAGGCAATTCTCTGGAAATAGTTCAGATATTTGTTTGTCTGTTTGTGCATTCTCCTTATCTCCTGAAGTTACAGAATGCTAATGAGTTGTGTTTCTATTTATAGAAAACAAAACATATGGGAAAAGGATTATGTCTGTCACACACTGCCAAGCTGATTTCATAGAGTGGCAGTTCTACAGGGAAAGTTTCACTTCCAGTACTCCTGGGAAGTCGAATTTAGACTCCAGGCTGGAACCCCTGGGTTCCCATCCCTCCATCTGCAAGGCACTTAACCCCCAGTTCCTCCCCTTCATCTGCAAATTAATTGGTTTAACTGCACTTCCCTGCCCCTCTCTGGGTGCTGTAGGGTTAATTAATGTGCAGAAAGTTCTTAGGATCCTTGGATCTAACTTTTGTTTCTTGTAGCTTTTCTCAGAGTAGCTTTAGGAGGGGACCTTCACAATAAAGTAAAGCCTCAGGGTTTTCTAAGTGTAAGGTCACCCCTGCTGTGATATCTTTTGCTGAGATGGGGCTGTGGTGTGTAGCATCATTAATAGGTTGATTTTGATCAACCCTTCAATCTCTACAGAACCTCAACATGATTTTCATCAGCTGTGTGTCATCCAGGCACCCCTCAGTGCCATCTCACTGACCCAGAACTCGTGGAAAGGGTCTGTCAGACACACACTGAGCCCTGTGGAAACTGAAATGCTCATCAGTGGCTGCTTGTCTGGGAATGATGCTGTTCCATGGAAGATCCAAGCTTAAGTTTCCATGTTTCTGGGTTTTTTCCTTGCCCTTCTCCTTCTCCTTCTCCTTCTCCTTCTCCTTCTCCTTCTCCTTCTCCTTCTCCTTCTCCTTCTCCTTCTCCTTCTCCTTCTCCTTCTCCTTCTCCTTCTCCTTCTCCTTCTCCTTCTCCTTCTCCTTCTCCTTCTCCTTCTCCTTCTTTCTCCTTCTCCTCCTCCTCTGCTTCTCCTCTCCCTTCACCACTTTCTAGGTGTCTATAACTTAGGAAAGAAGCTGCAGCTGAACTTGCATGGGTTTGAGCTTGGTGTGTGATGAAACAAGCAGCATTTTCAGGAACAAATTCACTCTGAGAAGAGCTTTCCTATCGTGTGGAATTGCCACTGCATTTGAACTTTCACTTGTGCTGTGCTGTGCAGCCAAATCCCTCCTGAGCAAAACTGGAGCAGAGAGATTCTGCACAGGGGATCTCTGCAGACTCCAGCAGAGTTCTGGCTGTATTTTTAAAGGAGTAGCAGCAATTGCTTCTCCTGCACTCTCCACAGAGAGAGGGTTTTGTCCAATGGATCTGCCATTTTCTGGAGGCTTATTTATTTTCGAGGTGCCTGTGCCTGGTGCTGAGCACTCCTTCCCACTGTCTGGAGAGATTTCCTCGCCATGCAGACAGCCTGCTCTGAGCCCCCCTCCTTCCTCTGCCCAATCATTAACATAAATCATAACCTAGCAGATGAAAAGAAATTTCCAGTCTTTGTGATCTCCTGCCAGAGTTCTCCCAGTTTTTCTCAGTTTGGGAAAACAAATGTGCGTTGCAGCATGTCCCGAGGGTTGACAAAACAGGGCTGCTGCAGAAAAAGAAGAATTCTGAACACAGGGTCCTGCTGTGGCCCTCAGGAGGAGTTTTGGGGTCTCCCTGCAGTGCTGTGGGGCAGGACAACCTCTGGCACCTGCCACACTGCTGGGCTGGCACTGACTTGGGAGGGGATGATGGGCTGGAGCCTTCTTCACTCCCCCACGGGCACCCAGGGCTGGGCACAGCATCACAGCCCAGCTGCAGGGAGGGCAGAGCTTGTCCCCATCCTCTGGCACATCCCTGGCATGATGGGGGTGAGAAAAGGTGCCTGGGAGTGGGGCAGGGGCTGCTGTCCCTGCTGTCCCTGCTGTCACCCTGAGCACTGCTGCCTCCAGGGTACAGCTGAGACAGTCGCTTTGCACAAGCTGAATGGGGGTCGAGGCTCTTTTTTTTCAAAGAAAAGTTGTTTCCCACACTGTTGATAATCCTGCTGTGCAGTCTAGAGGGACACAGGCCGGGCTGTGGCTGTTTTTGAGCTGTGACCTAAACAAGATGTGATTCTAAGTGCAGGAACTTGGAGAGGAGGTGACCTTTTTCCAAGAGGGCTTCAAACAAAGAGCACATTCCCAATAATCCCTCCAGAAGCGGCACCACGTCTAAAATGCTGTCAGAAGTCAATAAAAAGTTAAGGTACCCTGATAAAAATGAGCAGCTTAAACCAGACTTGCAATATGAAGCAGAAAATCTTCACTTTCCTCATCACACCCCCTGCTTTGTTTGTGCAAAGATTCAGTGATGCAGTGAAAGAATTTATTTGCCACAGTCTGCCACTGCAGGACAGGGTATCAACTCACTGCTTATGAGCTTATATTCTGGAAAATTTGACTTTGGTGCCATGAAATGATCACATCTCAAGGTCACTAAAGGCAGATAATAAATGAATAACTGTCTTCAGCCCTTCAGCACAGCACACTTTTAATACATTGATCCGAGCCCATATGGTCTTATTTTATTGTTCCTAGCTGCCTACTATATTGAATTTTGAGGTGGATTTTTTGAAATGGATATGGCTTCCAAATTTAGTCTCCTCAGGATTTCAACTTTGCTGTTTGAAATTTTATCTTTATTTGAATTTTTTATGAGGAAAATACAAGTCATGTGACTTTTTTTTTTTTTTTTTTTTTTTTTGTTTGCCAGGCATCCCCCTTCCCTGGACAGGAGGTAAAGAGAGGAGTGCCCCATGCAGTTCTGTGTCAGAGTTTCCCCCATTTCTTCCCCCAGGACACTACTGAGTAGAATGTGACTTGAACAAAATGATGCCAGGTTTTGTTCATTTTGTTTTTGCTTTGATTTTTGCACATTTTATTAAATTCCTCAGCTCTCCTCTCTCTGTGCTTTATTGGGCATGGCATAATCTACCAGCAACAGAATTTCTCCTATCCACTATTAGATGAAAACCACAGTATTTCAGATTATGGGGATAATCAGAGAAGATCTGTTGAGACCATTGTAGTTGACGTTACTTAAGGATTTAAACTTTAAAAATTAGATGAATATTTACTTCATGCATTGTTTTCCCACTTAGAATTTTTGTTGTCTTGTGTTCCTTTCAACCCAGAACTGGGGCTGTTACAGAAGCAGCTGAAATCTGCCTCCATAGGGAAGAGCCATGCATGTAATCTGGAATATTAAACACAAAATCATGTTTCTGGTGCAGTTATTGTCATTATTATTTGATCTGCCATGATAGGGCTCATAGCCTGATTGGCATCTCTGAAGACTTCTGTAATATGAATAATAATTATGAAAACACAGACAAAAATATATATTTGCTGAAAAAAATTTTCTTTCAGGGCTCGTCATTGAATTTGTAGGAATTCCTTGTAAAGGTAAATACAGAAGGCATTGTGAGCATGGCAAAACAAAATCATTTAAGGATTCAGATGGATGTTTGTAGGAAGCACGTTGCAGTTTCCTTCAGCTGTACAAACAGGATTACATGAGTAATCTTCAAGCAAAATGATGATAAATCATTTTTTGAGAAAGCCCCCAATGGTTTAGGTATCAGCAGGCTTTCCCTTGCTAGCAGGCATGCATTTGTTTCTGGCCCACCTCTCTTGCAGAGTACAAAACACAAGGAAAATCCCACTCTTTCTTTAGGCCCAAATTTGCTATAATCCTGATGAATATGCATTTCTGCATGTCACTCCAGGATGCAAGGTTAGATCCCTACCTTTCTGAGCTGAAACACTGACACTAAAATGCTGTCCTGCTTATATTACATTAATATAATATTTGAATTTCCCTTTTCCAGGAAGTCCCCAGGACTGAGCTGCTACTCAAGCCTCACTTCCTCAGGGCTGGAAGTGCAGGGATGAAGAATTCCTCCAGATTCTCTTGTATTCCCGTGGAGTTTGGGGTTTTCAGCATCTCCCATCAGAGCCTGGTGCAATTCCTCTCATGATTCCTGCCAAAGGCAGTGGGAGTAAAGCTCTTCCAAATCATTGTGAGGATTTTGGGGGGATGTGAGTAGAAATGGATGTGTCAAAATAGTTCATCTGCTCTAAGTGCAGCTGCAGTGGTAATTAATTATTAGGACTGCTGTGGTTGCTTGGCTGTGATTCCTGTGGTTCTGAAGAACCATTTTGACTTCTGTTCTATTCAATTAATACAAAAATGGAAAACTTAGCTCAGATTCAGGTAGGTAAAGTTTTACAGAACTATTTTAATGAACACAGAAATGATAATAAATCCCTCTGACCCCTTCCTTAGGTGCACAGTTAGTTTAGTGGACAACTGAAAAGACATGGGGTGTTGAAAATGCAGGAATAGGGCTGTGTTAAGATGTAACTAAATATATTCATACTTCTGTATCTCAGTCCTGAATATTTGAAACTTAATTTGATCAATTATACCATTTAAAAATATTTGTAAATTGATTTTTTAACCTATTCTTTCAGAAGATGTCACATTAATTGAAATTATGTTCCTTGAAAATTAGGATGCAATGCTGAGTGCTCCATTTTTATGTAAGTACATCTAAGACTTTGGTTCAATAAGACATTCAGTCTTTGAGGCATTTACTCAGGTTTGTAAAATAACATTAAAAAAAAAAAAGTGATGTAAAAGTTAGTCCAGCTCTGGAACAGCTTTTAGCATATGCACCTGTTCTCTATGAAAAAAAAAAAAAAAAAAAAAAAAGAATGAAAATCTAAATTTTAATTAGTGATTTGGCATGGTCTGCTCTTCTTAACTAGCAGTGTCTTTTATTTCTTCATCTGACAGCCTCCTCACCCCCAGGGTATGGTGGAAAATGACTCATTTTCATATAAGGTAGAGGAGTTTAGTGAATATATGACCTGCAGTTTTTCCTAATTTTTTTTCCTACAATATAATGTACTTTGATGCATTTCAAAGATAATCTGTCTGATGCTTTGCATATTCCTACTTAATTACAGTATATTTCGAGATGATTTACTACACCCAGATAATTCTGAAATAGTTTTGCTATGGAGGGCATGCACACCACAGACAGCTGAATAATGAGCCAAAGAGTTCATGGGGGAAATTACATGTGTTTGGGGAAGTGGGCAGGGTTGGCACAGGAAGAGTTACAAATAAAAAGAGATATATGGCCTCAACTAACATTCAGTGATGAGGTCTTTCTGACAGTTTCAGTGTATTCTGGCTAAACCCCAATTATTATTTAAGCATGGTCCCACTTCCAGCCTCTCAAAGGAAGGGGTGATGAGCAGCACAGCATTGATAAAATATCCTGAAAAAATTTCCACGCTTACTAATTTCCTTTTCCAGTTTTATATCATAATATCCTAGTAAAACACAGATCTATTTTGAGGCTAGGGAAGTCTGGAATAGCATTTTGGCTCTTTATTTGACCATATGTGTTAAAAAATTCCAATGACTCCCTCCACACAAAATTAGCCTGGAATGAAGTGCTCAGTGCTTGAGAGCATTTCAAAGCCTGAGTAACAGACCCAGACTTTTAGGGCCAGATGAGGACTGGGGGATCATCCATCCCTCTATAACACACATTGGAGACAACTGGAAATAAATATGCACCTCTTCACCCTCTGCAGAATTTCTGGGGCACACCAGCCCAGGGCAGGTGGAGGGTTCCCATGTGCACCTCAGAGCCACCAAACTATCCCAGGGCCTCTGTGCCAAGCCACACAGGTGTTTCCATTCACAAACTTTGGAAGAAAACACCAAGAATTAAGTAATTTTCAGGGGAGAAAAGCTTTTTGGGAGTTTAGGATTCCCTCAGCTGAAATGATGGTCATATTTACTTCTGATTTATTTTTATTTTAGCTAGTAGAGTTGTGGGGACTGGATTGCCATGACCTATTTATTTTTGGAATATTTTGTTCTCTCTAGGAATTCACTTATTTCCACCTCTCCAATCAATTGTTAGCTTGGCAAAAGAGTCATCTGTAAAATTTGCTGCACATCTGCAAATATCAAATGTCCACGAACAGGCAAAAGACTCACTCCACTTACTTTTTTTTTGTCAGATGGTTTCATTTAGAACCCAAAGGGTCAGGAGTCACAGCATGACCTCATCAAATTAGACTCAACTGAGAGAGGTGTTTAGCACAACAAAAAGGAAGTAATCTGAAGGACATTAAATGCAAATGAGACTGCCATGTGCAAACTTCAAAAACACCTGATCCAAATGAACAGTGTTGACGGGGGTCGAAGGGGTGAGAAAGAAGGTTTCATATTTTGGTTGCTTTTTTCCAAGGGCTATCAGCAATATTACATCCTGTAGAACTGGCTGAAAATCTCATAGGTATGTGAATATTTAAACTTAAAAATACCCACTGCTATTTTTGCCAGGTGAGAGTATGCCAGTATTTACTGGAGGGAGTTTGGTGGACTTGTAGATCAAACCTGGTACCAACTTTTTCTCTGGTAGTTATCCTTTCATTTTTTAGTGGATTTGTTATTAAAAAAGCATTTTAGAGTGGGTTCATTATTGCTTGAGTCTCATTTTTAATCTTGAACACCTAATTGAAGAATTACAAGGAAGCCTCAGCTCCTGATAGTCCTTTTATACAGAAGAAAAGGCTTGTTAGAAGGTTTGCACATTTTCCCTTCAGGACATTAATCCATGCCCCCATTGGCTGAGATGTCTTTCAGCCATGAAGGCAGTGGGGCAGCGAAGGTCTTGTCATAATGGAACCAGGCTATTTCCAGATAATGTGAGTCAGATTGACTTCAGGGGTAGATCTGCTCTCCAGATGTTGGTAGAGTCAAGTGGAGCAGGGAGGCAGAGATGGCAGCACCAGGAGAACCTCAGGATAAATACTGAGTCAGAAGTGCCTGCAATGAGCAGAGATTTTCAACACTGAGCTGGGGAAAAATGTGACAAACAAATATTTATTGCTGACAGACACAGGGATGTCTAAGTGCACTGAGAAATGAGCCAGTGATTAAAATATGATCAACTGATACCAACACTTTGTCAAAGTTCAGGATCTGAATACATCCATAGGACTGCAAAGATTGGAAAGCAATTGAAAAGTCTGGCAAACAGAAAACAAGACCAACTGTACTTGCTCATAGAAACCTAGGACAAAATAATGGAGTGAATGCAAGAAGTGCTGTTCAAAGAGCATTAGGTATGGTAAGAGCTGGTCACAATCCCAAATATCTAATCCAAAGAGCAGAGAATGCAGTAGAAGCTCTGTCAAATGTAAAGGCAGAGGGAGTGGCTTTGTTTCTTCATGTTTGACTCTTGTTTGTTTCTTCATGTTTGACTTTGTGTTTGACATCTTGGTCTGCATCCCTACAGCAATCAGATCAAAATTAGCTGCCTAAATTAGCCAAGCTCTAGGCAGATAGAGCTACATACATCAGAAGACAACTGCAATTTGTGATGGACAGAAGAATATGGGATGGCAGGGGAGATGTTTGTGAGCAGTTGCCAGGCAGGCTGAGAGATGACTGTTCATGCAGAAAGATTACTTTATTCAGGGATAGGAAGGTGGGCAGATTGTGTTACCCAGGTCCATCCTTTCAGGAGTCTCTTCCCATCCTCAGTGCTTTCTCAAGCTCTTGTGCCCCTTTGAGGAACCTGCAGAGCAAGCCCTGAAGGAAGGGCAGTAGAGGCACAACACATGTTCCTCCAGCAGCCTGTGGAAGGTGCTGCTTTTATTCCCTGCAGCATGGAGCAGTTTTTGCAGAGCCTTCAGAGAGGGTGCACTCCTGGGAGCAGGACCAGCCCCACGATCAGGTGTCATTTTCTTAACCCGGCCAGTGGGTCTTATCTGCAGATCAGGCCAGCTGGCAGCAGGCTGAGGGCCACTGCTGGCCCTGCAGGCAGCCAGGGGAGGTAGCAGGGGCTCTGTACAGCCAGGCACACACACTCAGGCTGTGGGGGCTCACATCTGGCTGCAAGATGCTCTGAACAGCCTGTCGGACAAAGGCGCTTGGTCAGGAAAGGTCAGGGCAGGTTCAGTTGTACTGCCAAGGGTGAAAACTGTAGTGAAAGTCAATAAAAGGCTCTCATGGCTTCTAGTTTACCCAAATAAGGGGAGAGAAGGATTGTTAACATAGGGTTTTCACTTACCTTTTCAAGGTCATAGGAAGGTTAGCTCAGCTTCAAATTGCTGCATAAGCTTGAAAGGAAGAATGACAAAATGTGGATTAGGAAAATACATGGTCTTATTTTTAAAAGGTTGTTCTACTGAAATTGCAGAGGATGGTGGTCACCAGGAGGGTGAAGTGCAGGCAGGCTCAAAATTTTGCAGCTTGAGCATTTTTATGTGTTTTGAAAGGGTGCAGTGACAAGAAAGATTTTGATGTTACAGCTGGGTGAACTTCAGTTACATGAAAGATGTATATTTTTAATGGTGTTGGTGATTATCTACAGGCAAAAATGAGCAGGAAAATTGGGGGGTCTGTAGCTTGGTTGTTTCCTGGAAGCTGTGATTTAATTACAGAAGAAGTCATTCAGCATAATATGTGGCAGGTTGATGAAATCCTATCATTGAAGATGATCTGGTAGTGCTTCTGGATGCAGGAATTATTTTTTAAGCTCCTCTTTTCATACAAAGAAAAGCATCCTGGACAGTCACTGAAGCTTTGCAAACCAGTTCAGTTCTGCCTTTAGAGACAGAGAGCAGAGCTGACTGTGGCAGACTGTGAATGAATTTCCACTGCCAAAGAAACTAATTTCACTGTTTACAAGTCATGTTTCAAATGAACAAAAAACCACCTGTGTGTAAATTACCCTTCCTGCAACACGATTTTTCAATAGTTCCAAAGACACCTGTAGGGTTTCACATCCAGTCCCATGATAAATTAATGGTGGCTGGATGTCCAAACCCAACAAATCATCTTCAGGCAGTTCAGCCACTGAAAAGCTGATGTCAATTTACAGTAAAAAATATCTTCTTTCATACAGAAATAGAAATTGGGGTGAGTGCGTGTGGAAAGGGATATCAGTTTATAAATCAAGGACTTGTGAGTACCTCAAATGTTCTTCAAGTATTACAGCACAGGAAAATATCAGGGAATCTCTGTCATTTTTGCCTCTTCCACCTCTGGCTGTGCCAGCTGTTGATACTGTGTTCCCACTGATTGCATCATTGTTAAAAATAATAATACAAACAGAGATTTCAAAGAAGCTCATGAACAAATACTTTATGGTATTTACAAGGTTCATTTTTTATGAGTTGATTTTTCTTCTTTTTAAGCAATGCTTCATCTGTGTCTAGTAAAACCCTAGATGAGAAACAGTTTACTAGACATAGAATATTAAATACAAGTATTGGGGTGGCCATAATAGATAAGTCTGAAATGGGCTTTAAAAGAAACCAAAGAAGCTTTCATATAAACAGCTAGAATAAATACATGAAAATTTGGGGTTTCTTAATAAAATGTACTACATATGTGTGTAGTTAAGAAAATGTCTATGTTCACATGCACATATGTGTGAGAATATATATATATATATTTGTGCACTTTCATAGTTCAGCTGTATATGTATACACATATTTTATACATTTATAACATCTGTTTATTATACTTACATATGCTTTTCAACACTGTTGCACTGCTTCAAACTGTTCAAAACCAAAACTACTTAACACAAAATCCTAATACTCCAGCTGGAGGTAAATATCCCCCTTCTAAAATAATAAGCTATAAATACAGCTTTTGTTTTTACTGTTTACTCTGGATAAATTATATTTTTAACTGGTGTGCTGTCCTGAGGACATGGAAGCTTTCCATGCATATATACAAGATTTGACCATTGTTTTGTGGAAATAATACCAAATTATACTGGTGTTAGAAAGATGCTAAGCAGCCTGAAGCATGATGCAATGGTTGAACCCAAAAGTTCAGTTCATTTGCAGAGATGTTACTGGTTCCAGCTGTGCTCTCTGAGTAGGGGATGGGGAGAAAGTCCATGTCCAGCTGGAAATAGAATGAGATACATGGAGCTCCTTGTTGAGGCTGAACACACCAGAAACTAAACAAAGAAATGCCTGAGATATACAACACTGACCCAGAATGAAAACAGGAATAGTTGAATCACGTCACAGTAACCTGAGATACTCTAACAAGTCCTCCCACATTCTTCCAGGGAACTTCTTCAGGTGACACTTTGTTCAATAATGGAAAATACTCCTATATGTAACCTTTAGAATCTCCCTTAAAGTCTTGACTGATGTGTTTTCATCATTGAAATTTATAGTAATATCAGCATTGGTAATTTATGTGTTTTAATTTAAAACATCTGGTTTTAATTTATGTAGTTCAAGGGGTTTTCAGCGGTTGCCCATGAGTAAACATTTGATCTTGATACTATATTTTGAATTTATATTTGACTACCATCTTTCCAATGTTTGGGTTTTCATTAAAAGTTAAATAATTTTGTCTCAAAAATCAGTTTTTTCATGAGAGAAGTGACATTGTTTCTAAATAACGAAAAAGACTTCTGTGTTTCAGTCACCTTGGACAATGAAAACAATTCCATTCATTTCATATTTGATTTTGGTCATTCTCACTTCTGGGTTTTTTGGAGGGTTTTTTTGTTTTTTGGGTTTTTTTGTATACCCATTCAGTACTGCTTTGCTGGATGATACTGAGACATGAGAAAAGACCACTGTAGCAGGGAAGTTCTACAAATTCTCAAAACCCAGCCAGGCTCAGTGAGTGCAGTTCAAAAGCAATGCTCTTTCTTTGTGAGACATATGGCCTTGAGCAGCATTCTCAGCTCCCCCTGTGGTTTTAGGATGATTCATGGATTTTGATGGTTTTCTCGAAGACCCAGTTGCTAAAGTCCTGCAAATGCATTTGAATTTAATTTTATTTTAAAGTGAAGGGTTTTTTAGCTACTTGGCTTCAAAGAAGTGGTTGAGAATAAGATGTTCAAAGGCTCCAGCACATTGAGACATTAATTAAGGAATCTCAGCATTACTTTGAGTCAAAAATCCATAATTGAGGAGGGACATTCTGAATATACGGGACTGAATCCTGAATGCCATGGGACTTGCAAAAGAAGTCCCTTAGATGGTTTTCTAAAAGCAATTTCTTGGTTTCAAACCAAAGCAGTTCAGCTTGGACCACTCCCAGCTGCTTCCATCTGCTCTCCTGGTCCGTGGATTCTGTACCAATGGACTTTGCCTGCACATGGATTGTGGCAGCAGCAATGAAAGGGCTGCGTGGAAAGTTAGTTCTGACAGTGTCTGGAGCCCCAACTGCTCTTTCCCATGGAAAACAAGGGAATGTGGTGTGAGGTGTGAGGTCTCCCATTTCCCTGGAGGGGGATGTGATTGGGATTATGTATGTGCAGGGTATTTAACTAACAGCCTCTTGCCTCAGAATACTCTTAAACAGATTTTTTGTCAGGGAGTGTAGCAATTGGATGAGGGGTGCAGGTTTCACACTGGAAGAGGGCAGGGTTAGATTAGATATCAGCCAGAAATTCTGGCCTGTGAGGGCAGTAAGGTCCTGGCACAGGAGTTGTAATGACCCATCCCTGGAAATGTTCAAGTCTGTGTTGGATGGGCTTTGAGCAGCTTGGTCCAGTGGAAAATGTCCCTCCCAATGGCAAGGGGCTGGAAGTCAGTGGTCTGTAAGGTCCTTCCAGCCCAAACCATTCCATGAAAGCATGAATCCATGATTTCATGATTTTGTGTATATTCCTGTCAGTAAAGAAGGAAGCACAGAGGACAATAATTATGAGAGAGAAGGTGACTAGATCCATTTACCATTTAAAATGCATCATCTTTTTAGCTCTTTAATTAATTCATTAATTACAAATTAGCTTCCAGGATTTCATAGTAGGAAGCTTTATAATTATCTAATCTTTACTCCTGTGTAACAAGCCAAAGAATTGAGCTTTAATTCTCCCTCCATAACTGATGGTGGTATAAAGAAGAGATTCAATCAGGAGTATTACTCTATCAGGACTCATTTCTCTGCAATTCATGATACCATATGGTACATTTAATCTGGAATAAAAAAGGTTTCCAGAAGTGGAATGATTTTGTATCAAGACTGGGATCTCTAGCTGCTCTACTTTCACTGATATGAAGGACATTAGTCTAATCATAGCCTTGGACTGAATTTTTGGTTAACAGCCCTTTTGAAGTGAACCTCTGTGATTTCTGTTTTTAAGAAGTCTTGGTTTCCTGCCCAGAACCTGACCATGCTGTAAAGCCTTTTTGAAGTCCTTTATTACTTTAGAATATTTACCAGTACCTGAGTGTAATAATACAGCATTTTTATCCTGTGAACACAACTCCTAAGGCTTCCAGAGCTCCAGGTGGGAATGTCCTGTTTCTCTGAAAGGACAATATATGTCTCTTCAGGAAGTAATCCAAAATAATTTGCCTTTGGCTGTAAGAGCTGTGGAAGTGTTGGAAGGTATCTGGCTGTAACCTTGCAGTAAGCCAGTTTAATCAGAGTCATGGTAGCAATTCAACTTGAAGAAATTTAAATTAATCTCTCTAAAGAAATTAAAAAAAAATATATTAACAAGTCCAAATCTTAATTAAATGCTATATTTTAAATTCTGTGAATAATATTGTCTAAGAAACATTTAATCATTGTATTTTCTTGTTTAGGATTAGCTGTTTAAAGACAAAAGACTCTAGGCTCCAATTAACTGCTGCCAAAAATTAATTTAAGTAGCCTAATTGACAACTTGCTTTAAGCTACATAAAATCTTGGCATAAAACTTATTGTCAGGGGAAAAATATTCCTAATTTATTACTTTATTATAAATGAAACTGTTGACCAAAGTGCACTTGCTCTACTGCAGCTGTTATGTAAAACAACAATATGGAGATGATGCTGATAACGAGTCCTCGTCCTTATGCGTGAAAACAAGTTGCTCTAAAATTGTTAATGGCTGTTTGGGGCCACCAGGAGAGGGAATTGCTGTGGAAAGGGCAGAAATCTTGTTTTCAGGTGGTGCCACCAAGCTCCTTCAGACAAAGGCTCCCCTGAAAGCCGAGCCCGCCCTCCTCCCACCTCTGTGCAGGAGAGAAATGTAAACTCTTCCACATGTGGGAGCAGAATGTGGGGAGAAGGTAGCAAGGCTATTAAATGTAAAACCAGGGCTGAACAATCAAAATGCTTGTCTGCCAGTGTGCGAGATACTGGGATATCTGTGAACAGGGAGAGAGAATTAAAAGCTGTAAGTACACACTGTAAAGCTCTTTAGTTCCCTGTTTATGGTCGCAATGGGCCAACTTTCAAAGCCACTTCTTGAAACCTTGCCCGTGGTTTTCCACCTGCAACTAGTTAGACACACAAGTCCTGTGTTTTCTGCACTGGCACAGCTCATTTGCATCCCCCAAACCCTGGATGAGTTACAGAGGCATCAGGGCTTGTGTGGGGCACAGTTCCTTGGCCAGAGCCTTGGTATGTGCCATGCTGGAGAGGCAGCCCTGCTCCTGCACCCACTGAGCTCTGCCTTCTGCTCTTTGGCTTTTCCACTCCTTCTTTCTTGCCATCCATCCATCCCAACCTGCTTCAACACCTACTTGATGCATTCTCAGCCACTATGCTGGGCTTTTTTCCTCTTAGCACTGCCCAAACTGATGGCTTTGGAAAGGTGGATTGCTGGTGTGCAGCTTTTCCAAGGAGTCCCTTTGAAGGCTAAAAAGGTTGCTTGGAAAATACACTATCTTGGCTCAATTTCCATTGTCTAGGCACATTTCATTTCAGAAAATCACAAGCTACCGACACAACCATGTCATCACAATTTTCCAAGCATTTTCTTTTTGTGCCTGTGTGTTTTATATCTGGGCGAAGTCACATCCCCCCCAGGCTATTGGAACAAAGCTCAGCTGAGAGCTGAACGCACCAAACAAGAGGAAATTACAAAGGGAAAGTTAATGTCTCGAACCATTAGCATGGGCACTTCTCCCACAGCCTTGGTGAACCCTTGGAGCAGCAGCCTGAGCTCACTTTTAGGGGACACTGGCTCGCAGAGATTCACCCACATGGCAGAGAACCTTCGATGCAAAACCCTCCCAGCCAAGAGCTCTGCACTCACAGAGCCTCAGAGATGCTTTTGCAAAACTCCCAGGGCACTGTGACCCTTCTTCACACCCCTCCTCCCCTGAAAAAACTGTTTAAAGACCAAGATTTGCTGCAGAGATAAGGAGCACTGAAGAATTTACAGCAGGTGCTATTTGAAGAGACTTCGAACAATGCAGAATTACCTGTGCCCATTTAGTCCATTAATCTTCTCTTGTAAAAATAGCAATAAACTGTGATTTAGGAGCAGGGAGGAGCCAAGCTAGAAGCCCTGAGGTTAGCAGGGAGGAAGATCAGTGCTTGTGGTTAAATTTCTGTTTGTGCAACAAGTGACTGAACTGATGAAAAATGTAACTGCAGGTAGAGGGTAGAAAATACCAAATTACAGCTGTTGTGTCTGGTGTTAATTAGCAGATATACGAAAGGGATTCTGCCAGGTCACACTAAGTGCTGCATAAAACCACAAGTAACAGCACCCAGGGCACTAAAAGGGTTTGCAAACTGCAAAGACCCCCATAACAGATACATGGACTGGCACTGAATGCCCAGGGAAGGCAGATTAGTGAAGAGGTTGTCCTAAAACAGAACAAAATCTGCCTGAAATCTGAAGGCAAGTGTGGGTGGTTAATCACAGTAATTACCACCTGCTGGCTGCTATCTCAGGGTGGCTGAGCTGGGGTGTCCACAGCAGGTACCCTGAACAAAGCCTGATCATGATGGATGGGCTCTGGGCTCAAACTGAGAAACACAGAGACCTCACCAAAGATCACTGGAGCCAAAGGCAATGCTTTTCCCCTGGAACAAGCCCTGTGGCATCAGGAACCCATCAAAGAAAAAGGTGATTTACGTGAATACAGCCGCAGAATAGTTTCTCCCCCAATGAAAACAAATGAGCTGGCAAAGTATTAATTTGAAATACTTGACTTGTTAACGAGCAGTATATATTATAAATGTTGCTTCTGTGAGGACTGTCTGCCTTTGCTTTGCAGGTGGCTGTGTGCCTGCCCTGCTCTGGTATGTGGGTACCTCCCCAGGGGCCCCTGGACCCACCGTGCACTAGCACAGGGATGTGCCTGATGCTTTCTGGATGGGAGCTTCTTGGGAAGCAGAGATGGTTGTGACTTTAGCACGGCTGCCAAAATGTTAGTAGGTTTTAATGCTCCTCAACAAGTTAGCATTAATTAAAAAAATAATAATAAATAATTAATAATAATTAATAATAATTAATAAATAATTAATTAATATCAATGCCTTGTTTTTATTCTGAATTTAAAAAAAATCTGAAATAACTTTTGAAACTATTCTTGTCTTGCTTTGTATATGAACAAGGGTTTTCTCAGTGTCATTCGAAAACAACCTAGATTAAAACCAATTTTTTATTTAAAAACTCATTGAAACACTAACCTCTTTAAAAGTGGAACGAGCTCAAAATAATGATGACAACACTTTTTCTTTCATTTCTAAAAAGAAATATATTTCTGGGCTTGATCCTGTTTATGTAGAAGATTGCAACTTTGTTTTGAATGAGGCAGCAGTGTCATCAACAAATTATGAAAGTAGAAGAATCTGAGGAAGGAAGGAACCATCATTATTTAAAACATTTTGTAAGATAATAAATAAAGTCCCTACAGTGAACTGGGTAACTAAACACCGATGTTGTCAATTAAAACTTTAGCTAGTGGAAATATTTCCTTTACAAATCACACTCATTTTCTCCTCCCACTGTTTCCCTGTGTGCTGAGTATCCTTCATTCCTGGACACCAGGCAGCAAAATGCAAAGCTAGCAAGACCTGAGCATCCAGGCAGAAAGCCAGGCCCGGTGGCAGAGGCAGAGGCAGCTGGGATGCTGAGCCACACGATGCCACCACATCCATGCTGTGTCCTGAGCCCCAGGGGCTCCTTCCACCCCCGAGGGCTGTGGCCAGCGGGATGCTGAGCACGCTGCTCCCAGCTCCAGCCCTCTGCTGACTCTCTTGCCCAGCAAAGCTGCTGAGAAAGGACAAATCCACTGCTTCTGCCCCCTGTTTTAGATGCAAACTGGCCAAATATTTTAGAGTCGGCACAACCATGGCACTCTTTGTTGGCAGATTAAATACAGTCAGGGGGAAGGGGTGGGCAAGGACACTAAAATTTAACATACAGCAGTTTTGGAACGTGAAGGGGAAGGTGATTTTAAAAAAATAATCATCCCTCAAATCTGCAATTGGGATAAGGTTTGAGACAAAGAAAACAGGAATTCTGGAAATGGAGAGGCCTCTCTATGTACAGCACAGGTTGTTTTGCAATTTTGCTGCTGACTTACCTGAAAAGAATTCCTCTCCCCCAGTTTCTGATAAGGAAGTTGCTCCTTCAAATTCCCCACACTGGGCAGTGAGAGAGGGACAAAGTGGCACTCCCCAGTTTCCTACACTTACGCTTTCATTTGTGAAAAATCCTTTTTATTAATGACAAACTGCAGCATAATCGAGCTAAAATCTCCAGCCTCTGTTGGAGGCAGCAATGCCATGCATGGTGCATTGCAATGCCTGCCATCCCAGGGATTTTTATGAGATCATATTTCACAAGGAAATAAATTTCCTCCTCCAGTCTGATGCAATCAGGTCACCAAGTGGTAAATAGCTATGGATACCTTGCGTGCTGTTCTGCAAAGTGTTTGCGGATATTCGGGGATGAAAGTTGCCCCAGATAAGATCTTAATCACTGAAATCTGGAGAGGGATTGAGAAAAGGGCCCCACAGGGATGTAGCAGGTTCCCTGGAGGAAGCCCAGGCACCCCCTGCAGCCACTCAGCACCAGCATGAGCCACAGGAAAATATTTATTAAATAGTCTGTGCCAGCACAGGCTTTGGGGACAGTCCTTTCTCTGCCTGCACCAAGGCACCTGATTTGATTCATCCCCAGACTGCAGCTGTGGAATCTGGCATAAGATTGCCTAGTGTAAGAACATCCATTTCACTTCTTCTAGAAGCAGAGGAAGAAAACATCTTCCCAATATAAATTCTCCTCCCCCTACCTACACTAATTTTCATGGGAAACAACAGATGGGTGCTGCCCAGTAGAAAAAATCAGTTTAACCAAGTTTACAGGGAAGATGCTCTTTGAAAGGCATTAGGGTAGCATGCTCAGGATGGTCAAGGCATCCATAGGAACTCTCCAACACATGGAAGGGGCACTGTGTGCCCTACAGAGGAGTGAACTCCATGACAGCTGCTGTTGTATCACCATAAAAATCTGAAAATTGCCCATGACCAGCAGCAAGTGTGGTCTCTGTGCCATGTTCAGAATACAAATAAAAGAAATTTGAGGTCATGCTGGTTTTCACCAAAGATTTACTCTAAAAACTAGTAATTTTGGCCAGACAAGAAGGTGGACAGCTGAATTGCCAGCAAGATCATTGGCTTCTGGCAGCTCCTTCATGAGTAAATCTCATGGATCTCTGCTCTGAGAGAAGCAGGAAACTCAAAACTTCAAACTGAATTTTGTATCTTGTTCTTGTTAATTTTGGATATGTGATTCCTGAAACAAACCAGGACATGTCCTACAAATTCTAAGATGTTGACCAGAAACAGAAATTTCTGCTGACCCTGTAGGCATCAGCTCCTGCCACAGCCCAGTGTTCCATGGAGAACCCTCCTTCCACCTGCACATGGAGAGAGCTCTCAGCATGGTGTTACTTTCCATCCTCTGGGATTCAGAAGAGTCATTTCACTGACAGTTCCTGGCAAAACAGAAAGTGTCAAATGTGTAACCATCATCATTACATCCCAACTAAGTTCATCACACAGGCCAAGATCTTGTCTCTTCTTTTTACCTCTCTTTTTGCTAACCACTCTTTGGCTGCTTCTCAGTGTTTTCACAGTCTAGAGATTCATGTAAAAATCACCTCAATGGGATTTATGCTTCTGTTTTTCAGCAGCACTTGCAATTAGGTAACTCCTTAAAATGAGACTGTGAAATACCTAAACCAAGGCCTGATCTGGCAAGATAAGGAGGATGTGAATTGCTATTGAGATCAGCAGTAATTGTGTGCTAATGCACACACCATGAACCAAAAATGTGGGATCAGAGAGCAACTCAGGATTGGGTTCAAAAGGTGATAAAATGGGAAGCTATCTGAGTGTTTTGATATGATATCCAAAGGATTTACCCAGGTCAGAGCAACCTGATGGATTCACTTGAAAGTGAATCTCCTTGGAAGCTTTCCTTCATCCTAGAGAAAGCACGAGGGATCAGGAAAGGAGTTCTTCACAGACAGTGTGATACTCAGCTCAGGCAATCCTGTAAGTGCACAGCACAGAAAAGGATGGTGCTGGGCCAAGGGTTAAGAAATTCTATTCTCTCCCATGGACATCTACCATCTTCCAGACTCCAAAAAGAGTGCTCATATAAATTCACCTGCAATGCAATTTGGGAAATGGAGACTTTCTAGAACACGTCACAAGATAAAAACTTCTCAAATTTGTATTGTCTTCCAAAGAATTTGAATTATTTAAAAAAAAAAAAGAATATGTATTCACTTAATGATGCAGGTCTGTCCTATAGTGCTTATATTTTTTTTGTTTTTCTTTCAATCTTTTTTAGTATGAAGTGGTTTCCAAACCTTCCTCGAACCTAAAATACATATTAAAGAAAAATCTAAGTCACTTGGGAAATGAATGAAGTTCAAAAGATTTTTAACCATTTCTGGGGTATATATATCTGAATTTGCTCTGAAAAGTTCCTTTCATAAAGTGACTGGGATACAGGGGTGATCTAATGCTTCCCTGAGACATTCCTCCCATGTTGATTTGACACAAGATTTGCATGTCTTTTGGAAGCTAATATCAACTTCTCAACAGAAATGTTGCAATTTCTATTATTGCCCCTACATCCCAATCTGCAAAGGATGCCTTTGTGAGATTTTTAGGTGAGAAAAATCCTGATCTGGACCGAGGTTTTGGTTTTGTTGTTATGCTTTAACTCCTGATCAATACAAATACAGTAGCTGATGCATTACACCAGAATTTTGAAAGTCCTGGGGAAGTGTGCTGTGTAGGGAATGTGGTGGCAGCACAGAAGCAACCCCAGCTGCACCTTTCCACCTTAGAGCTTCAGACCACCACATGTCCCTGCAGCCAGTGCTGGGGTTGGTTTCTGGCTTGCACTGGGGAAAAGCCCCAGTACAAATCACTGACCAGGCACAAGCAGCTCCAGTTTCTTCTGCAGTCTGGAGGAGCTCAGAAACCCCCTGTCCTTGCCTCTAGGAGTCTGACACAGCACAGACCAAGCAGCCAACATAAAGCCAGAGAGGCTTTTGCTTCAGTGCATGAACTGGGCACTTAGAGACGATTGTAAAGCAGTGCTCTCTGTGAATGTTGATCCCACTGAAAGGCTTTCCCTGCTAATCTCAATAGCCCCAATTTCTTTAGACATTCCAGAAGGATTTTGCATCTCAGTCTAGACACACTTCATCCCTCTGTTTTGAGAGAGAAAGCCTTTTGAAACTGCCAGAGCTCCTTTGTTTTCCTTCTCTGAAGGGCTTTGGTGCCTGTGAACAAAATAGGATAGCTAGGATGAAGATGAAGTCTTCAAAGCTCACTGTTACTCTATGTGCTATTCAAGGTACAGGCTGCATATCTAGAGTTTCTAGTCCCTTTCTGCTTCTTGTTTCTTAAACTTCCCCATTAAAGTCAACAAAAGCACAGGATCAGAGTTCTAGTTCTGCCTCAGCTTCTCTGACATATGGAGAAAGTCTCCTCATCTTTCAGTTTCCTACAAATATTCTTTTTCTTGTGCCAATTAATCATGTAATGTCTATACAGGTTTCAGAGCATTAGACAGAGTCAAGACTAAAAAGGCAAAATCACTTCTGTTTCCGTTTCCCTCTATGAACTCCTCTGCCCAAGAATCAATCTTGCAAGTTATAAATACCTTCTGCTGGGAATTTCTGAGTATTTCTGATGTCAAATAGAATGAGATTATGTTTATATGGGGTTTTTTTGGGTTTTTTTTTGGCTCACTCAAGTGCTCACATATGGAAGACAAACAGTCCTTCTAAAGGCAGAGTTCAGTGAGTGAGTGCCCAGCCCTGGTGAGAAGTGACAGACACTGAGGCTGGTCCCATCATTGAGCCCTGGGTCATTTTGCAATAAATAAATCAGCAGCATCTTAAAAGCAAAAGCAATGCAATGTGCTTTATTATTTTCTTACCTTTTCATACAGTCTTCCTGAAAAATGTCACAAAGTGTGACTCATCACATCTGCATGAAGTTATGAAAAAAGTAAGCCTTGTTAACCTGCTGTTTGAAAACCAGAACACTTTTATCAGTTCATATAATTGCTAACCCCTTATTCACTGTTCAACACTGAAGGGTTCTTTGCCTCCTAAGATCCCACTAATTGCTGACAGATTTGATTTCTCTGTGACAGCAGGAGTCCTGTTTCTGGCCTTTACATCAAGTAATTGCTTTATTTTTCTCCCTCTGCTCTGAAAAACGGAATTCCCTTCTCCCCTGCTTGAACCTCTGTAATGACTTCTTTCTACGTTATTAAATCCTTGCCATTTAAATCACATTTAGAGATGTTTTGAATAACTGATTCCAATTACTAAGGCTCTTACTAAGGAGCAGCTGAAAATGCAAGTCATTACTTGCCCATACACAAGCAGCTACACCTTGCAGCAAAGTCTCTGGTGGACTGTATTTTATTTCTGCTCAGTAAGGTGCAATTTATGCTCACAGGAGGCGGGTGTTCAACAAATATACAGCTGCTGGAGTTCTCATAATTTGTTGCTTGCGCAAAATGGAGAGCTGATTTTATATTTATTTTATAAATAGTGTTATTGCATGAAGAAATCATCCAGTCCTTCCTGTAGTGGCTGGGGAAGGCAGCTTGGAACAACAGCAGAGATGAGCAGCTGACCGAGGAATGACCCACGTGAGGTTACTATCCCAAGATCTAATAAAGCAGCATGGCAGGGTAAAGGAAACATCTACAGGTCGTGCATTCCTTCTGTGAAGTATGACCAACCTCTGTTGTCCCCAAGTGTTTTTTTTTTTTAATACAGGTCACGATTTCCTGAATGCACTAAAACTTCCCGGCAATAACAATTTAGTTCGGTTATTAATCATACTTGTAATCATTAGCGCCTTTGTAGACAAAAAATAAATGTTCCAGCAGATGATTATTTGACAAATTACTGCAGGGGTTCAGCATAATAGCTTTGCTGATACAATCATCATTGAGCCATTAAAAAAAAAAAAAAAAAAAAAAGAAAGAAAGAAAGAAAAATGAAAAAAAAAAGAGAAACTTCCAAACTGTTTATGAAAAACACAGTGCAAGGGAACTGACATTTAAATAGATACCACACAGTTGTCTTCACAAGCACAGGCTCAGCTCTTTTTATATCCAGTTACTACCACGGCACATGTAAACAGCTAATAAGTGAAGATAACTCATAATAAGTGAGGAATTTGCATTTGTCTCCAATTCACAAGCTCATTAGGAGCACAAGTGCTGCAAATCTGGGCTGTGGCTGGATCTGAACTGGAAGCCAGTGCTCGGTGTGCTGGGAGCCTGTGTGCAGCTCCCAGCTTCTGCTGGGGCAGGCTGAACTGGTGCCTTGGAATCTGGACAAGAATTAAATTATCCCTTCTGTATTTTCATATTAACTTTCTGGTACTTCCTTCAGCCAAGCACTGATAATTAGTCCTGCTAATATCCACAAAGGGCAGCAGTGTACTTTTGACCAGCAGAGTGAAACCACCACCAAGTGGGATAAAAGGTGTGCTGATAAAAGCACAGCCTCACCACTAAACTTGCATCAGTTCTGTCAGCACAGCCAAGCTGAAATAAGGATCCCTCCCTTCTCCAGCCCTGACAGCACAAAAACCAGCGAAAGATCTTCATTTTTAAACCCTAAAAACGGTCTGTGCAATAAAATTCATCTCCCAAAATGCAATTACTGTTTTCATGCAGCATGACTCGATAAGTAGATACAGTCATGCCTTAATATTTTTATTGTAGTTGTTCTGGAAAGTTATTTGGTGTAGTGCAAGGTGCTCCTATAATTTAGTTGGAATAAAACTGCTTCTTCAGATTGCCTAAAAGTGTGAGCAGACCAGTATCTGTGCATCTCCTTGCAGGCATTGCTGTGTTTTCATGCACACATAGATAACTATTCACTATGGTCCAGCCTCACTGTCGCTGAAATAAATGAACATTTTCCCATTGACTTCCACAGGCAAAGATATGGATCCAGAATCCAACTGCCAGTACTAATATTGCCTCAAAAATACCACTTCATGCATAGAAAATTATGCTTAATGAGCAAACTAAAGTAGGTGGGTTCATTTGGTATTCAGAGATAAGCTCCCTAAATGTGTAAATTAAAATAAAAATAAAATTTTGATGAGTATAGGGGAGTTGTTTTCTGTTCTTTTGTGCAGATATTATTCACAACTTTCCCTTTCTATGCATAAAAATAAAAGAAGATTGAAAATTCTTACCATTGGCTTAAAAAAAGCTGCCCAGTATCATGAAAATGAATAGCTCTGCTGCTAATTTTGTTGCTATGAGTACAGACCAATACACCTGGCAAAGTGTATGTGGGCTGGAAGGCCTTGGCCAGGGGCTAATGAAGAGACTCAATTGCACATACCAAGCACAGGCTGAGAAAGAAATGCTGGCTTGGTGCTGAATGTCTTGCTTTTCATGTGCTTTAATTAACCCCATTATTGGTTTTAATTAGAGATGCTTAGGAGAATAATGGCTGAGTTTTGATCTGCTGATTCTAACGTGGCTCCTGAGGAGCCATGGAGTCATTTCCCATGAGGAAACCCAGAGTCAGCATCTCCAGAGGGCTCCTGGAGCTGCCCAAGTGGGTTCTGGCAGGAGGGTGAGATTCCCCTGGCTGTGAGCAGTGCCAGGGACTCAGCAGGATCCAAGGCTGGGATCTAAGGCTGGATCCAAGGCTGAATCCAAGGCAGGATCCAAGGATGGGATCCAAGGCTGGGATCCAAGGCTGAATCCAAAGATGGGATCTAAGGCTGGGATCCAAGGCTGGAATACAAGACTAGATCTAAGGCTGGATCCAAGGCTGGATCCAAGGCTGAAGCCAAGACAGGATCCAAGGCTGGGATCCAAGGCTGGATCCAAGGCTGGATCCAAGGCTGAAGCCAAGACAGGATCCAAGGCTGGGATCCAAGGCTGGGACCCAAGGATGGATCCAAGGCTGGATCAAAGGCTGAATCTAAGGATGGGATCCAAGGCTGGATCCAGGGCTGAGATACAAGGTAGTGATCCAAGCCTGGGATCCAAAGCTGGGATTCAAAGCTGGATCTAAGGCTGGGATCCAAGGCTGGGATTCAAAGATGGATCCAAGGCTGGGATCCAAGGCTAGGATCCAAAGCTGTGATTCAAAGCTGGATCCAAGGCTGGGATCCAAGGCTGGATCCTAGGCTGGAATTCAAAGCTGGATCCAAGGCTGCCCCAGGGGTGCCCAGAGCCCCAGGATCCAGCACAGAGCTGGAACCAGTTAAGCAGCTGTACCTCAGGGTACCTGAAATTAGGCCCAGAAGGGCAAGCCTCGAGAAATGTTTTAGAAAAGAGCAGCGACGCTCTCAAAAGAGCCAGGATGTCAAAATGCACTTTTGAAAATCTCCCCAGGAATCCCATCTATCTGCCTTTTTAGTCACTTTGAAGGTTGGTGATTAAATCCATACTTACAGTGTGATTCTCCCACACATGGGGAGCAATGGGAGCTTTGTCATCACCACTAATGGGGACAGGATTGTGAGGAATGAAATATGCAAGGAGCATGCAAGGGGAAAAAAACAGGCTTGAAAATCATCAAATGAAAGAGCCAGGGGAGTTTTTAATTTTTGCTCATGCTTTAATTACTGAAAATGATAGAGGCACTTTGCCATGTTTTAAATGGTTAAATTTTAAAATGTCTGGGGTTGTTTGTTTGTTTCTTTTGGAAATGCCTTACAATAACCAAGAGATATAAATCAACCCATGGTTTTGCTTTGCTTTTCTTCTGCAGCCACAGCTTAAACAACCAAACAGCAGGGCAGCTTCTCAGCAGCCTGGATCCACCCCAGTGCCCTGGGGAGGCTGGAGTGGGGCTGGCAGCACATGCCAGCTTTGTCCTGATGGAGTTCCCACAACATTCTGGGTGCCCTCCTGGTGGGGGTGCCCACAGAGCCTCCTAAGGAGGAGGATTTCTTTATGCCAAACTTTTGAGAGCTTTCCCACCTTGGTTCAAAATAGGAGAGTTACTGAAAGTGGAAGGACAGCCCAGTTTTTGTGATTATTTTGGGGGGAAATACTTTACTCTGTATTATTCTGTATTGTTACTCTGTAAAATACTTACTTTTCTGGGGGAAAAACAACTCTGTAAGACTTAGCTAAGAAATGGATCAGGTCATGCATACAAATCTTTTTCTGATTTCATATCTCTCTGCACCTTCCCTGTCCCCCTTCCCCTATCCCACATAAGTGACAGATTTTAATCTGTTTCTCTCTCTTTTGTGTGTGAGTCCACAGTGTCCCAAATTCCCAGTCCCCAGGGAAGGAAGGCCATGGAGCCATCCCCAAACCTCACCAGAGCAGCTGCCTTGGGTACCAATGTTGGTTCAGCTGGTGTTGGCCAGATGCTCCAGGGACACTTGGAGCTTGGGACAAAATCCTCTAGGATGCCACAGTTTTTGTAGCCTCTGCTGTTCACAGGGACTGTCAGTTTGGTTTCTTTCAAGGCCCCACAAAAATGGTTTTTCTCCAGCTGCCAGGCACAGAGAATCAGTGAGCTGTCAGGTGGCATCACCCTCATCGTTCCCCAAGCACCTCTGAAGAAAAGGGACAAAGCCATGGAACATATCACTGAACTATTAACTCCTTCCTTTCTTTTTAAAATAGTCCCTCCACCAACAAACCATTCTGGATGGGCAAACAGCCCAAGGCAGGAGCAGGACACAGTCCTGGGCAGCTGAGCTCCTGAGGAGCTTCTGCCATGTCTGCAGGAGGTCAGCCTGCCAGCTCCCTCCTCCAGTGTGCCAGCCCTCTGCTTTGCAGAGCTGCAGAATTTCTGCAGAATGCAAGTAGTAGCTCCTCTGTGTCTCACAGGCATACTGTGAGGATAAATGTATTAAAGATGTGCAGAAGTCAGAGCCTACATCAGGGCAAAAAATCTTAGGGAAGATAAATACGCCTGTAGACACCAAGTAGTCTCTTTCTTTGATGCTTTAATGCTTTTATGGTCAATAAAGAAACCTTGAGTTTCACAGAGGCTGTCTGACAGTTCTAATATTAGCATTCTCACCACATCCTTGACGATGCCTGTTTGTATCTCTGTGTGATGCTGATGTTGTTGGTAACATTTTCGTGTACGATAAACCAAACTACAAACCTGGTTTGTGCTTGACAGTGAGCTGGTTTGCAAAAATAAAGCAAAACACAGTTCAATCATTTGAAAACGTGAGGAGAGGAAGATTACATTAATATTTCTGTGTTACATGAAAAGATGCCCAAGTTGTTTTTCATAGGAAGAATAATAACTTAGTAAAGGAGTAAATGTAATTCAGCAGGAAAAGCAGTGGATATTTGCATTTCCCTTGGCTTTAGTTCAACCAAGTCAAGAGCTTTTTGTGATAAACTCAGTGGAGAGAGAGACCACGCTGCAGGGATGCTGTGCCAGTAGCTGCAGTCCCAAGGCAGCTCCTGCTGGGAGCTGCTCCCACCCCATCACACACAGGAGCAGGAGAGCAACCCCGACCTGACAGGGGTTACACACCCTCAGCGTGGCCAAATTCATCTATACTGGAGCAGGAGAGACTGTGCCATCAATCACCTTCACCAGGGATGAAGTTAAGCTGCGTGTACAACTTCCCTTTTCTCCCCTCTTGCTTGTGGAGCCTTACCCACTCAATTGCAGCTGCCTCAAAGGAGGGTTTTGTGGGCTCTTTTTTTTTTCTTTCCTGGAACATTTGACTAAATCACATTTACAGATATTTCAAATGTTTCATTCACGTGACACCTGAGCTTTATTTACTTTTGAAATAAGTCATCTCATTAACAGAATTCATTATCCATTATTACTGTCATGTCATTCTCCTAATAAAAGGAATGACTGTGGAAGCATTCAGTGGCTTAGCTGGTAGCATAGTGAGCTATTATGCAGCAAACCTGCATTCACTCTGTACATTGGTATGCCAAGGCTGGCAGAGACTAGGAGCATCAATGAGGTAATAGTCTTAATCTCTGAGGGGAGGATTATGTTGTGCTGCACTGCAAATACCTCCTACTGTTAGCAGGATAATACTTCAGATGGAGCTATAAATTGTTCAACAAATAAGGACAGGTGCTGGGAAGAGGGTGAAAAAAACCCTGCAATGTTCCACCATTATCTCCAGATAAGAGGTGGAAAAACTGTTGTTCTCACTGCTAAACTATTACCACTCTTTCTCCATTTAAATTACCAGCGTGGCATGGCCAGCCACTTAAAAGTGAAGTGCACTGATAGCAGTCTGGTCTCCTCTTCCCAGAAATGCTCTTTGTGTTGTGACTGAGCAAATGCTGGTTGTGGATATGTGTGGCATGAAGTGATCATGGGCAGGGTGCCCCAGAAACACCACCCCACACCCCCGTGTGGGTTCCCTTTTCCAGGCAGTCCTGTGGCACATCTGAGCCTGGACAAACTGTGCTCTTCACCCTTCTCCTGCTCAGAAGAGCAGTCAGGATTCATTACTGTCCATGGCATCACAGTCTGTAGCTGTTCTCTTTACAGAACCATGTTTTATAGACCTGATACTCTGTTTTCACCTTAACTGACCCTTAACAGCAGGTCCTAGAATGAGAAAGAGATTTCTCACTTATTAGTGGCAATAAAAAGGTTGGCACACTCTCCAGGCCATCTTTTGCAATAGGATGTCATTGATTATCACAAAGCTGGGAAAATAGTATTATTCCCACTTTAGAGAGGACAGATATGAGATAAACACTAGAAAATATTTAAGCAGTGCTTTTGCTGGGGTAAACTTTGTTCAGTGGCCCCTGGAAAATGCTTCTCTGTCACAGGATAGCAGAAAAGCATTTAATAGCAATGTATAGTTCACCAGTTCAGGCTAAAACATAACCAGAGGTTTGCTCCTAAACAAATGTTGCATTTCACAGGTAGCAGTGATTTACCATGGTCCCAGCACTTGGCTCTACTTTAATCCTACCGCTCTTCCCACTGCTAGAATTCACACTTGATCCAAAGCTTCACAGCCACACCACAGTCCAGAGGTGGATTCTGAGTGGAAGCAATGCTTTCTGTCTCCTGGGTTAGTTCTGGAGTCTAGCTGAGAAGCTTTCCTTTGGATCAAGGCAGCATTAATTTAATTTGCCTGGCTCACTTCTCAAGGAACAGAAGTTGATTTCCCTGCTCACCCAGCTGTCACTCAGGGACCTGCTCTGTGCCCAGACCACATTTCTTATGATGCAATGAGGACCTTTTCAGTCCCCATGTGAAACACTACCTTTTGGTTGGAAATGCCCAGAGAAACTTTTCCAGGCCCCTGAATCAATAATTTTTTTAATGGTTTTGCTCATGGAAAATTTCAGCATTTGCAAACACTGTCCTGTTTTAGGATTACAGCAAATGAGGGAATATTGACCTTGCCCACCAGCTTGAAATTACTTTCAAAATTTTTTCAAAGCTCAAATGTGTTGAGCTCTGAGAAGTGGGAAGAGAGACCTCTTTTGGGCAAACTCTTAGCAACATCTGATTTAAAAGATGTTCAGATTGTGGGTCCAACTCCTTTCCCAGCCATGCCCATGGAGGCATTCAGTAATTCCCCTCATATTCGTGATCTGTCCTGTCTGTGGAACCAGTACAGGCTAGAGGAGAAACAAGGACATAAAGTAGGTGATGATATAACTAACAGATTCATCAATCAGAATCAATGGAACAAATTAAAATCTCTATACACTTGTTCAATTTTTTAATTTTGAGCTGATCCTTCTTCTATAGGGAGCACATGTAAGGAGCTCCTGCTTTTCCTTGCAGAATGGCTGACCTGCTGCTCCCTGCAAAAAGATTTCATCCTTTCCATGTCTTCATCTCCCTTTCCATAAAATATTAATTTTTTTGCTCGCATTTTTTTTCACCCTTCCCCACAGAAATACCTGGTTTCATTTGCTAGAAAGTTAACCAGTTCTCATCAGTTTCAAAGACTGGGATAAAAAATGTTTGCTTTAACACCTACTCACCCAGCTGGTCCTACCACGACTCAAACCCAAATGTTCAAGAGGGAGCTTGAGAGGGAAGTTGTGTGACTTTGTGGCCAAGCACAGCCACCCCAGCATGGATCTCACTCCACAATTTCCATAGGAGCTGGGGCCTTTTTGACACAAAAGGGAACTTTTCCCAGTCAGGACTGCACCCTGTCTGCACTTACACCAGATTAACCACTGCTGAAATTGGTGATAATGGTTTTTGTGGTGATTGTAAGCCTAAAGCCACCTTGGCAGTAATGAGAGTGAGATTTGTAAATATATCAACAGAACAGCTTGTCTCTGGTTCCCCTACAGCCAGGTATGAGAGATACTCAGGGAAAAGCATGAGACACTTGAATTCTGACAATGCATTACACAAAAAAATCCCTATATCAAAATCCAAACACACTGCTTTACCAGCATTGTAACTCAGCGAATCCTGGTCTTTTGGTTGGTTTTCAGCAGTCTTTGGAAGAGTTTTTATCTTTCTGATTTAAGATACAGTGTTACTTAAAACCCCTTAACAGTCAACCAAATGTCAAAAGATGAAAAAAACATTTTCCATCACCCTCTGCTTTTTATAAAAATATATCAATTTAATAACTTGGTTTAAAGAAAAACAGAATGATCATGTTAAAATACTGCCAAATTTATAAACTTTGACAGTCCCACATACTGAGATGAACAGGCAAATTTATTTAATAAGAAATAAAATACATTTTCTCCCTGCATTCACTGAAATAATAAGACAGACACATCTGTCCCAAATTTCTTTTAAGGAACAGAATGGCTGCTACTAACTAGAAAATAGTGACTTTCTGCTGGCTTACCTCAAGATAAATTTACAGCTTCACTGTAACAGTATCAGAATTCAAAATGTAATAAGTTCAAGTAGAATGAGATCAAACATTTCTGCCCACATTAACTCTTTGATGTCACAACTCAATATCTCACAGTGAAAGATGGGGATGTAAAATGCAGGAAAGTTTATGCAACTTCTCTCTGTTCCCAAAGTCGAAATATCTGCAGGGTCTGTTCCATGGGGTTTGCACATTCCTGTAGGAATGTGTGGTGAGCATGCTAGAAGGCTGCACTGCCACAGGAGTCACAGATTTACGAGATTTTGGGACATGCAGATCTCACTGGTGGCACAGATCTCAGAGACTCATGGTCCAGTAGCTGTTTAGGGACCTAAACCAACATCCCAGAGATAAAAAACGTGCCAGGAAAACTTCAGTGCAAGGTCTTTGTGCAGTTAGAGTGCTAACACATTTCAAAAGGATTTCAGGGAAAGGGATGGCTCTTCTGCATCTGACCTCAAAGGAGGGGTAGAGCACTCCCACCCCCAAACAGTGCAGAAAATGGAAACAATAACTGCAGCCACACAAAAGAAACATTTGTCAAGATAGAGAAGACTCGTCCTTCTCTGTGAGAACAGGTAGAATTATTATGTCATTGTCCCCAGATGTCCACAACAAGGGATTTATGCAATGTCCCATATCCAATGGAAAACCCTCCTTTATGAATTTTTGCTGTCCTCCCAGACCAGACATTTCTTCTTGATCTAAAGCCTTTGGTCCTCTCTGTGCTCCTCAGATGGCACCAAGAGGATACCAAGAAAAACCAGCAAGGAACTTCTTTATTGATGAACTTAGATCAAGCAAAGCCAAACAGGCACTTCAGTTTCATGTGGCATTCCCTTATACTGGTCCAACATTCTGGGAAACCCAACTTTGAGATAAGTGTTACCAGCAGAATGCAGGCAAGGTGTGCCAATAACAGCTATAAGGTGAATCTTCCAAATGGGAACCAAGAGAGGGTTTTCTGGGGGTAAATAGAGCCAGCTAAAGAGGCTGTAGATCCCCACCAGTGGTGGCTGACAAAGTCCTTGTTTGTGGGTTGATATGACATTGCTGCAGCTGTGCCCTGGCACACACTCAGCTTGTGCTGGCCAGAGAGTGCTTTTCTGGTCTAGCCTGAAACAGTTCTGCAAACAAGGCAAGCTGTATGAGCAAAAATCACTTGATGCCAGTATAAGCTGGGTTTCCCTGAAAGCTTTATGCCAGTGTGAAGTGTTCTTAAAAATTGTAAGAATAAAAAACAAAAAATGTCACTCCCTTGGCTGGCATTGGCATGTGTGCAGACGTTTTAAAGATATATTTGGCTCAGGTTTGCTTTTGCTGGATAAGACTGCACAATGTAATTGAAGAATGTTATGGTAATAATAAATGTCACGTTTATTAACATATTTAACTGCATTAATAAATGGGAAGCTGTCAAACTGGTGTTACCCTGAGCAAAGACCATAATAACACTAAGTGGTGACTCTTGGGGACTATGTGAAAACAAGAATCTTTCTTCTGCTGGAGTTGTAAAGTCTGTAACTGAAAACTAAAGCAATATCTCTCTCACCTTTGTGAAGAGCAACTTTTAGATAGGGAGGGTTACTTAGCAGGGTGCAGAGCACACAATGAAAGCAGGAAAGGGTAAAGAAATGAGCTTGTACTATGACAGGTCGAGGTCCCTGGATTCCCAAAGGCAATTCCCCTGCCAACAAAAGTGTTTTGCTGTCTAAGAAACAGATTGTGAACATCCTTGTCTATGAGTATCTAAATCTAAAGTGATTTAACCTGCCACAGTGAAATGAAACCTCCCATGAGAAAGTCCCCAGAGGAAAAATTAGTTGCCCTGAATATACCTGCCTGGGACACAGCATGTGTCCTTCAAGGGGTAGAAAAGTCAGACCCTACATCTGCCCAAGAAGTCTGAATAAAAATCCTTGAAAATTATAATTAAAAACTAATTACCTGAATAAGGGTCACAGAATTCATTACTTTGTAGATAGGGCTTATTAGAACAAGAGAATATCAGGCAGACACGACAAGTATGACCTGCCATAAATTAACTAAACCACAACTGCAAGTAAGAATGTGCCATTTTATCTGCCAGCTTTTCAGAACATTGTTAGTGCTGGAGAATAGCTCTGCTCAATGGCAAACAAGTGATGGGCTCACATTCTGCATAATTGGCACATAATGGGAACTGTAAACTGGGGAGACTCAACAGCTGGGAGCCAGAATGGACCATTCACCCCATTGCCAGCTCAGGTTTGGAGAGGGGAGGTTTTAAATATATTTTTGCACATTTTTTCCTATTCAATCAGTGCTTTTTCCATAAATGCTTGCAGGTTAGAAGGACTTTTGGACCCTGACCAGACAAAGCTCTTGACTACTTGCAAGTAAAGAGTTTGGAAGTCAACAGAATTGCTGACCTATTTGAGAGCTCAAAGGAGCAGGGGAGGCAAGGTTTGTAGGGAGAGGTAATGTATTTTATGAGGAAAACTGATATCACTGGAAAAAATGGACAAGTTGTCATGGACACAGTTTTTAAGTGCAAGTCCTGTCAAAGGTTTTAGTTTCAGGTGCAGATGAATTATTTGGTTTACCTCTTCTGTTGCTTTGAAACACCTCAGGGGCAGTTTCCTCCCATTTCCAGTCACTTGGCTGTGGTGCCTTTTCCCACAGCCTCATCCATGAGATCTGAGCTGCTCTCTAGGTGTACATTTATTCTTTCACAGGGCATCTGAGGCACCTCCTGAATTATATGTCTATAATTCAAGGGGATTTGGGACACCTGACGTGTCATGTAATGCAGCACAATTACATCCCAGATCCTGGCTTTCAACATCTAAAATCCAGCAAACCTAGATTAAGTGATTTTAGGCTGAATTTCTTTGTGGTTCCATCATGGATTTTTTTTTTTTTTTTTCCCTTTTTGGACAAAGATTAGCTGTAGCATAAAGCAAATCTAAAAAGAAAGAAATGTGGCTCTGGCATCTTTATATACTCAATCCTCTAATCCACCCTCTCAGAACCTGTTGTGTCACACAGCCCTTGGTGTAGGTGTGTGGATGGGCTCTGATGACTGAATCCATTGTGTGAACACCCACACAGCACAAGCAGACAGAGCTGCTGCTGCAGCTCTTCCTCCTCAAGCAGTCGAGCTCGACCATCCTCACTCCCCACCCACCCTCTCACCCCTCTGTGCTCCCTCCCTCACCACTCTCCAGTGCCAGGGAGCTGCTTTCAGACCAGACCCTGAGCTCCACTCCCTGTTCTGAGTCTGGAAAAAGGTCCTCACCAGCCCCTGACATCACCAGAGCAGCAGGATGCCAGCTCTGCAGGTGAGAGTGGAAAATGTGATGTGATGTGCTTCACATTGCACAAACCCAGGAGCTGACAGCTCTTATGAAGATGAGCAAAAGGAGAGGGTGGGGATAAAGATTTCAGCTGCATGTTTCCCAAATATTCCACTGTGTTTGTACAAGGTCTTCATTTGAAATAAAAATTTGGAATATATATATATTATTTCTACCAGTGCTGCAACTTTGCAATCAAATAACCTCCTATACTCATTTTCTATTTCTCAGCCTTCACAATATGTGCCAAATGCAGAATCTCTGAAAAACAGAGGACTGGTGAACAAGTGCTACTAACACAAGAAAATAAATTGTGCTACAGAAACTTAACAGGTTGTGTGTTGAGTGTTTGAAGAAAAAACAACAAAAAATTTCCACCCACCCAAATACTAACTGAATAAATTGGCCAAAGCCTCATGTTCTTACACAAATCTACTTTATCATTAAGAAAGATTCAGTCCCTAACAGGATGCAGTTATGAAATGAAGAGCAGCAAAAGAGAGATTAAAAAAAGCAATGAGGCACAGGTCAATGGCAATACATCCCTTATATTTGTCTAAAGGAAACCTTATTGGAAATCTAACTAAAAATTTTTGCCAAATACTCCATTAGCTGATTCCAAAACCTGTTTCAACAGCTCAAACCTTTTTCATATCACTGTGACTGCACAGGTGCCTACAAAGGTATAATTTGAATTTGTTTCTTATAAAACAGCTCATAAGCAGCAAATACCCTGGTTTAGCCATTATCAGGCATATTTTTCTAGGTGCCCATAATGGCAAAAGCAGCATAAGCCACTCACATCGTTAAAGCTTTGGGAGCTGACCAGGCTTAGCACACGGGCTCTGGGAGACCATAAAGAAAATGTCTGTGAGCAAATTCCTATCAGGAATGAATCAGAACTCTGTGTAAAAGGTAATTTTAGCATCTCTGGCCTAGCAAACTATTGCCAATTTAGGTATATGAGATAGGTATATATACCTATATAAGATACAAGGCCAATGTCTTTCTACTTAGTCACATTTCCAAGGAGAAAAAAAAAATTAAATTATGTTGCAGGTGGGTATTAGTCCTTTTTGCGCTTGGTTTTTCAACAAAAACTAACAACACACCCTCATTCTAAAATTCACAGTCACATCATTTAATGGTTGCTGCTTGTGCCAGCTCTCTGGATTAGTAGATCAGAATAATGAAATTGTGAAATATCTGCCTACCATCAAGAAAAGAAAAAAAAAAAAAGAGTTTTAGGGCTTTCCCAAGCATTTGCAGTGATGATCTTGCCAATCAATTCTTGTTTGTGAGCAGAAAAAAAGCTAATTATATGACTTTTCTTTTTTTTTTTTTTTTTTTAATTTCAGAACAAAGAACATATAATAATTATTGGTCCTGGAAACTTAAATATAGAATATGCTGTAATCCTGAGTTCATTATGACTTGAGGGACTGGTAATAATAATAAGGCATTATGCAGCCCTAAGGAGCTTCATATCTAGAAGGTAAATACTTAAAAGCCCTGGTACATCAGCAAATCCAGAGGCAGGAGTAGAGATTATTATGGTTTTAGGTGAGGGTACATTATAATTCTTGTTTTTAAATCAGCTTTAAATCTGATTGCAGAAGAGCTGGATTTCAAAAAAGAGCTTTGGTGTGCAAAAAGATGGGAAGGGCCTGTATCCTGCTTTCCACTCCTTGATGTTGGTACTCTGGGGTAGAAAAAGTGCCTGAAAATCATTAAGAATTGAACAAACTGAAGTCAAAATCTTTGATCATGGAGAGGAAACAGGAAGCAGATAAGTGTGCTGTTTTCCTTCATTGCTTTGCCCTTAGAGCACAATATTTGAAATTTAAAATTGTTGTTTGCAGACTTTTTTTGTTTATTTACCTTTTGTGTGCATAATGTTTTGATCAGCTCAGTTCACTTTGCCATGCAGAAGGACTCTCACTGCAAAACAGCAGCTACAAAGCTGCCCTTGTTTCTGACAAGCTGAAACACCTGTGTGATTGAAGCTATCAAATGACCTCCCTATCCCTAAAGCACTGAAGGGCACCTAAGGCATAGCTCAGTAATAGCACATGATCTGTAGAATACACCCCCAGTTATAGAGTGTCCCTCTAGTTACTCTGCAGCCCTAGTAAATAGAATTTTGGTAATTAATGAAGGGTTGCACTGGGGTGTTCTGTCTCCTGAAGGGCCAGGCTGCCTGTGCTTTGCTTTGCCTTTGAGTAACAAAATCTTGTGGAGAAAAAGGAGAGAAGAAATCACCTTTGGGACATCCCAGCTTTATTCTTAAGAGTGTCAGTGATTTCACAGCCCTGCTCCAGATAAAATACAGTTGTGAGCTGGTTACATGTGCCAGGACTGGACTACAGGAGAGGAGAACAGGGAGAAGAACTGCTGAAAATAGAAATTGAGTTCTGAAATAGAAACTTTGGTTGGAAATGAATACTAGAGAGCTGATGCTCCACTGAATTATTTTTCTGAAGGGCTGCTTTAGTGAGCTTGGCTGCTGACTCCTCTCACCAGGATGCAACCTCTCCATAAATACCTGGAGTAGCACAGGTCACAGAACCCACCAGTCAGCATAAATATTCTGTTTCCATAATTCCTGACAATGTGCTTTTGGATTTAGCACCGATAAGTGACCAGGACTGACAGGACATCTTGTAGAAATGAGACTGCTCCTGCAGCAAGGGGCTCTTGGAGAAACACTCTGTAAAGTTAAGGGTGGAAAAGTCAAAATGAGAAAAGCATCCCAAAGAAGCTCATGAATTGAGGGAAAGGTAACAGCTGGATTAATGTTCAACTACTTCATTTTGGGGTTTGCCATGAATAATTAAGTGTAATTAATAAATAGTGCCCTGAAGATAGGATCAAACAGACTTTGGGTGTGGTGCTTAATCCTTCCTGAGTTGGAGAGCAAGGCCAGCAGCCTATAATGGATTTAACTAATTCTCTTAATTGCAGCTTCATTTGCCTGATCTTTCTAAATGGTATTAATCTAGTGATTTGCAGAATAAGCACTTGGAAAAGACTTACCAAAATCACGGTAGGATCTCAAAGATACATTTCTCTTCTTAGATTTTCTGCAGTGAGAGGTTTCATTGTCAATGCAAATTCTATTAATTTGGCTAAGCACTCACAGTCTTTGTTGGCATAAAATAAGAATTTAAAATGTCATTAACAAATTCAACCCTTAGAATCAACATTGGAAATGACAAATTCTGCAAGACTGCTAATTAGTTATTTACAGATTAAATACTTCTGAAAGGCAAAACTGCAGCTTTGGACTCTCATTTCTGCACTGGGTCCTGAAGCACTGCACAGATTTCTGTGTCTCACAGAAGGGAACCCATCCCACGTGTTGACAACCACACTGGGAGATAAGATAATCACATTTCTTTATCATCCTTTGCCTGGACAACAACAAATCTGCATGTGAGGCCTTTAGCTCTGAGCAAATTCCAGCTAAAAGAAATTATAGATTATATCTTCAGGTTTTCCAGATCTGATCTGCCCTCTGCTCCCACCACTCTCCACCACTCAAGTGTTCAGTTCCCTTCTCCACAGAGCTCACCAAGTTGAGCCCATCAGAGCTAAAACAATTAACACAACCTCGAGATGCTGAGGTCAAATCCAACAGTTTCTCTCCTTGGACACAACAGAAAATTTCTTCTCTGACAGCATTTTGTTGGAGAAAAAGGAATAAACTGCAGTTTGTGTGGAAAAAAGGTGATGCTGAGTGAAAGGCTTTGACTGTGCCAGTTTTGACTCTTGACCCATTTTGAGTTTGATTTGCTCCCTAAGTCCTGCAGAGGTAACTGCTGTCCTGCTTTCCCAGAAACTCAACAGCATCATTGGTGTTATCACCATGAAAATAAATGGCAAAATTCCCACTGGCTCCGTGGTGCAGCATCTGCCAGCTGAGCCCAGTTCTGCTCATGGCAAGGATTCTTCTATCTTCTAATTACAGACTGTGAATAAGATACATATAAAAAACTAAATCAAACACAGGCAACATGGGCTGTCCAACCACACACAACACTCTGCTGGTTTAATGTAGGCTCACACCATTCATCTTTTTCCTCCCCATGGTTTGCTGCCTCCATTGCTGTGTTTTGCCTTAAGCTGGGCTGTAAATTATTAGGAAAAACATGTTTGTTTTTTTCCCCTGTGTTTGTGCAGCATTGAACACTGAGAATCCAAATGCCTGTCACCCTACTGTACTATTAATAATTAAGACCAGTGATTATTTCATTCTCATTATCAAATTAAAGAAATAATTCTGCTTCAAAGCTATACATGTTGGAAGTAGCAAAGTGCATGTGATATCTGTGGCCCTTTTGCTGCTCTTAGCTAGCCACTAACTCACTTAATTTTGTGTAGTTTAGCACATTACAAGATTGTTCAGGAGTGCCATAAATGATGTCAGGCACCATCAGAAACCACTTCAGAAAATCATTGCCTGTAGCCAGATCAAAAGGTGAACACCTGGAAACTTGCAGTTCTGGGAAAGCAGAATAAATCTTTTTTTCTTTCCCCCTTTTTTCTCTTTTTTTTTTTTTTTTTTTTTTTTTCCTTTCTCTTCCTCTTGGAGATTTGTTTCTTTTTGCCTTAAAGAATTTGAAAGGTTTATTTACAGCTTTTCAAATGACCCCTAATCTATTTAGAAAAACATAGCACGGCAAATTCATCTCGGGTGTAACTCCATTTGTTGACTTAAGCAGACTTGTGCCAGAAGGGAGCCTGGCCCAGGAGTTTCTCTGCAGAGGAAAACAAAGCATTTGAATACAACACTTAATTGGCTCCTTGAGTCCCATCACAGGCTGTCCCGGAATATATTTATTAAAGGTAATTCTTTTATTGTGGTAAGATTGTATCAGTAACTGAAAGTCATGGTGTTGGTTTTAAACCTTGTTCCCTGGGCTTCACTGCTCCAGGCTGGTAATTTTCACAGCACCTGACAGTGTTTAAAGAGACATTGTGTTATGTAGTTGAGTGAAATCTAAGACCATAAATAACTGGGAAAGTTGCTTATTTTGTCAGATATCAGCAATATAATTAATTGCAATCCATCAGGGTCAGCTTTCAGGAAGTAATATAAAAAGTTGTTTACTGTGGAACCATGGAATTTAGAGATATGCTGGGAGCTTGTTGCAAAGATACACAGAGTCCATAAGTAATATTAAAATGATATCTGCAATATAATCAAAAGCTATTTGATTTGTTTAAGCCTACAAATTGCTAGCATTTTTCTCTTGACCAGGTTTTCATATTGATTCACTATTTTTTCATGAGTTTGTTATTTTTCTCAGCAAGTTCCAAAACATGAATACTTATATGAACACATAAACCACAGAAAAAGAATCTGGGTAACAAAAAGTCTATCAAACAGTAGCTGGTGATTTTCTTGCACTGAGGATAAAGCAGGAATCTGCCTGTAAGAGCTCTCTCCAATGGAGAAGGGACATGGGGAAGAGTGGAAGGACACTAAAGGGAAAGGATTGGCAAAGAGGATGAGGAAAAGAGAATAAAGAGAGGGCAAGGAGAAAATGTGAGAAGGGGAAATATAGAAATATTCTGAAAGCAGAAATCAGCAAGTGTGACTGAGAGGTTGAGACAGGGCCAAAGCAGCAACAGACAATTGATCCTCTTCCCTGCTTGGCTGCTGACTGGATAGAATGGTCATGTAGCATTAATCCTCCCTGTCCTGTCCCAAGAAACAATCCTTAAAATATCCAGGATGAAGCCAGCAGAAAACTGGTGAACAATTAGTGTATATTTTGGATGAATCAGTTGCTTCACTTTCATTTGGATGCTAATGATGTTGTGATTGTGATTAGAGTAAACTGGGTTTGGGTTTTCTCAAGTACACAAAATTCTGCACAGTTTTAATTAGTTTGCTATGAACAATCTCATTTTAAAGATTGTAGAAGATCTCCATCCCTTTTTTCTGACTTTAAGATACCAATTAAGAGTTGTGCTTGCTGCACAGTTTTGGCCTTACACTGTGATTTTGGTCATATAGTTTAACAATTTATAAGAAAATCCTGAGGCCACAGAGCATTTGCAAACACACACTGGGCTGAACTGATGGGGAGAGCACTAGGAGGGGAATTTGTTTCAAAAATAAAAATGACCTTCCATGTGCAAACAAACTCATTTGCAGGAAAAGGACTAATGAAACAGAACCTTTTAATGAGGCACCCAAATAATATTTTTTCCAAATCAACTTCTTGCTAAAGAAGCTGTCTGGGTGTATGCACGTGCACTGCTGCTAAAACCAATTACTTTACTACATATGCTAATAATACATATGTATGATTAGCAAATACATATGCTAATAATTCAGCCAGAGTAAAAATTTTAAAGAGAGGAAAAAAAAAAAAAAAAAGAGTAGTATTTTGTAGAATGCTGGTTTGGTTTATCCAAGCAACTCGAATTTATATACCACAGGGAAGAAAATGTTTTCTTTTTTGCATATGAAACAGCAGCAGGTAATTTAAAAGCAACAAATATAAACAGTGCCAATCCCAAGCAATTATTTGAGATAAGAACAAATTAAATACCCAAATTATTTCTATATACATATATATGATCCAGCATCACTGAGAGTCTAAAAATGGCTTCAAGAGAGCAAGGTCAAGCTCTGTAGCAACAATGATATTATTGATATTATTTTGATATAGAATTACTAAGTCAGATAATTTTTGGTCTTGCTCTCCTTTATGAAACACACTTACAATCCTTTCTGCAGTTCCAGGTTACAAATGGCAAACGTAATCTGAAGAGAAACATTTATATATTTGATGTTAACTACAATAACAGCTCTATTCAGTTAGAGCTCTTCAACCTTTTAATAAAGCAGATACTTGACACAAAGTTTTTATTTTATTTTTATAATAGATATATCCCCCAAAAGCTTGAAGTAATAAATCTGACTATAGAGTAATATTTCTCAGAATTTGCCACATAGTTTGTACGTATTAGTGTTGCATAATAAATAGATGTTTAAAATATTTGTTCATAGAGGCCTTTCCTTGAACTTAAGCGTAAGTTATCCAAACAGTTGAAAAAAGATTTATAGTTATGAAGAGGCCTATATGTCAAGCAAAGTTTTATGATATGTTCCATAATAAATTAGCAATAAATGGATACAGGTGACTGTGGAATTTATGGCCTTTAATGTTTTAATGCTTCACTAAAGAAAAACCTATTATTAAGGTCCTAAAGGGTAATACAGGAATACCATCTACAAATTGTCAAATTAAATAGTTGTTGCCAGGTATTTGAATAGTGAAACGTTTCTGCTTGACCAGCAGCAGGGTTGGATAGCAAAGAAAGCAGAAGACCAGATAGTTTCTGTAGCACAGCTGAATATTTCACCCTGCAAACCCCACTCACTGGAAATGGTGGGTCTGATCCTAAAACATCTCACATTTGGAAAACCTGTCATTATCCAGGTAATCTAAGTCTGCTTGAAGGGCTCCAAATCACACCTGCAGGTAAAGGCTGAAGGATTCATCCCAGTTCAATGGAAAGCAAAAAGCCAGTGAGTGAAGCTTTGCTTGGCAGAGACCTTATCAAATGTTTCTGTCCACATGAAAACTATTACTTGAATTCCAGAAATAACACATTGTGGAAAAGAAATAGATTTCACTGTCCTAACACAGTGACCTCAGACAATACTGGAAAGTGCCCTAAAACACAAATGCTAATTTGTTTCTGCAAATGCTTGTGAACCTCTCTGAAGTGATATCCTCATCAAAGGATAAAAATATGGATAAAACTGATGAGAACCCAACCAGAAAATAAACCAAACCCTTTGAATCAAAACAGGGATAGTACTTGGTGAGGTAAAGGGAGAGAGATTTGTCTTTGAAGGGAAATCAGACCTGGCAGTAAGGAGTTAAGATCCCAAAACCTAGCAGTGCTGCCCACTCTCGGGAAACAGCCCCCCCAGGGATGTAGCAGAGAGCAACCCTGTCCTCAAAATTGCTTTTTAAGATTAAGCATATCCAAGGCATTAGCAGGATGTCTGCACATTCACACATCAGCACAAGGATAGGGCAGGGGGAGGGGGAAAGAGTTATGCAAAAGTGCTCTGTGACTGCCATTGGGGCAGTTCATCCCTAAGAGGAAACACATGTTAGACAATCCTCTGCCTAATAGGGTTGGACAGTAATTAAAAAATATCTTTTATTTGGAGAGCTGGGTCTTGAAACTACCAACTGGCACCATTAATCTTTTTGATGTACTGCAAGGATCTGCAGCAAAGGTCAGCGAGCAGGAGCTCTGCCATTTGCAGGGGGACAGTGCACTGCAGAGCACACAGAGCCATCACTCCCAGCCATCAGCTACCTGTGGCTCACAAGGGGACCCTGGGGTGACCATGAGCTGATCACATCCCCACCTGCTCTCATATCACTGGGCCATTGGTAAATCACCTTGAAAACTACCAGCAGCTCCTCGGAAATAAAATTCAGGTGAGGCAACTGCACAAGGAAATTATTGAAATCGAATGGATAGCAGGAAGTGGGCTCACTGCTCTCAGGATGCCTTGATTTGCTCCTCAGAGATGGCAGAGCCAAAGCTACTGTAAAAGGAGGTGTCTAAGATTCAAGTTACATCACACTGACTTGTGCCACAGAAGTTCAAGCAGCAAAGCCAAAGCCACACTCTATCCTCTCAGCATTAACACTGACAACTCCCCAGCAAATGTTTTCAGCAGTCCCATTTGCTCCAGTTGGGGAATCTTCAGCTCTAAAGAACCTTGATGTCCTCTACCAGTACAACAGAATGAGAGGAAACAGCCTCAAGCTGCACCAGGGGAGATACAGATTGGATATTAGGAAAAAGTTTTTCATGAAAGTGATAAAGTACTGGAATGGTCTGGGAGGTGGTAGAGTCACCATCCCTGGATGTGTTTAAAAAAAGACTGGATGTGGTACTGGGTGCCATGCTCTAGTTGGGGTGTTAGGGCATGGGCTGGACTTGATGATCTTGAAGGATCTTCCAACCTTGTCATTCTGTGAATTCTGTGAACTAAATCCCCAGAGTGGCAACTACCAGAACAATCAAGCAGAGTTTGTGGTCAGGGGGAAATCTGTCCATAGCCAGAACAGGCACCAAATAACTGAGGAACAAATAACTCTGTTCCATGGCATGGAGGGCAGTGTTTAACCAGCCTCTGGCACTGCCTCGAGGATGTGCCAGGTTAAGCCCTGTTGTCATTCAAATAATCTCCAGCATGGCTCAGTAAAGAGAGAAGCTTTCCACTGCAGATAGGGATAATGTTAATTAACCCATTAGTCTTGCTCACTTCACAGCTCCTTCCCCTTCTCATGTTCTACTGTCCTGACACCATGAAATGCTCTTCCTTATTTTGACAGGGCTAAGAAACTCACTCTGGGGCTTTTTTTAGATTTTGGGGTGTTTTAAAAAAGAATTTGATGAACACCTGTGATTTCATCTGGAAGTTGTTTTTATCCCTGTGCTGTGAAGAGCTAAATTCCAGATCACCCTCCTGTCCATATGTCTGTCAGATGTGTTCATCTCGTGCTGGGCTGGGCAGGGTGCTTGGGTTTTTTTCCCACTATGAGCTAGGAGTTTGTCTGACCCTTAACAGTGACTGCTGCAGGTGAGCTGTAAAGCTATCTGCTGTTCAGATAACTCAGATATATCTGCAGGCATGGCCTCAGTTTGCAGAACCCTTCTGCTGTGCTCTGTCCAGAGGGCCAGCTCTTCCAGGTTATTGCTTCCCAGGGAAGGCTCCTTCATCCCCAGGGCGAAGCTTCTGCTTGAGTCTAATACCATGTAAACTCTCAATTGTTGCTGTTTCCTTGTGTTTTTTTTTTTTTTTTTTTTTTTTTTAATTTGCCATTCATCAATTGCCCTAAAAATCCTGTATCACTGTAAAAGGCAGATTATTGAATAAAGATCCCGTGATTATTTTTTGGAATGCTCTCTCCCTCAGGACAGAGGGAGATGATTGTGTGAGCAAAGGATTAATTTAGCTTGACAAGTGTCCCCAGATCTGGCTCTAGGGTGTAATATCACCTCTCTATTGTCTCTGTATCCATTTCTGCTCAGAAAATAAGGGAGAAGGATGTCCTCTGATAATTTTTTTTTTCTTCTCCTTGGACAGAAGTTAGCAGACTTAGATCTTTCTATTCCTTTTAGGGTAACAGTGTCTTTTATGCCTGATTTCAGCAGCTGTGATCAGCCCACATACAGAAATATTCTGGAAAGATCAGTTCACAAGAACACTCAGCTTCTAGGGACAGAAGTAAAACAATTTTTGTGCAAAGACAATCGATATCTTCTAAATAAGAAGGTAACAAAAATAGCACAGATTTCTGATTCAAAACAATATTTATTTATTTACATATTTAGCTGACATATTTGGGCAAATGAGAGACAAAACTGCACTACTACTTCACCACAGGTAAGGTTTTTCAATATAACTCATGCTTCTAAATAATGATTTTTGTGTTTTTCTGCCTCTATCCACTACTGCAACATGACAAATCTTTAAACATATTATACAGATATATTTCTTGAGGTTTCCAATGTATGGGTATTTTAATGGCATCCACAGTAGCTTTCAAATTAGGATAAAGAAATAAAATTTATGAATTTCAGATGCTTCTTCATTTAAAGCAGACTGAAAAAACAAGGAAGTGGGGAAGTGATAGGTGTAATGCACCACAATTGCTCTGCATCTGGGATTTTCAAACATGTTTAAACCATCAGAATCTCTTCATCCATTCAGACACATTTCAAAGAGCTTTGAAAAGTCTCTCCTCATGCAAATGTTGTGCACAAAGCCCTACTCTGGATATTCTTCTGCCAGCCTGTGGCACTGCATCCCCTCCTGAATTTTGCAGCTGAGGTCACTCCCTGTTATGTCCAGGATTGAATATTCTCATTACCTTTGTAAAATATCAGTGACCTCTGGGAGCTGCAGTGGGGAAGAAGGGATGCCAACCTCCAGCTGCAGCTTTCAGGCTGTTTTGGAGGCTGGGCTGCAGGGGCAGATGATGTTTCCAGCAGCTCCCAGTGGAAACAAGCATTGCTTGTTGTATACCACAAAATGGGATTGCTCTTGGCTTGAGAAGCCTGTACTGAGCCAAAACCCAGCAAAAAAAGCTTGAGTAAAAATGCAGGAGGTGTGTGACTTTCATGTTCCAGGTTGCTGCAGCAGCTGAGACCAGAGGGAAAAGGTAACACTGTTTGTTATAAACACAAAGGTAAAAGGAGCTGGATGAAAGCAGGAGGTCTTCTGTAGGAAGGAATGGAGAAAGTGATGGAAGGAGCACCAGACAGGACAATATCCAAGTACAGGTGAAGAAATTCAGATGGGGATTATTCTTATAGGGACAAGACAGGACTATATAAAATCAGAAATACTGGGAAGAGGTTAAGCCTCCTGGAGGGACAGGGCTGCTGTTGACAATATGAGATCAGTGTTTGAAAGAGTCACTACAAAAGATGACACAGATATCATGTTGTTAAAAAAAAAATTAAATTTTTAAAAGGTGTGCCAGTTAATATGAGTTTAGACATTTCAGGAGTCTCTGTAGAGTCTGTATGGAACAAAATAAAAAAAAAAAAAAAGGCCACAGTTTTTAAACAAAAGAAAAAGAAACCAAGACAGAAAAGTGAATGAATCAACCTCAATCTGTGAAGTTGCTGTTATTTTCCACACAGTCTCAGAAGGGGCTTCCCAAAAAAGTATAATATCTTCTGATGTTGAAAAAGAAATACAAAAGAAAAGCACCAGTAGCTATGACTGTATATTAAAAAATGTAAATGTCCATTTGCACGTACACCTTCAATATAAAGTGATAGTCTAAGACACATTGGTACCTGTGTGATTTCCTGGGTTAATTTATTTATAGTCTATTGTTTCACATCAAATATTTCCATAATAACTATGGAATGTGACATTTGGGGTTTTTCTTCCCAAAGGTATGCAGCAAGCTGAATTTTATATCCAAATATATATGTCTCATTTGATATTGGCTTAATGGCTTCTTTCCCAAACACAACAGTGCCTGGGCTCAACAGCATTTCTGCTGTGATTTATGTAATGGCCAAGTTCAGGAACATTTCTTTCTTCTTTTTTTTTTTTTTATTTTTTATTTTTTTTTTTTTGTTTCTCTGACAGTATCTTCTTTTTTTCTTCTTAATTTCAACTCAAGATGGTCTCAGGGAAAAAAAAAAGGAAAGGAAATTATGCTAATGAAATTCTATTTCCTTTTTAAAGATACAAGCATAATTTTTAGCTATCATGCTTATTGCAAATTTAGGCACGTGGGACCCAAATTTAAAGTTATTCTCACTTTCAAAAATAAAATCAATATGCAAAAATCTCTAAATCACAGCAGAGAGCACCACACCTTGAAATCAACAGCCTAATTCAGACACAAAGCTGAAATTCCAGCACTAAAGGTTCTGTGTGGTGAATCCAGCCCAAGCTTTTGTCTGTAAATCCATTTTACCAAACATCCCCACCTGGGGGGTGGGAGATTGAAGCGACAGCAGAAAGTCACATTGCCAGGAACCAACCTGGCTGCAGCTTGTCTGGTGTGGAGTGTCTGGTTCTGGTTTTACTCCTGAAAGACTGGAGTTAACTATATATTCTTGCCCTCTGTCATCTGACAGAGGAATGCACTCAGCCCCCGAACATTTGCACTGCTTGTCTTGCTGCCATCATTAAGAGAACCTCCTGCCTTGTAAAAATGTAACTACACGTGTTTCATAAAAATCGATATAAAAATAACAACACCGGGGTGCTTACATCTTTCTGGAACAATTGAATTCTGAAACAAGCATCTCTGGTTCTTCCTCCTGCAAATGGATCAAATTACATTTCACTAGGTAATAAAGTGTGGTACAATAGCCTGCCCAATCTGTTTTCATCTTGTCTGGTACAAAGTTTCAGATATACTCACTCATTATTCAACCTAATGGGCTGGCTTTGGCATATATTGAATGTTAGTGCTCTCCCTGGAAGCTGCAGAGGTTAACTGCTCCTAAAAGTCTCTTTCCTTCCTTTCTGGGCATGTTTTCCCCATGAACATTTGAAACAACAGAACTAAATGTCATAATACCCTAGGATGAAGGTGCTGGTGCAGATCACAGTGATGAAATAATGGTAGAATTTTTTTTGCTCTAATCCTTGGTCACCCCAGTGGAACCCGGTCCATACCTGGAAATATTTTTAAATGTACCAGGGAAGCAATTTGTTCTTGCCAAAATGCTTGCAGAATTGAAGGTCCACATTATTAAGCAGTATTATCCTTCTTTATTCACTTTCTTGGTAGTGTTTGCACGATTGTGGCTCTCCATGAGGAAAAAAATACTGTCAGAGGCAGAGCTGGACCCACTTCATCCAATTATCATTTCAGAGGAGGGAAAAAAACCTTTCTAAATACAAATGACTTAATTTAATGTTAACTATGTGCTAAATAATGGTCATTGTAATCCTGTAAGTGGTCCTGCTGCAGGAAGTTAAAAACAAAGTTGCTTCTAAAAGCAGAAGCTTGAAAAACCTATGTATATAATTTCTAGGCTCCACAGCAAGGAAATTACACAAATTGCTAATCAGGCACCAAAATGAATATACTGTTGATACAGTTGAAATGTTTTCTTTGCTCTCCTTTCGTGTTATAATATTTTTCTAGTCCCTGCACTCAAAGTAGATACATCACATTTTGATGTAGTTAGGCTCTTTTCAAGGTGTGAAATTGGTAAGTACCAACACCAAAGGAAAAAATTTCTTTTAATACTGCGCTGTGCCACTTGAAGCTGTATTACCCTTTGGCTTTGAGCCAGCAAACTCCAGTGAGAACTATTTTATAGCACATGACTATAATAAAAAATATTTAAACATGGCCTAACAATGGATTAAACTAGTAAGACATAGTTTGTGTTAGATCCCAAGGATGAATATCAAAAATAGAGGCAATAGTTTTGAAACAACAGCCAGCAGTGAAAAGTTTACTTCTAATATAAACCAGACAGTCCCCAAAATAATTTGTGGTTTATTTAATTCTTACCGTTCATCTTGTGTTCTTTTGAGTAAGCTAAAGTCAGACACCCGCGTAAAAGCTGCAGCTGGTTTAGATTTTGATTCTGGATCTCTAGTGAGCTGAAAAACTCTAATCTGCATCTGCAAGGGTGGGGAGTCGTTTTTGTAAACAAGGGGGGAAAAAAGGATTTTCTGGGGGGGGAAGGGCAGCTTAGAAGAAGGTGCGTTTTGGGAGAAGAGAGAAAAAACAACCTCGTTAATATATTATAATAAATTACTGTTTTGTCATTATCTGGTTATATTTGCACAAACATCAATTGCATGTGAGCCCTGAAAAAAGAATGTTTCATTGCCTTTAATATGCACTGCAGTGTGCACCCATACAAAATCATTACTGTAACAAAACCAGCTGCATGTAATAGAAAGCAAATGATTTACAATGTTACTATAAGAAACTACTTTATTTCATATTATCATAAAAAGAACAGCACTGAAAATTTGCATGACAAACACAAGAATCCAGGAAATTCCAAATCTAATTCATTTTTAGGTTTTAATAGGTATTAACTTACGGAGGTGAATTGTTAAGAACATTTCTTGCAGAATATTTCCAGAGAGTTTAGCTGCAATATTGGAACTTATATTCAGTGAAATGTGAACTAGCCCAGTAGATGAAGAAAATGCATAAGCTTTAAATTCACTGCTGGACCTAAAAAAAGCAGATTTATTTTTATCACTCATGGTTTGGGTCTGTCAAGGATCTCTCAAGTCAATGGGTCTTCAGCTCTCTGAACAAAGACTGCTGGATTTGATGCTGTTCTAAAATTTCACTTCCAACATGCACAGTGACAGTGTTTCCAACTGTTGTGAAATTTTAACAAATAAACATGAGCGGTTTCAAACCCACATTCTGCCTGGTTGTATGGAGGGGTTGGGATTCTCTGCAGATCTAGCAGATTATGAAGGATCAAATCCCAACTCTGTCCCACACAGGTCATGAAACAAGTTCCTGTTGTGTTGTGGAAGGGAAGCCTATTGTATGCAGCTAGGGAAGGAGATAACAGCTGTTACCAAAAAGGTGGCAGGCATGCAAAGCAAAAACTGAAGTCTTGAACAAATGAAGCTTTATAAGACCCAGGCAGAACTCAAACAAATGTTCAATGAAAGTCACTTTTATGGCTGTACTTTGGTTTATCGCAAGGCAGTAATAAATGTGTCTCATTAAAAGCCAGTAAAAGAACACCACCTACACCACCAATTGCTGTAACTGCAGATATAGCAGATCTGGAATAGTTACCTAAAGACCCTCATTTCCTAGCATTTAATGCTTCCCTGTCCATATAAACCAGCTTTCTATGGATTTAAAGACTGTTGGATGCTAAAAGCAGCAGCTGTTGCTGGGAAAACGACACTTTCAAAGCCCTGTTTCTTTCTCAAGGTGAAGTTAGAGGAAGGTTGAATGAACATGGAACGCTCCTTGGTGAAAAAAAATTGCCAGAGGAGAACATGCCAAGAGAAAAAACAAGCAATTCCCCCATCCTGGCTGGAGTGTGAGTGTTTTGCCTCAGCTTTATTGCTCAGCGGGTCAAATTCATTCCTGGTGAAATGGCAGTTCCCATGGTGAAGCCGCAGGAAAATTCTGAAACATTCTGGCACCTGTCAAGAAAGGGGGATGTGAAAGTGGGGGGAGGAACTGGCATGTAGAAGCTGGGATTAAGGGTGGGAGCCACCACATAAAAGGTTATTCTTGTTCTAGTTGTTAGAACTTTTTTATTGCGCAGAATTTACATACATGCTTATTAAGTGGTTTAAAAAAGAAGCCTGACAGATATTAAACAGCATGCCACACTCTTTATGCTGCTGCCATACAGATGTGTCCAAAGCATAAACAGACTTACAGTCAGCACTTGATTGCTCTATGGGAGAGTATCTCTGCAGTAAAGTTCTCCAAACTTTTCAGGACAATTAACTTGAGAATTGGAATATTTTTTTTCTCCCCCCACAGATTTGATCCATTGCTTGATCTCTCACTGCTTTCCAATTATGCAGGGAAAATATATTGCAAGTGTTTTAATACCCTAGATTGAATTTCCTAAACCTAAGCTAGCAGCAGAATTACTGGGCCAGGGATTCTGGCACAAGAAGTACAGCTGTGTGTGAGCTGGTGGGAAAACTACTGGAATATCATGACTAGTCTTGGTGTTCACACTTCAAAGAAGCCATGGAAAATTGAAAATAGATCAGAAAAGAATGATTTCAAGATTTGGAATATCAGCCATGTAGGAATAGATGTTTGCAGCCTAATCTGTTTACTTTATCAGAAAAAAAGTTAAAAGACTCAATAGATATATTAATACCTACATGTGGAGAAAATGTGTAATGACTCCATAATTTAAAATATAAAAATGAATCAAGACCTAGAAGCTGGAAATGGTCAAATTGTGATTATAGATGAAATATATTGGATTATTAACAGTGAAGTTAGTTAGTTATCAGGTAAACTTTTACAAAGGGATTGTGGGTTCCTCACCCCAGAAGCTTTTCAGTCAAGACTGGATGTCTCTTTGACTAAGGAGGGCTGGGAAGGGGGCTGGGTGCAGATTTCCCAGGAGAGGCATCCTGACCAGGACAATGTATTAACCATGATGGTCCCCATGACCAAGGATGTGCTGAGGCAGGTCAATCTTCAGCTGAACTAACTGGCAAAGCCAACATCAGCACATGAACCAAGGTAAAACCTGCCTGAAGAGCTCCTTCTTCACTGATGCTCCGGGAAGCCACGTCACCTGTGCTTGGCTTGGTGAGCTGCCCCCTCTTCCCATCCTGATTCCCTCCCTGCCAGTGCTTTCCTGTAGAAAACATAACAATGGATCCAGGTAATCTGCTTTGTGCAACCCCCCTGGTGCCATGCACAAACCAACTGCTCTAAACTTTCTTTTACCTCTTTGCCTCTTTTTTTCTCACACTCAAAACTTCCAGCTTGCCATTGGGTAAAAGAAATGGGAACATATGCTGGATACTTAAATGTTGAAGTGAATCTCTTTCTGCAGCTGAAGTAATTCCAGGGATGACCCTGAGAAGTCATATCTTGGCTGGGATGATATTTAAGTTAGAATTTACAACTGCCTGTGAGTTTTGCTGAGTAAAGGTTATTTGCACAGTAATATTAGTCTTGTGCCTCTTTACTCAGCACTGTCCAGCCATTACCATGCTGCTCAAACTCAGCAGTGGTGCAATTATCAGCTTCTGTGACCTCTTGGTACTGCCACTAGCAATGGAAGGACCCAGGCAGTGGCAGGACACTGCACAAAAGACCCTTCAATAAACAAACACCAAGAATATCTGATTGCCAAAGTAAAGTATTTAATCACACAGGCTTTTCTATCACTGGAAATGAAGGCAGACATGCTGTTACAGTAATATGAGGAGAAAAAAAATGAGATTGAGCAGCAGCAGCAAAGAAACAAAGGAGAAGCTGAAGGAAAACAAAATATGGAGATGATTTAAAATCACTTATGAGACCTGTGCCTGCTAATGCATTTTTTCAAATGATTATGACTTACAGAAAATACATTCAGACATCTTCTTCTCATTAGAAACATTGAGTTGAAAAAGATATAACCAGTATCCCAGTGTGTTCCCCTAACATGAGCTTTTGAACCACAGCTACGAAGTTGCATCCAACATTGGTGTGCCTTAATATCATTTGTTGCTGGATGATGAGACATCTGTGTTCTTATATGGACAATCACAACACCCCAGCATCAGCGAGAGTTTTCTAGAGAACAATTGCTGATGTGTTAGCATGGTTTCTATCCTTCTATAGAGACTAGTATGCTCCATCTTTGACTTCATAATTTTCTAGCTGATAGGAATTTCAAAAGAGCTGCTGTAGAGAGCTTTTACTGTTACTCACTGCTTTTTCACATTTAGATGGGCAATGCAGTCAAACACAACAGAAAACGAGGATGCATCATTGGTTTAAACCATGAAGATACAGTGTCATTACAAATCACCTTTGTTAAAGCACCTTTTAAAGTGGTGGTGAAGAGGCTCAGAGGGTGATGTCTATATCCTAACACAGACTTTTTTAGTGAGGTTTAACCAGAAAGAATTCTGGTTGAAAACTTTTCGAAGCAAAGACAAAGAATATGAAAAGCAAAGCAACAAGAGATTTTTAACACCAGGCAACTGTTCTCATTTTTATTTACTCAGACTCCAAAACCAACTAACTCTGCCTGTGTCACTTTGTTTTCACATGCAGGTATACCTTCTGAGCATAGTTCTGAAGTGAGAGTGGACAAAGTGACAGAAGAGCTTCAGTAGATTTCTAGTGTAGAGGAAAGGCCTTCAGAGCTGCAAGTAATAACCAGAAACCAAATTCTGCTCTCCATCACACTGGAGAAAATTCAAAGTAATTACCCCACTGACTTCAGTGTAGTGATCCTAGATTTATATTACTGTAAATGACAGCAAAAATTGGACCCAATATAGAAATAATTTATCTAAGGCCCTAAGTATAGTTAGTTGAACAATTCAATCTGTAAATAATGCCTCTAATGCACATATGGCTAATTTACATCCAGACTATGAGAACATAGCCAGTGCTGATTTCCAGGATGCTTAAAGCACTAGGCAGTGCCAAAATAAATCTGCAGTATTCCCAAAGCCCTCACAATCCTTCCAACTTCTGGGGTTGGGAAGAAGATGCACTACACACATTTTGGAAAAGTGAAATTCTATCTGCTACATACTAGTTATTGGATAATTCTTACCAAAAGTGTATAACAGGCTGTTAAGCAGCACTCCATGTCTACTTGCAAGAACTCTGCAAGCTCTCTCCTCTCAAGAAGTTGTTTTTATCTAATTTGTCTCTTACTGGGAGCAGAATTCTAGGAGCAGCTTGAGTTTTCTAAGAATAAACCACACTTGAAAGATGCAAGGGTTTTAAGTAACATTGGAGAAGAGTGCTTGGAGTACATACATTTAACACACATAAAACTTAACCACAGTAATTTAAGTTAGATTCCTTCTCTAATCACATATTTATGTTAAGACCTTGCTGAAGCCAAATTAAAATTGATATTGCTCACAGGAAATATGGTATAAAAATCTGAATTATTCACCAGCTTGGCAAGAGAAAAAAATTCTGCCAAAATACCAAGTATTGTTCTGGGCTTTGTACAAGCACAGCAGCGTGGCATGTGAAGAGTTAGAAAATTCATGTCCTGCTGTACCTTGGACTTCAGAGGAAATATGTTAAATCTAAGTGCAACAAACTCCTTCCTTCCTTCCTTCCTTCCTTCCTTCCTTCCTTCCTTCCTTCCTTCCTTCCTTCCTTCCTTCCTTCCTTCCTTCCTTCCTTCCTTCCTTCCTTCCTTCCTTCCTTCCTTCCTTCCTTTTTAACAGGTTGGTTGGTTGGGGTGTGGGTTTTTTTGTACCATCAGGGAAGAAGAATTCTGTTCTGAACACGCAGGAGGTGTTGAGACCCTGTGGTTAAATGCAGATTAATCACGGCTGCCTCAGTGCTGCAGGTGGATTCCATTAGACACTTCAACAACAGAAGAGACACAGGACAGTCCTCTGGTAGAACAAAATCCCTGAGAAGAGATTTTGGGGGCAGCTAAGCCTGGGAACAAGTCTTGGGAATGAGCAGGAATTTCAAGTGTGGTGTTTTAGATAAGACCAGACTTCAGTGAGGACTCATTTGCTCACTCATTTAAAGGAGTACACCAGGCTTGAATGTGGGGAGGTGTTTTACCCACTTGATGTGACTGGTACCTTGGTGCACAAACAATGTAAATATAACAATTTAATCTTCGTACCAATAATTCCGTTTAGTCTGTCCTCATACAGGAACCTAATGTTGAATGTGTGGGTCCTATAAAGCCCTTTGAGGTTCTAGAGAGGGAAAACAATTAGAGAAGTTCAGAACCTATCTCATAAAGAACTCTTTTCAGAACATAATTTTCTGGTATTTGCCAAGTTTCTCCTTAAGGGAGTAGATAACTTTGGAGAATTTGTGAGGTAATGGTCTCAGATCCTTGGAGACCCATAAAGAATAAATGACCTAGAGAATAACTGCAGGAGTTATTTAAACACAGGAAAAATACCTCTGAAGAAGCCTCATACTCAAACAATAATAGAAATCTTTTTTTTTATTTTATTCTTCTCCTGGTTCATTAAGAGACCAGAAAGGTCATCATTTTGAAGTTGTCTTTTTCTAACGTTTTTCAGGTTTTGCCAAGCACAAAAAAATATTATTCTTTGCAAAGATGACAAAATTATCCTTGATTCTCCCTATATTACTTATTTCCATTTCCAATGCATAAAAGTTCTTTAAGATGTTCAATCATTGGACATGTACCGAAAACAAGAAAATAAGTTTATATTTAAGTCTAATTTCTAATTTCTAATTTAACTCTTCAGTTTGAGCCTCAGTTTGTGTTTCCATGATTTTTGAACAGGTACTTCTCCAATGGTCAGTTTGGAGGTTTCCATGAAATTTTAGATGAGCCAAGAGCAAATTTGAATTTAGCCCTTGGAGTTTAGTTTTAAAAGTTTTGTGTCACTGGTGCTGTCCCCTGTGGAGATATTGCTGGTGACAGTCTGAATTCTACCAGGTGTGGGGCATGGCTATGTCAGGCTGGAAGTGCTGAAGGAGTTTGCGTGATAGAGAGGCTTTGACAGAAGAGCACAGAAGCTGCTGAGAACGAGGTGTTTCCATGTTTTTAAAAGGCTGAACTGAAATCTAACCCAGACAGCTGACTAACATCTTGAGACACAGGCAGTTTGGGTCAAATCTGGGTGACTGGCAAGTTTAATTATAGCATTTGATGACTGTTTTACAGCATTTAAGCCTCTTTGAACTTCACAATGGATGAGAGTGTTGAAAGGCTGTGAAACATGTTCAGCTAAAAATGAACAAAAAAGATGATGCTTCCAACACTCTTAGTGGTACCTGGCATTTATTTGAAGTCTGATATTGCACACAGGACTTCCACATCCAGGGCTCCAGATTTCCGGTCGAAAGTGCTGGATTTATATCAGAACAATGGACAATTCGATGGCATTTGCCTTTTCGAGCCCCCACTCCTCTTTTCAGAGACACATTTCCTCTGTTGTTTCTTGTATGATCCCGTTCCTTGCAGTAATGCAAGAAAGACAGGTGAAGAGTGAGGCAGGGCAGACACAGACTGCATCCCCAGCAGATAAACCCAGAGTTGGCTAGAGAGAACAGTACAGAAGAAATGGCAGTGGCAGAGCTCCTGAAAGTTCAGGATCACTGAGGTGTCTGTAGGGCTTTCAAAACCTACCAGAGAAAATTCAGCCCTGGTGTCGAGGCCAAAGGTCTCCTCCAGCCCAGCAGATGTTCCACAAGAGTGAAAGTGAAAGGTAAAAAAAGCATGCAGAGCAGGACAGTGGCCTCACTGACCCAGCCTCAGCAAACCTTGAACATTTTGGGTTGCAAAATTTGGGGTCAGAACAGAAATTTCATTAATATTCTTCTAGCTTTTAATAATTACATCAAAATACTTCCTGTACAATGAATTCTTCTCAAACCAAGAGAGCAGATAAAACCAGTAGCTTGAGAAAAACCTTCCAATTCACAGTAGTTTGAGCCCAGCTATTTGATTTCTGCAGTCAATTAATTCTACTGAATTCCTGAAGAAGTCACTAATTGAAAAAATAATGACAGCTAAGATAAAGCTAACAGGCAACAATGTTCAGTCTCAAAAATTGCAGTCTTTCCAAAAAACAGTCTGGACAGTAGGCTGGCAGTTTCAGCTCCTGAAAGTTATTCAGCATGGCAGAAAGCAGAAGCTTGTCACATGTCAAGACAAAACCAGCCTATTCCTCACAGTAATGTAATGTTCAAAGCAAACACATCACCCACAATCTACCAACTAAGAATTATTCAGCAAATAATTCTGAAGAGAAGATAGCATTTTCATAAAAAAGTAACAAAACATTTCCTACTTCATAAACAGAAATCAGGGAGAAATTAAATCACCAAATTACCTGCTACAATTTACCAGTGTAAACACAACTGCTTTGATCCTCTTTAGCAAGTACACAACTGGAAACGAGAAGCAGAATGTGGAACTGTCACAGTGGCACAGGCAAAAAGATTTTCTTGCATTTTCTTTTGAAAAGGCAGTCAGAGTATCAAGGCTCATGTTTAATCAGATGTACTGTAGGCTCAGGAAGGAGAAATGAGAGGGAATTACAAATTATTGAAAAAAAAAAAAAATCCACCATATTTCTTGGAATTTCCTCTTTAAAAAAACCCCAATATTGATCTCCTGGATCAGAAGTGACTGGAAGAGTGTCTAATAGAAATAGATGGCACACATCTAGGGTTTTGCATTAAATATACCATAGGTATCCACTGTTGTTCTGTGATTAACAATTGTTTTTTAAACTAGCTCTCATCACTATCTACAAGGAGATGGGCTGTAGCCATCAGGAATACAGGACAGCTATTGCAAATGAGAAATACAGAAACAATTTTCTGAGGCCACATATAACAGCATTGATGGCTTTTTCTTCATCAGCAAGAATTCTGGGCTTGCTTTTCTCAGCTTTCTCCAATGCTACCCAGGGAGTGGCAGAACAGGGAAAAAGGGCACAACACAACACTACAGGAGCCACTTACCCAGGGAGAATCCTTTTCAGCACAGTGTAGTATACAAAGGAGCTAGATTTGACTACAAGCTCCAAATATAATGTTTTGAGCTCAAAATCCTCTAAAAGAAACTAAGGACTAGAAAATTTGTGATGAGACATCCTCAGAGTGAGTGGACTTGGACAGAAAACATGATACAGCAGTAACAGTGAGTTTAAAATATTATTATTACAGAACAACAATGGATATCTATGGTGCACTGAAGGAATGGTGCAGTCCTGTAACCAAAATGGTGCATAGGAAATAAAATGGATTTACTAATGTAATATTCACTAAATCATGGACAGTGATGAGCAAAACCTACAGTGCATACAGGCACTGAGCAGTCGTGGTGGCTTAGTGAATGAAAATCTGAGTCATTTCTGGATTAATGCTCTAACATAGTGCCAGGGGACACTGTGTTGCTGCAGATATCATTATTTCTCTGAAACATTTTGTCATTTATATCCCACGTTACATTCCAGAAGATGACAATTACCCTATTCTAAAGAGGACAGAATCAAAAGGCCAGCTTTCAGCTTGACCCTAGAGGGGTGTAAGAGGGAATAAAATATATCTGGTGCACCTTTGAGCAGAATTCTCTTCAAGCACGGGGGGGAGGAGTTGAGGGGGCATCTCCCCAGTGCCTGCTCCACCAGCTGAACAGAGAGCAGAAACATGAGAAAGGGGAAAGGTTCCACACTCCTCTTCTCACATGCCAGATTGCACATAAGGAGTAGAGGACTAATAATCTGTTTATTTTTGAAAGCAGGAAAGGCAGATTGGGTATTGCATTGATATATGGTCTGCAGCAGTACAAAAGTTCTTCCACCTTCCCCTGTTCAGCTGTGTGTAGATGTATTCCAGTCAGCTTCTGTTTAGAAAGAGACAACAATAAGAAATTAGAGAATACCAATAAAAGGCAAGGAAAAAGCACAAAACCTGCCTTTTGTAAAAACTCATAAAAGTTTTCCTAAGCAGCAGCATGCAACACATGATGTTTGACTTAAATTTCTATTAAATAAATACATTCTGCCTACCTAAAATTCATTTCTAGTTTTGATTTGATGAGTTCATCATGCTTGGTTTCTATTTAGTGCAGTGAAGATTATTCTACTATAACAGAATTTGTATGTGGTAAAATTAATTTCAGAAATATTCGGATGTACATAAGTGTCTCTGGTTTCCAAGAAGAACCCTGTGGCTTTCCCCCATGGCCTAAGTCTCCTGCAGAACACTGGCACCACAATCCCTTCTGGCTCTTCCAGCCCAAAATACTTTGGATCCTCCCCAAGAACATCAGCTCCTCCTGGGAGCTTCATTGTGAAACATTTGGGAAAGATACCTGAGGATGTGGAAGAATGACAGCTGCAGAGTAAGGGAAGGGGTTTTCAGGTGAGGGGGATGGTGATTTATCCCAAAGAGTTGACCTGCAGCCTTAATTAACCATTCACATCTCAGCATCACAAACCAAGGCAGACAACAATAGCATTTACAATGCCTTCAGAAACGACCATCCTGGATAATCCATTTACACATTTTTGCCTAAGTATGATCCCAGGACATGTATTGAAGTTACCATTTCCAACTGGGCGATCTATTTTCCTATGAAGAAAAATCATATAGAATGCAGAAGAGCAAAGAAGTGCCAGCTCTGTGTTAACTATCACAGCATGCAGACAGCTATCATTGCCAGCCAAAAATTGAGCATCAGTTTTCATCAATGAAGTATTTATTAAAATTGTGCACAGAGATGACAAGAGCTGGGACTCAAGCTAATGACACTGTGTAGACTGGTGACCCCCCTTTTCAGAACCTGGATGATAACTTGCTTGGCATTAGGTATTGTGGGCAGCATCATACTTTACTCTCCCTAAAGGCCTGCAATTTTAAGTTTTTAATTTCCTGTAGATCTCAACAGTATGAGAAGGTCTCCCAAGATTATTTTGCTCACTATCTGACCTGCCTGCTGGTTTCCCTATTTTTTGTGGTTTGCAGGGGTGGGATACACAGCCTTGCAAGCTTCATTTTTTTTTTGGTAGAAACTATGTTAATACCTGTGACTGCACTTACAGCATGTAAACACGTGTGCAGTCTCCAAGCAAAATTATGGGACCTCAAAACATGTTGTGTAGTATTTTATTAACACTTTGAAATTTTGTAATTTTCACTCATTTAAATCCCACAGATTTGCCAGGGCGGGTGGATGGGGCTGAAAAATAAAGAAGCTCCCGAAGCGGTTGTGAGCGGGATGGGCCGGGCTGGCTCCATGGCCCCTAATATCGAATAATAATACCAACAACAACGCCTTTAGCCGGGTTCTCTCCTCTCCGCAGCTCCCGCTCAGCTCTGTGCCCGCTCCAGGAACAAAAATAGCGCTGAATTAATTACCGGGCCGGGATCCCAGCCGGGAGGGGGCCCCGGGAGCCCAGCGCTCCGTCACGCCCGGGGGAGCCGCGGCCTGGCCGGCCCTGCCCGCGGGGCGCTCGGCGCTGGCAGCGCTGCCCGCGGAGCGGCGGCGAGGGGACAAGCGAGGCGGCGAACCCTGCCCTCTGCCCTCCCGGCAGCATGGGGAAGGCGGAAGCGACGGAGCCGGCCCGTCAGGCCGGGCGGCGGCGGGGGGGCAGCGCGGCGAGAGGCTGAGGCGGCCGCGGCGGGGCCGGGCGCGCTGACGGCGGCGGGCAGGGCAGCGCGGCACCGAGCCCCCCGCCGGCACCCAGCAAGGGGGAGGCCGCCGGCGGCCTGCGGGGCCCCGCGGCGGAGCGGCCCTGCCCGGGGGATGCCCTGGGGGCGGCGCGGGGCCGGGCCGGCAGCGGCGGCGGCGGCGGGCAGGGCCAGGCCGGGCGCGGGAGGGCGGCGGGGCCGCGGCTGCGGCGGGACCGGCAGCCCCCGGCCATGGAGCCGCAGCTGGGGCTGCCGGGCAGGGGGGGACCCGCGGGCCGCTGAGGGCCACCCGCGGCCAGCAGCGCCAGGGGAAGGAGCAGCCGAGCCCCTGACAGGTGTCTCCGCCGTAAGTGCCCTTACGCAGTCACTCGAGGACTGACGGACTTTGCGTTTGTTGCTGCTGCGATCTCCAGAGATGATGCTGGCGGAGCAAGCCCAGAAGTGGTTCCCAACTCACGTGCAAGTTACGGTCCTTCAAGCCAAAGGTCTGAAGCCAAAAGGTAAAAATGGCAGCAACGATGCCTACACCATCATACAGCTGGGCAGGGAGAAGTACTCAACCTCGGTGGCTGAGAAGACTCTGGATCCCATCTGGAAAGAAGAGGCCTCCTTCGAGCTGCCTGGACTGCTCATGCAGGAGAATCCAGAAAAATACATCCTGTACCTGATTGTCATGCACAGGTCGCTGGTGGGGCTGGACAGGTTTTTGGGACAGGTGGCCATAAGTCTGAATGATGTATTTGAAGACAAGCAAAGGCGGAAAACAGAGTAAGTGATGGTTGGTTTTTTACATTATAATTTGTATTCCTTGGACAGTTGCATTTGGGGAGGGTGGGACATAAGGCATTGTGAACATATGTACTTTGAGATGAAATTAGTACGTTTCTGTCATTGGTTCTGTGTTCAAATCTCTTAACCTATACAGTTATGTCATTGTGGCCTGACCTCTTCCACAGAAGTTTACTGTAATCAAAGTGCTTACTGTGCACAGGGAAGGACTCTCAATAACATTAACTTTTCTGACAAACTCTTGTGTGTACCATGAACTCATTACAGTCTGTTTTTCTATGCATTTTTCTTTATTCTGCACAGGGCCATATCCCCATTCATCTCCTACCTCAGTTTGAACCATGCGTGAGACCCAGATTCCCTGAAACCTGGTGTGGTTCTCTTTAAAATTGTTTTCCTTCAGCTGCTTCAACCACGTGTGTTTAAATATTTTATATTTATGTTTTAGTGGTCAATGAGCTGTGACTTAATGAAGGCTTACCATAACAGCACAGTGCTTTGCTGTCCTGATTAATCCTAGGCCATGATCCCACAGGCTACACTGTACAGCAGGCCTCAGCTGAGAAGACAGAAGAGAAATTTCTGCTTTTGTGGTAGCTTCCATCACTACCTACAGAAGCCTTTGTCAAATAAAACTGTGTTTCCCAGGAAGTTCAGGCACTGGAATGCAAAAAAAGGAATTAAAAAAAAAAAAAAAAAAAGAAAGAAAAAGCATCATAGCAGTTTATTAAGTTGAACTGTGCTTATCTAATTCTCTGAGTTTTTCAACTAAATGAGTAAAGTTGTTGTAGTTCCTAGACAGGACATGGCTGCACAAAGATGTTTGGTACCAGTAATTTATCCTCCATGTGTATGTGTAACTCAGACTGTAGGTGTGAGAGTACTGCAGGCATGCCTATGACTCCATGCTTTGGGTTTGTTATGCTTGTCCCACAGAGGCTGAATCAGAAGAGCATGGAGACCTCCAGGTGAGCTCTGTGTTGGCAGTGAGGTGTGAAGGCTGACAGATCTTTCTGCAGTGGTTAAAAAGTTCCTGTTCCAGGTGCCTTTCCTCCTCTAGTGTCTCTTCAGTAGAGTACAAAGGCTCCTGTGGCCAAATCTCAGCTGTTAAAATTAAAGTCTGGTATCCATAGTGATGGTGGGTCTGTGGTGAGGTGCTGGTGTTTGCATCCAAGCCACTAAAAGACTGGCATTGCTTGTCTTGCACAGTCTCTGACTGTGCTGGGTTGAACCTCCAGCAGCATTGGCAGCTGGAGGTGGAAATCTGTATGGTTAACACCAGGCAGGTCTTCTTGCTTCTGCTGAAACCACCTCAAAAACTGGTGGTGCCTAAATGCATGGCCAAGGTTGAAGAGCACCCAAGACAAGTCAAAGCTCTCTTTGCCCTGGTGTTTGTTTTTGTAAACTGAATTTTTTGCAAAACATTATGTTCACAAACCATATGATATGAAAGAAGTCTGTGCAGAATCTCTTGTGGGTTCACTGTCTGGAGTATTACACTTTTTAATTGCTTACCTTTTTAGGGACAAACCAGTTATCTTGATGGTAAGTGCCTGTAGCCTTAGGGTCTTCATTTCTGTTAACACTTGATTCAAGAAATTTCACTTCTCTTATGTATCTCAAAAATTCTTGAATCATTAGTTGTAATTATCTTGCAAGTCAGTAGTCAACTGCCTTAGTTGCAACACCTAGCAACAAGGGTGAAAAACAAGGTGAATGAATGAGGGAGGAATGCTACTAAAAGTAAAAACTGTGAATCTAGATAGAAATACGTGTTCAGAAAATGGAGTAAAATATCTAAATTATTCCATTATTACTGTGAGTAAAAAAACTTCTTTTCCCTAGAAGAAGAAATATAGACTCCTGCACCAGTTTTAGCAAAAGTAGCACTGGAGTCTTGAAAAATTATTCCAGAAATTTTTAAGTGGGGTAAGTAACACAGTCCTTGTGGTAGTTAAACAAACATTGAGATCTGCAGTATTTTTATAGGAAGTTATGCTCCATAGGTGTTCTTTGTTTGCTCATTTCTTTCTCTGAAGTGTGAGGGAGGAACTCCTGCAATGTGGCTGTGAAGCAGTTCCACCCAGAGCAGCTGAAATCGCCGCCGCTCCCCGGGAGCGCTGCCTGCGAGCTCTGCTGCACAAGATGGGGGCCTGTGGGGAAAGCTTTACAAACAGCCCAAGTCCTTTCTTCAGGAGTTACTTGAGCATTTAAGATTGCAAATCTTATTAAAAGTTGATGGGTGTTAGGCTTCTAGGGCCGAACAGCCGTACTTGTAAAAGTCTTATGTAAGTGTAAAAGTGCGGCTGGGCGGCAAGTGGGATTTTTGGCAGCGCGTTCTCGCTTAATGCTGATTTAAATTCTTATGAGGAAGGAGCCACTGAAAGTCCAGTTTTCCCCTTGGTGTCTTGAGGTGCTTAGAAAGCTCAAAAACGTCCTTTCTGGAATTCACTTTCGAACAAAAGCAACACTGAGTTCCTAAGTTTCCATGTTTTTGGGTTTTCGTGGCTGTGTGCTTTGTGTGCCATGTGAGTGTGTCGTGGCCATCTCCTTTAAGCATTTGTTGGAGATGTGGATTCAAGATTTGTACGTGTGTGTGGGACGAGGGCAAACTTTCAAGAGTAGATTTACGAATGTAATCTCAAACAGAATACTCTTTTTTCCCTTTTTATTAAATCCTTTTTGATAGAAAATATTCCTAGTCCTATGTTGGCAGTAAACTAAGGGTAATATATTTGGACCTGAAGACCTTCTAACTGTGACTATGGTGTGGGAACTGAGACACCCAGCACCTTTCAAAACCAAGTCCAATGTCTTTGTTACCAAAGCACTCTGATGGTTGAAAGCTATATTCATTGTTTCAGAAACACTAATCTGTTTTATTAAGCAATGTTTTTACTTTCAAATATGTTCAACAGGCTTGTGCTGTTATTAAATCCAGAGTTATTTTCTTATGTTGATGTAACCTTAACATTTCTTGCTTTGTTTGGGGATGAATGAGATCCAGTTATTTGATGAAGTGTCTATTGGTAATATTTCTACTTTTTAATATATTTAATAGCTTCCTCTTTCCAACACAGCTGTACATATGGTGCTGTAAGAGACAGACTCAAGAGTCACCAGGGTATTGCAAAAAAGATATTTAATATTCTGCACAATGCTGAACCCTGTCAGCAATTCCCTAGTGCTTTTTTAGTAAGGAGGTATGAGAAGTGAAGGCTACCAGCTGATTCTGAACTCCTAGGAAGACCATGGGGTGTGTGACATTTGGCTTTTAACATATTTTTTTAATTTAATATTTTATAATTTGGAAGAAATAAATTTCAAAAATCATTGCAGACTCAGGAACATTATGTTAGGGAAAAATAATCTCTTTTTTTTCTGTGAAGCTTTTTTTGTTACTTGTCACATCTTAAGACAAATACTCCCTGCAGTAACATTTTCAAGCAGAGGCCTCATGATAGGATTTGTCTTGTGCTCTAAGAAACTTGCTCTGGCTCAGGTCTTAATGAAACAATGTAGTCTATTTACTATAACTTAATAGGGAGAATTTTGTACACAGCATCATATGATGTCCTTTTCCTTTCTGAAACTGATGATTTTTCAAATTCTTAAAAGTAAAAATTTCTGGAACAGTTAGATCCAGCTGTGGCTCAGATGGTCCCTCACTAGATCTCTTCCAGAGACTTCATCCAAAGCATCTGCAGGATCCCAGTTCATTTTCTTTCTGTCTTAGTGCAGAAATGCCCATTGTGCTCTGAAAGTTCGTAAATTTGTGTCTCTGACATCTCTGCTGTAGTTGGAAATGGACAGGGAGTTTTAACTTCTGCTCTTTTTTCCAGAGCTGAAAACTAGGCTCCAGATGCTGAAAAGTTTTACTGAGGTTTTTTTTAACAGTTCAAAAAGCTTTGGAAAAGCTGCTTTAATGGAAGTGTATTTAGCATAAGTTTTCAAATGTTGCATTTCTGACATGGCTTTTATTTTTTGCAATAACATCACGTGGGTTTTTAAACTCATCCTAAGAAGTACATGACAATTTTTTCCATCTGCTCTTGCAAAATAAATATACCTCTTCTACTCTTCCATTTGAAATGTAAATTATGATCAATGAATGTATTGCTTTAAAGCATATATGCTTTTTTGTAATAATTTCAATTCAGTTATAATTCACAGTTGCCTTAATGCTGCTGATAATCTGATTGCATAGCATCAAAACAAATTCTTGGGTTACCATGGATAAAAAAATACTCATTTGCTGACATGTCTTAATTTATTGAAGCATTTTTCAGTTGTTTTTTGCAATGACTGAACTTAGATTTTTTCCTCCTGTGGACTAAATGAACACAGCAATAGAAAAACAAATTGCTGTTTACTTTCCTGATGTTCTTTATTTCCTCAGCTTTTGCTTCATCCTTGTTACTTTCTAATTCCACTTTGTTTATTGTCCATTCCTGGACGGCTCATTTTATTGTATGTTCAGCTGATTTAAGATGTAACACTTGTTTGGAATGCTATAAATTTGAGGAGGCAGGTGATGTAGAGTTATTATTTCTCATGGAAATGTTGGAGGAGACATCTTTTATTTGTGATTTAGTTCCTCTTCTCTCTGGGGTCTGTAATACCTCAACAGCACTCCCCTCCACACACACACAGATTGCAGCACTTGTTAAAAAAAATGCTTGCTTGAGCATAATACAGTGAAGGAAACTTGGCCTTTTCTGAAGATACTTCTTGACTTATATTGATCATAAAAAAAGAGTCAAAACCAGTTTCTCAGCAAGCAAACAAAAAGGACTCATGGTTGACCATGATCAGTATCCCTGTGTTGTGGGCACTGACTTTAGTGCTGCTGAGCTTCCTGGAAGATATGCAAGTGGTGTGACTTTTTCCAAATTAATGTGCATTCTTTCTTGGCAGCCTCTGTCTTGGATACAAACTCCCTCTTCAACTGCCTCTGCTCTGTCCTCTCTCATCTGTAGCAGCACAAGCAAGAGGGAGGCGTCAAATACTTCTGGAATTATGAACAATCAAACCCCTAGTAAATAGTGCTTGTTAATGAGTGGGAACCATTTTAATAATATTTCTACAAAATATAGCACACTATTATTTACTCATTTTTAGTAAATAAAAATTTACTAAATTTTTAAATTTAAATTTAAATTTAAAAATTTAATTTAATTTTTAAAAATTAATTAATTAATTATTTTAAAATTAAAATTAAAATTAAATATGGTTTCAACAAGAAAAATGCATTTTAAGGGATTAAGTTCAATAAGAGTGGAAATGGCGGGGTGTAACAGAAAATTATTGTGGTTAAAGCAAGAGAAAAAACTTGTTCCACTTAAGTCAAAAGTGGGAAGAGTAGTAACTGAGAAATTTGTTAAAGGCACAGAAATAAAGGGCAGCCTAGAGATTCCATATGGATTGTCTTGTAACCACTCATTAAATGTAAAAAAAAAAAAAATAATAAAAAAAAAAGGGGAGAGATGGTTACAGGAGAAAACAAAGTTTTGCTCCTCTGTAGCTTTATGGACTTAGAGTGATATTTTCAAATTATTTAGTAATATTCCCAGCATTTATATTTTGACAACAAATCTATGCACATCCTCTCAACAAGTCATAACTCTGAGTCAAAGTGTCATGTGGATTGAAATGCTTCTCCATTTTCTGTGCACACATACACATGCTCACACACACACTCAAATAACTGGCCTTAATTCTCATACCTTCAGTTAGTTTGTTTCTAACATAGAAGTATTCACCATTAGTCTGTAGCCAAAATAATAAGTAAACTAAGAGCACTTTAATGACTTTGATTCCAATTGATGTTAGCAAACCCCGGAGTGAGGGTGTTGTGACAGCTGTCAGTTCCCATATGTTTTGTGATGTTACAATGTCACTCTCTAGTATTTATTTGAAACTGCTTTGAATATCTCATTTCAGTTGGCTTCTAGAAAGTAGAAGTATTCATCTTTGTGAGTGTCATCACTTACTTTAATAAATAATTTGTTTTCTTCTTAATTTCCCTTCAGCCCCTTGCCTTAATTTTCCTGCTTATTGACTTTTGGGGCAGCTTCTCAGTATGGTGTTGGAATGATTTATCACAAAACGTGCTTCTTCATTTTTCAAAGTGCATACGCTGCTAAATGAAAATGTCAGATAGTTCTGGGCTTTGGATGTTGTTTTTTATCAATTAGCTGTGGCCATTTATGTTAGTGAGCTTTTGTGAAGCAAGTTTCTTCAGTGTATCCAGCTTTACAGGAGTCATCAGCTTGGATTTTGTGACAGCTGATGGATATGATCTATCACTGAGATTCTGATGGTCTTTTATAGGGGTAAGTTTAGAAGTATCTGCCTGTATAGAAAATTCTCATTGATGTGTAGCAGATCATGAAGCTGATTTTTGCCTGTAAAATGAAGGACAGAACCCTTGGCAGATGCTGTGGTGATTATGTGGCTTTTTTGCAGAATTTCTTCAGTAATTTGTGAATTGAAATAAAAAATCTGCAAAATACTTTGGGTTTTTCAGCAAACTAAAACTAGATCAGCTCAACAGATAATTACTGGTAAAGGCAGAGTGGTGTATTTGAGAAGCAGAAAATGGGAAAATTCCTTCAATACTTTCCATCTTTGGCACTGTCCAGAAGACAGAGTCGGGAGATCATCCATCATGCACAGGATGAGTGTCCTGGCTGGGACACTTAATTCCTGTTGAAATTGGTAGATAAGTTACCTAGTGTTTTTGGAGGCTGTCAAAGCATATAATTAAAATGTAATTAAAATTAGGTAGTGCTTTTTCTTACCCATGCTGTCAGCCCATCCTGCTCACTGATACATGGTGAGCAGAACAGGCTGAGTGATGCTTCTTCAGAGGAGAGAGAGGGATTAGACTTGGAAGAGTCACATTCTTTGGCAGATTTGGAGGGCAAGAAGAAAAGGGGAGGAAAAAAAAACAGCTGAAAGATTGGTGGATCACTAGCTATTTAAATGGAATAGACAGGCCAGGGTCTTGTAACATGCTCATCTATAGTAGCTTATTTCAGTTTTCCCCTTCACCCTTCCTGTCTCTTCTCCAAGGTGAAAGGTTCATTATTGGTGAGACTGCACAAGTTAGGAGAGTTTGTTTTTTCCACCCCTAATTGTAGGTGTGGCCAAAATCAATTAATTTTGTCATGGGTAGAAAGTGGCCATGCTGCTTCACGTAGGGGTTTAGCTTTTCAGGGCTGCCTGGTCAGCAGGATTTTTCCTTCTTAGCCTTGCACATTGAGCTTCTCTTTGCACATTCATGCAGAGTGGCAATTTATAGAATAGTTAAAAGCATAAATTAACAGAAACTGTGCAAGACAGGCAAAGCCCATTAGCACACTGAAAAACAGATGAGAGCAGGAAGCAAGGGTTGTTCTGGAAGCCATAGGGAAAAAGGCAAAATTAGAGGTTGTATGGATGACATTGCCCTACAGAACATTTGAAGGTGAGAGCAAGAAGAATGAATGTGATTCCAAAGGCAATAGGGCTTCCTTTGAAGTTGGAAAAATTTGCCAGACTTTGTACAAGGTCTGTTTAAATAAAGACTGTCTGCAAGACTGGATGTAATATTTGGTTATTAAGTAAAAGGGCATCTGCTCTCATAAAAGCCACCCTGTTTTGTTCATGTATGTTATTGGCTATTTTCCTACTTTGCACAGGCTTTCTATAGAATAAGCTCATGGCAGCTTGACAAATGGAGCATTTATTGTGGCTAAAAGTACTGTAAACAAAACCAAAATAGCAAGTTTTATTGGCTTTTATAATGCATTTCAATTTTTTAAATTGGCAGTAGTATAGTGGAATTTGGTGTTTTAGGACCCAAATGTTGTTATCTGAAAACAGTGGACTTCATTTCCCCATTCTTTTTTCTCTCCTGTATAGAGCTGTTTTTTCTATTTGCTGCTCACGCCCATGTGTTGTCGAAACAGATTCTAATAAGAAACATTTACAGACTTAGTTGCTCCTTCACGTGCAGCTCCACATAAATGCATTGCCTGCATTTGTTCTCATCTGTTTAAAAAAGTAATTAGTTGCCTTTGAATTTTGAAGAAAATCATGATTTTAGTCTGCTTCTCATATTGTCCTGTTATGAGCTGAAGCATATGGAACCTTCATTATAAGTAAAACAAGATAAACTCTCCAAGGTAACAAAGAAACCTCCTTGAAATGCCTATGAAAATTAAATATCTGTCTTTCATACAAAGATTTGATCCAGCAATCATTATTCAAATAGAAATTCCACTGAAGACCAGAGGAATTTTGCTGGAGTAAAAGAGTTTATGATTAAATTCTGTTGGAATCAGTAGCAGTGTTGAACCTGGTTCCAGCAGGACTTTCTGTTGTCTTCCTAGGGAACGGAGAGTTTGTTTTCCCAGCTGAACTTACTTTTAATGTCAAGTTCTTCAAGATATACTTTGAAAAGAAATGTAGAAGCTCTGAAGGCATATTATTAGTTGTGGGCTCCTCTTTAGGAAGAGGTAAATGTCAAAATAGTACATGGCATTTGCCCTTAGCAGGTGAGTGCTGGCAATGACACAGCGTTGTTGATTGAGTGATAAGAATGCCAATAATTGAGTTAAATGAATTTTTAAAATAGAAGATGTTCTTCCCCATAGCAAAAGCTTATGAATTTATGTCTTCTTGTTCTAAAACAAGTGTTGAGGATGAATTTAAGGTTTTGATCATTCAGAAGCAGAAACAGAAAAATTCACCAGGTTTGTCAGAGATAGAGAGTATTAATGTTTGAACCCTGTGAGGAGAGGGGGAAAAGTGTTACAGCGTAGGCTGAGCCATTACATTTGAATGTCAGAAAGTGAAGTCCTTTCTGCCTCCTTTGTTTCTTAAAATACTCATAAGCCTGATTTGTGCTGGTGTGTGTGTTTAGTGTGGCTGAGGAGCCATGGGAGGACTTTTTCAGGTCTGGGATGATTTTTGTTTGGGTTTTTTAATCTGCACAGGAGTTGTCTAAGCAAGGCTTTCTCATTATGGTGGTGTACTGTTTATATTTTTTAAGGGAATATGTGATTGTATTTTCTTTTAAAGAAGAGTTTTAATGAAAGTAGGCTATCTTATCTTCAAGTTTCTGCAATATTGTATAGCACAAAGGCAATTGACTTTTGGTTCTGTTTTTGTTTTCTGTAACAGCTCTATAGATGACTTAAAGTGTTTCTGGAATCAGTTACCAAAGAAGTGAAGCAATATTAACTAAAAGGAAAAATGATCCATCTTCTTCAGACACATATTCCTGGTTTTGTATTTCATTTAAAGTATATAAATGAAGTTACCTCACAACAGAAGAAAAGCTTATTTTATAAAGATTTAATTATCCTTCTGTTGGTTTGAGCTTCTAGGTCTACTGATCTGAATATTCTTTATCCTTTTGTCATGTCTTTAGTGTGTCACTTTTGGAAGTATTTTCTCAACTCAAAACATGTAATCTATGCCTGAAAATTTGATCACAGCTGTCACCTTTAAAATATGTTTATGAGATCTGAAAACAAATTGAGGGCTATTGTTCTCCTTTTCTGACCTTTTTTTTATATATTTGGCAGGATTGAATACTGTATCTCTGTTAATAAGCAGTTTAATTTCTTAGTCTCTCCAATTCAAAAGTTACTGGTGGTGATACACTGTTGTATGAGTGCAAGGATTTCTCCTGACACTTCCTTGCAGCTGGTGGATCTAAAATATGCCCTTGTGACCTTCTGAAATACGGAAAGGCTCTTGGTGATGGTTGTGGAGAAGGGATTGTGTGTTGGTCATTCATGTAGGTGAAGCTGTGGAGGGAAGATTGAGCCATAATTCTGCAGATGCTTCCTTGGGACAATGGAGCACAATAGGGAATGGATAAGACACTTGGATAATGATAAAGCTTTTGCTGGACCTGGCAAAGAAGCACACTTGGCTTTTTGAAGCAGATGATCACACCTTTGATCTCTTCTCAAGGAGTGGGGATTTATGTCATGGTTCCAAAGGAAATATTTCTGAAGTTAATCCTGCTGGTGACCTGCAAAAGAGAGGATGCTGTTGGACACCTACGTGCTCACAGTTGTGCTTGTGGAGTTACTGTCAGCATCCAGAGGGGAGGCAATTGCAGAATTGTAATGGTAGCTGACTGTTCAGGGCTCTCAAATATTTCTTAGCCAGCGTTTCTGCAAGTGTCATAAATCTTAACCAGTGCTTCAAAGGAAGGAAAGAGGGGAAAATGTTTGCTAGTGTGTAAACCTGAGCAAAATTCAAAGAGAAAAGGTCAAGTAGTTGCCACATAGAATACATTAATATACATCACTACTAAATAAAGGACACTTGAAAAATATTAAAAAAAAAAGAAAAGAAAATGTATCTGTATTTATAATTAAGTACAAAGTCTCCTTCATAAAAAGATGGAAGCCCTAAATGTTGATGATGTTTGGTCAGCTTCCAGAGTTGATTTTGATACAGGTGAGCACTGTAAAGAGCTTCCTTGCTTAGTTATTAACTTTTCTCTTTGAAAACAAATATAAATGAAGAAGTTTTTCAGTACAGGAGTGGTTGAATCTTTGATATAGGATTTGGGTTTTCACACTTTAAATTGTTCTAGCCAGATGCATTAACCAGCTAACCAGAGTGTAATGATAGTCTTCAGAAAACACAACTTAATTTGCTCTCTTTCTCCTTTAAGGTGGTTTCCCCTAGAATCCAGACAAGGGAAGAGAACTAAAGACAGAGGAGAAATAAATGTCAATATTCAGTTTATGAGGAATAACATGACAGCAAGTATGTTTGATTTGTCAATGAAGGACAAAACCAAATCCCCGTTTGCTAAACTAAAAGACAAAATGAAGGGTCGGAAAAACGATGGGACGTTTTCAGACACATCCTCTGCAATCATCCCAAGCACTCACATACCTGATGCAAATCTAGAGCTGTCTAGTGGTGAAGTGCAAATGAAATCAAAACCAAAAAAACCTTTCCTCTTGGGACCTCAGCGGCTGTCTTCAGCTCACTCCATGTCAGATCTAACAGGAGCGCACGTCTCCTCAGAGAAAATGAAATCCAGCACTGGCTACACCCACCTCTTCAGGCGTCAGCTGGAGTCCTTTGGTTCGGTGGATGAAGGGGGTAAGTATAACTCATGACCATTACAGCTACACCTCACTGCTCTTAGGGCATTCAGAATCTGTTACTTTAGTTTATGAAGCACTTACAAGGCCAAAATGTTAAGAGATATTGCTTTACTATTTTTTACGCTTTCTTTAATTGCTGGTAACTCATAATTGCTGTTTCTGAGCGTAAGAAGTAACTTATGTTGCTCATGATTTATGATAATCTAGCATTTTCTCTTATTATTTCCTCATCTGAGAGTATATTGTATTCCAGAGGGGACTCTAGGCAAAATAGCATCTTGTGAGAAATAAGTCTAATTAAGAAGTCAAAAACTGTCAGCAAATTTTAAACCTGATTTATACAAAGAACTGAAAATACTTTTCATTGCTCAAAGTTATTATACAGCAATATGCTATTGTCTCTTTCTGTAATGGCACACCAGTCATAGCTGTCTTCTCTGCAGAACTTCATTTTCATGCAAGAAACAAAAATTTCCTGTGGTGCCTATCTGTAAACATTTCTGAAACATGAAATCAAGGCCACAGCTGTTAATTTCTTTTTAATAGCTTAGTTGCTCACCAGTGATCTGAACTGAGGCTCGATTGCAAAGCTTCTAGATCTAAGCTAAAATGGGTTTTCTGCATGTCATAAGCTGTAATAGTGTCTCATTGATAATATACTAATGACAGATTGTTTGCAGGGAGTCTAAAATCTCCACACAGAAGGACATTAAGTGTTGATACTTCCAAAATGAGCCAACTTGACAGCACAGTTGATGAAACTTCACTTGAAGCACAAAATGACCCATTTAATGTGAGTGCTTCGTTGCCCCAAAAATTTGCTACACTGCCAAGACAGAAGAATCCATTTGAAGAAGGCCCAGCAACGTGGGATCAAAACATAAGTCTGTTTTCCAAACCTGGCGAGATCAGAAAAGAAATTAAAAAGGAGAAAAAAGAGAAAGTTAGTCTTTTTGAAAGAGTGACTGGGAAAAAAGATAGCAAGAGGTCAGATAAACTTAGCAATGGGGGATCAGAGAGTTCTACTGACTTGAAATCACCGGGTGCATTTGGGGAAGCTCGTCAGGAGAGTTTTGATTATGAGTCGACTAATCCGTTCGTGGCAAACTTCAAGCCTACAAGCATGTTGCCATCTTCAAGGTAGGTTTTTGCTCTTTTCAATCTGATATCTTGAACATGTTATATAAATGGAAATGTGAAATGTTGGGGAACACATCTTTGTGCTTTATACACGTTTGTATCAGTGCTTGTCTGTTTCTAAGTATGTTAAGAACTTTTTACATAATTTGATCGTTTCCTACTTTGTTTTGAAGTGACTTTTTTATTACTAATATGTGCTGTGAAGGTTCATGGGTTCTTGTGTTTGTGGAAGACCTTGTTTGTGCTTCAGAATGGGCTCTACCTGAAGTCTTCTGCTTTAACTGAATGTTCATTGCCAATTTATTACATTGCCCTAAGTCAGGTTCTGAGAGGGAAAGGTTTCAAGTGTAAGGGGTAGAGGAACCTGAATAACTAAGAATGGTGGAAATGGGAGTAGTGAAAAGAAATCCTGTGGATGTCATTATTTGGGAAAGAAAAAAAAAAACCCAGAGTATTTAGGTTGTATATGTTAAAGAATTAAAGAACATTCTGTTTCTAAATGGGAGCACCCACATGAACTCTTATCTCACCTGAATTCATTTGGCTTGCTGCAGCTTTGCTGAGTTCTATGTATTGAAATTGTTGCACAAGGCAGCAGTTTCTGTCTTGAGCAGAATGAATTAAGTTCCAGGGCTGATAAGGAACTTTGATTTAAATAATCCATTTTAATCTTTGTTTGTCTATCAATGCTTTTTCTTGTTTTCCTTAAGAAAAATTGTAACCCACAGTTAGTTTTCTTCCTGGGTTTTGTTTGCTAGTGAGAAAGATAGGCTGTCTCTCTTTATACATGTATAAATATATATATATTTATTTATGTACACTGCCACCCACATATACTGTTCACAATAGATAAATGTTTAAGAAGTTAATTAACTTTCATTCCTTTGCTTTTTTAAAATATGTATAAATGCCAGAAATTAGCAGTCCTTGCTTTTTCAAGGTAATGATTCATTTCTATGTAATGACTTCAATTTGGTAGAAAATGCATTTGAAATTAAAATGCTTCAAACTGGAATCTAAAGGCTGTAAAATCAATCACTATTTTAAATGGAAAACATGGTTCTAAAAATTCACCTTTTCCTGTGTAATTATTTCTTAATTAATGACACAAGAGTAGTTTCTTTTAAAAAAAAAAAAAAAAGTTTTTTGTTATCTTGTTCTCTTAGAACAGAGGGATCTCATTGTGTCTCAGCTCAGTTTTTTTCATGGGTTAGAATCCATGCACTCCTGATTTAAACTTAGAATCATTTTCTTAACAAAACTAATCGTGGATGTGACTTTGGAAACTGCTGTGGAAAAGAATTTGTTGCTAGAAGCTCATCCTACCTCAACAAATTATCTTTTTAGTGCCTTCTTTGAGTCCAATCAGTTCCTACTGTCTTAAATAGCATGTTTATAGACAATCTTAGAATATTTTTTACTTAATGAATTATTTCTCTGGACTAATGTAAGGTTAGATTGTTAGCTTGGTTTGTCAGAAGTTAAACTTCCATTTCAATAAGCTCCTTTAAAGATAAATAATTCAAATAACAGTTAAAATTGCATAGCATTTAAATTTTTGTAAAATGAAACACTGTATTCAGGCAGATGCTAGATATAAGTAGTGAAATCTTTTGAAGTTCTTGAATGCAGCGGAATCTTGATAAATATAAAACTTAATGGTAATCATGATGGACTTTTTTTCTTTGTTTTGTGATTAAAAAGCTCATCACAGTGCCCATTCAGAAGGACTCTAGTCATCTGTTTCTGTCTTTGTATGAGAGTCCTTTTGCTAGATCTTGACTTTTATGTAAACATAAACTTTTGATAAGACAAATAGATATTATTTTATTTTCAAAAAGCCAAAAATAATAAACATTCTGACCTTTTTTTGTGAGACAGCTACTATGGTATAATATCTGGCATGCAATAAGTTTAGTTAGAAGCTCTTGATTTTTATATGTTCCATTATGATGTTCCATGCAAACCTTTTAGACTTAGTTTACATTCAAATGTATCTTATACAATTATTTTCTTTTGAAGTAGAAACTAATACAAAATGTGCATATTTAATAAGTTTACAGTTTAAGTTTACCTTTTATCTGTGGAGGATTTCTCAAATGGAATCCATTTTTAATTTTTTGAACCATTAATGCTGAAGAAAGAATTTTTATGAATATATGGGCACAAAATAAATGAGGCTGGGTAACAAATCCAGTATGCAGGAGGCATAGACTGGAAATTTAGGCTTTGGGTTGTTTCTTGTTTACTCAACATGCTGTAAAGTTCTTTTGGATGAATCCCATTTCTGCTAGTAAACCAGTATATTTTTTATTAAGGTGTGTCCAAAATCAGTGTTCTTTGTGGATCAGGTGTTTTGCTGGTGGATCTCCCACTTAACCCCACTTAGCTAAGCCTTGGTTTGGGTGATGGAACATCCTGAGCTGGATTCCTGTCTGATGCAATCCTGCTGGGGGATGTATTCCAGGAGCACATTGTAGCCATAAAACATCCAGTCTGTGGGACCAGCCTGGACACAGAGCAGAGTGGAAGGGAAAAAACCCAACCCATAGCAGCCCTCTTTCCCAGCCCTCAAAAAAATCAACCAAACCCAGCTCCTTCATGTTTGTAGTGGGAATGTCACGTTCTCAGGGCAGAGGAAGCCACATCTGTAACCTTAGTGGGAGGCTTTTCAGTGACTTTGGTGAACTTTGGGTCGGGCTTGAGTCCATCCTAATTAATTGTGGTTGGTAATGTTGACTGAGCAGTAACAATGTGGAGAACAGCAGCTCATAGCATCAGCTGGGTGAGCTGCTGAGTCCTTGAGTGCTTAGCTGGCTGTCTGCATGCTCTGTCACTAATTACTCTTACTGACTAATTAAATGAATGAAAATAAGTACATCTTCCACGTGTTGCTCAGCTGCTGATCCAAAAATTATAGAAGTGATTCAGCAACACTTGTAGGATTTTTTTTTTTCCAAAAGCAAGTATGCCAGGATTATTTGAAAATTATTATTTATTTTATAGCTATTATTTATGTTTCAGGAAGGTTTTAGAAGTATTTTGGAAAAGCAAAACAAAACCAATTTGGTTTGCGTATCATATTTATAGACAGGAAATCACAAAATGTGGACCCCTAATTTCTGTTAATCTCTGATCTGGCAGACTTGTTCCCTGGCTTTGGCTAAATCTGTAAAATAGGGATGATACTTTATCTCCTGCAAATGCTGAGTGGATAAATGAGTATTTTAAAAATGTTTTTATAAATATGATTTCAGTGTTACATAAGTGTTAAGATTGGGGGTTCCATTTTCTCTTGCAGGCATAGTGGTGATATGTAAGCTGATTCCATGACAATTTAAAAATGCAGGAGTCTCATAGTGAAACAAAAAATGCTAGTTTTGCAAACACTATAAAATCTGTTAGTTCCAGAGGTTTTGCATCATACAGCCAATGAAAAATTTTTAAGAAAGCAATGTCTAGTGCTCTTAGCCAGTATTTACCAATAATACTTCTGATTTTGTACTTTTCAATGCTCTGTTTTGAAACTTTTACCTAACATTGCCTTAAATTGCACTCATTCATACAATTACTGCTATTGTCATGGCTCTCAGGAGGTTAATTTGCAGTCAGAAGCCACGTGGCTTTTGTGTTGAACACAGTTAAAGAAACTGAGGGTGCTCCTGGAAAACAAAGATAGTTTTGTGCCATAACCAAAGCTTCATTTTTCTGAAATTGTTTTTGTTTAGGAAAATACATGACACTACACTACAGGCTAATAAACTGATGTGAAAATTTCTCAATTTACACCACTTGACAAGTGCTAAAAGAAAAGCATCTTTAATTTTAATGTGTTATTAGGACCTTTTTAGAGAGATTGTACAAGTTATTAACAAGGTCCTCTGAGACAGGAGACGGGTAATTAACAAGACCTACAGAAAGGGAATTTAGGTAATTAACAAGATCTTAGGCACTGGACACGGGGAGACAAATAGTCCAATATTTAAAGCTGACAGGTTGTTACTAGTCAGATCAAATTCCAGATCCAGGAAACTGGATTGGTAAATAATACTAAATATTATATATATATATATATATATATATATATATATACAGGAATAATGTCTGTGTCTGTGTATACACACACATATGTATACATGAATAGAGAGAGGCATTTAAAAACCCTTCTAAAGTAGCATTTCCTTGACCTAACTATTGTTATATTTCAGAGAAAAGAAGATATAGCTTGTGTCTACATAGAGATTACACTTTATCTCAAGTTTTGGCCATAAGTATGTTACATTCTAAGCATCGTGGGAGATGGAACAGTGGAGTATAAAGAAACTTGTGTCTTATGGGGATTCCCTGTAACAATTATGAATAATGCTCATATTTATAATAGTAGTCACTGGTGAATTGGAGCATAAATTATTAAAATATTACTTTAATTTTTTTTCTGTATTCTCTTACTGCTTCAGCAGTTTTTCAAATTTCCAACTCAAAACAGCACAAACCAAATCCTTCAACTCTTTTGCATCTTTCTGCTTGTAATTTCTTAATGTGGTGATTTTCTTCAGCCTCTCTCCCACTTTCATCACATGTGGCTGTTAGACCTGCCTGTCTCCTCAATGTCACAAATCAGAGACTGCAGTTTTGTTTTTCATAATGGAAGCAATGTTTGAAATAAGCAATGTCCCTGCATTTTGATATGGTCATTTTTAGATTTGTTAAAAAACAAGTCAGGTGCCATGAAAACAGGAGGCTTTTGATAACAATGTGTTTGGATCATTTTAAATTGTTAAGTCTGAAGAGCAGCTGATGTCTGCTGTATTTCAGCAAACATTAATGTTCTGAATGTGTGATGGCCAGGTGGTTAAAGAAGCTTTTGCAACATCCTGGCTCCTCTGGGTTCCTGCTTGTCACATGAGCTGTGGCAGTAGAGCAGGTGCCTGTCTCGAGTCAGCTGAAGTTGTAAAGTAAAACCTGTTATCCCAAATCACACTGAGGGTGAGTTATTAGTGCAATAACTTCGACATAATCAAAGTCACTGCTAAATGGTTTCAGTCTTGCAGAGTTACTGGCAGCAGCTCCATTGGAATGAACCCCAAAAGTTGCCTGATGAGAGCAGCGGATTGTAGTGGCTGTGTGTTTCTCTGCCAAATAGGAAATCCAGTGTACAATGCAATTCACTCTTTCTACTTTTCACATGCCTTTTCCAGAAATGTTGCTCTCCAGATATTGCTGTGCTTGCTAAAGCAATAAGGTCTGTTAAGACATTTTAGCGCATTTATTTCTCAGTTAGTAAAAAAATGACATCAGATGAACTATGGTATTTTCAGAATTTTGTTTCCTTTGTCAGTGTTAGCATGTCTTATTTTAAGAACAGTGTACTTCTGCATTACTTTTCTTGAAATGAATAATTTTTTTCCAGTTCTCTACTGAAATTTGACTAGACTTTAGTCAACTGCGGTCTACAGTCTAGGTAGAATATTGAGGGACTATGAGAGTGCTTTAATTGTACTCTAGACTGTTAATATTTGTTAATTCAGGGTGTTAAAGCTGTCAGGGGGACATTATTTCTACAAGATAAAATAAATTTCTGGTACATGAGAGGTAAAGAAAAATTACAAAACAATCAGAAGTCATGCAGAGAGTCTTAGTCTGTTCTGCTAGGACTGTTATCATCTGATTTAAAAGATCAGTGCATGTGATAAGAGAATAATGAAATCTTTTGCAAAGCTCATTCAAAGCAATGGTCACAGCATTTGGGACATGACTAAAGTGGGGTGGAACAGTCAATTCTTGGAGGGATATTGTAGAAGTACTTGGTATTAATCTTGACTTTTGCAGACTCCTCACCAGCAATCAGTCACTCCTAATTAGTTGACTGTTTTAGGAATACTGTTAGGAAAGTTCATCCTGCTGGCTGCATGACAAGATTTTTTCAAGCTTTCAGTGTCTCTTGGTGCACATTAGGGCATATGAAATCTTTTTTGAGAGGATGCATGAGGCATTTTATCTTTCCCAAGGGAAAATGCACTGCCTGTTCTATTTCATTTTTAAAAAGAATAATTTGTTCTATTGTTTCTTTATTAATAAATGCAGAAACTCTGTAAAAGCAATGTGCTTTTGTGCACAATGTTTCATTATAAGAACTAAGGATTAGTTCTAGTCTTTTAATAATGCAGAAATGGATTTGTAAGTTTCAGTGTAAAATTTAATTTTAGGTTGTTTGATTTGTTTGTTTGTTTGTTGTTTACTTAGAGATTTCTAATAATAGGGTCTTCCAGTGGAGATGCTAGCACAAGTTTTAGCCTAACAGTTCTTTAGTGGTCTCTTGAGAAAAAAAAACCAACTTTTTTGCTATAGCACAACTCCTAGTAAAAGGAGAAATATTTATGTACTTAAAATTGTAACTAATCAAGCAAAGGCAGTGATAGCCACAAAACCTGATCCTCTCTTTGCGTCCCCCTGGGGTTACCCAAGCTCCAAAAGGGCACAGAGCATGGCTTGACAGCAGAGCAATTTATGCAGTGAAGTGTCTTAAGTGATGCTGCTCAGAATCTAATTGCAAAATAAATGGTAATATGCTTATTCTGTACTTGTTTGGCTGCCAGACACTACAGTCATTGCTTCTCAGAATATAAAGTGAGCTCTGCAGTGCCAGGCACAGCAGGCTGACAGTATTCTATGGAAGGCTAAGTTTCTGAATTTCATTAACTATATCTGATTTTATTAATTTCTTTGTTTTTTTTTTTTTCGTAATGCAATAGTAATAACCTGAATGGCATCCTAATATTTCAAAATTTTGATATACGTTGTGAGAATCCAAAGAAAAATGCATAAGTATTGTAGTAAGAATCAGTCCAAGATGAAGAAGTAGGGTAGGAATTTCAACTCTAATGAAAAATGAATATGGCAGAGCTTTGCTAATTACCTGTATGCAGACATTCCATATTAAAGGAAAGAAACTGAAAGCTCACACTTAGCTCATTGGTATAATGGATATTTTACAGAATGTTAAGTTAACATAAATTTTCATACTTTGAATAGTAATGATTAATGTAAATATCCTAATTTTAATTTCTAATAGTATACACTACTATCATGTAACTAATAAGAATAGTAAAAGATAAGTGAAAAGCTTTTGCTCCTTAAGAAAATACTCTTTCCATGGAGCATAATTTAGGAGTCTGATTCCCATTCATTATGTTGCCAGACTAAATGGCACTAAAATGTTTAAATCAGTTATAGGAAAGATTTTATAAAGATTGTTTTAATCTCTAGACATTGAGAAGCTAAGTATTTAAGCAGCCACTAGACCTGATGTTTGAATTTTTAACTACCATTAAACTTCAATAGACAAAATTGTAAGATGCAGTCATAAACTTGAGCTTGTGGCACATCCTGAACTCAATTCCACTGTATTCTTCCTATACAAACTGTAAATTATCAACAGGCAATGAAAGTGTTTAATTGCCATTTAAAGAAAAAAAAAAGTGTTATTAAAAAAAAAGTTTCATGTCGTTCTAATGAAATATTTTTCAATAGAGAAAATAAAGTACAAAATAATATACTTGCTATGAATATGAAATAGTAACCCAAACCACTCTAAAGACTCAGCACTGTAGTATATTTGTCTCCATTATTAGTTTATACTATTTTTATTCTCATCACTTTCTCCCCTCAGGAGCAGGACAATAGAAGAGGGTTCTTCTCTCAGATGAGCTAAAATTGAAATCTAAGCTAATAAAACCCCAGAAATTCAAACAAACTATTTAAGAAAAAATGTAAAAAGAAAGTTTTATCCAAAGCTGTAAAATACTATGGAACAATAAAATAATGGATATGATTTAATCTGGTAAAAATGTCTGTTATATAAAGTAACTGTCAGAGACAATAATTAAATTTCCAGATGGGTAAAATGGGGGACAGGATTAATTGTGCTGGAGTGAAGAAGTCTGTTCTACCCACAGAAGGGTGATGTGCACGTTGGGTGTCTCAGTGTCACTTCCATGATCCTACTGCAGCTGATTTTTAATCTGTGCTGGTAGGATTTACCTCCCTTTTAGTAGCTCCTGTCTTGAAGGTGATGTGAGAGAATGAGAGTTTATTACTTGTGAGAGACAAACTGTCCAAAATCAGTATGAGACATCACCTGGAAGCACATAAGGCACATGAAAAGTCAATTTGTTAGAAAATAAATGTCTTTTTTTACTTTTAAACTGATCAAATTTAGTTTGGGCATAATTAATAAACAAAAATTAGAGAATCCCTCAGTGCCAGTTTTGTTTACAGTAAGTCTCACTCAAAAAATCCCTGCAAAAATCCAAGAAGATACATTTCCCCCAAGCTGTGAACATGTGAACTTCTCTAGCAGGAGTTCCCTGCCAGTTTATCTGACCCTGAAAAAAACCCATAGGCTGGATTGTAACTAATACTATCACTGTGAACTGTGACAGTAGCACAGGAGAAAACAATGTTATTTTTTATACTTGTTTTGATCAATGAGTTCAGAATGCTTTTGGGAAGTCAGGAGAATGGCTGCTCAAAGGAAGCTTGTGTTGCTTGTACAGTGTGGGCTGCAGTCCTAGAGGCCTGTTTTATAGAATTATTGCCAGGAATAAAGTGAGAGGGTTTATTATTGTGATGAAATTTAAATTTAAAAATAAATGCTGTTGTGAATTTCAATACACTGAACAGACAAATCCACCAACTATTTGCATTCATAATTTTCTAGTATTTTCTTTTGAGGTGTTGCCTGCTCCTCAGACAGTGAAATAGGGGTGCAGTGGTGGCAGTCTGCATCTGCTCACACTCACCTCGGGCTGGCAGCACTGGCAGGGAACTTGCAGGGCTCAGCAAGGCTGACAAGCTCCCACCTTACTTAGCAGACACTGATTTAGAAAAATGTTATTATATGCAACCTCAGCACCTGTTTCTTCCTCGAGAAGCAGTATATTTTCTACAGATCTCCTTAAAGTATAAGAATCTTCATAGCATTTGGATTTTTATTGGGGAATATTTTAATAGCTTTTCTTTTTCTTTTTTTTTTTTTTTTTTTTTTTTTTTTTTGCAAGTGTATTCAAATTTCTTCTTGCAAAATACACAGATGTTCTCTTTTATAATTACAGTTATGATGTTCACAATTTTACAGAAACGATTGCAGGTTTTTACTGCTTAAAAAAACCCAAACAACTAGTCCACATTGCCAGTGATTTATACTTCTAATTTTGCAATCCAGCTTCTCATAGTCAGAGCTGCTGCTTTCATTTTAAACTGCCACTACAAAAAAGAGCCCCAGAACTTATTTCACAGAAACTATAAAGTCATTCAAGGCAGTGAAAGATCCTGCTTTTTTAACCTTTCAGAAAGTCACCCAGTTGAGCAGTCAGGCTGTATTATTCTATATCTTGTCTAACATGAGGAAACAGTCCCAAAAGAAAGATATCCCAAATTAACGCCACACTTCGTTAAATAGAGACATTCTTGGTTTTCACCAAGCTAATTCGATCCAGTTCAGTTAACTCATTTTTTTTGTGCTGGGATCAGGGAAGGCAGCCATGAATGGAGCGAGTTCATCATGTGTTTGACACATCCTTGGGAGGCTGAAAGGAGGCAGGGAGGGAGGGACCCTGCCTTTGGCTGGGCTGACAATACCCCATGGAAAAGGGCCCCCATTCAAAAGGGGTCTCCAGCAAACTGGGGCAGGCTGCTGGGGATCACTGTTACAAACAGGTGGAGTGGGAATTAGCCAGGCTTGCTTCCTCAGGCACCTCTGGCTTTCTGGTTGACACTGTTCCTCTATTCCAGTCTCTGTCAAATACCCTCAGATGGTTTACAGGGCTTCTGTGTGCCTGTTTGAATATTAAAAATTATGTACAGACTAAAACAACAACAACAACAAAAAAAAAAAAAAAAAAAAAACAAAAAAAAAACCAAAAAAAACCCACAACAAAACAAAAAAAAAAAGAAATTTTAAAACAAAAAAAAAAAAATTACAGAAAAACATCATCATTTATATTTTACATATTTTTATTCGTAAATTTTTGCCCTTCCGCTTTTACAAATATGTGGCTTGTAAATTCAGATAACAGAGTGGCAAACAGTAATAAAATATATGTTCCCTAATATAAAAAAAAAAAATCTTTAAAATTGAAAAAAATACATATATTTTTGTAGGTCTCAGTCACACATCACCCTCAAAGCCACTACATGCAGTCTAAGAAAACCTATTCTGTGATGTGAAAGAATGTGTCTGCTGTAGGGCTACCCAGTAAATAATATTTGTGAGCTATATCCAGATTCTGAACACATTTTCAGAGAATGTTTTCTCTCCAAACTTGCTGTAGCAAGCACATAAGAACACAGCATCACTGATTTCTGAAGATACTTGCTAATAATTACAGCAGCCTGAGTGGACAGTTTCTCAAGCCTGACATTTAGACAGTGTCTGTTTTTACCAGTATCAGCAACATTATGAAAGAGCTTTGCTTTCTGAATATGCACAATAATCACTAGGTTTATAAAATAATAGATTATTTACTCAATTTTAAGTACAAAATAAATGTAGCTGACAGAAGATGGCTTTTTTGCCCTAAGCTGGTGATTGCACTGGAATTTCTGGAGGAACTTTGTCCTCTAGGAGCTGCCATGAAAGCTGGGAATACGTGTTAGTTTGTAGGGTTTGGTTGTTGGTTTTTATCAATCTCATCCCATGGACCTGTTTATAGGATATTTCATTTAAAGTAGCACTCCATGCTTAAAAGCTCAAACTAAGTCTAGAGATCAGAGAAGTGATAAGGAAACCAAATCCATGATAGCCTTTCTTGTGTTTCTTAATTAGTTATTCAAATTTTATGACAAAAAGAATACAAAAAATACGAAAAATTGTGAACAAAGAATGTATTAAAATTTCCTTTAATTTCTAATATTTTCTTAAGTTGAACAAATCAAGAAAATAAACCATATTAAATACTTTGAAGCTGTGTGTCTAATTCAGTACTGTATTCTAGCAGATGTTTGGTCAAATAAGTTTGCACTGCTAATATTTGTTTGGTGTGGTTTATCCTCCACAGTTTTAATGTGAATCCTTCTGCCTCTGAGGATCTCAGGAAAAAAACGGTGAGTTATGAAATGTTATGGAAAGCCATTAGTAAATGCCAACTAATTGGTGCTTGTATAAGCTTATAAGCTTTTTTCTTTTTTAGCCTCTTATATGGAAATGTTGGTTGGTTTGTTTGCTTGTTTTTTTATTTTAACATATCCAGAAAACCTAAATAGAAAAGCACAGGCTTAATGTAAATTTGGAAATAAAGAAAAGTTTTGCACTCAGTATGGAGTTTAGCTGTGATAAGATGAAGAAGGAAATATTTAGTTATTTGCACAAAAAGTAAAAAAAACCCAAAACCTGAATTTTTGGGAGTGGTTTAGATGACTCTAGAGAAGTAATGATCATGTGAAGGAACTGTGCATTAAGCTGTGATGTATTAATTGACTAGACAGGAGTTTACCATCACTATAGTCAGAGACTTGGGGACAGTCTTCAGAAGGCAAATCAAAATTGAAATTATGACCTGATATATCGTAGAATTAATAATACGCATAACAAATGAACGGATGAAAACACTAAAAAATAAAAATACTAGAAGTATTATTCAAATGTTCTTGTTTCTAAAAGTACTGAGAATTTGTGTGTACTAAGAAAAGACAAAAAAATAATCCACAGATTGCCTGAGCAATCTGATTGTCTTTGTTTGAAGGAAAATGTGGTCTTACTAGAATTTGTTCTGTGAATAGATGACATCTTTAAAAGTGGGTTTGTTTTCAATCTCTAAAATATATAGAAAACAAGTTTCACAAGCAAATATGACTTTGTACTGTTTGTTTTCTGCTGGTTTATGTAAATGATTTGTAATAACATTTGATGTTATTGTAAATGCCCAAGTTTTTATAATGTAAGTAGCTGGTGGGAGATGTCACAGTATTTGAAGGCTGCCTTTGATCAGATAGTAAACTGAATTCTACCAGGCAGTTACTTAATCTCTGACAAAAAGAGACATCAAAAAATTGATTTAACTTAGCAGCCATTGTCTGTAAAGTAACCATAATTACAGTTTCTATGTGCTTGCAAATGTACTGCTGCAAATCATGTAATTTATTGCTAGTAAAAGCATTGGTTTAATTCTTTTAAGATATAAGACTGTGAATTGTTTTATTTAAAGGATTTAAAGGTGATAAAAGAAGTCCTTGATGATTTTTCTTTTGGAACACCAGCCAACCTAAATGTCAGTTGTAGGATTATGAGGTGGTGCTCATTTAATGCAAAATACAAATTAGGTGGGGAAGAAACTCTATCTCAACCATAGTTTTGAATGAAACCATTTGAATTTCTTTTAAATATTCAGGATTGCTTTCTAGGGTGTTTGAAGTAATTTATTATTAGATTCTGTAATATTAGCCCTCACCAAGTTATTATATTTCTTCCTTGTGCATATTATTTAGTAATTATGTTTGTATGTCTTCTCCTCTGATGCCAACACCTGTCTCTGAAAGCAATTTTTAAATGGGAGCAGTAGCCAGTTGAAAGGGCAGCATGAGCTCTTTAAGGCCTAATTAAGAACTGAAAGGAAGATGAAGTAAGTAGGACAAAAGATGTGAAAGTAGCTTAGATGATATTCCCAGAGCAGAATTCCTCATTAGAACAATGAGGAGATGATCAGGGATTGCCAGGCCTTCATTTTATCTAATGTTGTTTCCTCTGGCTGGCAGTGTGTACCTCAACAGGCTTTTGTAGCTGAGACAATCATTCTTTGCATGGCTTGTTTAGAATCTTTTTAATTCATTCTTTATAATTCATTATAAGATTATTTTCATGCATTAAAACTCTGGTATCTCTTTTTGAAATAAGTGATAATATAAGTGATAGTATTAAGAAATAAGTGTTCCTAATACATTTAAATATCACCTACTGACTCAAGCTGAACATACTAAATCTTCTTAGTTTTAACAATATGAATTTTCCAAATACCAACATATTTCAGCTAGAATTTTCTTGCATAATTAATGTGATAGGTTATCCCCTCCAAGATGTATACAGAGCATGTGTATGATAAAATGTCTTTAAAGCATATATATTGCACACAGTTTCCCAGTAAACTTGATTGTATAACTAAAGTCATCATTGCACCTTAATTCCTGTTCCTTTGACAAATCAGAAAATTAGGCAAAACCTCTATTTCAGACATATAAGTGTTAATGGTATTTTCTCCAGTGTGTACAAAAGTTTAATAAAGAGAAAGTTTTACTTCCTTGTTGTAGAAAAAAAAGGTGCTAAAAATATGATCACAAATGAAGTTATTTTCTCTTCTATACTTGCTGAAAATCGATTACTAACCAATTTATAAGTTTCATCAGGTTAGCCATTTTAATGAAGTGGGAGTTTCTGATTACTTACAATCCCTTAAATTGGTACATTTAAAACACTGAATATGTGTTCATAAATGTGACATTAAATGTCTCAAGTGCAGAGAGAAACCCTTAAAAGCACATATTTTTGAGAGCTACTGGTGGAGTATAATTGATGGAGAGAGGCTGATCTGTCACACTTCAGCCTATTTGCAGGGCACCATCACTTTTAATTAGGTTCCTTTGAAAACTTTGGCCAGCTGCATATTTTAATGGGTCGACATGTGCCAATGTGCAAATATGGAGCTGTATGGAAAGAACAGAATGGGGCATGGAAAAGGAATGAGTATGACTATTATGTGGTGTGCTTCTTAGCTGTGCAAGCTTTATAATTTTAATGACATGCTTCTACTGTAAATAAAAGCTATCCTGTGTGCCCTGTTAGAAGTGCAGGATTTTTTGGGTTCCATATCTTCTAAATGCTTTCATTTCTGAATGAGATGAAGCATATTGCTTAACATGTCTAACAGTGCTGATACTTTTATAAACCAACTCAAAATAATATATGCAAGTTTACAGTCTTTTGGATCACATGTTGTCCTTCTTAAGATGACTAATTTGTCCATCTCTGTTTATACCTGCATTTACTGAGTCATCAGAAATCATTACAGAAGTAATTCTGTTTTCCCCACTGCCTAATTCTGGGCCTTTCCTGCTTTAAAGCAAGCAACGTCTTTTACAAGTACACATTTATTTCTGCCTTAAGTGCTCTGGTGCAAGTAAGATGCAACCTTTTACATTCACCTGCAATTTAAAATTGAAAGTTTTATGATGTGATTCAGAAGCCAAGGCCTGGAGAACCACTGATGACTAAAAATATGAATATGAAAGACAGATGAGGGCTGATGTCATTTAGAGCTGAGTAAATGCTTTGCTGTGATGCTCTCCAGAGGCAAAGACTCAGAGAAGTTACAGTAGGAGTTGAATTCTCAAGGCTCTTCTCTTGTTATGTAATTAAGGTGGCTGGTTTCCCAAAATGGACTTGCCAGCAGTTGTGATCACTGCTCATATGGTCACTAACTCTGACACACTGACTGTGTGTCCACCTCACTGAGAAGATTTTTTTTCTGAGATGACAGAGTGGGAAATATTCATCCAACTGGACAACCCATCTCCAGTTGTCTTCTCCAGCGGGGGTGTTGGAGGGAAAAGCACTGCAGCAAACTGAGGTGTTGCTGAAATATTTTGTATCAAAAGATACACATGAGAAACATAAAAAGCAGTAACAATCAATTTTCTGGGAATACTGAACTGCTTAATAAAATCTGGTGTTTTTCTGCACTTAGCTGCAGGAAGGAAATCCTTTCGATGCCACTGCAGGATACCGAAACCTCACTTACGAGGAGGTTCTGCAGGAGCTGGTGAAACACAAGGAGCAGCTCAAGAAGAAGGACACCCACATTCGTGAGCTTGAGGATTACATTGACAATCTGCTGGTCCGAGTGATGGAGGAAACCCCCAGCATTCTCAGAGTGCCATACGAACCTTCTCGCAAAGCTGGCAAATTTTCCAAAAGCTGACACTGTGCTACTTGAGGGTACTTTCTGCTGAATACATTAGTGAAGGAGATCACACCTTAATAGTCTGACTTCTCTTCATTCCTTTTGTCTGAAGAAATTCCAGGAAAATGGAGAGGAGAGACAATGACATGGGTTGTTTTCCTTTATTTTTTTTTTTTAATCCAAACACTAGCAGGGGCTGCCAAAAGTTGTTTTCTGTTAGGTTACCAAGGTAACTTTTTTTTTCTTTTTGAAAACACATTAGGTACAGAATACTTAAAATAGAGTTAATAATACATATTAAATATGTCCATGCAGTTTATATAATAGCTTAGTGTTCACCATGTCGCAATTTCAGCTGGGAGGCCTGTGCTGTTATGAATGTTATCTTGAATGATTATTGGTATTCTTTTTTTACAGCATGCCATCAAGACCACTGTTTTCAATCCAGTGTAGTACTCTACTAAACCTAAGTGTGGGTGGTTGCAATGGAATGTAGTTCTGCACATATGAGAGGAAAACAGTGATGCACAGTCCTTGCAGAGTAAATGCTGTATTCTATACAATGTGCTTTTTTATAACAATGTAAAAAAATCCCTGTGCCATTTCTGTCATGGCACATGCTGGAACCAGTTATTTTACACTTAAATGCTGAATTTTGTGTGTAATGAGTGAATTTTGGTAGTGAGCTCATGGCATAAGGTTGTTTTGAGGATATTTTGGTATGAAGTTACTGCATGCCTTTTTATGTGTTAAAGGTACTTTGAACAGTGTTCACAGAGTCAGAGGTGCAACTGGAGAACTCAAGTATGGAATAAAGAAATGAATACTTTTGTTCAATCCAAGTCTACTACGATGAAAATGTAGCAGTAATGGAGAGGCTGACTTAAATAGACACAATAAATCAATTTAAGGTTGAGTTTTACATTATATATGTGTCTTAACATTTTAAATCTTATAACAACAAAGTATATGTCTTTAGAAGTAGGTCATATTGCTTAAACACATATAGAGTACTTAGGCTTTTCATTAAAAATGTCTGTATTCCATGTAAATAGTTCTAAAAGTCAGTTTGCATTGAGGCAAATGAAAGAAGAATGTAGTAAATATCTTCCTGATCATTTAATAATTGTTTGTAAAATGATGTATGAAAAAGGTATCTGTTATTCAATTAATTGGAAAAATATATTGATGAAGGTGTAATGGGAGAATACTGTAGGATAATCCTCAAAATGTTAAGATTGATAGATTTTAATTTTAATTTCCTTAATGAGAGTCTTACTTGGATTTTCTGTTGCTGTGAGACAGTAAAATGTTATTTAAAACATGTACAGAGAAAATTTCAGATTTGGATTTAAGATAACTTTCTTTTCCTTTCTTTCTGCACCTGATCTGTTGGGTTTTTTTACAACACCGGGACATGGCTGCTGCTGAGGTGACCAAAGAAGCTTGGAATTAAATTCCTTTTATTTTTTTAATTGTTGTAAAAGATTTTAATGTATTTTCATTTTTAAAACTCCAGAAATTTGTAGTATCTTGAATACTTCTATGTGGAAGGGTTGAGAAAAGTTTTCTCTGACTGCTTTTGACATCATTAGTATTGTAGGACAGCACAGAATTATTGTAGTTACAAAAAAACTTCTTTGTACAAATATTCTCAGATTTCACTTACTTATTTTTGGCTTTTTCTCCTTTATTATATTCTTTTATTTAGCAACTACCTCCCAACCCCATTTAGGGCTGTCCCTAAAATGTGTGCAGCCAGAGTTCCCAACCCACCAGTGGGATCCCTTAGTGTGGCTCCCTATGCCTGGATGGATCCTGAGAGATCCCAGCCCTGCCCAGCTGTAGAGCTCTGCATCTGTATTTTGTGGTGCAGAAATCCATCCCACACCAGGCAGTCTCTCTTTTGTCAGCCTAAGGATGTATCAAGTTTGGTACCTCAGAAACCACGTGAATGTTCTTTTGACCCACTTAAATCTCCATGACTGTAAATTTGTTATAATATATTCAAAGTGCCAAAGGTTATGTACTAGTTCATGGTACGTTTGCTGTTGGAATTTGGGGTTTACACTCAATTAGATTTTCATTTTCTAAATACACCAAGATGTATTTCAGTTACTCAGTATTTCCATAAAAGTTCTTAAACATTTTGAAATGCTTGGCTGAAGGCAGTGGTTTTCTCATGTTGTTGATGGGGAAATGTTCTGCAATTGTTTTGAATTCCACACTTATTTTCAGCTAACTGGTATGAGACCAGCTCTAGTATCCACAGTGCTGAAATCATCCACACCAGTGAGGATTAACAACTGCACTAACCAGAGAACGTGCTCCAATGACTTCTCACATGCAAGCCAACTTACAATTATTAAAATGAAACTCTACTATATTTAGCACCTCTGAAATCACTTCTTTTAGAATGTAAATGTAGAATATCAAACTGCATAATTGACTAAAAGCAGATCATTTGACATATTTGCATACCAAGAACGATAAGCAGATTAAAGGTAGCGAAAAGATCAATTTTTGTGCATTAGTGAAGAAATTTAGTGAAGCTTTGAATGTGTTATCTAGTCTTTATCTGATCTTTAAATGAATTAAAAGCACCTTTTGTTTCTAACAATTTGTCAAGAAAAAGGGGAGAACAACAAATGCAATTTAGGAAGAGGTAAAGTTACTGAGAGGCAGAATGGGACATTAACAATTATGAAGATATTTTTATAGAGTTGATAGGTGAAAATACAGGCTACTTCTGGAGCAATTATTGACAGATTACATACACATCACTTTCTGCTTAGAAAGAAAATTTCAGCATTTCTCTGGATTCTGTGATTATTTTTAAAAAGCATCTTCACCCCACATGTATCTTTTGAACTATGCAGCTTTCAAATGAAAAGTTTTCATACAGAGTAATTTATATGTTGAAAACAAAGGAACTTCTGTTTTTCCCATAGGATAAAATTGTAGCCTTTCTTGCAGATCATTTTAAACCTATAAAAACTTGCCACTTATGGTCAGTCTTTCTTGCCCTTCAAAATATAGGGAGAAAACTTTGAACATCTCCATATTATTTTGATATTTTCTGTCATAGATTAGTATAAGAGTTCTCCATGCATGCACTATATTTTGAAATTATCCTTTGAAACACCTCAGCCATGTATTTTGCTTACTTTAAAAGGACAAATATGAAGGCCATACTTTAATGTTGTAACTCAGAAATGTAAACTTTCTGCCATTCAAGAAGGATGTTTAATATTTATATATGTTACCTCTTGCTGCTGTATTTTACATTTAGCTTGGTTTTCCACCTCCTAATGAATGTAGCATTCTCCCTAGATTATAACTGCATTTATTGCTGTTGGCTCTGAACTATTTGTAATTTTCCAGCTGTGGAAATGTTGCCTTGTATTTAGAAAGGTTTCATGATTTGGGGACCTGATGAAAATCATGCTCATTAGATACTAGCCTGCATTTCTTTCTGTACAGGATGCCCTTTCTTAGATGCATCTTAAAACAAACAGAGCTGCTGTCTTAATGTGTTTACTGCTGCACTGGGGGTTTGTTTATGCTTCCAGCTTTAAAGAAAGATTATTGTCCTACATCAAGTATGTAAAGTGAGCTGATGCTTTTCTGCTCTTTCTGTACCATTGCTGTTGTAGATATGATAGAGGCATAAGCTGGGCTTTTACAATGGTGACTTCAGAGCATGCTGACTAACTTCCCCTTCTTTGAAGTACTTGCTGAAGGATTATAGCACTGCTGTGTTCATGATGCTAGATTTAAGGGTCTGTCAGCACTTTTGGAAGGAAACCCTATTTTCAGGGATTTATAACTTAAAAATTTCAATACAGTCACTGGAAGTATTTAATATGCAATAGGTAGCACTTTAATCTGTTCATGAAGGGGTTTGAGATTTGTTTCTGTTGAAAAGGTCACAGTCTCCTGAAGCATGGTGGGCATTTGCTTTATCTTTTATAATTTTTATCTCCATTGAAGAAGCCACTGTATGTTACAAGTGGTCGAGCCATTCCTATTCATCTTAGAATCTTCCAGATGTCTTGTATTACAGTGTATTATAGAAAGCTGAAGATCCAGGTTATATAGGAAGTCTGTAAAAGATAGGAACATTACTTATAACTTAAGGGTTTATTTTGTCTTGTGCAATCAATGGTAGTTTTTCTACATTTAATAATGGTACAGAGTCATAACTATATGCACTTGTGAGAACTATAAACGTAGAATGCATGAAAAACCTTTATTTTTGTTCCATTATTGCAACTTCAGATCCTTTAATTTGATTAAAATGTTATCTTAATATTTTAATTTCTGTTCATTAAATAAATATTGCATGTCTAACACTAATAAAGCACCGCAATGCACTACTGCAGTATTTCTTGAATTGTGACATTAATCTGTGTATGCAAAGCATGTGACTCCTAAACTCCATGGTGTTAAGGCTCTCAGACCTCAGAGAGGAGTATTTCCTTAGGGACAGCTCTAAATGAATATCCCAGATGTTTGCAGGGTAGCCATTAAGGGGAATCTCTTCAATAGTGTCCAAAACTTAGAATTAGTGAAAAAATGGTGTATTCTTAAATGTCCTAATCTGTATTGGTTTTTTAGTATGGTATCTGCAGTCCCTTTAAATGCACTATTTCTCTGATGCCATGGCTGTGTAAGTATTACCAGGAGATCTTTGGCACTGCAGGCCAGAGCAGCATTTAGCAAGAGGAACAAATACTGTGCGAATTCTGATATGGAAAACCTGGCACATATGTCTCTTAGTACTTGACAGAGTAAAAACCCAGCCAGAATGACAGAAAACTGGAGCATCCTCCCCCATCACCCAGAAGTGTTTTTTTCACTGCTCCCACAAGTTTTTCTCCTCTTCCATGAAGCAGCAAAGCAGCAAAGTCTGTCCCCTGACAGCAGCAGGTTTTCTGGATGGTGAAGAAGTATGGAAAACAGTCCTGGTTTGGGAGAAGAACATTGTGAATCTTCCACTGTTTCTTGGGGCTTTGAATTCCACAGGGATGTGCTTCCTTCCCTCACAGTTCATTTGCTCTGTGAGCAGGTCCTTTGTCAATATATTATGGACCTAGAAAGGGTTTTTCTCTTAGAGGTGTCCATGAAATGTGGTGGTTATGGGAAATCACAGCCAGTTTGTGAGCAGCTCATGAACTTCCACTTGTGTTGTTCTGCAGATTCCATCAGCTGTGTCATCCCAGATTTTGCAACTGTCCTGGTGTGTGAGAGCTGAGGAATCAGGACAGGAGGGGAAGGCATGTTTCAGAGAGCACCACACTCACTGCCTGTTAAATACCAGTTTCCATCTGTAATTCACATCTGGTAACTAATCCCAGCTCCTGTGCCCATTTGAAAAGGGAGCCACACCATTTCCCTCCCTCAGAGGCATAATGTTTGTTAGCTGATAGCAGCCACAATCCTATTGGTGATATGAGATCCCAACTCGATTAAACAGCTTCCAGTTTCCCCAGCATGAAGTTGTCTTTGGAGTTTTCATTATTAACCATCTCAACCACCCAATAAAGGTTTTCCAAGGATATTTTAAATATAGTTTAGCAGTTAAAGAACTATTGAAATTAGATGTAAAACTAGAAGTATCATTAAGGACAATTCTCTCTCCAGTTGAACTTACTAAAGTTATTTTTTTATGGAACCACAGAGAGTAAAAACCAGGATTTCATTTCCCTATTTTAATTTGTTTTTATGGGAATGTTGTGCAAGTTCTGGCTTCAGATCACTTGAGATTCATTGCCCTTTTGTGTTACACTGGGCATGTTTGTAAAGTTATAAATAATGATGATAAAAAAAAGACATCTCTTTTTCTGGATTAATGAATTAAAAGTGGGATTATTTTGTTGGATTGTTTTGTAATAGTGCCATTTTATAAGAGATAGGAATAAGACTATCTGCTAAAGGAAGCTGTTTTCTCTTTTCTGTGCTACTTATTGAGTAATTATGAGAGAAGGCTACCACACTGAGAGCAGCCCAACCTGGAAACTGTATGCCATTGATTGTGTAATGTTTATATAAATACCAGTATATTCAGTGCTGGAAGCCAGTGGCTATTACATGGGGATTATTGCAATGTATTTATAATGTGTTTTTACAGCATTTAGCAATGTAGATCTGTCTTTGATAAATGGATGATGATTTAGGACAGAAAAGTACCCTCCATGGCTAAACACTGACATGTTTATACTTTAAAAGTAAGCAGCTTAAAAAGGTTTTAGGGCCATGCAACATTTAAATGAAGCTGAATACTAAAAAGGGAAGAAACTTTGTGGGATGTGTTTTGTTTGTTTCAGCCCAGACAGTGTCTGCTGTGTGCCATGCAGGGAATGAGTAGAAGCAACACTGGGGAGATTCCATAGCTGGGATCCAAAAAACCCAACAACAATAAAAAAATGAGTAGGGCTAGGAGTCTGATTTTAAGGGATCTATTTGCCCACCACGTGCCAGGTTCTGTTTGGAACAGGAAGAGGTAACACAGCATCCCTTACTTATAAAATTATTGGCAGGGTGGAAACCCCCAAAATGTGGGAGTTTAGCAGAGGGATGAATTCTCAAAGTTTTAGGTGTGGGACAGGTGTTGGGCAGAAGCAGCACTGTCACTTCTGCTTTTCCAGCCCTGCTGACACTTGGCATTAAATGCAGGGACTGAACAAATCACATTCCTAGGAAAGCTGGGAAGTGTCTCAGGAAATTTGGGGTATGCAGCATGTGGCTGGCCAGGTTTCCTCTGCTGTTGCTTGAAGTGGGTGTCTGGCTCAGGGTCTTGTGGAGTGGCCAAAATGTGTCGTGTCACCTCCTCTAAATCATTCATCTGGGGCCTTCTGAGGTGCTGAGTGTCTCCTTCTCCGATAACTTGCTGCTCACATTATGAATTCCTTGAAAATTGACTCCCTGGGACATCTTTACAGGAGACATCAAGGGTCTCCATTTAAATTTAATGAATATTGTGTAATTTGCCAAGGACTTCTACAATGCATTAGGAAAATCTGCCTCTTTGAGACCAGAGCTTTGCCAAAATAATGGCAGCTTAATTGCATCCTTTAAAAGCAACTGCTGACTCTCCAGCTATGAGTATTTTCCATTTCCTAATAAAATGTTTTCCCATTAAAGCAGCTTATTTCATTAACTTATAATTCATAGCTTAAATATGCTTATATTTTGCTAATTGTAGATTACTTAGTTCTTATTTTTAAGGAACACTGAAGCACAAAATACAAAATGTCAGGGGTTTTTTTAAAGAAAAGTCTTGCCTTGTGCATAGCAATTGCATTTGGATAAGCATTTTAAATATGCTATTTTTAAGGAGTTTTTACATGCTATTTTAAACTAAATAATTAAACTTCTATAACAAGAAACAATTTGAAGTGTTCATGCAATTTATAGTTTTAATTCCTTTATAGATATGTGCTCCAATATTTTATAGTTATGATTCAAAAGCTACCACAGTTACATATTTTAAATTGTAAGGATATATTGTGAGACTTCAAATTATTATTTTCCAAAGTACACAAAGCCAAAGTATCTGATAGATTCTTTTGTGTTTTGTAAAAGTCAAAAGGGAGCTCTGGGAGAAGTAAGGTTTTCCTAAAAATTTGTACAAGCTTTTGTGTTGAACTGCAGCGCAGCTGAATTTGGGTACATAGCTTCAGGCACTCCTTTATCCAACAGGATAACATCAAATTTGCTTTCTTCCTTAATAAATCAAGGACAAGAGAGTAGGAATCTGTTTGCAGCAGGTGCTGGGTGCTACTTGTAAGGACCAAATTACAAAATGTGGATGCTTTGAGATGTCTTGGCTTTTTGGTGTTAGTGAAGTAGAGGGCACGTGAGCACCAGGCTTGTTTATGTTTCCAGGATCAGATAGAAAACTTCCTATTTTCTGATATTTTCAGATTTAAAAACTTTGATGATTTTTTTTCTTAGTGACCAGATTTTATTTGGCTACAATACATGTAACATTTCACTTGATTAATGTGACTGCTGTTTGAGACCCTCTTGTAATTGGCCTCCTAATCCACACACAGAGTACTGTGAAATAGTGTGAATTTGAAGTTGAGAGACTGATGAAAGGAACATCCATCAATAGTGGGGAGGAATGAAATAATCCTAATTAAAAGCAAAAGAATTGTGTGATCTGAATTAAGATTCAGTTGGTGGATACTGAAGAGCAGTTTTTTTGGTAAGTATTTTTATTAGAACTGTCCAGTATAATTGCTTTGGAAAAAAACCTCATCTGTTGTGTTTAATGGTCTAAACTTTATTAGCTCTTTATAAACCAAATACTCAATAAGCGTTTTTGCTTAGCCTTTGTTTCACTGGATATGATTTCAGAGGTTTTAAGCAGAATTTTATTGCTGGAGTTGATCACCACAGTTATATTTGCTGACAGGCTCATGGTTATTCTTTTATCTGTTTCAGGATTTTCTGTTTAGTTTTAAGTGCTGAGCATTTCACCACAGTCTATTTAGAGCATTATTTAAAACTTGTTCCAGTTCTCTTCATTCTTATGCACGCCCCTGTGTTAAACTACTCCAGAAACTGGCTTAGCTCTGACCATATTTGGAGGCTGTTCCTCTTCTTTGCTCTTGGGCTGGTTTGGATGGGGACTTACGTCTAAAGTAACAAATGAAATATGTGACGAGAGCTGACTGCCAAATCCGGGATCAAAGCAAGTTTCTGAGGAGCTCATTGGAAAACTATCCTGAACTTTGGGAGGATGACTCAGAACCACATTCTGAGCAGAGCAAACCACAGTGAAATAAGTGGCAAGGTGAGAACAGATTTCTTGAATAAGGTATGTGCCCCCCTAGGACCAGAAAGTCACTTTAGTCATAGGGGAAAGGAAGCAAATTAGCAGATGAATTTCAAATATCAATCAGGATGGGTTGCTCAGGGTGTTCTGCAAGCCCACAAACCTTTGCAATTCCTGTCTGGGTTTACTACACAGAAGTGTGTTAGCCAGAGAGCATTCAAAATGAAAGGTAGTATTTACTGATCGAGTCATGTGGGACATCACTGACTTGTTTGAAAAGTTGCCAAGTCTGAGGGCGTGTTCTGTTAAATACATGCAGTGTGTTCCTCATCTGACTGAGAACTATGAGAACATTCAGCTCTGATTCATTAGATTTAGGCAGTTCATGTGAATAAAGAGGAGACTTGAATAAGGAGAATTTCCCTGGATCCTTCACAGTAACATGTAGACTTGCAAAAAAACAGCTGCTGTATCTGAGTAGAAGGCTGTGCTTTGTGGTTGGGTGTATGTTTTAAAAAGCTGGCATTGGAAAAAAGAGAGAGTTCTGTGAGAAACCTAAGCCTCTCTCACAATCATGGCATCTCTCAAAGTCACAAGACTTTAAGATGTTTAGAAATAGCTGGAGAAAACCATTCAGCAGTGATGATCTGTAGCAGTTGGGAGCTGGAAAGAGAAATGTTAATTTTAGAGGGAGAGGAGGGGTTTGGGTAGCTGCTGTATTGGAGACTGAGCAAATACTAATACATAAGGTAGCTGTAGAAGGGAGCAGCAGCTCTCTCAGCATATAAAAGGTGGAGAATGAGCTTGTTGAGTTTTGCAGGGGCAGGGGATGAGAAGCAGTAACTGCTTCCTTCCAGGAGGCAATAACTGGCTGGCTGCAGTAAAGCATCACTCTTCAGGAGAGCAGTGGGTGCTGTGAACACAAACAGTAACAGGTTTCTCAGATTTTCCTAGTGCCCGGGAAAAAAATCACACAAATTGTCTTCCAAAGTAAATTGTTTCAGGTACACGCCCTTGGACCACAGCAGAGACCAAAAAATATTAAATCTTTTCTTCTTTATTTGATTCTACCTTTGACTTGTCTTGGAAAGAAAAATTGTGGATTTTAGTCTGACTAAAGGCTAATGGAGTTGTTCAAAGACTGACATATAAGCAAAGAGTAATGAAGTTATAAAGGGGAGATGTTGCAGAGTTTTTATTATTACAATTAAAATCTTTCTGTGCAATGGTGGTCTTCTGCCAGGAGTGCTTTTTGTGATGTCCTGGAACTGTCCTTCCCTCAATAAATCCCCATACAAAGCAGCTGACATTCTAGCTTGGGAAGAGTTACTGGCATGATGCTGGCCAGCTGGAATAACCCTCCCTGCAGTCCCAGGTACCAAGTGATGCTTTCTCTGAAGTATTTTAGAAGGCAATGCTTTCTCTTAGAGCACGTTGAGAATTACGGAGGGATAAGGTCATCAGGTTCTAAAATCTGCAGGATTTCATCTTTTTCTCATTTCTAGCCTAGGACTGGTACTTGGACATCATAGTGTCTGAAAATCTTCCTGATTTGTAGCCCTTGCAGTTTGCACAGGAGAGGGTGTCAGCATGACACTCTTGGATTATTGTTATCTTGTACACAGCTATTATTGCTCTCTATAACACAGCTTGTGTTATAGAAACACAGCAAGGTTTGGGTTGGAAGGGATCTCCAAGATCATCAATTTCCAACCCTCCACTAGACCAGCCTTGAACACCTGCAGGGATGGGGCAGCCACAGCTCTGGGCAGCCTGTGCCAGCACCTCACCACCCTCACAGGGAACAGTTTCTTCCTAATATCTAATCTGTCAACTCCCTCAACTACTGGATATTAATTATTTAGGCTATTGGAACAGTGAATCTCCCTGCTTCCCACAGGTATAAAATGTGTTTATTTTGATGTGGCCCTGGAGGTTACAGTGCCTGTTGCTTCCTGTGAGGAAAGCTGGCAGCCAGCATATCTGCTAAAAAACATGAAGCTCTTTTTATCAGACCACTACTCATGAGCAGCAAAACTCAGTAGACTCAGTTCAGGGAAAACCTTTTTTTTCTTTTATTTTTTTCTCCAGACTCTTACTAAGTATAAAGTTGTGGAATCCTTAATAAGTGTAATTATTTTTTTCAAACTTTGGCATCAGTACACAAATTTGGCATTATAACAGGTCAAAAAGAGCTTAAATGGCTACTAAATCCCAATATTAAGAGTTATTCCCATTTTACCCCTGTTTTAATGGCTATATTAGATCCAGGGGAGTGGACCCTTATCCCACCTGGTTTCAAAGTAGCACTTAGCTTTGCTGACAAAGGGGAAAAATTAGGGCTAAACATAAATCCTGGTCCTTGGGAATGAAACATTTTGGCTTGTCTGATATTAAAGTTGCACAAAATACAATGTGTTTGTAGCCCAGGATTTTTGTGAGTTGGCAATAGCATCAGTCTCTTGCTTTCCTGACTCTTTTTCCTCATCTGGCACACAGCTAAACAGGCAAAGATGTTGATTTGCCACAGCCTCAGGTGTGAATTTAAGCTTTTCCTTCAGCTGTTTGATAACACTTTTATATGTTGGTGCACCTGTACCTGTATTTTGGCTTCAAATAAGTACAGAGCACGAATTTTGGCAAGTTGTAAAAATTAGTTGAAAAATAATAATAAATAAAATGGCATTCAGCCCAAGCATGTTGTGTTTTCATTGCTCATATAATAGCTCATTGGAATTATTTTCCAGAGACAGTTTTGTATATTTAAGTATGTATCAGAATAACTGCACTTTTAAATCAAGAGTCAAGTAGCTACTTTGTATGCTGTGCTTATCTTAAACAGAGTTTGATTTAAAACATTTATCTTCCCCAGTATCATCTCCCATGTCAAAGCACATTTAAATCCTGCTCTGTTCCTAATATCACTGGTGTCTAAAATGGTATCTGAGAACAAAAAAGTTTGATGATTGCTCTGTTGTTTGCCCACTTTGTAGTTATTAGCAGCTCTGTCGTTGTTTTGAGTATCACTGAAGCTGAGAAGGAGAAGCCTCAGCAAAGTAAACTTTTAAAAATTAAAGCCAAGGTCAGACTCCAGGGTTAGCAACACGAGGAGACAGCAATTTAAGATGGGTCCAATTATGCAAAATCATGTGTTGAGTTACAGCCTCGAGTCTCCACTGGGACCTGGGAGGTTGCCTGGGTAGAAATAAAAGAGGAATTTCAGGAGGGGTTCTCCTTTGTTTCTCCCTTTATCTTGAGAGAGAACAATGCAATCTGGAATAAAAGCTTTCCTTTTGAGGTTAGTAACTGCAAAGGAAAACTGTTATCCCAGGAATGATTAGTAAGTGCATTTCAGTGAGGGCAGAAAACCCAGCACAAGGCTTGGGAGACTTTTGGCACCTTGTTGCAACACCTCTGAATCCAGAAATAAATCTGTTGAGGCACATCAAGTGACCCACTAAACCAGATTTTACTGTTTGTGTTCTTAATGTTTAAACCAAGCACCATCACAGGTAGGTGTTTCTTTAGATCTTAAAAGAGGATCTTAACTTGCCCTCATTTTTAATTTATCTTTTCCTTCCAATAACTGGAAAGCACAAGCACAGAGTGGTGCCAAGTGGTGACTCCCGGAAAGGCTGGGAATGAAGAGATCAGTTGGGATGGTTATTATTTTGCCAAAAAAGTCCGTTTTATTCTCTTTTTTTGGGAGGTGGAAGAACATTGTGTGCTATGCTTTTAAAGAACTTATCCCCAAGCAAAACACTGTTGAGAGATGTTGTAGTCATCCTACTTCAGAAAACATCAAAACTTACCACCATTACATTTTCTCCAGTTCTCTGTGGATCTGAGTGTATGGTTTCATAATTTTGATCATTTGTATGAAAGCATCCTTAATAAGAGAAACAGAGAGATTATGTTCAATAAAAGCAGAAACACAGTTCTGAATATGTTTAAACAAGTTTTTGCATTGATAAACAAAACTACTGGGTATTTTTTTCAATCACTCAGACACAAGTACTTACTGAAGAATTTATACAGTGCTCAGGGCAAGTTACAGCTGGATCCTCTTAAAAACCTCAGTCTTTTCTAACAAATGACTCACAAAACTAGTGTAGCTCTGAAGTTTTTCAAAAATATATGTAATTAAAAGGGATTTTTGTCATTTGAACAAATAGTAAGTTATTGTAAATATCTTAAAGATGAGATAAAAACCTGATGTGTTGCTTCTGCAGAGCACTTTTCTCTCAAAAAAGTCAGAAATTGAGTTTCAAAACTGACAAATTTGCTACAGGAACTATTCAAGTGTTTTTGACAGTGATGCTTCCTACCAAGCAGGGCTGAGGCACCTGGGAGGAAAGTCTTGTGCATTTATGTAATCAGCTGAGTGCCTGGGAACTTGCTGTCCAGTTAATTCTGCAAGAGTTCTGCTGCACCAAACACTTCTTCTAATGCAAGGACTGTGCATTTGTAAATATTGCTTAAATTCCTTTGAATCATTGACAAAGGAAGTAAATTCAAACCCTGGCTCCTTCTGTCACCCTCTGGGATCTTCTCTCATCATGTTGTTCATCCCCTGGGGCATCTCCTCTGCCTTCCACAGCTTGCAGGGTCACTCTGTTCCTGCATCAGCAGCTTTTCCTTCCCCTTCAGGATCTGCCAGGTCAAAATCTCTTCCCTCCACTCCCTGTGCCTCGTGTGGGGCCAGCCTGGGGAAAGCTGCCCCTGGGAACACAAGGACACAGCCCTAGACAGGAGGAAAAGCTGAATTTAAGCATCTCTCTTCTTCAGACCCAGTTTGTGCAATAAAACCATTAGCAAGTCTAACCAGGAGAGCTGAACAATTTCTTCATAACCAAAGCACTCAGGGGAAAGACATTCCCAATTGGTTTTAAAAATATCTGGTGAGTCACTGGGATGGGATGTCTACCATAGAATAATTCAGGCTGGAAGGGACCCCAGACTGGATCATCTGGTCCAGCTCCCCATACCCTCAGGCAACATCACCTCTCCAGGAAATCTCTGCTAATTAAATAGTTTCTTCACAGGGACATAACCAGCTCTCATGTTTTGTGGGGTTTTTTAATCTCAAAATGCAAAATTGCACTGGGTAACATCTTTTAAGAAGTAAAAACAAACAAAAAAAATCCCTTGCAATCCATTTTACTTTTGCAATGACCTATTTATGTTAACAGGACTGTGTTTGTCAAGAGGGGGATAATAATGAACTCAATAATAAACTCAAATCAAACTCTGCAGAACTTCCCAGAGATGTGTAAAAGTACCTATTGTCTCTATGCTGAGGTTAAAAGTGACTACTACTTCCAGAAATCTAAGAGCAAACTTTAATAAAAGCTAATATGGACTCTAAAAACAGGAAATATTGAGTTTTATGTTTTTAGTCTGATGAAAAATGATCAAGCAATATTAGCAGCAAAATTATTACTGTAGCAATAAAGACAACAGCTAGTTTATTAAAAAAATGCAATCCTGTAAGATTCTGTGTGATACAATTCCTGGATGATTCAAGGTTCAAGTTAGAAAGGGAGACTTGTGAAAAGGATAAAAACTTTAAGTATACTGTCAAATAAAGTTCTCATTAACAATAAGGGAGAAAAAAATGAAAAATCACCTAAGGCCTATAAATAGATTACAACATGGAATATTCAATTTAGTGATTGATTTACTGATATTAGAGAGATTAAATTATAATAATCTGGAATCTGGGAAATAATTTAAAATGTTGTGAAATTAGCATTTAATTGGTGTTTACTCAAGATTCAGAGGATGCAAAGGGACCTGGTCTAACTAAAATCTATTTGTACACAAGTGAAAGAACAAATTCAGGAGGCAAATTGGGCAATCATTCTGGTATCTCCTAAAGCTCTGGATGTAAGATAAGCAATGCATTCCTTGGACTGGCAAAAATCACAGACACATAAAATGTGTATGGAAATAGCATTATTGAACTCTTATGAACCAATCCCCAAATTTGATGTACAAATGCTCGTTAGCAAAGTGTGAATGGCATAGTTAAAGCATGATAGATAATGAGGTTAAAGAGGGAAAAATGGAGAATTCTGCAACAGGAACAGAAGCAAAAAGGTGAGTTCAGCACACTGGGAGCCCTGAGGTTCCTCCAGCCCAATCTTCTGGTAAGGAGGGAGATGTGCTATTAGAGGTTGCAATGCAGCCTAGAAAAACCAAACCATGTTGAGTTGATTTAAACCAAAATAATAAAAAAGTAATTTAAATAATATCAATAAACAAGCAGAACACCTTTAAGGCTGTAATAATTTGCTTATATATAGGCCACAATTTATCTTGTATTTATTATTTAGGCTCTTGTATAGATTTGTTTCAATTTGCATTTATTATGGGCTGGATTATGTTTATATCCTCATTTATATATAAATTATAATTCCAGTGGATATAAAATCTAAGAATTAATCTTAATGCTACTGAAATAAATTATCCTGTGTAGGCTAGATATATAAGAAAACAATATAAATTCATCTAAATTCAATTATTAAACAAAGGGAATATTGTATTTAATTAGAAAATTGAATCCATTTACTTACATTCATCCTTATCTGTCATAATTTTAGAGATGATAAATCTCTTCCTCTTACATTGTATTGTTATACACAGACAGAAAGAAGAAAATAATATCTCTTCCATTTTGAAATTCCTGTTTGATTTTTTTCTCAGCTGTGGACAAGCTAATTACTGATCAGAACTAGTGGAATAAACTGTGGTAAAAGGAAGGCATTTTTATACAACAGTAATGCATAGTGTTGTCAAAATGTGGATTAGGCTTTGAGTAATGTATACAGATATTTGGCCAAGACTTCAAATAACTTAGCACCTTAACTTTTCTCAAAGTTTAAATAAAACTTGTGTGACCATTTCCTAAATTTAAATTTTAAAAAATATTATGAATTTAGTAAATGTAACTGCCTTTAAAAGACTTTTTTTAAAATCTAAAAATTTTAAATTACTTATTTAAATTACTTTACTCATTCCAATTTGTAGTGGGTAAGTGGGAAACAAAACAAAGGGTATGAAATTTAAGATATCTAATCCAGTTTTTGGGACATTCCTTAATTGTGAGAGTCCAGTAAAAATTGACTCCTTCTGAAATGGACTCTAATTTGGATTTGATGCACTAATTTATTATCCCTAAGGAAGACTTAGGGCATTTAGCATTGCAGTAATTAAAAAATTGAGGATTTATTTTGATGCTGCAAGATATCACAAAGTTTTATGCAAATCAGAGTTCAAATTGCTGCTGGTCTCCTTCCTTGTGGCTGTTTAAGCCAGGAAGAACTCCTAAGTTTTACACTCTCAGTTTTTGTGAAGCTTATTATCCCAAATGGGTCAACCTGAAAGTCACTGTAGTAAAAGCTTGTTATGTTTGGCTGGGATCTGCAATTGTCAGGAGTCTGTCCAAAATTCGGGGAAGTCATGGATTTTCATCAAGTCAGTGTGAATTAATACAGACTAGGTCTGTCACACTTCAGCCAACAACGACCTTTCTTTCCATGTATGAGCATTCCCTCCTGAATTCGATTACCAAGATATCTATTTCTTAAGCCCTACAAAGTACTTTTCTTGGAAAAGCACTTTGCCTGTCAATTTTTCAACCAGTGATTATAAGTAGTCATGGTAAATCCTGCAAACCACACTGAGACTAATCCTGGGAGAAAAAGACCTGTGCTGGTGTCAAGAGCACAGGTACCCAGTTTTTCCAAAGAAATGCAATTATAGTTCAGTATTCAAATAATACTTGCATATTGAAAAAGGTGCAGTAAGTTTAGGGAGTTTCTTTGCATCACATTTCCTGAGAAACTATCGGGCTAATTTCCACACGAATTTATCATTGCATATAAAATTACTGCAGTTAGGAAAATTGCTGTTTGATGTATAAAGGAGTGAATTGTTCTTCTGAAAGCAAGATATTATGGGGCTTGGCAGTTGTTGTATTAGGGTTTATGAACTGTGAATGTTCTACAATGTTCCCCTTTACCTCGTGGACTTGAACTGTTGATACATCTCCGAATGAATCTTGTAAATGATGTTCCCTTGGGTGCACTCCAATTTTGGAACCTTTGTTACAGCAAATGGAATAAAGGGTTTGATAATCAAGTAACATAAATGCACCCTGTAGCACAAAAATTACACCACTTCTCTTTCTCTAGATTCACTTTAAAAGTATTTAATCGGCGCCACACACTTTGTTTGTGGTTATTGAGTTTTCTTACATTCACTGGCATATGTGGAAAAGTGCTTTTGCCATACACTGCAGACTGTTCATTGATGCAAATGAATTTAAGGACAGCATGAGATGTTGAAGCTGGTATTTTGATTGATTTGGCCAAAATAATGTGTGTGTGTCTGTGTATGACTATTTTGTGTATAATTACACAAACATACAAAATAATAATAAAGCTAGACCTTCTTCTCCAATTAAGATGATTCTGTAGTTCCTTTTAAAATGGAAGTTATACTGGCCTTTTTAAAATTTAATTTTAATGAAGAGAAAGGGGAATGTGAGGAGGATAAAAGCTACATTATTGATTAGGAACCTTGGCCAAGCTGTAAGAAATTCAGATTCTCTGTCGTGTTCTGCATGACTGTGTTGCAGTCCAGAACCATCTGCTTTTGGAAGAGGCTTTTGTCACTGGTTGTAGTCCTGGGCACAAGGACTCTCCACTTTGTAGCTAAAGCTAGTAAAGGCAGGAGGCAGAGTCTCAGTTCTCTAATGAAATGATAATTTTTTTTTTATGCCTTTGAGCTGCAAGAGCTTCTGCTGAATGCTCAGTGCTAAAGGCAGTGCCACTCATTTTTTGGCACAGTATTGGAGCTGGGCACTGAACCCTCAGAGGGTGAGGGTGGTGCTGGGCTGAAAACCTTCAGCATTTCTCACTATTGAAAACCTGGGTGCACGTGTCACCTGGGAAGTGCATTTTATCCTTCTCTTGAATCCTTTGGCAGGTGATGACTTTGGGGATTTGCCACAAATCAGGCAGAAAACTGTAATGAAGAAGGAAAACTGACCCAAAGCCACCATTTCTCAGGCTGGGGACAAAATTAGCAAATCATCCTCTGGCCCTGCAGGTCTGGATGGTCCCTATGAAGAGGATCAGGATTGTTTGTAAGTTATCCTCTCCATGGCAGATCTCAGGGACTCTGCAATGGGGATCTTTAAAAGGCTTGATTAGGACCCACTGGTGTGCCCAAGCAGGTGTTATAAATGGGTGGGTAAGAATCTGCAAGGGCAAAGGGCAGAGAAGGCTGTAGGGACACTGACAGCTGTCTTGGGGAGGTTATAGCCATGGGGACTGGGAGAAGTAAAATGAAATTTGAATGTGCTCTGCAGTCTGAGTCCCCTGGCTCAAGAGCCATGCTCTCCCAGTGCCAAGGTGTGTCACACCTTTTTCCTTCCCCTGCAAAATCTGTTTATCCATCCATCCATCCATCCATCCATCCATCCATCCATCCATCCATCCATCCATCCATCCATCCATCCTCCACATCCACTGCTGAGGCAATGGAACTGATTCAACTCATGCACATGTTGTAACACAGTTAGTTGACAAGTGTGAAACACTGAGACAGCTGAGAACCTGTAAATGTCTCCAAGAGATGAGACTTTAAAGCTCATCTCCTCCTGCCAGCTGAGAGGGGTGGGGCAAGAAGTGCAACTTCAGCTCTCAATTTCACAGTACATCCTGTGGAAAAAATCAGATTGAATAATAAGGCAACACTAATTCTGTTATTTCTCAGCTTTGGAGCATTTGGCTTTATAAACTTATATTCTTGACGTTTATAATCAAAAAATTAATATAATTTTGCCATAATGCTGTTTCCTCCTGGCACAGGGAGAAGTTATGGACTGTCTCTGAAGCAGGTGGGTTAGCTCACACTTTTTCAGTGTCACCTGAGATAAGTGACCTTATTAATGAATTTAAGAGTAATGATGCTGTTCATTGGTGTTCCAACAGGCATTGAGGTGTCAGCAAGGTTGGGAGTCTCATGATATATGTCTGGAACAGCCTGTTCTTACAGTTTTAAGAGACATGAGCTGGCAGGCATGTCTTTGCCTCTGGTGCTTTGTGCTGGAGCAGTTGGGCTCTCCTCAAACCTTTGGGTGCTGCTCCTGGGAAACTCATGGAGCAAAGGTGCAGCAGCCAGTCGTGCTCTGCAGCATTCCAGGAGTGCTGCCCCAGCCTGAAATAGAAAGGCTGACAACCAGGGGTGAGAACTTTGTTTTGTAAACCAAAGAGAAGTGTTAGTTACAAAGCAGAAAAAGAGTTATTTAGCAGTAGGTCTATCCTGGAGCATAAAAAAATTAAACACACAGTTAATAGACAGCAGATTATAAATGTGCATGTTTTAGATCAGCTTCTGTTCTTCACATCAAGAAGTTCAGTGCAAGCCCAAGCAATGCTGACAAAAGCAATATTGCTCTGAAGTTTCTCTGGCTGAAGGGGCCACAGTTTGCCCTCAGTTACCTTCAGCTAAGCATGGGTCTAAATGAAATTCCTGGAGCTGACCCTCCTTGTATTTGCAGGAAGTTCTGAGCTCTGGCTGTGTGTCCCACAGCTCCCATCTCACCCTCTGCCTGCAGTGGCTGCACCTTTTGTGTTTACCTGTTTGCACTTGGAGAACTTCAGAAGACAAAAAGTTAATATGATACAAATTCAGGTTCACGTGCTTGTGCTGTGAAGGCAGGTTAATCAGCCTCTTAACATCCTGTATTTCCTCTGGCAAGTAATGACATTATGCTTCAATCACATCAACCTTTTTTTAACACTGCCCTGGAGAAAGATTTGGAGAAGATAAACATTTCCCGTAACATTTCCCCCTTCCCCCAGCTTGCATCAGCTATATATGATTTATCTTCTAATGTGCTAAGGCCAGCTCAGTGCTCCCTGCCCAAGATAATCTCTCATTGACTCCACTGGGAGATTTTCTCAGGGCAAGAACATTAAACAGAACACTGATTTGATTTTATTTTTAATGTGTTTCTGACAAATTTTTTAATTTTGCCTCTCTTTTTTCATTTTAATTTCTGCCTCAGAGATGCAGTAGAGATAATTTATTGGAATATCTTTTCAACACTATTGTTTCAGCCATGCTTTAACACCTGCCATAGATGATAAATATGCCATGCACTGGTATAACATGAAATGTGATTCTTTCTCCTATGCTTTGCTTCTAACTTTATTTTTAGATAGACTTCTTTGTGCATAGAGACTGAGTTGAGTGATTTTTAGTTGTTTTTTAGCTGTTATCAATGATTTCTTCTTCACACACATTGGCACTTAAAATATTTTCTTCAAATCCATCCTTTTTTGCTCCAAAGGCACTTTGATAGTGTCTTGGTTTAAGAAATTGAAAGCCTACATAAAGCTTGCCTTAATATTGTGGATTGTGGAATGTAAAAAGTTATTACACTCTTCTCTTTGTACTGTGGAATCAGCCCTAAATTTTGTCACCTATTTGCTAACTTTAAATTCTACTCTTGAAAAAAAGCTTGTATTTATGATAACCTTTAATAACAAAAAAAAAAAAAAAAAAAAAAAAAAAAAAAGAAAACATGAAATTGGCACTACTATTTCAATATTAAAAAGGTTTATAAAATGAGGCCCTGTATTAAGATACTGTAAAGAAATTAGATCTTAATTGGCAATATACTTTAATTTTACTCATCATGGTAGCTGTCATAATTAGAGGCCTTGTTGGAATTTTTTTTTTTTTTTAAATTTTGTAAATAAGTTTTGATTTTCTTTTTATGCAATATGATCCATTTAAAGCTGTTCCCCTAATGACTTTATGGGGCTTTAGAACCTTTTTTCCTCATTATGTGCAGCTACTGGCATGTAGCCAATTTCAGGATCAAGAGACAGATTTGCTTAGGGCACAAGTTATGGAGGACAGCAACCTTGTCCTCTTCAAGCTTTCTCCAGGATGGTTAAAATTGCATCTCCCAAAAAGCAGCTCAGGTGTGAGTTTTGCCATCCAGTGATAATATTTAAAATTGGGAATGGTGTCATTGGTTTTGTTTCACTCTGGGTTAAACAGAGAATCAGAGAAGTAAACACTGAATGTGGCAAAGTGTTGATGAAATGACATCATTGGTGCTTTCCTCAGTTTCCTCTGATATTCCTGAGTGGAAAGAGTTGGGCAGCAGGATAACACATGGAGATGTCAGGACATTTCTGTTTGCCCTGGGGGCCAGTCATGCTGATCAGACTCATTTTTCAGTGTCAGCCAGCTGAGTAAGGCCATGTCTCGTGTCCCTGTCTGGTTTTGGTGTCCAGGATCCATCGTGGAGCTGCTCTCAGGGCTGGGGGATGTCTCAGCACTGTGGTGCAGCCACTGTTCCTTGTTGGTGTTTGGCACATGGCAGTGAAGTCCCTTGGCAGGCCTTAACTAGTTTCAAATCTCAGAGAAGGTTTCAGGGTAGGCATTCTCTCCTGCTTTCATAATGAAGATGTCTCAGACAAACGAACCCTGAGCTCTGGCAGCAGAGCAGGGTGTGAATCCCCATCCAGGCTGGCCAGGCTGCAGAACCTGCTGAGGAACCAGCCCTGCAGCACTGCCAGGCTCCAACCTCCAGGCTCCACTTGGGTCCATCTGCCTCCTTTGTGCTCTATTTGTATTTTCATTATCCATCCCCACATCCCATTAATGTACCAGCAGAAGTGGTTGCCCTGCCATGGAAATTTTGGGGCCAGATGCAGCTTCTGAAGAATAGCCAGGAATAGCAAAGTGGGCCAGTCCTTGGGATCCCTGCCCATCCTGCAGGTAGCATTGTCTGACACAGTATGAGACCTTAGCAGTAGAAATGATTTAACACAGCAGAAACAGATTCATTTCTACTGGCTTCAAGCTCAAAACCAAGAATTTTGTGCCTGAGCTGGGAGGTTTCCAGGCCTCCTCAGGCAAGGGTGTGTTTTTCCACCATTTGGTGCCTTCTTGTGTACAAAGTGGTCACTTATCTGCAAAGTGGTCACATTTCTGACCTGCTTAGCAGCAATTATTCATGTGTCAGCTCTAAGTATACCCAATACTATGAACACAGCTGATGCAAAGTGGCAGAAGGTATTAAAACAATGCTTAAAATTGCTGCCACCATGTTTACTTCATTCACAGTTGTTCCTGTGAGGGAGGTGGTTTCTAGAAACATTTCTTTTCTGTGCTTCTACTCATTACAATGCAGACTGAATGCTTCTCTGCATAAACAATTAATCTGACTTCTTTGCATCAGGCACCCTTTTGATAAATACTGCTGTTGCAACTGTTTGCACAAGGTGAAGACCTATTGCTTAAAAACATTTACTTGATATATTTACATATAATTCTGCATTCTCCCAAGACCTGTTGGCAGCATTAAGTTATTCTACAATGTCAGCTGTTACAAGGTTGTGAGTTTCTTGGCTCCTCAGTGTTGCATAGAAACAAAGCACTCGCAGACACTTTGCCATTTGGCTGTAATGTTGCTTTCCATTTAACAAAAAAAGCAATTCTTGGATGTCATGTGAGCATCAGTATCAGATTTCTGAGCGATTAGACCCGTGGTACAGGTAGATCTAAAACTGTTGCTGGTGCTGGTGTGTATTAAACCTTTAGTAAGGTCTTTGATGTTCTACCTGAGTGCTTGCAAACTGTTGCCACCTTAGTCTGCCAGAATTTTTGATGTTCCAAAATGTGAAAATGATAACCAGGTGTCATTAGCAACCTGTTGCTGCTCAAAGATAAAAGGCAGTGGTGGCAGGAGCAAGGTGAGCAGCCACACTGCTGTCCCAGGGACACACCACCTGTGCACAAGGGTTTGTCCTGCCACCCTTGAAAACAATTAATCAGCAAAATGCCACGTTAATGAGGACTTTAGAGATGCCTAGATGGGCCCATGAAAATGATCCTTTATACATGAGGCTGGATTCTGCTCTCCAAGGAAATTCTGTTGGCTTCAGTCGTGTTACTCTTAACAGCCTGTGAATGCAATCAGAAGCAGATCTGTAGAACTGAGGGGAAGTATAATGCCAATGAATGATTTTTAGAATGATTGCTGGATTAATCTGAGGGAGGGGAAAGATGTGGAAATTGCAGTTAGTAAGAAGTAACTTATACAAGGAGGTGTTTGCAACTAAATCATCTGTCACTGAAATGTAAGCAGGCCTGGACGATAGCTGGGGAAAGCAAAACCCTCTAAATGTTGATAGGAAAGTACTTGGAAGCAAAGTGCTTAGTAACAATCAGAAGAGATGACAGATTGTATTATTGCACAACAATAAGTCTTCAAGGTATTAGAGGTATCAATTTACAGCACTTTCTATGCCATCATTACCTGCCACAGTCTGACTCTAATCACAGCAATAGAAACCAGGGGAGCTCCATGGGTGTTTGTGACTTTCTCTGAATATTTATGAAGGTTATAAATGAAATCAGAATCTTGCTCTCTGTTCTTAGCCCATCTGTATAACCATGAAGGCCAAATGAAGCTTTTAGTCATTATACTTAATTGGATGAATGGCCTTCAAAGCTGTCAATAAGTGGTGTGTTCACAGTAAGGTAATTAATAACACTATTTCCTTTTGGAAGACATATCATTAGCCATTATTTCTCGAGATACAACACTGATGTCTTTATTCAAGGAGGTAATTGGAGGTTACCCACCAATTCCCCACCAGTGACATCATCTTTGCAAACTGAATCTCACAATCTGTCACTTCTGAATTCATAATTAGGATATTTTTCTAATGGCAAGTGAATGTTATTGAAAGAAATACCTACTTTGTCGTTACAGGAATAAGCACAGCCGTCCTGAGGAGTGAGGGGCTTGAAACACAAATCAGGCCTGTGAGTTGTTAGACTGAACATCTGGGGCCTGCAGAGTGGCTGTGCTGAAGGAACCAGCAAAAGTCAGAAAAACCATCAGCTCTCCCACAACCAGTGTGTCACCAACAATTCTGATGGTGTACTTGAACAGACATGCTGCAAATATTCTCTGCTGCAGAATTTATTTGTTAATTCAGAGTATTTTACAATAGCAGATGAAGAGGTTTTGTTAATTCCCCCTGCTCAGAAAATAAATATTATAATCTACACAGAATGAATGTCCCTTTACACCTCTTAATTAGCTAATATTCTATGCAGTGTAGCTGATTCCTGACCCTATCCTGAGAGGTCAGAAACATGGATAGCAGTGCATTTTGGTGCCATTTATTTGTTTTTAAAATGCACATGCCCAAATAGCAGGAATCCTCCAGCAGGAGGTGAACAGTCCTTGCTGGTGTTGTAAAGCTGTACAGGTAAGTTACATCTATTTATGGCAGTGTGAAATCCTGAGATACAGACATAGCATTCAGCTGTTTCAGAGAATTATTTTTCTTCTTGCAGCAGCCATGTGGGTTTTTCAGTAGCTTGGGAATTTTGTGAAGGTATAAGCAACAGAGTGGTTTATACTCTGACTTTGATCTGCAGACTTCAAACAAATATATCTGCAAGTGTTTGTCACAGACCCAAAATTCTAGCAGGAGCTGGAGCCCATTCTGCTTCCAAACCCAGGGAGATTGATTCTGGTTTCACAGCCACATCTTAGCAAGAGCAGGAGCACATTTATTGTGATTTCTGCTTCCTGATCCCTGCTCTTTGCTGTCCTGAGTCACCAGTGCCATGCAGTGTCTCCCCACACCTTGGTCTCTGTTCTGGAGGTTCTGGGTGGCTTTCAGCTCACCCTGGCTCTCCTTGAGCTCCAGATTTCATACAACAGAAGGGTTGCAAAGGACTTCACAAGGAGGGCAAGCAGTGATATGGCAAATCACCAGGCAGCTTTGGAACCCATCATCTGGAGCAGGTCCTGAGCAAAAATAATGTTGATACTTGGTATGCTTGACCCAGGGTGGAAGATTACTCCTGATTTTACCTGCATTGCTTTGCAACACTAACCAGAGCTGTCAGGAGGCTGTGGCATAGTGGAAACTCTCTGGAATTTCTTTCATGGTGGTTTAAAGATATGGTGTTTAAGCAGTTTCTTCTGGTAAAATATTTTAAGCGGTGACATAATTTCCCTTGAAATAACGATCAAATGATAAAATTAAAAAAAGAGAGAGTTTATGGCCTGTGTTAACTCAAACAACTCTTTGGAGAATGTCTGACATTTTATGAATATTTATTGTCTTGCTTTCCTACCTGCTCTTAAATAATGAAAAACCTAACACCTGGAAATGTAGAACTGTGTTGAGAAGGAAGATCTAACACTGCACTGCCTGGAATATCAGGCACTAGGATTTGTCATTTGTAAACAATATTATTCTTACAGGGCTTGCAGGTACCAGGAAATTTTTATCTCAAAGCTGCTGCAGGAAATGTTCAGGATTCAGTGGGTGGGTGCACTCTGACTGATGATGTACTGGAAAAATTTACCTCCCTATGCTGGGAATTTAGGTCTTGAAAAGCCATAGGCAGCATGGTTGCAAATGGCTCTGGTAGAAGTATCGTGTGAAAGATTGCTTAAAATTCTCTCATGGGAATGAAGTGGTATTTCAAATATAATACAATAAAAATTGAGTTCAGTGTCTGATCTCCTTTTACTTAGCTGACTATATTTGCTACCTGACTGGCTATGTGGAAAAGATGACACTTTTCTTTCCCCCAACAATCTCATCTCTCTTTAATATTTTTTTTTCTCCTTGCAAACAGCTCAGTGTAGTATTTACCTATTTAAAAAGCTAGGGAGAATGCTAGAGCATGGCTGCATTTAAAAAGCAACATTTAAAATACAACTTCTCAATTTATTAAGCAGAAGGAAGGTATATTTTTGATGCTAATTCATCAAATGTATGACATATTGTAATGCAGACTTGCAGAACAATTAAGACATAATTATTGAGAAGTGAAAGTCTGGCAATAAAACTTCTTTGAATTTTGCACTTTAAAGACACAGAGTTGAATCTCAGAAATCTTTCTTTGGTAGAAATACTTGTGTGATAAAAGACAGTTCAATAAATGTCCCTTTATCCAAATGCATTTTCCAGATGATAGGGAAGATAAAATGATCAAGCCAGCCCAGAAATGTTTTATTTGCAGAAATAAAGCTGAATGAGGGTGGGTTTGCAGAGCTGTTCTGAGAGAGAATGCAGTCAGAGCTGGCTGGGGGAGATGGACCCTTGGCCAAGGCACACACAGCTCCTCTGGGTTCAGCTGGGAGTGGAAAATGTTCCTTTTGGTTGTGTTCCTGAGGATTTGTTTTCCAATTTCTACTCAGGGACCTGTGCACATCCCAGACAGAACTAAGGACTGAGGCCATCAGGAGCCTTTGCCTCTTGTTTTTGCCCAGCTGAATGAGCAGGATCACAGTGGAAACTCCTCATGGTTCCTTGTCACAGGCAGTGGATCTGCCATGATGCACTGCTGGGTTTTCTGGCATGAAGCAATTAATTCCTGATAAAGAACCTCAAAGACTGTCTTAAAATCAAGGTACAGTAATGAGTAAAAAGGCCTTTTACCTGTAAGAGTACTTACAAGACTAAAATTTGGGGACCACACCCTTCCCTCCAAACCACAAACACCTTCCTGGCCAAAGATGCCAAGCTGTGTTTCAGCCCTGCTCCATTAAATTGGTCAGAAAATCTGACTCTGCCTCTCAGGAGAGGATCTGGGCATTATTGCTCAATAGCACAACTGAAAACACTGGCCCCAGGCACTGAAGTGAAGCAACTGGATGTTGTTTTGCACAACCTCAGTCTGTGCTTGCAGATGGCTCCGTGCAACAGTAGCTGCCCCAGGACGACAGGCATGATTTGTGTCTTATATGCCTATAAACCTATCAGTAGAAGGAGTTATTAATGATCACAGCCCATCATTATCAGCAATCTGCTGGATGCTCAGTCCATTGATTGCATTCAAGAACCTCTTGGAAAGGTGTAAAGCAGGAGCACAGTCGGTGTTGCATAATGAAACGATTATGTAATGAACGTGTAATTATGTAATGCATAAATAACGTTAAATGTTGCCAAATGTTAACTGTATGAATCACTAGAGGGCAGATTATAATCCCTGCTGGGACCTTCCCTGCTCACTGCCTGTGGCACAGGGAGCCAGCAGCTCCCAGCAGCAGGTGGGGAGAACAGGGACAAACAGTGAGCCCTTCCCAACACAGGACAGGGACAGGGGCAGGGACACACAGTCCAAGGTCACCAAGTCACCTGGAGGCTCAATCCTCTTGAAACAAAGGATTGTTTCAAGGAGACCACTCTGACTTCTAGCAGAAATCTTGTTTATTGTTGTCTGTGAAGTATAAGAATGTGGCTTTTTATCTGGTTTCCAATTCATGGCAGAATCAAAGCTCCAATTTATTAATGGGAGCATTTGTGTGACTATTGCTCATTGTATGCCAAAATGTTTACAGGATCAAGGCATTTATGATTATTTTATAATCTTACTGGCATTTAAATATGTACCACATCTCCTCCTTTTTACTTTGCTTTTCCTTTGTCCCTTCAGAGTTTATGCAAACATATATATTGGTGTAAATAGCAATTTAAAAGAATTTATATTCTAAGCTTGCTTGAAGCCCATACCCCACTTTTAGACTTGGTTTTGGTGTTGTCATGAAGCCATCCTCCCTACCCACAGCCAGAACAGCCATGGGGCACCTGCTGTGCCATTGAACTGGAACAAACCAGAAAAGAGCTGAATGAAGTTTGAGATCAAGACAGTTCTCGTCTTTTCCTCCAAATTGTGGCATAATGATAAAATCTGTAACGTTTCAATTCTTTGGATTTTGAAAGTAGAGAGAGACTAAATATAGACATGGAGGCCTCTCCCTCAACCTGCTGACCCTGAACCAAGTGACTGCAGGTTACACTGACAAGAGCCCCATTGTCCTTTTCATTAATCAAACCCACTGAGCCAGGTAAATCTTTAAACAAGATGAATGGGCAGCATTTTTAAAAAGTAAAATAATTCACTAGGCTTTGGATGTGTTTCTCTTTAATTAGTTTGATGAGCACAAAGTCTGAAGCCTTGTCAAACACCCAGTATTAACTTCTGGTGCTGACCTAGAAAGGGAACATTGCAGGGGTAAGAAAATGGGCAGGTGAAGCTAAGTGAATAAGAGATTTTTTTTATTTTTTTTTTGTGAAGGCCTTTTGCCAGATGAAAAGAATCATTACCACAATGATACTTCTAATTATACTGTCATTAGGGTACTAGTGCAGGTTCCTATGGTGCATGAAGCTTTCCCTCTTTCAACAACTTGATCCAAAAAGGGTAAAATACAGGTATTAACCCTTTCACTGGCAATGCAACTGGGTATTTAGGCAAACTAAAAGGGCATATTTTATTTCACAGTCAAGTCATAATATCATTGATGTTTCTGGAAAATTCACAAGGGGTTTTTTTGTTTGTTTTAAATTCAAGTAGTAAACAATACTGAAGAGTAAATCACCTGGCCACTGTGCATTCTTGCCAGAGGCCAAAGATGAAGAAATGATCATGTGTATTTCTCAAGGCAGCCAAAAGGGAATGAAAATGTGCTTTATGGTTGATCTAATTGTTGCCTGACTGGAAAATGTGAGGTGAGGTTTCTGGCACTGAGGTGTCCAAATCATTGAAAGGAGCCAAGAGCAGATGACACACTGGGCTGCAGACAGCAGCTGCTCAAGGTCACTTCCAACTCATGAAGCAGCTTTTAATCCATGAGGTGAAAAATACTTGCATTTTTTATAACTTGCAATCTGCAGGTGATGCTATAACATAACCTCAAGGCTTCCTCTTTACTTTGGAGGGCTGGATGCTCAACCCCTGCATCCAAAATGGATACAAAATCACAAGCAGCTACAGCCCAAGGCGAAAATTAAAGTTAGATGTTTTCACCTAGAGTTTATTTAAATGGTCCTAGACTTTGGATCCCAGGTCCAAGTTGACTCAGCAAATTCTTGTCTAGAATTTGCTCTGTCCAGGGCAATCAGTGGATTTCTCACTGTTCTGGATGGATTTTAGCTCATGTTTTTTTCTTCAGGAGCAGACAGAGGGACCAGAGCCTGTTCTGGCAGTGTGGAACAAAATCATGTCAAGGTAACCAGAGCAGGGGACTGGAACCTTTTGGGTTGCACATGTACAGAGTTACTCAGTGTTAGGTAGGTTGGGGCTCTGCCATCAGATGTCCCCAGTCAGGGGCTGCTCCTGGACATCCCAAATTAGAAGCTTTTAATCAAAACAAAGGCAGAGATGCCTAGAGGAAGGAATCTTGGAGCTCTGTGTTGTCCCTGAGGCAGATGTCCTAAATGTTGGGAGAAATGAGAGTTTTCAGTAGAAGGGATGAACAAGACCAGCAGATCAGAAACCACAGCAGCAAAACACACAAAGGCAAAAGGAGAATGGGCAGCCAGGAAGGGAGATAAATTCCACAAAATGGGAGGAAAATATCACAATTCATGTGTCCCTGACTTTTTGTGAGCTCAGCCAGCAATGCTGCAGTTCCATGATACAGCTCATGGCAGTTTAAAGTGAGGTTTTGTGAATCCCAGGAGCTCCTCTTTGATGAGTAAGCAGTTATTAGCTCTTTTGAGACCAGGTACCATTTGGATAATTGGTGAGTGGACTGTGACCTGAAGTACTGATAAACTGGAAAGGAAAGAATTCAGAATTGTTTTCAGTTTTACTCCATACTGATTTTGTTTCATGTTCACACAACTCAGTATAAAACATGAATCATGAATTTTCATAAGATAAATCATAATAGGAATAATTTTATGGGAAAAAATAGTAATACTTGTTAATATGGGCAGAATTCAATTAATAAAACACCAAACCACTGTGGCTGATTTGTTTCTAAAATATTCTCTTTTCTATTTTAATAGGCAAATATGTTGTCTGTTGTGGTCACTCTTTTAAAGACAGCAGACTTTATCCCTTCTACCCCATTTTTTAAATCTTTTCCATTATCCACAACTTGAAAACAAAAGGCCTGGTCCTTTATTCCTAAAACTGGTGGGAGTTCTGCTTAAAATCACATGTGACTTCATTTGTGAGCATAAGGCAGTGCTGGTTTGAGTGATGTTGCAACACTGCCTGGCATGTACAGAAACATTAAAAGAATAAAAAATCTGGGAAACTTACTCCAGTTCTAGCCTTTAGCAAACAGATTTCCAAGTGGAGCAATTGCAATGCTGCATTCAGCATGATCTGAGAAATGACCTCAGTTATCTCCAGTCCAGTCATTTGTGCCTGTGTAGTTAATAAGTGCAAAATGTTTTCAAATTTCTTAGACAGTGTTTGTCAACATTTATGGGGCCACTACTGTATATAATCTCTCCAGAGTTTAATAAAGATTTTTAAAACTTTTGTACAACACTTGTTTTGCTGATGCTTACAGATTTTTAAGTGATTTTACTCTAAGTTTAAAGTGAAAAGGAGATATGAAACTTCTTTTTGCCATAGTTAGAAACCTAAAATGGAAGTTTGCTCACTGAAAACTATATCTTGGGGTTCTTTTGCAATACAAGTTAATTAACTGGATTTAGATATTTGCAAGATGATATATTTAATGGGATTACCGCTCATATAATGTTCTCAGTGACTGATTTGGAATCCAAGCTCGGGGAACAGAGTACTGAATTTCCAGCTCTTTGGGAGTTAATGTTGTGTTAAGAGAAAGTACAATTTGAACCTGGGCGAGGATGAATGGCCAGGTTATTCTGTGAAATGGAGCCGGTGCCTGCCAGGGCTGCACCAGGCAGATGCGGGAGCGAATTCCTGCCGGGCTGGGGGCACGGGGACACCACACCTGAACTCCTGGCAAGTTCAAGGCAACTGCAGATCTCATCCCAGCATAATGGCCCTTTATTCTGCCCCTGTCTCCCAGGCAGGATCAGTTAGGTGCTCTCTGGGTCTCACAAATGAACACTCGTGTTTTTCGTCTGCCTTCGATGAGTTTCTTTGCTGCCTGCTCCTGACGTGGTTTGAAACTGCTGTTATTTCATGCTTCCAAAATATTGTCTCTTCAATTTAAAAAAAAAAAATAGTTAAATGATAACTTGCTCTGGGAAAAAAAAAAAATACAGTAGCCCTGACAAAGAATATTTCCATGTGCCAATATATCCCACATTAGTGTCTATCTTCTTTTTAAGGCAAATATATTTCTGTGTGTCAATTTGGTTCACTGCAATGTTAGAGTTTTGCTCACAGCACAGGATTTCTCTAATGAATATGATAATTTAAATCTCATGATCAGAGTACTAGTTTTTAAAGAAATTTGAACATTTTTTGTTTAAGTGCTATTAAGTGTTTCAATATTAGCTCAGTCAAATAACTATTAGATTGGGGAATCTCATTTTAGTGGATGGCTGTGTAGCTCTACAGTTCTTTGATATTGTAATATTTTTAAAAAGTAATTCATAAGTAAAATGATAATGCATGTTTAACCAGCATAGATTTTAAAATTTAGCTAGTGTTCAAAAGCTCTGGTGAATTCAAATCCCCAATATTTTTATTTGTGAGACTAATTTCAATTTTAAATTTTGCTAAAATGAAGTCTAAAGGAATTAACTGGATAAGATCATTCAGTTCACAGTGGCTCACCAGTGCCCATTTTGTCTGGCATGCAAACAAAAATCCCACAAAGAGAGGGAGACACACACCTGCATTTTCCCCAAGTCAGAGGTAAAATACCATTGGAAATTATGTGCTTTCAGTTTGTTTATGTTTTTTTTCACCAGTTTTAGCTAATTTCATATTACATATTTTGCCTTTAACTTAAAAGCCTTGGTTTAGATGTGGCTGTGTGCTCTGGTCAGAGAGTTTCAGTGACACAGGTGAGAAGCAGAGTGAATTTACCTGACTTTGCAAAATCAAAAGTGAGTGCTCAACCAGAGTTGTGCCAAGGCAACTTTGAGGTCTCCAGTTTTACATGATTATTATGTTATAAGTGTTCCATTCTAAGCATTTTAGTACTTGAATAAACAGCCCTTATTAAGCTAAATTTAGTTCTATTCTATTTATGAATGCATGAAAATAGGCCTGTTTATTTTTCCTGACTTGTCTGTAGTCAAGACAACTGTGAAATGTGCCTGTAATGCAGGGCAATCACTGAATAGACCACAATAAATTAATAGCTTACAGAAACCTCTTAAAATATTCTCAGCTCATATTTTTGTGAAGCATTTGGGATCTTAAAATATGATATTCTGTGATTTACCAGCAAAGGAATTTGAATTGTGCCATTGTATTCCTGTCCTGCACAAGATCTTCTTACTGCTAGTGAGGATTTTTACTGATGCAAGCCCAGATACTGCATTTCTTTGACTGAGCACCAATGCCACTGTATGAGGCAGAATTCATGAACTGAAAAGGAGTTTTTTCTCAGTTCTTCAAATTATCTTCAATTTATCCTGTGCATATCATTGCTGTAGGAATCATGGGGGGGAAAAAGATCACTCAACAGATTTTTTCCATGTCTCAAAGTGAGTTTAAAAAGCCAGGATTTCCAGAAGCCAGCTGGCTGTGGAAATGGCACAGCAATCTTGCACATCCAGGAGTGGCACTTGCAGGGAAATTAAGGAACATTTTGGGTGGGCAGGGGTCAGTGAAGCAGCTGCCATTTGTCGAGGGCTCTGAAAAATCCCTTGTGGGGCTTTGCTCTGGCTCTCAGTATGTGGAGTTAGTGTTCTCCAGGATGGAGTTACAGCCACAGGCACAGATAGCAGGGAGATAATGAACTAATGCTCAGGAAAAGAAGGTGGTTTGACCAAGGAATTGAATGAACAAGGCCAGGGACAGCAGGGCTGGTACCGGATGTGCTTGGGGAGTTTCTATCTGCCAGAACTAATGCAGTTACTTGTGCAGGGTCACACTAGCAGGGAAAAACATATTGCAATTAAGTCCCATTCATTTGAATAGCCTATTGTTAAAGAGAAATGTAAAATTGCATCAGGCAGGAGGAGCTATGAGGAGACCATGTACAAGATATGCTCCCTCAGATGTCATTTATCAGGACTGAAATGCTTTGCATAGTCAGGTGTTGCCAGAATGTCTGAAAATGTTATGACAGTAAGAAAATATATTTTTTTGAATGAACTGATGATGCTGTTTTGCCTTTTCAATTCCACTTTTGATTTATTTTTTTTCAGTATCCTCTTCCATTGCAAGTTGAACTGAAACTAAGTCTAACAAAGCATCTGTGTCTGAATAAGTGCAATAATTCTCCATTTACAGAAAGAACAATAATTTTGAGCACATCTTGACAGATGTATTTTACAACTGTCTTCTATTTTACATCTTCTATCCGCAGATAAGTGAGAAAAATACAGAGTTGTGCTATTGTAATGGCAATATCTGAAAGCACAAAAAAGTGCTGCTTTATTAATCAAAGAACAATGTAATTCTGTACTAATAGCAGTTTGGAAAACACGAAATGAAGCTCGAGCATTTGTGAAATTATCACCCATTACACATATTAATTGACAGTGCACTCCAGGAATTAATTGATCTGAGCGTGGGATCTGGCAGTTATGGCAGATAGGAATGCTCTCCTCTGAGAAGAGGGAACATGCAGAGCAGCAGGAATTGTTTTTCATATTCATCATTTACCCTCACAAGGAGCCACTGGAGATCCTTGGATCAGCAGTTTGGTATTTGATTTCAGCCCAAACAGAACATGCACACGGAGCAGCTCATTGGGAATGCACTTGGCAGCCCAGGGCAACCAGCTTTCCCCAAAATGAGAGCCTGTGGAAAGCAGTTTTCATCTTCCAGAGCCAGTGGCCTTATGGACTTCAGCACAAATAAAATTCCAAATAATGAAGCTGCAGTTCGGTTTCTGGCCAAGGCGAGCGAGCACACGTTAAGTCATTGAGAAAGGAGATGAAAAGCTCACATTCAGGATGCATTAATCTGAAAACAAGTGTACTTTTGTGTCTGGGGAGTATTATTTTCATTGCCATCAATTTAGAACATAGATAGACTGTGATTCTAGCTTCACTATCAGGTTGCCCTGCAGGCTGAGACCCCTCCCCAGGCCACTCTATTTAATTTAGACTAATCTAAAGCTAAGTGAAACTTTGTACCCTCTCTGATTTCTTCTTATGATGGGGAACACTCTGATTTCCCCTTCCCCAGCGATCTGCTCAGAGTGGCTGCAGGAGCAGGGCAAGGAGAGGTGCACAGGAAAATGCCCCCAGGTAAGGGGAATTATTTCTGCCTGTGAACAGATGGATGACAAAAAAGTGATCAGCCACCTCTTCCATAGCAGTTTCTGTTAGTTTGACTTTTCCTTCACTTTTACACTGTCCTTTTGAAGGCAGCCTTTGGTACAGAAATTTTTCAAGGCATTGCACGTACCAACAGATAAATCTGCCATGGGGCAGAATAAAATCCATCACTTCTGCTGCTCTCACACATTTCTTGTGTCCCTGCACAGTGAAATTTGATGTGGCAGGAATCAGGTCCTGTACTTTTCATGTTGGTTTCTTCATGGGTTTCTTTTTTTTTTTTTTTCTCTGAACTTAAATTCTCAGCAAACTGAAGGCAGGAGTTGGTAAAACAGGTGTCCCAAGGCAGATGCAGTGAGGGCAGGATGAATCCCTCATTCTCAACCTCTCTTTAGAAAGTTTTAATTCTGGGAAGGGAGAAGGGCTTGAAGTGCATGGACAGCCATAAGCTCAGAGCTGAGTCTTCATGTTCACCAAAATTCACAGTGAACAGGATATGAGGAGGTCTCACAGTTGTTCAGACAGTCTGATATAATTAATTTGACACTTTTTGCAATCTTTATTCCAGGAAATTTTCATTTACTACAGCTGTGCAACTCCTTGTGAGATTTAGTGGCATCAGTGTCTGTGTGAGAACCTGTTTTGGGCAGCACCTGATGTCTGGACAGCTTTGGTGACTTTGCTGCAAGTTTTCTTCTTGTCCTTTGAATTTTACAGACTCATAATCATATAAATTATAGCAAGAGACTTTTGCTACAATTTATAACATTCCTCATAATTGAGGTTGATTTGGTTTAATAATAATAATAATAATAATAATAATAATAATAATAATAATAATAATAATAACAATAATAATAATTTGTTGGTTTTCCTTTTCCTGTCTTTCCCTTTTGTTTTGTAACCCACCAAAATTACTTTCTATGGATAAGCCAAGTGAAGAAAACAAATTCTGCCCAGTAACAATCCTCAAATGAGGATCACTCAGCAAGCAATACATAAAGAATCAGATTTTCATTCAGCTTGGGCACTCAACTTATTAAAATAATTAAGGAGAGGCAACTGCCTGTGACTCTTAATGTTTTAAAAAGCAAAATATTGGGAATCTGTTCACAGGCCTGAAAAAATTATCTGCAGCAGTACTTAAGTGTGTCAATTAGTAAATTTAGATTATTCTGTCAATAGCCAATAAAGAAAATATAGTGAACAAGAAATTAGGGTTAGTCTGAGAAATGTTTAATTCTTAATATAGGACAGTGTAGAAATATTTAGCAGGTCTAGAAAGGTGCTGCTACTTTAAATAATCCTGAAATCTTTGGTTCAGTATTTCCATAAAAAAAAATTGTTAGATGAGATGAAATTATTAAACTAATTAGTTCTAATTGACCTTAAACCTTAGAGAGGAAGATATTTTAGGGAAAGAGAAGTCCTAAATTTACCTCCTGGGTGCTGCTGGGCCTGATTATGTTTTGCATACACAATTGTGGTTTTCTGATTTAGACTTGCAGTAAAAAAAAAAAAAAGTCAGCATAAAAAAAAATTCTTATTTTTGTCTGGTGGCTCAGAAAACTTGCACGAACAAGACTTTTATGTGTGTAAAACTGCCAAACTGGAGCCAGGGTCGGAATCTCAAGGGGCTGAATATTGAGCAAAAGAGAGAAATGAAACAGCTGAGTTACTACCCTGAGAAACATATGTGGTACATTTACACATTTACCAACATTCAGAAGATTTTCTGATATGTAGCTGCTCTCTTGAAAATTGTGTACGAGGCTGTCTGGAGCTGCAGCAGAGCTGCAGGACCTATTCTGGCTTCCCAGGCAAATTATGGAGTTGCAATGAAGTTTATAAATGAGTATTTATCCCTTAGAGAGAAATGTTTTTGGAGGAGCTCTGACAGCCTAGTGGGGGAATAACAAATCCTGTGAAAACTGTTTGCATGTATTTGCCCAGGACTGCAAAGCAGTCTCTCTGAAGTATTTTTATTTTGCTTTGTGCTAAAAAAAACCCCAAAAAAATTATCTTGAAGCAACAATAATGTTGTTGCATCCAGTTAAGCAAGAAATTCAAGATTATGGCTGACACTGATCCTAACTGATAGAGCTGACAGCTCTTACTCTAATCAATCACTTCACCACTTCCACCTCAATCACCTGAAATCTTTTCTTTCAATGAATAATCTGTGCCTAAATTAATCAGGCATGCTACCCTCACAAATCCTCCTGCATGTCCTCTCCACTCCTGGAGAAGTAAAGAGACAGCAGAGTCCTTCCTGATGAAAGACTGTCTTTTCCATAGCAGAAAACAAAAATATTTCCTCCAAATTCAGGAGAATGAGATGGGTTTAATAGCAGTGTATCTGCAGAGATTTTGAGACTTTATCCTGGAGAGCCATGCATGATAGTAGGAGTAACTTGGACTGTATAATTCTTCTCCCATTTCCCTTTCCCAGGTGTATTTATTTGATCAGAGTTTAATATTTTAATATGCAGCATGTGTTTTATGTTGAGAGAAAACTGTGTTATTAAATGATGGCAGAAGAAAACCCGAGTCAGAAACAAAGGAAACAAATTTACTTGAATTATGCTGCAGACAGCATGAAAGAAAATGTCTATAAATACACACAGAAATGAGTCTGTCTAAAAAATGCATTGAGGGTGGATGAAATCATCACTGACACTGAAGGAAATTATTCACTTTGGCTGTGGGTGAGCAGTGAAATGCAGGTACCAGCAGCAGCAGCTCCAGCTGGAGATTTCCATGCCCATCCCTCCTGCAGCAGGACTCTCCAGCCTGCTTTGGAAACTCTCTGGAACCTCTTTTGTAGAGACAGAGGAGGCTCTGGAGCACCTTCTGCAGAGTCCAAAGCTTCCAAATTCCTGGAAATGTCTCCCAGATTGTACTGGGGCATTTGGCCAGAACCAGGGGTCACCCCCCTGGTAAATGCTCCCGAGTGAGGCTCCCATCTTTCTGTGCCTCCCTCCTCCCTGCCTGCCCCTCCTCCCCCTGTGACTTTTCTCTGGGGTCAAGATGACACATGAACTTCTCTAATCATGGCCCATCTCGTTCCAAATGGACAGTTGTGTGTTGTTTCTGTATTCTTCCTATCTATCCTTTCTCCTTTTCTCTCAGGTTGCTCTATTTCTTGCTATCACATGGGGATTTTTCCCATAAATATTCTCTTTCAGCTCTTGGTTCCTCTTTTTGTCACCAGAGTCACACGTTCTGCCCCTTCTCACAGCAATCTCATGACCTCCAGGTAATATCCAGCACTAAAATAGGTGAAGTCCTTTCTCTTCCCAGTTTCCAGCCCTGCTCATGTTGTGTGCCCAGGGCCAAGTGAAGATGAGCTCCACAGAAAAGATATTCCTTTCTCTTTGGTAATTTAAGATGGGGACTGAGAGCCAAGGGTGTAATACTTCAAGAGTAACTCTTCTTGAAACAAATCCAGTTTGATTGTGAGGGGCACAGAGTAACCTTCTAGCATTTTGTCAGATACTCAAAAGTATCCTGAAAGGATGGAAATTATCCTTCTATAATCAAAATCTTAAAATACAAGCAGCTCATTTTTATTTTTATTTTTATTTTCTTTACTTTTTTCATGTGGTATTCAAAGGTGCAAATAAATAAAAACTGATTTAATGAATGAGAGGTATGACCCTGCTTCTTGCTTTTAATACAATTAAAATTAAACCCCAGAAACAAGTTAAAAGATGAAGGTCTGAGGCTCACCCTCTCATGGCTGCAAACATCAAAGCTCCCCTGAGGATGGAATTTTTCACCACATGAGAAATCCTGGTATTTCAAAACTCAAACACATCATGGAAATATCAGCCCTGTCACTGCTAACTTCCACCCAGGTGTGTGGTCATACCTGCTTTTGGCCAAACTTGGTGTTCAAAGGCATTTCCTTCCACCAGAAAACAAAAATTTTATCATTATACAACTAGAGGATCAGATCCCCATATATTCACCTATGTTTTACCATTTTTAATAATCCACAAGTCTAGATCTATCCAAGGAAAAATGTCATTTAAAAGTTTGACAACAGCTTTAAATGTTATGGTTTGGTTTGGTTTGGTTTGGTTTGGTTTGGTTATTTCTTTTACATGACTAGAAGTGTGTGCATTTTTTAAAATCCAAAAATATATTTTACCATTTTAGATAAAATTCCAGCTGTTGCAAAGAAACAGGACAGTGAAGACTCCCCTTTTTTAGCTTTCTTGCCCATCAAGTTATTACACAATGATGGGAAGTCCCATCATGACAGCTCCAAGTGGAAGAAGTATCCATGTGTCACAATTAGGGATGTGCTTGCAAATACAATGTTCATGCTCTTTTTAACTTCCTAAGAAAGTCCAAGAGGAAATGATGGAAATTATGTTTAGTCCTGAACTTAGCTTCACATTGTAGAAGAACAAAAATTAAAGCTCACCTAAACACAGAGGTAATGCAGCCAATCACAGCTGAAGGATTAGCAAAAAGTCCTAAAAATATTATATGAAAGTTTTAATTACATAGAAAAATTATAAAATGCCCAGTAATTACAGTATATTGATTCCATTTTTTTTTCTTGAAATGCTAAAACTATTTCAACACACACAGAATCAATAAACATAATTAAAATATGAGCTCATCAAAACAGTAATTAAATGTACTTAACAGCTTTTGTGGCTTTTCTCCATATGGTTACTGTGGGAGTGTGAATCTGGCTTGCTAGATAAATGTAACAAAATAAAGTGAAAGCCTGGGAAAAGATTACTGTGGTATCATAAGCAAATACAATAAAGTCTAGCTCTATAATAAGTTCCAATAAATCAAAAAGTTGACAAAGGAAGCAGTGTTTACAATTATTAGAGAGAAATTCTGGAGGTTTTATATTTTTATGGGATTAACACTATCGTGGACTTAATATAGAAGCCAAATCAAATCTTTTTTCCCATCATTAAAGCTGTCCTGCCAGATGAGTTTCTGCCCAGTGAAAGGTGTTTGGAAACTCTTTGGTCTGGCTGGTGTTGGTGACAAATCCCTTGACATCTGTCATTCAGGGGGCAGTGCAGCTCCAGCACCTCATTCACTGCTTGGAGCAGCAAATCTCCCTCCAAATTAGAGAAAAGATTAATGTAGATTAGGTAAAGCAGCACGACTGCCAAGCAGAAAGGAAATCAGGTGCTAAGGGCAGAGTGTGTGGGTGCTTCTCCACCCTTCTCCCTCCCTCCTCTGCTGTAAATAATACAGAAAAATCAATGGGCAGGGCTCTGGAAAGCACAAATTGTTGCACAGCTCTAGAATGGAATTTTAAACAGTGGCATAGATGCATGTTTGTAGAGCCCAATGCACAGGCAGCATTGATGGCTCTGGCTGTATAAATAAACTTATTGCTGCCTCATGTTTTCCCCAACCACCTCTTGATCTGACAAAACAAATACATTTCACACCATGATGCATTGCTGAGATAGTCACAGTTTCCTCAGCAGCTTGTGGCCACCAGCAGACCTCACAGCTCAGAGTTGTAAAAATGGGAACACTCATTTTAAAAGCTTTGTTTAAATCCACTCCCAAATCCCTAAAGCCAAATAAACTCAGAGAAAGGAGCAAGACATGCATTACAATTCCTTACACACTTTTCCAGAAGCAACCACTGGTGCTTTTTCTCACCATACAAAGTGTCCTGTGACGCTTCAAAGGCTGAGAAAAAAAATGCCTTAGGTGGGTGAAGCAGAGCAAAAAGGTTAATAACTCCTTTAAGTCAGGAACTCCTGTAAGAAACTGGAAGATTTGGTAGCTAAATGGGTGTTGTCAAGGAAAGAATCCTATTCCAGCTGTACATACCCTGTCTGTACCTTCCTCCTGTGCTGGAACTCTGAAATCTGGGAGTTTTTTCTGGCACTGACCCCCAAAAGAAAACACTTGACTTGAGGACTTGGAGAAACCTCCCAAATATGAGTGATGGATTTGGGATCACTGGTGTGTAGTTTGAATAGAGGTGTGCAATATCCAAACCCTTCAGGGTTTGGAATTTGGGGTTTAGAATACAGTAATAGGTATGGGACAAGATGGAAGTTCTTGGGAGTTGACTCTTCTTCCTTCTTGTTCCTTCTTCTACTTGGTTTTTGGTAGCAGTTTTTGGTTGGATAAAAAATCCCTCAGTGTGGGTCACAGGTGTTTGGTCACTGGGTCAAGAGAATAAATAATTTAGATGTTAGCTTTTAATTGGATGGTTAGGTCTTAAAAGACCTTGTAATGAGTGAGACACAGCTCCATTTTGTCATTTTTAGCTTGATAGCTAAAAGTACTGTAAAACTCACTGTACTATGGATAAAAATTAATAAAAACTGAGTCCAAACATGAAAATCCTGCTTCAATCCTGACTCTGAGTGAAAGCAGAGGAAGAAAGAAGATAGGCACTAATATTCCTGGAACAGGGACAGTGGCACAGCACATCTCAGTCCCCACCCCATCATTAATGTCAGCACACTTCAGGAGGGAAGGAATGTATAACTGCTTGGATATTTGCTGCCATCACCTCCCTCTCACTGGCAAGATTTCTTTCTACCTTTGTCATCCTTTACAGATGTTAAAAAAAATATACATTTTTTAAAATTATTCACTATTTATTACTAAATTTTATTATTATTTATTATTAAACTGTCTGCATATAAGACATGGGCCTTAACTCCTGAAATTCCAGTGTCACTTTTTAAAGCTTTGCACAGGACTCAAATTGTGGGAATAGAATTAGTGGTATTCACTAATGAGAGAATTACACTGTATTTAATTCATTTTTTCCATCACACAAGCTAATGAAAATGTCACTTTTTTTCCCAACTCAATCTAGTTGCTCTAAAGATGAAGACAGAAATGTAGAGCTCTCACAACACAGGTATTTACAAAAAATCCAAATCCTTCAAAATCCTGTCTTCAAAATAAAGCACTAAGTTTTTTGACTACTGTTTTAAAATTAGTCAACTCACATCTGCCTTTAGCCAACTTCAAGAATTTGAGTTTCTGCTTTTCCACTTGAAAAATGAGTTACAATAATGTGTTACTGGGCCTTCATATAATTTTTTTCCTGATTTTAACTGGATGCAGCATCCTATTGCCTCTTCAGGATGGTGCTATGAATTTATTAGACTCTGCATCCAGTTTCCCCATCTTGTATTATGTTGCCAAGTAGGAGACAAAATGTCTAGTAATTAAGGCTGCTTTTAAAGTTTAAGATGGCCTTTTAAAAGGCCAAGATTGCAATGGAAGATTGAAGACAAAAATATCTTTTAAGAAAATGATTAAGAGAAAAAAAAAATAAAAGGTTTATTTTAGACTTGGCCTGAATATTGAATTACAATGGATTTAAAATATTCAGCAGGCAATAATAGCTAGGAAACAAATATCTGGCAAACTAGACACTGCAATCCCTAGCAGGGAGCTTCAGCACCCTTAGAAATAAGTTTTGCAGGCACATTGATTTTATTTTGGTCACAACTCAGCCAGCTGGATATAAGACTACTTCACTTCAGAAATATATATTGTTATAAGAAAATCTGTTTAGCGGCCTTGGCTGTCTGAATTTCTGAGTAGTGAGTTTCAACTTAGGAACTAAAATTTAATTAGAAAGAAAAAAAGACACCAAAAATCTGCATCATGAGAGGGGCACAGTAAGATATGGTCAATCTGCTGCCTTTAGCCATCCATAATTCTGTTTAATTTTGCACAGCCCATGATGAGCTAGGCTGTGGGTGGTGCTTTACCTGCAGAAGATGCAGATGTTGTGCCTACAGTGTGTCAGGTTCTAGAAATTTTAATTTAGGTGTCTCATGATGCCTTTTTCCTTTGCAAGGCAATTCCTTTGGTGTGGCTGCACCTCTTATGCTACTGTGTGGTTTTATCCCTGCTGCATCCTCTTGGCACATAAGGGGCTGCCAAATTCTGCTTTTATAAAGGATAGAGGCACATCTCTTACCAGTAATTCTTTAGCAAGAAACTGAAGTTAAATATTATTCTCTAACACTGCAATGAATTGTTTGGTTAAAATTGCTAAAATTAACTTTTTGATTCTCCTTAATTAGGAGGTTTCATTAAATGATTTTTAAAAATATTACAAGTTGCTATTAATTATTGGAAAAAAGATAAAGATCAACTTTGGTGGTTTTCATACAGGACAAAAGGACCTGACTTCTGTCAGTCTTTCAGGGTACTGGTGATCACCATAAATCTTGAAGCAAAGATTTAAACACAGATTTTTCTTGTGCTCAGCTTTTACTGAAGATGGAAGTGATGGGGAGCAGTAACTAACAGTGGGATAGGAAAAATAAAGAGGTTAAAAAATCCAGTGACTTTTTCTGGAGGTGAATTAAAGTTTTTATGGTACACTACTGGCTTTTTATTTTCTGATAGTCTGAAGAGAACCTGTTTGGGCATTGCTAAGCACAATGCCTGAAAGTAAAACATGTATTCTGTGTTTTTTGAAACAATGAATTATTTTATTTTTGTATAAAAACTGAAACCTGACTCTTCTTCTTTTTGGTGAAAAGCCCCCTATTTTAGAGGAGAAAAACAGCAACATATCAGTAGACCTCCAACATTTGGTAAAAGTATGGTGAACAAAAGTATAACATTAATGTTTCATGAACCTGAGCACGTGTGTTGCTCTAAACAGACCCAAGTTTTGAAGCTGAACACTTGCACAGAACCTGCTCTCCCCAAATTCTGCACAAACATGTGCTCCTCCATGCATGGCTGGTCCCATTGGCGTCAAAGACACTACTCATGGGAGTAAAGTTACTCATGCATTTAAGTGCTCCCTGGATTCCAGCCAAAATCTTAATCTTTTCCATTTAATACCCTTTTCCTAAACTGATAACAGTCTTCAAGTTTTCAGTATCATGTGCAGCAGTTTAAATAATGTAGAACCGAAGGGAAAAAAAAGTGAAATAACAGAATTGTAACCTAAGGAGTATCATGAGATAAACAGCATAACACAGGCACAGTTTTAATAGGAGGGAGCAGTTATCTCCAAGGCAGCTGGATGTCCCTGCTCTGAAGGCAATTCATGTCTGAAAAAGGCAGGCAGGGAGGAGGGGCAGCTTTGAAAAGGCAGGTACAAAATGCCACTGCAAAACAAAGTGTAAAAGAGCATATTTTATCTGAATGGCAGGGCTTGAACTAAACTTGTACTGCTCTTGAAGCTCAGTACAACAGGTAAAAAAATTTTCACAGCAAGTGTACAGAACTGTGGCGACAAAACCATAAATTTGATTTTGACTGCTGGGGATTTTTAAAATTATTTTGATTTTCCTTCAGTGTTGGGGGTTTCCAACCTATTAGAGCTCTTGCACTAATTTCTTATGGTCTTATTTTTCTTTTTATTGCAGGTGAGCTATGAATGACCCAGCTAAACTCCATTAGAGGCATTTCACTCTCTTCCATCAAGTCCTAAAAACAATATTACTTGTGCAAGAGGATATTCCATTTTCTTGAAGGTGTTTGGTTGGGTATCAGTATTTATTTAAACACTGTTCACATGCAGGTAAGAGTAGACAAAGAGGGGAGAAGGTTTGTACAACTTTTATTTCTTTTGTCTTGACTTCATGAGTAAAGATGTGGAAGAGCTGCTTTCTGTGGAATGGGTAAGTCTTGGCAGGGAGTTGAAAAAATCCCCTGGCCTTAAATATTGGAGTGTTTTTAACCTCAGCCTAGCATTCAAGGGTCTTTGAATCACACAAAACTTCTACCTCCATCCCTGCAGACAAAGACCTGGAATTTTGATGGGTGTTTTTCTTTGAGAGGAGTCTAGAGAAGGAGGGATTTGATGGGCTCAGAGAAACCCATCCCCAGTAAGAGTCAGAGATGGAGCTTCATAAGGACTGATGGCTTTTTGCCCAGAAATGCTTCACTGATGTAGCCCAGACTGGGACTTTTCCCAAAGGAAAAAGAGCAGGAGCAAACAGAGGGGGAGGAGACAGAGAAGAAAAGGAAGGAGGGTGGGGGGGCAATCGAGTCCTATTTGTATTTTTTCTCGAGAATCAAATTGTTTTTCTCTGAGTTTCACACATGGAGGAAAGAGAAAAAGTAGTAAATGAATGTAAGATGCTGAATGAAATAATTATGACAAGTTTTGCAATTTTGTCGTCATTAATTATCAGCATTAACAATAATGATATATCTTTGGGTGGAAAGAGCTAGAATATATGTTTTGAACATTTGAGTGTTCGAAAATATTTAGGTTTATAAAGTACAAAATGGATATATCACCTTTTAAAAACTTATTTGTCTTATTGTGCTGCAAAATTTTAAAGTAGATTACTTTTGTGCAGCCACATCCTAAAGTATAATTTTTAAGAATATGTGTCTGAGGAACTTCCCTCTGAGTAAATCTGAAACTAATGAAGTCTGAGGATAGGTAGTACAAGCGAGGAAAAATATGGTTAATAGAGATCATCCAGATGAGACTTTTCCTCATCATGGTAAAAAAAAATGGGTGAAAATCTCAGCAAAATAGGTGTGGTGAAAATAGTCCCTGGGGGTAAATTCTGCCCTGTAAATGTGCCATGTTACTGCACAAGCCAAAGTGAATTGTGACCAAAAATATCTCTGCTAGATTTGGTGTCAGAGCTGCCTGTGTAAGGGAGAAGAGTGCTGAGATCCTGTGATATCCCAAAGGTGTTAGAAAAGGGGAACAATTGGTATAAATACAGGAATTCAACACCAGAAATAAGATACTGACCTAATCAGTGAAATGAGCATCAAAATCAGTCTTCATGCTAAAGCTTTCAGAGTCTGGCATATCAAACAGAGCATGAATATCTTCAGGAATATGCCAGGAGCTAATTGATTTAAGAAATCTGGCTGTGTATAGAGACCATTACTCATAGATATCACGTTTTTCTGCCACACAAATTATCTTCAGTGCTCATGGTCTCTGCTCAAGGAAAAGTTTATTTTCATTCAGTCTTTTCTTTCCCCCTGACCTCAAAGGACTAATTAACCAAGTATTAGCATGTTTCTAAAATATGACTGAATTCATCTTCTTAAGAAAGTGTGCTGAAGAATGTACCCTATTATTAGAAATGACAGGATGTGTATAGGGCCATATGTTTTCAAAGGGTTTTCTGTCAGTGTTAATCAAAATGTTGGAGAACTTATGAACATACTGAGCAGCACGTCAACCATATGGATAATATCTCCCCTTTAATGGTGAGAATTTGAATTAATAATAAACACTGGAGAATAACCTAAAATGAGACAGAAACAATAATATTAAGACCAGTGAAGAAGTAACATGGCATCAGCCTGAAGACTCATGAATATTTTTTAAAAAATCTATTGTGTGTTAAAACCTTAAAATTCATTATTTTTTCTTAGTTTAGCTTGGGAAGGTAACTCTAAAGATGCAGACTGTTTTTACTGGGGTTTTAGGGGACAGACTTGGCTCTCAGAGCATGCTGTAACATGCATCAGCATCACTTGCTTGTCTGAGTGTAGATGGAGATTCCTTATTGCACACTATTTGTTACTGAAAAGGCACCAGAACATTTGTTTGGTGACACACACATGCACAAATCAGTTCATGGGCTATACAAACAGCTGCAGGAGAAAAAAGAAAAGATTCTGTTTCTGGGAAAATGGATTGATATTATATTATTTTGAATAAACTTCCCAGGGTTCAACTTGACAAAATTACCTGCTTTTAAGCATGATGAACTCTCTGAACTAAATGTTGAGAAATCTGCTTGAGAGAAAATGAATGTTTCAAGTGCCACTATCTGCTTCTACATCACTGACAGGAATATATGAGAGATAAATCTATCAAAAATGAAAAAATATATAGTTATTAGGTAAACTAAAGTCCTACCTTGCAGTTACCTTTGAGGCCACAACCACGTGCATTAAAACTGACTTTGAAAACCAAGAGCTTTTGACTGAAGGCAGATCTGCAGCTGGAGCTGAGTCAGGACCAGGACAGGCTCAATTCCCTGCTCTGATTATTGGGAATTCTCCCTCTACTCTCTGGGAATTGTGTCTTGGCATTGCTCAGATACTCTGGGAGCCACTGAACACCACTGCAACAAACACAGGAATTCATCACTGAATTCATCACAATCCTGAGCCTGTTATTCCATCCCCTCCAGACCCCCAGCCCTGGGCTCTGGCCCCCACTTTTCCTCCAGAGGTTGCACCTCTGCCTCAGCTGGGGACAGGATCACAGTCCCCCTCAACTGGAAAGGTTTTATTTTCACAGACACCAGCCCTGTGACACTCCTGCAGATCTCAGAGGAGGTTCTCCTGCACCTGGAAAGGAGTATTCACCTGTGATCTATTGTTGGAAAATATGTATCAGCTTTATTTTTTTTTTAGATGAAATTTAAGTACCAGGACCCCTGCACACAATGTTCCACAAGCATGTCTTTCACTATAAAACCTCTACACCCAACCAGCAAGGTGTGGGGGAAATGCAGCCAGTGCCTGACCTGCTGAGGACACCATGTCTGCAGGGTACTGCTGCTGTAGGGACTTTTTAAAAATTTTTAAAATTTAATGTTTTTTAAAATTCCATTCACAGTCTCTCACCACACTCTAATCCACCACCTGCCCAACCCTTGGGAGCCTCCTGCAGCAGCAATGTTCTTGTAGCCAAAGATTTCAGCTCCTCAGGCCATTTTTGTTCCTGGCTTCTCCTCTTTCCTTATACATTGATCAACAAAACACCACAAGCTGCAGCCTCTCTTTCTGAAGCAGCAACATTTTTCTCTTTCAGGTGTTTCATTTTTTTTCAGAATCATATAATCATATAATTTTTAAGGTTAGAAGGGTCCCTTAAAAGGCATCTAGTCCAAACACTGTGGGCAGAGAGATCTTCCACTAGGGCAGGTTATTGAGAGCTCCATCCAACCTGACCTTCAACACTGCCAGGGATGGGGCATCCCCCACCCCTCAAGACAAACTGTGCTGGTGTTTTAATACCCACATTGCTTCTATACTAAAGTTTTACTTGCCAGGCACAAAATTCAAAGGCCTTTCTTACATTTTAGGGGATGCTTGTCTGGTTCTTTTGCTCATGTTGGGCAGCAGCACCATCTGAGCACTCCTGGGGCTGGACAAACATCCCTGCTTGGTACAAACCTTCAGCTGCTCTCACCATTCTGCACAGCTTATGAATCTTCACAGATGCCTGCTCTCTGCTGAGTCCCATGAGCCCTTAAATACTTGAAATACTTCACTTCTGCCACACAAACTACAAGGAAGAGTCCCAAAACTGGCATGTAGCTCCCAGCAGCCTTCTGTCAAGCAGATGTTCAGCTGTAGGAGTGTTGTGTGAGGCATTGTGCTGATACTGAAACCGATTCCTCTTGCCTGCAAATCACAAGAGGAGGTGTTAAAACCTAAATAAATAAATAAAGTATAAGCACTGGCTGAAAGGGAGAAGGGGTGGGGGAAGGAAGGATGCTTGCTAAAACTTCCAGGCACCCTGGCAATTAGTCCCACAATGGCATAATCCTGATGAGCTTTCACATCTGCTATTACATTTGGTACATAGTGTTTGTTAGCATTTTGCTCCATCTGCTTCTATACAACCTCCATCAGCTGAAGGAGGATATGGTTACTCCAGCCATTAAATGTTGATGATCTCTGTTGTTTGTGGTAGGTATCTGTTACATTAGCTGTTACTTTTCCTCCTCACACTTGGAAATAATGCCTCTTCCCTCACCAGCACCCAGGCATTTGCCAATAATAATAAAATGACTGTTCTTAATGAAGATGTTGACACCAGCATGACTTGTGAGTTCTGTGAAATTTGTTGGTTAGTCTGAATGGAATAAATAAATTCTTTCCTAATATGGTATTCAAGTCTTTAAATGCATGAACTTCTAGGATTTGCTGATCAACTACCCCCCATTAGAAGGGATATCTCTTGTTTTCAGACAAAATCTACTCTTCCTCTTCTAAAAGGAAGCCATGTGCTTTCATTTTCCTTAGAGCCCTTTAGTTACAGATTTAAGTGGATAAGTATATTCGACATTCTTTGCCTTTCCATTCCCCTTTTGCCAGCAATGCCAGACTATGAAAAGGAGAATTAATTCATTATCCTAAGATATTCATGATGTTCTCTAAGCTTCTGATTCTTGGACTGCAGGTCATTAGCAATCATTAATTTTTAAAGCTATGGATGATGTCCTCTGAAGCAGAGTTCACATGAAATAAACAGATCTGTTCCTATGTTCCTTCATCCTGGGATGAAGTTTGGGAAGAGGTAAGTGTGTGGTAAAGCAGAATTTTGGCTGAGCAGAGATCTGTGACACAGAGAGAGGCAGTGCTTCCCTGTATTAGCAGTCAAACCATATGTCCTCCTAAAAGTGTGATGTTGATTGTGACCTCAGAAGAAATCAAGCCTGCTTATGGCAAATATATGGAATTGATTAAATGAATAAATAACCCTATTATTTAGTTTTGCATAAAAATATGTGGGACCCAGGTCAAAGATAATCCCTAATTTTTCTATGCATAATAGATTCCAAAGTGTAAACATTTCCAGTAGTATGAACCAGACTGGATGCTTTAAGTCAACAGTCAAAGGTGCGAGTGTAAACTCAGAAATATTGATAATGTTTGTGAATAACTTCAGACTAAATTATGCTGGAGTTCCCCAGCTGATATGAGCTCCTCTGTTATTTTAATACTCCAGTGTCTGTTATTTGTAAGAGTTCAAAGACTGACCACAGTTTCTCTAATATTTGGCACCTCTGCTTTATTTTAGCACCTGTTTCTGTGTCAGAATAGCCTAATTTATTGAGGAAATGCAGCAATATTTCCTTCAGCCTTTACTGAGATATTCTGTATTCTGTGAGCATCATCCTTTCTGTCCTTGATTTTCTTTAGTTTTCAGCTTTGGTGCAGACATTCTGGATGACAGTCAGGTTCTGGAGATCTGATTTTCCTGTTCTGTCCAACTCCGTGCTGGGCAGTGTGTGCTGAGAAGGGTTCTGCTCCCAGGGGCTCACAGTGAAGGACCAAGGGGAAACAGGAGCATGGGAGGTGAAAGCAACTCCCTAAAAACAGCAGTACAAATTACTGTCTCTTCTGAAAACAAAGGCCAGGCACAGTGACATGCTGCCTGCTGTGGGTTGCATTGCATTTGCCCATATTTTCCTCCACATGCCACAGGCTGAATTATGAATAAACCATGAAACTTTGATTTTTCTATTAAGCCACCAAGAGATCTTCAGTCAAATTCTCCACTTCTTGTATTAATTATGAACATAATAGGTGCAAGACTAGCAGAGCACCTCCAAATTACCCTGCTTGGAAGCATTTTGTTTGCCAGACCCCATTGTGCATCTGAGACACAAAGTCAGGCAATCCCATCTGCTCCCTGTTTGTGCTTGATCCCCAGCCCGACCCTCGCCCTGCAAGGCTGTGTTTGATGAAGTTCAGGTTTGGATCTGGTGAACAAAGCAGCTCCTCACAGTGGGATCTTTAATCTGCTGCATGCAGCAGTGCAGGGCTGGTGCTGCCCAGAGAGCAGATCTGAGCATGATCCTCACCACAAACTCAAGTCCAGGGTGTACAGAATGCAGCCCAGCCTGGCTGTGGGATGGAGACATCCAAACTGGACCCACTGGGAGCCTTCCCATTGGCTTTGGCTGTTTTTAAAATCAAATTCTCCACTTCTTCCATGATGTACAGGACTATCTCTGACCATCAAGGCAGAGTACAGGAGATGGCAGAGGTCAAGAGCATCACTCACATACTGAAAATGGAAGTAACTCCAAATAATAAACAGAAAATTATGTAAGTGATGCCTGAGTGAGAACTGTTTAGGAGCAGTTCCACCTCCATTAAATTTAGATTTAGGAAATGGCAAGAGATTACTGCATCCCAAACATTTGTCATAGCAAGTGACAGAATTGATGTTCAAGAATTTGGATTGACTAATGCATAGTTATTCTGGTTATTAAACAGTTTCTTTAAATTCAGTGTTTAAGAATGATTTCATTTTTGTTTCTATCCAGTGCAATTTCAGGCAAAATTTTTAAACTCTAATGTAATACATGCAAATATAATAATTATTTTCTGTAGACACTTGGATCATTTTAATTTACACAATTCTCCAGTTAGCATAGTTCTCCTGTATTTTGTAAGTATCCATGGTTTAGCTTTTTGCAGCATCTCCTAGCAAATTATGGTATGGTGTTTGGTCTGAAAAATTATGTGATTTGAATTATGTATTTATAGTTCCTCAAAATGTACACTGTGGGCTTCACAACAAAATAATAAAAAAATTAAAGAAATAAAGTTAAAAAAAAGAATCCAGGATAAAGCTGAGGAATTGTTTTTGCTATCAGCAATAACAAGCACTGCTTTGATATATGAACTCAGCCACTGCTCCAGCAAAGGTAGGATGTATATTTACAAAATATCTACATAAATACAATTTGTGTGTATGAAATACAACTCAATGCTTTTTTGAGGTGGATCAGATCCAAAACCCACTGAGGGCAATGAGAGAATACACTACACTGTGTTTAGTGCACAAGCTCTGTAAATAAGGGCTGTGTAGGTGTGCAGGTGTGGAATGTATGCAGGAGCATCTGTCCTGCCTGTGCCCACATACACAGCTCCACCAGATTTTACATTTTTGTATGCACACAGTTTGTACACAGGGCTGGCATGATGTCACTGCAGGATATTTAAGCTTTGTTTGAATTTAACCTGCTGCCTGATGCATTTAGATCCTGTTTTCCATGATACCTGGTGCAGAGAAGGAAATGTGGAAGTTTTGGGTTTGGTGTTAGGTGATTTCTGCTCTGGTGGGGAAAGGGGATAGGTGATTCCAAGTGGGACTATTTAAAGTCCTCCAGGGAGGGGCACAGGGCAGGAAGTCACTGCCTTGTTTGTTTTCCTCTTTTGGAACTCAGCAGGTCTGAAGGAATCACATCACTTTGAAGTCACTGGCCAGTCATGTAAAGCAGCTGAAAACAACTCAGGCTCCTCAGAGAGCACCTGGCTGTGGAACAAACTGCAGTCTTTCCATCACCCTGAGGAGACTACAAAAAGCCCAGCAAGTGACCTCTTCAGAAAAGATTTGCATTGGCTTCTCCTTTGCCCCTATCACTTACACTCTGTACACACTGCTGTTCCCTCACCTGTGCCATCATACCCACCCTCCAACCTCGTGTTTCAGCCCTGCAAAGGCTTTCACCAGAGGAAGGCAGCACACAGAGATGGTGGGAGCTTGCAGCAGCTTGGCTGCTTTGTGATAATTCCCCACGTGGACCTCCTGCAGGCAGCAGCTGTGGAGCTGAAGTGATGCCCTGCATGGCTCTGAGCACTCCTCCTGACACCAGACAAGCTCTCAGTAACATCACCTCATTAGCAATGCAGAATTTGTATTCTGTCTTCCTTGAGTTTTGGGGTTTTTTATGCAGAAAGCTCAGAAACAGGGATACAGATCAGAGGAGTGTTTCTTTATCATCAGTGAGTCATTGCCTGGTTCCATGGCATACCTGGAAATAACCTGTGAGCTGGACACACATAACTCATCTATTACTCTGTGCTTCAATAAATGCAGCTGAGTAAATGGGTCAGAAGGACTCCTTAAATCACCTGACTCTTTTGTTGCTTTCAGTTATTTACTTTTTTTGGTAGCAATTGTTGAGAGAAAAAATAATGTCAGACATAACAGCTTATGGTGCAATGAGACAGTTCCTCCAAATGAATTTTCTGAGGCAATGAAAAGTCAGTGTTATTAATAGGTTTTTCTAGGTGGGATGATGCAATATCCAGTATGACATCCTAAAACACCATTGATTGCTCTTGGTTGTGTTATCCTGCATAGAAATCACCAATGCTCCAAACAAAACATATTAGAAGTTAAGAATAGTCCTAATCAATAATTTACCATGTTATTATTGATAGTTTTTGTAATGCAAGCTTAATCCTTTGAAGTTATATACATAAGCCATTTAGACAGCGCATAAAAAACCTTGTCTAATAATCAGTCTGCACAGAAAATAAAAACCACTGCTGTAACCTTCAGGTCCCTTTGTCAGGTACCAAATATCTCTGCTTAGAGAGCATTGGAGATGATGAAAGTGAGCAAAAAGCCCCCCAGAACCCCTGATGAGCACCTTGAGCCCCACTGAATACTGTGGTTTTTGTGGCATTTTAGCCCTTGCCACAGAGAAGGATGAGTATCCAGCCTACCCCTTAGGGATGGCAAAGGTGTGTTTGCTGCAAGGTGAATGAGATCTCAGTGCAGCATTTGGGGTTCTCTCTGTGCAGGTGTCTGGAGGAGGGAGAATGCTTGGCACTGGTAGCAAGGGAGGTGAAGTTTATTTGACTGAGCTCCCCTAGTTTATTTTACTGAACTCCCCTTGTAGCAAGGGTAAGAGATGGAGGCACCACAAATCTCTGCCTCAGAGCTGCACTCTCTTCAGTATGCAATTATACCACCCCTAAAGGTAAATAGAAGGTTTGTCTGTGAGAAATATTCCTGTAAAATATTTTGCAGCTGAAAAGATAACACTATTCCCTGCCTCTTACTTGGCTGTACAATTTTAATTATGCCAGGGAATCTCTCCTATTTTATATTCCATATATATTTATGGAATAAGCTGTTGGCAAATAGAGCATTATTTCAAATAATTTAATGTATTTATTAAAAGAGATTACAAATCTATCCAGGCTATAGTCATTGCACTTAGGGCAACCATTATGGCTATATTATTGTTCCATTTATTTCAAAATATCTTTGGCAAGGACTGCTCTTCCATGAAGTGTAAGAAAGAGACTTTCTGCCTGGTGTTCTGCCCTCTTCTGTGGCAGAGGACTTTGCTGTCTCCTTTTCCTCCCTGGATCACAGCAGAAGAGCCCCATACACCCTGGCTTAGTGATTTTATTCATGGAACTGTGTGCCAGCCCACAGCAGAACAGAGATACAGGAACAGCCCCAGAGATGAAGTCACTGAGAAGCTGCAGAGCTGCTGAGGGGCACAGGGGTCCCTGTGCATCCCTTGAGCTCTGGTGGAGGAACTCAAGAAAGCCAAAAAAGGCAGAGCAGAGTTCAGTGAACTGTAAGTGAACCCTGTCTCCAAAAGTCCAAAATATTGATGTGAGAAGTGCCTGGCATGTCTCTAGAGCATCTCCCACAGCATCCCATACAATTGCTGCCAATGACTGAGGTACCATTTGCTGCTTAATCAGTATCTAGATTTCTCTAGTGGATTTTGTCATGAAATAAATAACCCTGTGTACTGTATTTATTCACATGCAGTAGATTCTGGGTGACAAGCTCCTCAGTGGATACATGCCTGAAGAAAAGCATGGGTTAAGGAAGCTCCAGAGTGTGAGACCACCAACATGTGCCATACTCCAGAGTCACTGCAGAGCACCAGAGCCTTTCCAGGAGCCTTGTTCTCTCCCAGAAAACAGCCCCAGCCCCAGGAGCCCCCACATGCACCACACCTCTGCACCTCCACTGGTTCCAGTGAACTCACCAAGGTCATAAAATCAATCTTCTTTGTAACTCTGAGCAGCATTATAGCTGTAATAATATTTTGGGTGCTTCCTACCTTCCAGAATTGCTGCCAGTGCTGCTTGTTTGACATCACGTAACCCATAACACATTTTATGGGTTTCCAGCCTTTGAGCACAATGGATTAGGAAGGAGGTTAATTATGCATAGGATAGAAAGATTTATGTAAATATAAAACCAATATAATGTATTATTTACATACAGCCTGTACTTATCCTAAGTAAGTTCTAGAGAAATCTTGGCCATCATGAACAGCTTGCACCTCATTTCTGAATCTTAGTCCAGAACAGGTTGGAGGGTTCTGGCTTCCTTAAATTGCTCCTAATAATTTCTAGACTAGAGTGTGGATGTACAGGAGCATAACTCAACACAGATGGACAACAAGCAGGATAAATCTCTATCATTTATTACATTTGCCAAGCCATCAAAGGTGGCTAGCTAGACATTTTCTTCATTGGTGGTTTGCATTAGATATGCATATCTTCTTTCTTGCAGAGCCATTTCCCAATATATTTGCAAGGCTATTGATGTCCATTACTTCACTTAAATATAGATCAGAAATACTGACAAATATTTTCATTCAAAGAGTTTGATCATTTTCAGATTACTCTCCATGCTAGTAATTAACCTCAGTCAACACCCTTCCATAGCACTTTCAAACACAGTTCCTAGCAAACATAAAGTTTCATAAATATGTACTAAATAACCTTAAAGCCCTTTATGAATAATTATGAGTTTTTAAGTTTTTGTGAATCTGCATATTAATTCCTTTCCATAAATAATACATGAAGCAAAAATCCAGCTTGTTTGGTGTCTGGGGACAGAGGAAGAAAAGGAGGGGATAATTATCAGTTTAATGTGGGAAAATACTTAACCTGAAAGATTATCTTCAAAAACTGATGACTCCATAGGTTTGTATATATGTGTGTATAAACACACATGTATAAAAATACATATATAAAGATGTGTGTAGCTGCAGACACAGCTGAGATGTGCCTCCTCTCTGAAAGAATGCTCTGTTTGAAGCGTGTTGTGCTTCTGTCTCTGCCATGCTGAGCTCTTTAAGTGAGATGCAATGTGCTGAGCTTAGCCTCCACACAGCCCCTCTCTCTATAAATGTGCCTTTCCCCAAAGGTAGAAAATTAATGAGAGGCTGCTGACTAAAATTACTACATTTTGCCTTCCGTGGGACATTGTGGATTTAAAAGATAAGAGGGAGTGCAGCAAGTCCAAAAACAATTTCATTTCATTAATCCCTGAAGCGCCTCGGGACGAGCAGCCCCTGTCCAGCTGAGGTGGGGTTGCACAGCTTCTGCCCTGCCTCTCTGTGCTCTGCCTCTCCTCTCAGGATGGAAGGCATCCAATGGAAAGATGGAGTGGGGATGATGGATGGCTGAATGCTCCTGGACTGATGCTTCCTGGAATAATGGGAAACGTAAGGGCTGTGCAGAGCCAGCCTGCTGATCAGGCAGCGTTTGGAGATGGAATTTTTTTTTTTTTTAAACTTGTGTATATGGTAAAGAAAATGCGTTTTCTGGTCCAATGTTGGTTTTTTTCCTCCATTATTAAAAAAAAAATTAAAAAGGAACTACGATTTTGAAAAACAGATCTCAAGAAGTTATCAAATATTTGACTTCCTAACAGGACTGTAACTGTGCATTTGGTATAAAAAATTATGTAAGAATATAAACACACTAAAATTTTTCAGATAAAGTGCAGTAGATGTGTCTGGAAAATCAAGACAGAATTTGGGCACTCGAAACAGAGTTTGTCTGTACCCCACTGCCACTCAGAGCTTGTAGAATCTTTTGAGAGAAAAGGATCACATTCAAATTTTACATGTTATAATTAAATAACTACATTTGGTTGTTTCCATATTAATCCACCTACAAAATGAAAATAGATTTTGCTTCTCACTTCAAGTCCTTCAGATCTATTTCATTTCATGGTCCTGTTCAGTGGCTGGTTTGAAGCATGAAAAGCAGTATTTAAATATATTAATTAAAACCAACCACTAAGCAGCAAACTCGTTCTCTTGGGTTTAACACAAACAAAAAGGAAAAACGAAGGAAAACTAAAGCGATACAAGAATTTTGAGAGCTGTGGGTGCTTTGCTGTTGCTGTTTTCTTGTGCTGCAGCACCACAGGGTAGCACCTCGCTCTGCAGTGGGTGCACAGAAGCTGCCTGGGAAGTGTGTGACACTAAGTGTTGGGAGCTGGTGGCACAAGAGGTTGGCCTAGAACCTCAAAAAACTGCTACAAACCTATCCCAGCCCATGGTGAGTCCTCCTGTAAACGTCTGCACCTCTCTCCCCAGGCAGGAGCATCCTCCAGGCTGCAGCAGAGGTTCCTGGGCAGCTGGGTGACCCCACTGCCTGGAAAAGAGCAGTGCCAGTGCTCTCTGCCCCCTGCTCAACACAACCTGTGCTGGCAAAGATCTGCTGTGTCACCTGTTCAAAACTATTCCATCATTCTGCCTCATGCAGCCAGTAACAAAAGTGATTAGCTGAGGGGCTGTACCACCACAGCCAGGAAGGTTGATAACCTCTGGCTGGACAATGCTGAAAAACAGTGGGATTTATGGCACAGGAGGACATGGACACACAGAGGAGCTCACCATACTCCACTCTTACACCAGCCCTTGCTTTCTTGTGTGCACAGAAGATGCAGAGGGAAAAAGAACCCACAGAAGTGGTTGAATCAAAATCTCGACCTGAAGCTGCTCCAAAACTTTTTGTGAGCAAGGGAGGGGCTTGTAGATGTTTTAATGGTGGTGTGTCTTCACTGAAAGCCTGTTAATTAATCATAAAGAGTCAGCTGGAATTAGTTTCTGCAAAAAAAAAAAAAAAATTACAGAGCAACCCAAATTTGTTTTCGATTAGACATGGGACACAGATTTGAATTAAGACTTTTAAAGACCACTATTACAGTTTTTTGGGAATCAAGCCTCCCTTGTAAACTGAGAGGTCATTAGGAATTTATAAATTAACTATTTTTATTGCCCAGTAGAAAAAAAAACAGCCCATGAAATATTTAATTGTTGTTGCTGTGTCTCATGGAAAGGAAAGATTTCCTGTCTGTGAAGTGCTTTGTGTGGATCCAAACCTGTTGATGAGTAGTTTAAGCTAATTCTGAGTGCTGGACCCATAAATTCATGGAGTTTAGTACGAACTCAGCAGCAGCCTATGTTATTGGTTAAACTATTTTCATCTCAAACCCACCCTAAATCCCCAACAAAAATAGCAGGCCAGATGCCCAGACTGCAGCTAGAGACCCTCATTAGGCATCATTTGCATCCTATTAACCACGGAGCTGTGGGTCATTCGCTGCCTGTCAACCATTCAAGTCATTTCTTTTGTGTTAATTAGCAGAGAAATAAGGAGTTAATGAAGATCTTATGATCTGTGATGATTTATCTTTGTTGTTTCAAATGAATCCCTGCTCTCTGAGCACTCCAATGGGCTCCTACACACCAAATAATACAAAAGTAGTCAGAGGGAGCTTAGGGCAGCCTTTGGAGTGCTGTTCTCCAGGGATCTTTTGCATGGTGGGCTTTGTTAGCTAAAGATTAGAAGGAGTTAATTGCTTCAAGATTGCTGGCAGATTAGGTTACAGGGTGTGCTGTATCTATGTAAGCATATGTCAGGTCTAGTTAAAAGATAGAAGATGCTTATTTTAATAAAAGTATGAAAGCAAGAATTAATTTGTCATTACAGTGAAAATCTTACTTCTGCTCTTAGTTTGAGATCAATGCAGTGCTGGCTGTGCTCTTGCTTGTCTTCTCAAAAGTGGAGAGCACAGCTCTGCTGGACTGCAAGGCTCCCCAGGCTTTTGGCAGGATTTTGGTGCCTTTCTCCAGCCCTGCTTAGGAGGGCAGAGCAAGGCCACTCTGGAGCCCCCATGGCTCCTCTTCCTCTCCCTCTGAACCAAACGAGGTGTGTTGGAAAACTTTCCTCCTGGAATTTAGGAGAATCTCACAGCCCACACTCCCCAACAGCTGGGAGATGGAGCCTCACATTGCTCACCCTGGGATGGTGAAATCACTTCCCCAGGGTCTGATCTGCTCCTGCTCCAACAAAGAGAAGAAACTCCAACAACCTGAGGTGAGTGTGTTCAGGTTTGCTCTTTCTTTGGTGGCTGCTGGTCCCTGTCACTCCAGAGAGCTGCTGGTGCAAGACTTTCCCAGGGAGATGCCATCAGTCCTAGAGGTGGCTGGAAACTCTCTTTTTTCAGACTTTAAATTCCAAAAATAAAAAACCAGTAAACAAACAAACAAACAAAAGAATCTTCCCCAAAGGAATTTCCACAAGTTTATTTTTTCAATGGGCAAATAAATTTGAAAGTTTTGTTTCTTTGTCTCTTATTTGTTTCTTGTGGAGCACAGAAAATGGATCAAGAACTAGGTTGGAATGGTTGGAAATGTTAAATGTTCTCTCCAGAATTTTGCTGTAGGTTGCTTCTTCCAACAGTAGGAGCATTGAACCATGTACAGACCTTCATAATTTGTGACCTGGATGTATACCAAAATAAACTCAAAATATAATATTTTGGGCTTTAGACCAAAGTTGGTCAATAAAGATCAGCATTTTGATGGAGGACAGCTGCTGCTTGTCTTGCCCAGCTGGCAATAACTTCTGGAGAGAAGCTGAGGTGCTCCATATATTGATCCTGTCCAGAGCTGAAGTTCTCAGCATCAGGAGCTGCTTCAGTACAAGAGATAATTGCTCTTCATCTTCCTACTTGCTCCATCTATGATGGGTATTTCTGCTCTTCCAGGAAATTTCATTCTATTTAAATTTTAAAAATAATAATAATAATAAACAAAACCCCTGAAATTAATTATTTAGGTTGACCAAATATTTTGAAAGTTTTTTATTTAGACCTTTTTTTACCCCCTGTACGTCTATCAGGTGGAAAATAGAATTAATTATTTGTTCAGCACTATATTAAAGTGCCTGTGAATGATGAGGTGTGTTTTAGCAATGAAGAATATCCAAAAAGAGCTCAAGATCTGTCTTTAAAAAATCACCACTTGCTCTTCTCTGGTTTAGCTGTCATAGTGCATCAGTTAGAAATGATCATTTCCTTGCCTGTTAAGAAATACTGTGAATATTGCAAAGATATATCTGGTGAGCTCTTCTTTATAAACTGTTCTGAAAATTGTGTGTAATTCACGTCTTCCTGGCAGAAAGAAAAAAAAAAAAGAGTCAGATATTTGTCTTATTGAAGTCTTTTCCTCATTTCATGGGTAAAGGCCAGGGGAGGGGAGGCAGGAGAGCAGCAGAGCTCATCCCATCCCCCAGCAGCTGGAGGTGGACACAGGACCAGGCATCCCTGTGCTCTGAATGGAGAGAGGTTTTTCACCCTTTAGTTGTTAAAGGGGAAAAAATTCTACCTTTCCCCCACACAGAGATGAAGAAAGGGCAGCCAGGGTGATGAGGGAAAGGTGGCTGAGCCTCTTGTGCAGGAAGCTGGAGAAGATGGGGCTGTAATTGCAGGAGGATTGATCAGAGGAGAGGGAGAGAGCAGGGATGGGTGGAGTGGGGATGCAGCTCTAACACAGTCCAGCTCCTCTTCAAAACCCCACAGCTAAAGCCAGGCAAGTGCAGGGCCACTGTGAGAGCATCCCTTAAGCCCAGCCCAGATTTCACTGCCTGCAGCAGCACAGTGACAGCTACAGAGATTTTTTTCTTCTCCCACCACATCAGTCGGGAAGAGTCGGCTTTTGTGTGGGGGCAGGAGTGGGGGAAGAGGCACAGAGAGAGAAGAGGGAAAAAAAAAATAAGCAGAAGTAATTTATTCGGGATCTTTGAGAGGATAATAGCCAATTATTTGTTTATAACACTGGTTAAATTTTCATTAGGCAGATTAATGGAATATCATGTACTGTCAACATTGGACTGAGGGGTGGTCTGTAAGAGATAAACGGGCAAACAGTCGATGTGTCTCCCTGAGTAAATTAGTTTTTGCTTTCCTGTTTTTCATATGAAAATGGAAAGGTGGACAAGGTGGTGCATTTTAAAACAGGTCTCAAGATGGGCCAAATCAGTTAAATATGAAAGCAATTCTGGTAATAAATACATTATAATAACTTAGCATCGTGCCTATCATTTTGATTTCATGAAAGTCTGGGATAATGTAGATTTTTAACCTGCTCTCTTAATACACATTTCCTCTTCCTGAACTTCAGCGTTTCTTGCTGTGAGGTGAAAGCATATTACTTTTTTTTGCCTGATTTTTCTGTGTAATCTGTTCAGTATTACAGCTGGTAAGTGCTAGAGGCTCACAGCTCTTTCTTGTGAATTCTGGTATTATCATACTGGATAGCAAGAGCAGTCCCCTCTAAGTACTGTATTATCAGCATCAGAACCCCTGAGTGGTTATGGTTGCATATCCTCCTCTTTTGAAGTCAGAATATTTCTTAACATATTAGCCTGGGATTTTCAGACAAGCCTCAGTGAGGCAGACACCCAAATTTCAGTGGGAGTCCACTTAGCCTCTTGGAAAATCTCAAGATATTTCCTAGAAAAGTGTCACCACCTTAATTTGAGCTTGGCTCTGCTCCTCCCTGTGCTGCACAGGCAGGTGGAGAGGAGAGGTGCTCTCACTGAGCACAGCTCTGGAATGCACAGCAGCTTGAAAAGACTCCCAAAATATTTCATGCAGACTTGACCACTAATAATTACAGAGCACAAAACCAGCCTCTTGCCATAAGGAATGGCAAAATATTTATTTCTGATGACGTATTATAATGGCACTGCCACACAGGTTTCCATCACAGGCAGCACTTGGTGACATTTAGGTCACAAGTCTGCACCATTCTGAGGCTATGTAATGCTTCCAAGAATAACATTCATTCTTATGCTTCTTAAAATAGCAGTTGTAATATCCATCTCTAGAAAAAAATTATCTGATGCTTTGCTTACAAAATCCCCAATTCCCTCTGACCAGTTTAAGTCTTGCTTCTTCCAGGAGGAAGCTTTCAATTACATCCCAAGTGTGTGAGATCAGAAGAGATCCCCGACAGCAATGCCCTATGAACTGGCCAAGTGCTTCAGGAAGTGTATTTTCTGTTCTCTGCTCTCCTCTTGACTGAAAGTTGTGGCTGTGATCTGTGCTGGAATCCTTTAGGAGTTAAAATGTTGCAAGCAAAGTTATGGACGTCTGTAATGAATGGGATTATCTGTACTACTCATCAGTGCAGAAAGAATAGCACTAATAACGCAAGTAAATTCTCATCTTGCAGATGTTTCTCTGTTTCATCTTGGAAGTGAATCTGTGCACTCATAAATCTTGCTTTGGTTTAAAACCAAAGAAAGAATTAGCATTCTAGCAAGTCCTCTCCACGGAGTGACATTCATCATTTTCAATGTAAACTAAATGTTGCAAGAACTGATAGGCTTAATTTTTCTTGTATGAGTTTAATAGATGTGTGAGTTTTGGAGAGGAGGAAAAAAAATAAGAGAGAGAGAGAGAGAGAATTAGTGTGTGCTTGTTTAAAAATGCCCTAAAGTATGAAGTCCATCCTGCAAAGAATTCCTCTGAGGCATGGTAGCAACAAGCAAAGGTGTTACTCCAAAACTGCCAGCAGCTGTTTTGTTATAGTTCCATTGAAGAAAAATATTTGCTAAGAAAGGAATTAATTCTCTCCTTGTGTCCAGAGTTTTCCATTTATGTGAATGGCAGGTATGCAGTGTGTATATAGAGGTATCTCTTTTCCTAACAAATAGTCCAGATGATAAGATCATAAGGGTTCTGTGGAATATTTATCTTTCTCTTGCTTGCTGTGAGCCAGACTTCTCTCACAAGGAATGTAATTATCACAAGCATCAAAGCAGACATATTTTCAACAAGAGTCCTTCATTTCCACAGCATTCTTCCCAAACCCTCCATTTTGGGGAGAGAAAAAAAAAAAAAAATCCCACCCATAAGGGTGAGAGTGAGAGATTCAATTTGTCCACACAGATATCTGCCATTTCAGAGGATGGCAAATTTCCACCTCCTCGAACGAACAGGTCTGCTTTCACTGAAGGACTAATGAAGTCTGACCCCCTATTAACTATAAAAGGAGCCTCAGTTTAGTTGGGGTTTTTAATCATGTTAATGCAATTTATCTACCGCATAGGGAGACTAATCTCCACATTTCAATGCATTAGTTAAAATGAGGTGGTCTCTATACCACTCTGGGATTAGTAAATGTACCAGGACATGCCTTTTTCCTCAGATGCAATTTTCTCCTTTCAGGCCAACATCATTAGTGCCCCTTACCTGCAGTACTCAAAATAACCAGCAACAAACTGTATGGCAGCTGAGTCCTTTAAAGGAGACTAAATCAGTTAGGCTCCCAAATCCCATCAAAGGACAGTTGTGCTTGGTCCCTCATCAATCTTAAATCCCTTTGGAAATCCCAACATTAATTCATTCAAAAGGATCAAATATGTCCTGTAAAACAAGGGCCTCACTGGCTGTTCTGATAGCAGAACAGAGAGAATAAAGTTACTTTCCAGTGAGTCCCAGAATCTTTTCCTTTGGAAGTGGCCTCGTGAGATCTCCTAGCGTGCTATCATACATTAAGCTCATTTAAAACAACTGATAATATCCTGAGACTCACAGATAACATCTCTCCTTCCAGTTATATTCAAGCCTCTGAAGGCCAACTTTAGGCAACTCAGTTTTAAATACAACACCTAGAATGTTAACAAAATATGTTTCACGAGGCTGGTAAAGTGGCTGCTTTCTATTTCAAAGCCGTTGACTTCAAAGGCTGCTCGGATTCTGTGTGTGTGTGTTTTCTTTTAAAAATCTTCATACTGTTTCTGTCTTTTTTTCTCACTATCAAATAGATCATTACATTTTCAACACTTAAGGACAAAAATTCTTCCCTCAGATCTGCGTGGCAGATCTTGACAGTAATATTCAGCTCTTCCCCACATGCAGGGAACTCCCGTGGACATCAAGGGGAGAAACGCAGACATGTGCAGGTAGGTCTGAGGAGAAAGCACTGAGACCCTCTGGCCAAGGTCTGCTGGGGAATCTGACCCTTCTTTTCCAAAATATCCTGGATTTTGGGGTTCAGTCTCAGCAGCTGCTCTTGAGGAGCTGATACCAGCTGCAGTCTGAATTTTGCTGCAGTGTTCAGGACTGCACTGACACTCCCTGACATCCACCTGCATTTTATCCCATGTCACCAGGGTTATTTCTGATGAGCAGCAGATTTGATTACCCACATCACCTCATTAGCTGGCTGTGGGTTTAGGAACAACCTCCTGGCTTTTTTCTCCTTGTTTTTCTTAGCATTGAGTACTGTGATGCATGTTTGCCATGAGCCTTGGCACTGGGAAGCTCATCTTCAGGGCTGTGTTTCCTCCTATCCCACAAACTCATTAATAACAAGAACTTCATATCCAGTGCCAATTGATGGCTAAGGGAGGGGATATTTGATTATTGATTGGTTGTATTTGTACTTTTGGGGAGGGCTTCACTTCATCTTTATTAATATTAACAATTTATTAGTAAAAGAGAAGAAACTGGGCAGAGAAAAATGTATTACAGTCAGGAGGTTCATGGTGCTCTCCACTAACATGTAAGGCTTTGTTTCATTTCTCTTTCTAATTTTACCATTAAGGTATTTCCAGAACTTTTCTAAGCATCCTTTTTTCCTACCTCTTCAAACAATGAAAACAAATCCAATGCCAAAAAAGGTAAAGTATGAAAGGAATAGCTCAGCCATGTTAAAATGTCTTCCCCCCAAGTTCCACATACCATGGAAAAGGTTAGCCTTTTAAATGGGCAAATTTTTCTTTTTTTTTTTTTTAGAGCTATTAGAATAGATTTTTTTTCTTTCACTTCTCATTTCAATCTTCCATCTTGTATGTTTAATGAACAGCACAATTAGGGTGAATAAGTTAAATAAGGCAAATAAGGCCATGGTTAACTTAACTAGTTGTATGATTAATTCTTTGCTCTAGCTGTTTTACTCACATGGGAATGTTTGTGTGCATATTATGAAACACATATTCAAAATCAGTTATTCAGCTATTTAAAGCAGTAAGGTTTTTATTTATATTAATGTACATCTGTCATCAAACAGAGCAGCTTAAAGGAAATCTTGCTGAGAACAAAATTCATACCAAGCTCCAAGATGATGGAGAATCAGTCCTTAAATAACCAGAGGTTTTTAAGTGCTGGTGCAAACATTTCTCAGACATTCCCTAATGACTTCTGCATAGAATTTTTGTGAAGAACAATTGTACAGAACTTTTGTATTGTGATCTCCCTTGCTGCAGCCAGCCCCTCTTGGTGGGTTTGTCTGTGGTCTCCTCCAAAAGGAGAACAGAGAAGAGCCTTGGTGAAACCTCATCCAAAGCTGCCCTCCAGTGAACACAAACCTTCTCTGAAGCTTTGCAAGAGCCACTCCTGTGTGGGAATGTTTTTAGAGAAAAATGTACAAGCCAGGGAATGGATATGAGCACTTTTATGAGCCTGAGCTAGGCCTGTAGTTTTGCCCTTGAAAAAAAGATACGAGGAAGAACAGCTGGTGTATAACAAGAAAATAAGGGGAGACAAGAAGAGCTAAAGGTGATAGGTGAATGCCAAGGAACTCTGAAGCCAATGAAAAGTAGAAAAGTCTGCATGTTTGCCTTTTGCAAGACTTCTAGCTATAATAAGTTGTGTGACTGCATGCAGGGGGAGAGAAATTGTATATTAGGGTTAGAAGACAAAAATAAAGTGACATTTGCTTTCACTGACTGTGAATGATCCTGGGATGAGTTCATTGCTCAGTTAAGGATTCCTGTTTCTAAAGTGAGGCTGATCCAAGCAATGCTGCAGAAGTGCAGCCCTTGTTATTTGAAGGAAATACAGTGGGAGTGTGGGCATGGGATGAACAGCAATCCTTCAGGACTTTCCTCATCCCTGCTGCTGCTCAAGGGGATTCATATACAGGAGCTTGCTTCAAAAATTCAGTATTTGAAGAACACATTTGTTGGGTCAAAAGGTCTTGTGCTGCTCCCTCCTGGCATGAGCAATGGTTTTACCACCAAGCCAGGTTTCAGTTTTTGTATCAGGGGTTCCAGGGCACAAAACTCTCAGATCTACCATGAAAAGAAAGCAGAGAGTGAATACAGATGTGTGAGTAGCTGAGCCTGAAGTTTCCAATGATGACACTGTTGGCTGTTTATTTCACTTGCTCTCTTGTAGCAGAACCAGTGCTTGGACTGTCCTCTAACTCTGCCTTGCACTCTCTGCTGTTCCAAACTCCTGCTTAGATATCTCCACACAGGTTTAAATACAAATGGACATTGGCTATAACGATTTCACATGGGGCTTTCCAATCTTTGCCACAGCAGACAGCCAAGTGATCAGAATATCAGGATATTTAATCTGTTAAACTGCTTTTGGCCCTGCTCAGGAAGAGAAAATTTAAGCCATTCTGTCAAATCCTTATATTATTTGTCTAATCAGAGGACGAAACTTAGGATATGTAATTCAACCATGTAAGAAGATTTTTTTCTGTCTTTTTGCTGGATAATGGGACAATTCACAATAATCTGTGACTATGCAGAAGTATCTGAAGAGCACATCTTCACAGACTTGCCAAATTATGCATACTAAAGAAATATATTCCTGTCCTGCAAACCAATGTATGCCTTTCAAAAGAGGCTAGTTTGAATTCCAACGTTTTAATGATGCCTAATGATCTATTTACATATAAACTTTCAAAACCTTAGTAGCAAAAATCCCCTGACCCCCCTGCCTTGGTTTTTCTTCCAAATTAATTATTGGAAAGATATTTTTATTTTCACCCATATCCTCTGTTTTCTCTGCATTCTCATGACAAGTTAAAAAAGAAGGTTGACTTTGCCTTCTGTTTTAGACCTGATATTTTAGAACTGGAAACTTTTCCAGACTTTGCATCTCTAACTTTCAGCATACCAGCAGGAGCAAATAATTATGTTTGATGTCATTAATTTTTGTTGGAAAAGCACTACTGGACTGTGCTGACACTCACTGGCATTCATGAGCAGCTCACATCAGCTACAGGGGTACCACTGATGTTTGGGGGATATTTTGGAGGCTGAGCCTGCAAGAAACAGCTACACCTCCAACAGGCTGGGGATGTCCCTTCCCAGGGAGAGCAGAGAACTCTGTCTCTGGAGTTATTATTTTCATTTCCATTTTGGAACTCGAGTGTACTTTTTATTGTTGCCATTGCCTCTCAGAACTTTTGAGAAATGCACACACCCCCCAGAGGTTTAGGATCAAATGGAAAACTGAATAAATCAAAGTACTATTGATGATGGATTAAGGCCATTTCCGGCAGAGTAATCTCCTCTCGGGGTGCATCTGAGGAGGACTCTGTTATCCTTGGGCACCTTCTAGGTGCATTAATTAGTGCCAGCTGTAACTGCCACCAGCTGCTGCTGCTTCTCTCTGCTCAGGGGAGCCCCCCTGGCCCTTCCCCAGCCTTGGGGTGAACTTGGTGCCCCTGACAGGCATCAGGGGTGCAGGAGTGATCCCTGTGTCCCTGCAGAACGTGTGTGAGGTGGGATGTGGCCAGAACCCCTTTCCTGACACACAGCCTATCACACCACATTAAAGCATACATTACCTCTAAACATGAGTAATAGCATTTTTCATGTTAGTGTTCCATGCATTTCACTTATAATTTAAGACTGCCATGAACTAGGCTGATAATCAGGCAGAGTTCTGGAATTGTTCCTGAGCTATTGCAGAAGTAAAATATTACAGGGCTATTTCAGCCTGGTCAGATACTATCTTCCTTCATACAGCTGGTACTGCCTTTTCATTCTGCAGCAAAGTGTCTGAGGTCAGGGAGTGCCTTCCTCTTTGTCTGGTCTCTATTAACTCTCTGGAAGAAGTTGTCCCTCTAACAGATTTTTTTTTTTTTCCCCCCAGCCTGCCTTTTTGGGACTGATCCTTTGAATTTCACAAAAACAAGCTGCTACAGCTTTTGAATGAACTCGCTGCTATTTGCTCTCACTCTCTCCCTCTTCCAGCTGGTAAGTGTTAACTCACATTGCCTTTCCTTGCAGGTTTTCATTTCTTATTCCTGGGAAGTACATTTTCACATGGGGAGGGAAAAAAAAAAAAAAAAAACCCATAAGTCCTAGCAAATCCATTTAAACACAGATGTAGCCATTTTACTGTTGTTGCTATGACAGTTTGGCAAAGGTTATGCTTACTGTGAAACCCATCTTCTGAGGAGAGAGGCATCCAGGGATGAGCAAAGCAGGAGGAAGATGGGACCAGCCTCCCCCACGCTGCTTGTTTGGTGGGAAAAGGAGAAGGTGGAAGGGAACTCTGCCCATCGTGTTATTTCTTCTACACCCACCAACATATAAATGGGGCTCTGGTCACTGAGATCGTAGAAGAGGATTGTCTGTGGGAATGGGAAGATGAAAAGGACATTGGTTTTTTTTTGTTATTTAAGTAGAATTTAGCCCAGACTGGTAAAGAAGTGTAAGTCTACCAGAGAGCATCTCCTGTCTGACAGTGTTTCCATGCACGTAGAGCTGGACGTGGCTCAGCCCTTTGTGTAGACATGGACACAACATGGTTAAAAATAATTTTAGTATCTCACAGCACTGCTAAAACCCCTTGCTCTTAAAGAGTAAAGCCATATTTAGTGAACTGGGAGGTAACCCCTGCTTGTTAATTCCTTTTTCTCAGTATCTCTCATTGCAAATAAAACCCAAGAGAGGTCCTTCAAAATTCCCAGGGCAGCACCATTCATATCTTAAGAAATTGTCACTGTCAAAAGAAATATACACCAATTAAAAATAATCCAACCCAAAGATGAATTAACGAGTCCTAAAGGTAGGGTGGATGTGCTTGAAGCTCATTGCAATAAATGCAGTTTATCATGGTTACTTGGCTTTCTGTGGAACAGGTGTGTTCATTTTTTACTCTTATAATGGATTTATGTGAAATCGCATCTTGACATAATATCTAAATTTTAGTTAAAAATTTACTTAAATTTTAGTTAAAATCTAAGTCAAATATTAAATTTAAGCCAAATACTAAAATATGAGCTGAGACCAAATTAAATGTTTGGGGTTTTTTTTAAGATACTTTAGGAAATCATCTCATTATATAAATTTATCATAGTATTATTTGCAGTATAGAAAATATTTAAATACACAGAATAAATGCATTCTCCATGATAAAATTAAGTTATTTCAGAGGTGAATTTGGCCCAGCAGGGATCAATTTTTACCTGACACAATCAGAATATCAGAAGACTTTTTTTAGCAGCATTCATCTCATAAATGGACAGCTTTGTTATGTAGGATTTATAATCACTTTGCACATTTCATATATATGGCACAAAAGATCCAAATGCAGCATTTCCTTTGATAGCCTTTTATGCCTGCCATGAATTCTCTATCACATCTTGTTAGGAAAATTTATCTTCTGTGCTAGATTTTCAAATTGCATTTAAAATACACACAGACACCAAATGTGTGTCACACTTAAAGACAATTACAATAATTTTGAACAATAATTGAGGGTATTTCAGGATGTTTAGGCTGGAATTAGCCCTTTTCCTAAGGGCAGCATTGCTTTGCCCTGTGCAAGTAAGGGGCACAGCAGAGCCCCAAAGCAATGCAGTGGATGCACTGATTGTGTTTTAAAGTGGATTTTAAATGATGTGGGGAGTTCTGGGGAGAGGGAGGGACATCAATTTGACAGGTGCCATCCTCTGGTCACCAAATTCTCACAGTCCTCCTGGTCCCTGCACCCACCTGTGTCCCCCTGCATCCTCCAGCATCACAGGGCCTGGCTGGAAAGCCCAGGGCAGGCAGGACATCTTTCTCCTCCTGCCTGGGAGGAGCATTTCCCCAACAGCCCCTGACATCCTTTCCCACCCAGATGTGTTGAGAAATGGGAAGGAATAGAAAAATCACTTGATGGGTAAATAGATACCCAACCTCAGTGCCACAGACAAATGCAGTCACTCCTCCAAAAGCTCTTTAGGGACTGCCAGGTGTAAAAAGGACCAGCCTTAGTCCCCTGTGGAGGGAATCTCACCCTGGTAAGAGCAGGGAGAAGGGAGGGTGGTGTGGGCAGCACCTGCCCACAGGTGAGCCCTGCATCCCGTCCCTCCCCTGCTGCCAGCACTATCTCCTTCCAAAGGCAGCATAGCTCCAGGCAAATCTGCTCTGCAGATTGTTTCCATCCTGTGCTCCCCATGGTTCTGGCTCTGTCTGTGCCTTGTAGATAGAGTAACTTTGCAGCTTGTAAAGATTTGTTTGGTCTCTCACCCCCTCCCCCTACTCCCTCCTTAAATCGGTGATTTTGTGCTGCAGGTACTGGGGAGTGCAGTGTCTGTGCCAGATCCTCCTGCAGGGCTCAAGATGAGACCCCATCCTCCTGATGGTGAGCTCTTACAAAGGATCAGGCCATACAAAGGCAAAGGGAAGCCCAGACATCCTGCATATTCCTTGTGCTCACCACAGAGGGACCCTGCTGAGATAGAGAGCGAGACGCAGAAACAGCCAGTACCTGGCTGGCACCTCCACACATTACCATTGCAGAAATGTTTACTAACAATAAATAGCAATAATGAGGTTTTATTACTTCCTGACTCCTAGTTTTACCTGCAGTCCCCCAAGAAATAAGCCATGTTTCTTGGAAGAGCTCCAGTGGGGAACCTGGTGCAGCTGCTGCACACAGGGTCCCTGGAGCCCATTACCTGCTGTACCAACCTCTGCAGAGGCTCCAGCTGAGCACAGCCTCTACTCTCATCCATCCATTTTCCAACTTCTCACGCTCCAGCTGTCTGAAAAGGAGCTGAAAAAAATCCCATCTCGCTCTCTCCCACCACCCACAGCACAGCAGCTGTAGTTCCCTGTGGTCCCCGTGCTCAGAGAACAGACTGAACTTACAGTCTAAAACCATTTTGTGAAAAGCCAGGCTGCTCCCCCACTCTCTGAAAAACTAATTTTTTTTTTTTTTCAGTTTTTCCTGCGTGACTTCTCCCACTTTTTTTCCCCCCAAACATGCAATCCTGAAAAATGTGCATTTCTGTGCTATGACAAGCGATCCCTTGCCCAGCCTGTGAAGGAATGGACACCAAGAGGTTGATTTGGGGTTGTTTTTTAGAAAACCTCCTCTCACATCCATCTCCTGGTAACCAGATCCATGTGCATTTCCCCTAGTTCCTCTCCAGCAGGACTTCTGCTGGCAGACTCTTGGAACTGGGCTTTGGTCCACTGTCTTGGACTGACAGGCCATCCAAGCATGCCTGAGTTTCAGAAGGAATTTCAGCAAACAACTACAAGTAAGGAAACAAATCCTTTCTTCCTGCAGCAGACAGGGAATGTAAAAGATCGAGGACTGCAGCTCTCCAGCTGATACCTTGTTATGCCAAGTTGGAGCAAAGAGTAAATTTCTTACAGCCGAGTTATAAACCCCCTGAAAATAGGTTTTATTATGGAAATGCAAACACAACCATGGCTATAGCAACATGAAAGGCTCTGCTATAATAATGCTTAGATCCAACTCTTTGTGCACAATTGGCATAGAAAAGTATTTGATTTTTGTCGGTTTTTTGCTGGTACATGTCAGTGTCACTTCACAGTTGGTCTCAGTTTATAACAAAATGCATAAAAATTGTTGGTAATCCTCATTTATAGCTGGGGTCTGAGAAGCACCATCTCAGACATTACTTTACCTATCAAACATGGCTAAAACAGCTATTGACATTTGGAACCACTATTCCTGGAAGAGAAGATGTGATGTTCACAGTTACCAAAGCAGAATGTCTACTGAGTTTAGTCCCTCATGTTGTAAAGCATTAGGCTGACTGAGCAAGCCTTGATAATCAGTTTGTTTCAGACAAGAAGGGAAAAAAAGAGAGGAGAAGGGGAGAAAATCGTGAAGGGAATCAGTCTGAGACACTCTGCTTTGCTGTAAATTCAAATGCTCTGCATATTTTCAGAATCCTGAGATTTCCCTAAAAAATATCCTCATGTTTATGTTTCTGTTTTTCAGTTAAAAAAAAGAAGGAAAAGAAGTAGAGGTGTTTGATTGTGCTCCTACTGTTTCCACCATTTAAAGAAAGTTAGGCTCTTATGGAAGTTGTGGCTTATGCTTTGGGGGTGGGGGGAAACAATCCAAAATATCCTGCAAATCACAAGAAAAAAACATCTCCTCTCAAAAAATTTCAGCACTTTTTTAGAGTCATCCTGCCCTAAAATCTCCAAATGTAGCAAATCTCATTTCTGTGGATGGAAAGTGCTTTCAAAGGGCCGTGCTTTGCTTGAATTACTGAAATGCCCGAGTTCTGCTCAGCTCAGTGCATTAGCCCCACTGTGGAGCAAGGTTTCCACTATTCTGCCACAGCTTCACCTTGAAACAATCCCTCACCTGTTAGGAAAGCAGTTTTAGTGATCAGCAGCATGAATCTCTATTTCACAGGGTCAGCCACATCCTTGGCACTCAGACATCCTTCCCCCCATTGCTCTGTAGCAAATTTGTTTTGATTTCCACGATCCTGGCACCTCAATTCACTAAGCATCAGCATTCCAAATATAGTTAAGATAATAGAATGCTTGGTAACTTTTGTTTGTCCTTAATCTGAATATCCCTAACACTCAATGGGTTGATTAATGATTACATATAAAATAAATAAATTTGTATGGCCACTTTACAGATGAGGTAGTTTGGGAAGTCAAGGGAAAAAAGAGGGAACATATTTTGAAAATGAAAAAAAAAGAAAAAATAAAGAAAAAAATGTACCCTTTTAAGATTTAAAAAATATTTCTCTCTTTTTCTTCCCCCCATACACCTCAGGATGTGTCTCCAGCTGGAGAAAGCCAAGCAAGTGCCATGTGTTTGTAATACACATATAACTGTATTGGCTCTTCTGCTGCTATTGTGGAGCTCTTGGAGATACTCTGTGTAAAATATAAACCTCTATAAAGGAACATAAAGTTTAAATGTAAACTTTGTGGTGAGATCATGTTGCCCAGGCCAATTTGGATTGCTTTTTCATTTTGATGCTCTGCTTCCAAAAGAGCTATCGAACAACAACTACTAAATTTTATCCAGTTTTTAAAACTTCACATCATATTTATGGTATTATTACCTTGCATATATTCTGGCTGGACCAAGAGGTAACATTGCTTTTGTTTCCTGATTGGAGAGAGAAAAACTAAGGCTTCCCATTTTCAGAAAGGAAAAGCCTTTAAGGGTAGGAGATGTGCAGCCATAATGAAGTTAAAAATTGGGATTTGCCTCTGGTGGGCATCTGGCCCTCAACCAGTCTCACTCAAAGCTATTTACAGAGGCTTAGAGGAATTTCCAGCAGTCTTTTCACACATAGATAGTTTGTAATAGTTTGTTGTTTGGGATCCTGGATTGTGTATTCATCAGTTTCCAATGATTTGTTGTGACAGTACTTTAAGGACTCATGAGTGATACTCTGCAGGCAACTAAATGAATAGCATATTGCCATGAGCAAAGGTATTTTTACTGTTCTTCTGCTGACTTTTATGTTTACTTTACAGCTGTGTTATTTAATATGCAGATACTTTCTTAGTATTATTTTTTAATTGGAATAACTGGTTCTGTCAGTTTTTGTACCCTCCCAAAGGGAGGTAGTAATGTGGAGCCTAAGAGGGAACAACATTTTATTTGGTGTTGGAAATTTTGTCTGTTCATGATCTGCTGGGATTTGTCTCTTACAGACTTGCTTGGATTTTTTTAGCTTTCCATTATTTCATTTCAATGGTGAAGCAATTAATATTTGTCTGAAAACTTTCCACCAATATTGTCCTTTTATTTTATTCCTAGCATTTTCTAGACACTCAGCCAGTCTGTTTCCTGATTTTTTTATAGTCTAGTTTATTGCTACTTGCCTAAGAATCTGTCATTTTTTTCTGATGCTTATTGGTGGCTGATAATTTTTAATTTATTGCCACTTCCTTGTTTTTCCATCATATTTGTTGACGTAGTTATGGCTGGAGTTACATGCACACAACCAGTAAGGCAATTAGGGAATACTTTGTATTTTGGCTAACCAAAAAAGTCCCTACAAATGATTAATAGATGAAACACAGAAAGTGTAGCATTTCAAAGTTGCCAAAACGTGGAATATTTTACAATTCAGCAGAGTCATCTGTTTAACAGCCCCTGTTTTGTTTTGTGTATTACTCTCCCATACATATGCTTTTGGTTTTGAATCTTTATTGGTTTTGTCCTTTATTTCCACTCTTTCCTTAGTACAGACACATAGGAAATCATAACTGAAATAATATTCATAGTTTGGTGTATGGTGTGAATAGAAGCAAATACTCTCTGCTTCCATCTGAGCAGCAGACCAGGAAAGAAAAAAAAAATTAATAAATTTGTATCAGACCTGGTGCAGTGATGTTTAAAATGGAGGCACAATCAAATCTTTATCATTTTTAATAAAAGGAATAGGTTAGGCCTGGGTAGAAAAAAACAAATGCAACTAGCTGGAATATTCTTGCAGTGAATTATTATCAAATCCTTGGAGCTGTTTAGCCCTTTACATTGTCAGGTAAACCTCCCCATGGGATTTGAAGCTGTATTTATTGATTTTTTTATTAAAAAATACATTTGAAATTTTGAAAAAGACAGATCAAAATCTGGTTTATGCAGAGTATTAAATTTATACTGTTGAAGGTGGAATTAAAATCTGGGCCATCATTTGTAAGCCCTAAAACATTTTTGGCACTTTTGGTGAAAGCACAGAATGACTGTTTAAAATCAATTTCTTTTTAACCTCGTCTCTGTATGTCATCAGTTAAAAATATCCACCAGCACTATTAATGGCTAAGGGAAATGGGTATTTCAAGGCTTTATTTCAGTGGGGTGGGGGTAGATTGTGAGTGAAAATTATAAAAACTGTGCTTTCAAACCTGGAAAAAAACCTGCAATTAGTGTGTTTGGGGTTTTTCAATCCTATTTGAAAGGAAAAACTGTACCCATGGAAAAAATATACAAATATGCATAAGAATTAATTGCATCAACTGTATAGCAAAAAATCACCTGTCAATGCACTGCAATGGGCAATATCCTGAACTATGAAACTATTTAATTAGCTTCAAAACTAGCAAATAAAATTTGCACTCCATGGGGTAACAAATGCTCACTGTGTCAATGAGTGCAAAGGAGAACTGAGGTAGTTTGTGAAACCTCTTGCTTGGCTCTTGATAACTTTAATCACTTGTGTTTTTCCTGAATCCACAGCCCATGGAGTCATGTGATTATGGGAGACTTCTCAGTTTGATTCAGAGTTAACTTCCTTTGCATCCAGCTAAGCTGGAATTTTGAACATTAAAAGCCTCAAGCACATAAAAATAAAAAATTCCTGAAATTTTTACTGAAAAAAAAATTAACAAATGAAGGACCTGACACATAATGCTCACAGTCCAAAGGAGAGCACTCTTTAAACCCATGGTATGTTCTTACTCATCTGACCCAGAAAGCATCAAACAACCCAAACCACTTAAAAAAATCTTGAAATAGGATCTTATGTCAGGCAGTTTCACCCAGAACTCTGGATATGGAATGGGGTAGGACAGGCCCTGAGCTTTTCAGAATTGGAAAGCAGGCATGCATAATTCTGGTTGGCCTTTTGTATTTGTTTCTCTAGGAAAAAAAAAAAAAAAAAAAGTCCTACAAAATCCTGTTTCAAGGCAGCTGAGCAGACTTGACCATCTTTCTCGAACCTCCTGCTTTTATTTAAAAAAATAAAACAAAAAAACCCTCCCCAACCTGAACTCTTCCAAGCTCCCTAAGGAAATTAACTACAAAAAACTATGTTAATGGAACATTAAAGTTGTAATGTAAAACCATAAAAGTCAGGAAATTCAAAGTTAGCTCTCCCATGGTACCCCTAAGTCTGTCACCTCATGCACATGCACCGGGATAGGAGGCTCAGAAATGAACAATTGGGCTAAATACGAGTACCTTGCTAACTGCTCAGGTATTTTATTTATTCCTTTTATATGAGGCTCTTTTGTTGCTGGTCACCCTGCACTGCTGCAGGTTGTGCTCAGCATGGGGCAGGTCAGAGATCAGCATCCCTGTGCAGGCAGAGGCACACAGGGCTTGTCTGAGCCCAAACCCAGCCGAGGTGCACAAATTCGGATTTCTTTTATCTGCAACTTTAGCGTGAGGTTAGTTAATCTTAAGCAGCAGCCATACAAAAGCTGCAGTTTTGTTTGGGCAGCAGATCAAGTTCTTCATAGAAATATTTTAGAAGGGGAAAAAAAAATAGGAAAATGAGAGGAGGAGGAACTGGAGCAGCTGTGTGCGAGCGATGGCAGATACCTTATTCTGTGATTCTGTAAAAATAATATTCTAGAGATAGCATTTATGAGGGGGATTTATAGGACAATTTTGCAGCCCACATGTGTATAAGAGTCACCAAAGCAATTCATATCAAGCAAAGAGGGCAACACATTTCTGCAAAGCAATTTTAACAAATATCCTTCCCGATATGCAATATATATATTTATATAATCGAAGATGTGCACACAATAAACCCAGCAGATTGGTATCTCTCCCCAGCTCCACCTTTTGACACCCTCCCCAGCCTCAAGTATGAACAATGAGCTGCCACTCAATAAGCACAACTGACCGGAAGAATCAAAACAATTCTTGGAAAAAAAATTAGGTTATCATTCATTAGCTCTCTATCATTTGGCCACCAGTAGGCTGCAGGATATGAGGGCCATTTAATTAGGCCCTGCACTACTCTCTGGTGTGAAAAAGGCTCTCAAAAGCTTTGATTCCCCACAGCTTCACAGCAGGAAGTTGTTGGCGATAATTGACACAGGATTTCCTTGTTAACCAGCAGCAGACATGCTGGATTAAAGCGACAGAGATCTAGAGAAGAAAGTGAAAAGAGATAAGAAGCTCGGAAAGACTTCTGCTTATTTTGCACTTGAGGATGATGAGCAAATAGCAATAACAAACTGGAGTGCTGCTCCCTGTGAGTAAGGCCTCCACTTATCAGACCCATTTCAGCTTGGCTGATCAAAGATTGACTTCCCTTAAAATAACATAGGCCTGGGGTTTGTTAGTTTATTAAGCTGCAGGTTTTATGAATTATCGCAGTTTTTAAGATGGATTGCAGTTTATGTGAAGGAGTAGAGGATTATCAGGTTTTCATCTAAACAATTATAAAATATCACAGCTGAAAGCTTACTTGCAAATGACATCATTTTCTTCTGCAAACTAAACAGGTCATTGTGTGCTTTCGTGTAAGCATTTCCAGCAAGTGCACACATACAGTAAAATTAACTCTGCAGCAGAGATGATAGCCCAGTAAAATCTGTATTTTAACTTCCAAAGTGCATGAAAGCCCCACATTCCCTTATGCTGGTGCAAAGGTAATTGTATTTAATTTTTGACTGGGACCTTTTAGGTCTAGTTATGTTAAAGAAAGGAAAGAGAGAAACAGCCTATTGAAATCTTTCCTTAAATGTGGTCGTGATAAATGGCACTGAAACAGATCCACATGAGTATAGTTAAATGAAATGTCCACTTTAGAGCAGAAACAATTATTGGATATCACTTAATAACTTAACCTTACAACAGCACATGTGGCATTAATAAAGGACTGAGAGTAATAAAAGCTACTACTCCTCCTATGCTGAGTGCAGGCAGGAGTTGTGCATGGACAGGAGCCAGGGAAAGCCAGGATGCAGGCAAGGACAGAGGACAAGGCACAGGTAAAGGGCCAGCAGTGGGGCTGGGGGGGTGGAAAGGGACAGGCAGGTGCAGCAGGGGATGGGACACAGGCAGGCAATCTACACACTGCATATCAGGAAGGATATTCTTTATCCTGAGCCATAACCACAACCCTTTGCTAGCTACTGACCACCTGTGAGCTCCCTCCCCACAGCTGAGCCCCATCCTTTGAGGGGAACTGCACAGCCCAGGGTCACCAGTGGGGTTACCACAAACCCCAAATAAATTCCCAGGGTGTGTTCCCTCTGCTGGGAAAGGGGAGGGGTTGTGTGAGTGCTGCTACATCCAGGATCCTGCAGCTCAACTGTGCAAAACCTGGAAATCTCTGCAGGATGGAGAGATCCTGGATAAAGTGTCCACGGGGGGTACATGCTCTCCTCTGTGCTACCAATATCCTTTTCAGCCAGGACAACCACTGGTAAATTACCATGTGTTTCAACCAAGATGACACAGCACTGATTCCAGGGGCACTGCAAACAGAGAAGGTTTTTAAGTTCAGTTTTACATATGGAGGGTCTGCTGGATGAGGGATCCATGCAGTAACAGAATTTTTTTCTGTGGCAAATGGAGGTCTCATGCACTTCCTCTGCATTTCTACTGTGATACCTAACACACACACTAATTAATTTACTGTTAGACAATTAAAATAAATAATGTTTCTTCTCATTCATCATAATTTCTATCTTACATTGTCAAGCATCTTTAGAGCCTGATACAAATCTCACTGTAATCATTGTTGGCTTCATGTTGACTCAAGTGGGTTCTGTACCCTATTGCTCTGTCCTATCACCAAAAACGTGCTTAAGAAAGGAAAATGATTCTCTGGTTCAGTATTTCAGGGTCCTTACTCTGCCCAGATCAGGGGCAATTGTTAAAAAGCCACACCCCCTCAATGCAGGACTGGACCCTTGTGAAGGATTTGCACCATAACATGTTGAGCTGTAGTTGTTATGTTTTTGTTTTGAAATATAGAATGTCATCACAATTTGAAAAATTCAGTTTTGCACATTTTGAAGGGATAAATATTGATTTAGCAAATTTCTTGCTATTTTAAATATTTCTTGTTATTGATAGTTCTCACAGTTTTTAATGGTGAAGAACAGAATTTAATTACAATTAAACTTCTCTGAGTTCCTTCCGCTGTGTATTTTTTTTTTCAAAATTAGCACTATTGCCATGGACTTATAAACAGACTAATAAATATTTTTTACAAGTATTTTAAACAAAGAATCTATTCTGTTTCACTTTTGATGCAGCAAATTGAGATTTGTGGTCAACTAGTAACCAGCACCATGGACTAATCCACCTTAAGGCTAGCAAAAGGGTTTGTTAATTTTCCTGGGAAATAAGGTTTCTTTAATTCACATATCTACATATGGTAGATATGATTCTTTCATTTGCTATGGCATTTGATAAAATCCTACTTTTATAAATGATGCATCTGCTTTTAATGTTTTAAATCCTGTGATTGAACAGACAAATCTTCCCCCTTGTCTTGTTTTTTATTTAATATTTAAAAGGCCTTACTGCCTTAAAACATACATCAAGAAACATTGTAATAGAGAAATACACTTTTAAGACAAAGTGACAGATTTACATATCTGTGTGATGTGACTCTCTTGACAACCAATAAATGTATTATATTGATGAAGTGAATATGTTCTCTATCTGGTCATTTTCAACTGGAAACTAATAACCAGCATCACCATATCAGGCATGCAATAACCTGGGTTAAAACTAGGTTCATCAAATAAATCACTCAGGAATTTTTCTATTTCTTTCCCAAGACACGTTGCACATCTGCTTAGTGAAAGGAGGAAAGAAGCAATATTTCTTTGATCAAAGTCTTTTTTAATATCCTTGTATCTGTCCTTTGGGAATGCTATCTCTGGACTTTGGCTGGGCAGAGAAGCTCAGCATCTCCTGGAAGGTGCTAAGCACCCTTTTACTGCCCTCCACTGCAGCAGGAATATTCTGTTCCTTGCAAGATAGGGCTCCTCCAGAACATTTGCTGATGCTACATTATTTCCTAATGATCCAGGAAATGACATAAATTCAGGATCTCTGCAAGCAAAACACAAGGTGTTTTTAATGAGTCCCAGTTTATATCAACAGCTTTCAGGGGGAATAAAAAATAATAAAAAATTCTTAGGCTGAAAAGAATACTGTATTAAATTTACCCCAAGCCTCTATCTCATAGACATGAAACACCTATACATATGTAGAGATCTCGAAGAAACACTTTGAAAAGCTAGGTTGTGCTTTTAACTTTTTTATAAAGTCTTATTAATATCATTTAGAGTAGCCATGTGGCTGCCTTCCTGCCTGGCCTCTTTTACTGTAGGCTTGGCAGTTGTTACCCCAAGCACCACACATGTGTGGATGGAGCTGAGGTGGGCAGGGTCCATTCCACCAAGGCACCTGGGTTTTGTCATATTTCAAACTGGCAACCCTAATGCCTCTTCTCACGGGACACAAATCCTGTAGGAAATTCCCAGAGTCGAGCCAAAGCCTGGCCTGGCACAGGAAAACCAGGGGTTTTTTTCTTTATTTCAGGTGAGGGTGATTGCAGAAGTGTATATTCCATGGGGGATTTTTAACGTGATTCCATTTCTGCTGGAGCCACTGAGAGTTGGGGCAGGACTTGAGGATTTGCAGGATCAAAGTGTGAAAGTGCAGCCCCCTCCCACAGCTCCAGCTTTTCCTTGCCTGGGGGGTAGCTGATATCCACAGCTGCCCTGGTTTCAGGTCAGGAATATGATGAAAACAGGCAGTGAAGCTGGTGAAGGGTCTGGTGAATACCTGAGAGGAGCCTGGGGGATCTGGGGGTGTGTGGTGTGGAGAACAGGATGCTCAGAGGGGACATCACTGCTCCCTGCAGCTCCCTGGCAGGAGGGTGGAGTGAGATGGTGTTGGTCTTTTCTGCCATGTCTCAGGTGAAAAAATGGCCTGAAGTTGCCTCAAGGAAGGTTCAGATTCAATATCACAAAAAAAAAAATTTGCTGAACGAGTGTTAAACATTGGGTTGCCCAGGGTGGTGGTGGAATTACTGTCTCTGGAAAAGTTCAAGAGCCATCTGGATGGGGTACTTGGAGATTTGGTTCAGGGCTGGTGGTGGTGCTGCTGGGTTTTGACAGATGGGCTAAGTGATTGTGAAAGTCTCCTCCAACCTTTGTGGTCCTGTGATAATACAGAGAGGGAAACTGGGAGCAACATTGCTTTTCTTTATCCAGCTTGCTAGCTGGTAAAGGTAGCAGAGAAGGAGCTGGGAGTGCCTCAAAGAACCTTTTGGCTTCCTGGTGAATCCCAGACCACAGTCCCCCCAGGAGACTGATGCCCTCCAGCTCTCCATGCTGCCATGGAGAGGCAAAGCCATGCAGGAAGCACAGGTCAGCTCTGCTGGAGTCTCCTGGGCTCCTACAATCTATTTTCCTTTTTACTGTGGGGCAGAATGGGTCAAGTGCAAGCCAAAAAAAAAATAATGGATAGGAGTTGGTTCCACAGGCCTAAGGCCAAATGCTCAAATAAGTTTTTAATTAGACAGAATGGGCTTGGCATCATTTTCTTGCTGCTCCCTAGGTGCTACCTGAGAATCAGGTCTCATTCAAATTACACTGAGATGTGTTACAGGCCCCACACTGCATTTCTGGGTGGGGCCTGGGCCATAAAGTTACCCCACACTTTTCATTGTAAAGTTTTATTTTGTCCACGTTGCATGTCTTACTTGGGCTTGGATTTTTGGGTAAGACTATGGTACAAAACATTCAACAGGGGTTTCTTTCTATAGTAAAGGATGTGTCTCCTATGCCCACTCAGCTTTGGCATAACTGTAAACTTCTAAGATATTGCTTAGAGTCTCGTTAGTAATTCAGAATTCTCCCCAGTTAGCAGCTCACATGCAGCTGGACCCTCTTATGAAATAAGGAGAATATTATAGGGAGAAGATGTTAGGGAATAGAGACAGACAGACCTTTAACCATTTTTCTGTTAGATCCTGCCTTTTATACAAATAAATAAATAAATAAATAAATAAATAAAAGTGCAAATCTACTCTGTTGGCAACAAATAGGTGGGAAACCCACATGCTAAGCTGAGTTCTCAGCCCTCTCTAAAGGCTGCCACCATAGATGGGATAACAATCTAGCAGTTCTATTTATTGTACCAGTTACAGAATTGGCAAAACATATAATCTAAAAACACTCAGTCTGTATAAGTGATAGTACATATGGGATATAAATAACACACAAGAAACAATAAAACTAAATTCATAATCCATTAAAATTCATTTACTCTGTATTTTCACTTAAACATGAAAATGATAGTTTTAATTAAATGATGGTATTTTAAAGAAGTATAATTTTCCAAATAAACTGTTACGTTACATATCCAAGGAAAAGCAGACATGAACTTCTGGAAATGTTTATTTCTTGCATTTGTATATGTGTGTTTCATGCCAGTTCACCTGAAAATGTACCACTGAAGGCAGCAGTACTCAAAGTATAAGGTTTTTGGGTGAGTAGGTTGGAGTAATTTGTGTGATACCCTCTTTACTGCCACAAACTGAAATCCAGCTTGGTGCTCACGAGATTTCCACCCCATCTAAGATCTGGAGTTAATTCCCAGTGCCACTGATTCCACAGGGCTTCTATCTTTGTGCAGGAGATAAGTGGGATTGAAAAGCTCCAGGCAACTTGACTAGGGCCCAGCAGATTTGGATTAATTTCACTCAAAGATTTTCCTTAACTGGATGTCATACAACTTTTAAAAAGTCGTTTGCCACTAAAAAAAATGTGTGCAGGATCACAGAACTAGCATGATATTTAGGAGAGAAGGAGAAAGACCCACTTATTTTGATCTGAAAGTAAAAGGTGGTTGGTTTGACATTGTGGTGAAAATACCTGTGTGCATCTGCATAAATAGGAGAATGCAGTTACCTGAGGAGTGGAAAAGTGGGAATATTTTCCCATCTGTTGATAGCAGCAGCCCATGATAGAGGCAGCTTTTGTCAGTGCTAGAGCTTAAGTTGTATTTATTAAAAACTAGTAGCTGTACTAGTAGCTTGCTTTGTTTTTTAACTCCTAAACATGAAAAGCAAATGTGAATCAACCTCTTTAAATTAAATATGAGAAACAATTACATTTTGACAGTTTAATTGCATTCTTCCTCCAACATGGCATTCTAAACAAGATACCACATGTATTTAGCATGCTGATTATATTTTTAGATTGTTTTGCAATTAAGAAAGTATCCCTAAAAGAGATAAAATAATTGGTTGACTAAATCACTATTTCTTGAGGGAACAATATTAAGAAATGAATGTTGAATGGCTATATCCATAATAATTAGCTTTTAAATCACTGCTTAAAGGTTTTAGGTTTTAGCCTTCAAAATTGTATCTGTCATTCAATTTGCTGCATATTATTAAACTTTGCTTATGTAAAAAAAAAAAAAAAAAAAAAAAAAGAGGAGAAGATCCAACTACTGCCAACAAAACAGCCTCCAGTGCAACTGACAGAATCTCATGACTCTCAATGGCAGAAAAAACCAGGCACCCAAATATTTTTATTAGCACTGTCCTAGTCTGTGTCTCTGGTGGTCACTTAGCAGTTGATGTTGAAAATAGAAGAAAGGATACTCACTTATTGCAATCACTGACTATTCAAGCTTCTCTGGAGTGGAGGGTAACCTTCACATTGCTTTTATTATTTTGCTTAAGTCACTTTCGTGATTTTTTTTTTTTATTAAAAAGAAAAGGAAGATTGAATACCAAGATGTTTCATGAGTTTCGGTCATTTTTCCTCAACACTGGATTCAAATAGGATGGTGGGATCTGAGTTTGAAAATGTGCAACCCCCATTTTTCAGGTTAAAACTACCTCTGGTTGACATTCTTCCAAAATTTCATTTTAAAAATAAATGAATCTATTTAAAAGATGCACATTGGAATCAAACTTCTGATTCTGTTGGAACAAAACTGTGTTTATAATTTTCATTTCAATCCACAAGGATCTCCCAAACATCCTCTTTTATTTTTACAAAATGTTTTTGTCTTTTCATACTGACAACAAACTAAAAAAAAAACCCTCATTTTCTTCCAGGGAAGTCAATGCAAGATTTTATTCTGAGCATATTCTATGTAAATTTGTGCAAAGCCAAGTCAGTATTCAGAGAAGACACACAGTAGGCTCATGATTCACAACAAGACCATATGGAATTTCCTGGAATTTGATTTTGAGGTATCAAATAAAATTGTATTTAAGAGGAGGAAAGTGAGAGGCTGAACTGCAGCTGAGTCTGAAGCAGCAGTGCTAAGACTTTTCAGCAGGAATATAAAGTTTGACCTGCTTGCAATGCTCTTCAAGGTGCATTGATTTCCTGCTGAGGTGGATACAAAAATATGTGGGTAGAGATGCCAGTAGTTCATGGATGAGTGATTTGTGAGGGGAAAGAGAGGTGAGCCCAGACATATGGGACAAAGTGAAGAAGACATGCTGGTGAGAGGCAGAATGCAACAATGCTGAAGGGTCTAATCAGCTGAAAATATTCCCAGTGCTGGTGCAGAGAGGGTTTGTTCCTGCAGGTTTGAGAGCAGGAACCAGAGAGGTCAGGAGAGAGAATTGGGATTGCCCAGCACACACAGCTGGAATGAGCCCACAGACATTTCAACACACCAGCTCACAGCATCACACTTTACCTATTCTTCAGTAAAAGGCCTGAGAATGCATGATCCACACTGGCTGTTGAAATAAAAGCCTTTCAGTACACTGGTGCTTTGTAATTCTATAGCTTAACTGGCAAATTCAGGGTAACAAGAGATCTTTATTTAGTGCACAAGTGCAAGGTCCTAGAGAAACAGTAGGGTAACAAGTTGTACCTCATCACCTGCAGGAGGTGATTTCAGAACTGTTTCCAAATTGGGATTTGGAAAGAAGTGGTGGCAAGGTAGAGCCATGAGCTCTTTCCACCCAGCACTGCTGAACTGTGAAAATCATGATGAAAGTCATGATAGGAGCCTGCAAGAAGGAAGAGCACCTTGTACATGCTTTTGGTTTTCCAAGGCCATCTGTGCCAGTACAGGATATTGCTTCCCCACCATCTCACCAAGTTTGAGATGATGGTTCTGTGTTTTACAGCTGACCCATCTCCTCTTTAATTCCAAGTCTGTCTCCTGATGGCAAGTTGTAAAAAACAGCTCCAACATCTCAGTGGCTGGAATTGGAACAGCTGCACCCAAATGAGTTTCAGGTAGCAGGTTTTGATGGTAGATTACCAATGGCTGAGTGAGGATGGCTTCTTCCATGCCAGCTGCTACATGGCAGCACCAGCATCTCACTCCCTTGGAGTTACAGCCTGCAAACCCCTAAATCATCCTGCACCTTGTGCTGCCCCAGCCTTGCTGCTGTTCCAGCCAGGGTACAAGGTTGCATGAGATCAGCAATGAGATCACCAAAGAATTTAGTGCAGGGATGTGGAAACTCATCCAGATAAAAGAGAAGAAACAAGAGTGTTAGATGGCCTCAGCAATCCCTTCCTCACACTGCATGACTTTTACCCACTGCAGACTCCACATTCCCACTGTTTCTGGGACTTAGTAAAATAAGTTGGCTGATGGAGGAATTTATTTCTTACAGCAAACAGCCAATATTTATAAACCAGACCACAGCACTTCAAGAGTTCTATCACCAAAATCCCCCTACAGGGTGGAGACAGGGAGGCAGCTCAGGTAAGATTTCTGTCTCTGTGCACTGCCTACAGGAAGCAGGCAATCATTTTTTTTAATAAGGTGCTTAATGCAAAGGTCTAAAGGAGGTGGGAATGAGCCTGGAGGCCAGTGGCCACCTGGAGGTGCAGGAACAGTAGGTTGATGCTTTCATGGATTTGTTCCTTTCTACTGCAGCACTAAAACTGAATTAATTTATGGATCTGTGCCATGTTCTGGGGTTCCTTCCTCAGATCTCTTCATTCAACAGCTGTGATCAAACTCAAGTCCACTGTGGAAGAAAAGGACATGGTGAACCTCTAGTTCAGGTTTAAACTTTAGACTAACAACAGGCAGTTTTTGGCACAGAGGAGAGATTTAAAATGAGCACAAATTGGTGAGCTAAAGATTGAAAAAGGGGGAAAATTATTGAGATTCAGGCCAGATATTTTGGGGAAAACACACCAAAAGTAATATCTATTCTAAGGAAAAATACTGATAAACTGTGGAATTACAGGCCAAACTCTTTCTTCTTTATCCTAACAGTCTGGAGTATGCCTTGTAGCTCATCATATTTTTGGCTTCTGGCACATATTTTATTAACTTCCATTATGTACAGAAACAAAACAGACCACTATTTTTAAAAAAATGCTGAGAGTAAAAAAAGAAATAGAATGGCATATTCAAAGAGTAATTAAAGACTCTCTTAAGAAAGTTAAAAGCTGAGAAGACTTTGAGAGACTTTTGCACACAAATATTACACAAAAATATGAAGCCATTTGCATCCACATTTGTCAGCCATGTGAATTCCCCTGAGATATAGTTTGGCTTTTCCATTTAAAGCATTACAGATACTGAGAACTGAGGACTAAAAATTTGGCTTGCTATCAAACCCAAGTTTGAGTTTAGATGATGCAGGAGAAATCAACAGTCGTACCTCCCTTAACTCATTGCAGTCTGCTCAGTTACTGTCACCAGTAGAAATTGCTTCATGTACAAAAACCCTTTAGGCCCAACACAGCCTGATAAAGATGCCTGCAAAGCTAAGAAACTGTAAAACTATCAGCAGAAGATGAATGCTGTTAGGGACAAAAACCATTCAGGAACACAGGTTTGTTTTTTATTCTGTTCTCACTGTTCCAGAGATGTGGTCTAATTTGAGAAACTTGTGGGTGACACACAGATTACAAAAAGCATGGGCATGCAATGTTACCAACTTACCAATGTTATCCTTGTGATCATGGAGTGAGACTACCAGCATGGTAAACCCTGCACTGCTGTTATCTTTTCACAGTGAGCATTTTGCCACACACACCAAGCCCTGTCTGCTCCTCAGGTGTAACATAGGCTACAGATGGTCTGGAGAGTATTCAAGAGAATCTCCAGTAACTTCAGCAAAGTCCTGTGGAAGATAAGTGTCCAAGGCAAAAGGCCTATTTTTAGAAGTCATGCAAAATGAAGGAGGACAGGGCCCAGACCTGAAAGTGTTTTAGATAAATAAAGACATGATCATAGAATTACAGAATGTTTTGGGTTGGAAGGGACCTTAAAATTCATCCAGTTCCCTGACCATGGGCAGTCATCTTTCCACTTGGACCAGGCTGATAAGAGCCATTCCAGCCTGGCCTTGAACACTTCCAGGGATGGGACATCCACAACTTCTCTTGGCAATCTGTTTCAGTGCCTCACCACCCTCACAGGGAAGAATTTCCTCCTAATAACCAATTTAAATTTACCCTCCTCCAACTTAAAACCATTCCCCCTTGTCCTATCACTGCGTGCCCTTTGCAAAAAGTCCCTGTAGAAATAAATTATCTTTCCATATAAAAATCTTCTAAAGCTCGTTTTCAGAAGAGTAATAGAGCTGCCAGTCCAACACCTGCAGGGTTGGAAATAATTTACTCAGCCTCGCCGACTTTGAGGCAGGTTCTTCGTTTGATGGATGGCCCAATTAAACATCTGTTAATCACGACGTTATCTCCAGGTGGAATCCCCACTTCTGCCATCCCCTCTCCCGGCCAGATGACACTGGGGAGCCCCCAGGAGAGCAGTGGGCAGCCCAGCAGGGCTCGGGGGGGGTGGCCATGGGGCTGTGCCTCCCTCCCCCTCCACACAACCTCCCCGTAACCTCGGGCTCCTGAACCCCCGTGTACGCTTTAGGCCTTGATAATAAAGCAACATCTGCAAACTTACAAGTGCTTTACTCGAGTTAATTGAGTAAATTGAAGCAAGCTGCGGGGCAGGGGTGATCTATGATCCCAGGTTGCGGGCCGAGAAGGGAGACAACAGATTTACTGCAAAGACAGTGGGCGGCCTTTTGTTCAGCCCCTGGTTCACGGGAAGTTTGAGGTCACGAGGGATTAAAATATCTTCAGAAACAAATGGAATAATTTGGCTAAAATATAAGGCACGCAGTGCCAGCTCATGCCAGGAAACCAGGGGTGATTTATGTGCCTTCAATCCAACACATTTTTCTGATATCTGCCCCATTAGGTTGAATTTATAGATTTTTGGGAGAATATGTATCCTCGTCTCTGCTGTTCTGACATGTTTGTGCTCTGGGGAGCAGTTCCAAGGATTGCAAAATAAATAAAAGGGTGCATTACCTTGTAGTCACAACGCTCTGTTCACATCTCAGGGGAGGAAAAAGAAAAAAAAAGGAAAACCAGAAAAAAAAAAAAAGAAACCAAACCAAACTCCCAACCTCCCATTTAACTATACTTGTTTGGGAATTACTTATTAAAAAAGACATTAAACAGGTAATGCTCTTTCTCCCATAATCTGTACAAGTCATTAAGTTTAAGCACAATTCACCACCTTGAAGCAATTGGATACATTGTAATTTGTTTTATGGTCTCGCAGATGCAAGGTATTTGCCGAGCTATAAATACATAAAAGTGGTTTATACGAGCAGCCCGTACCCTGCACGAGTCAGGCAAGGCAGAGCCTCTCCAGGTTTCCCAATTCCCAGCACACACGCACACGCACACGCGGGCTCGCGCGCTCCGTTTATTCAACTTTTTTTTTTTTTTTCATTTTTTTAAAGCCTGACTCACTTTCAGCGGGATTCACCGTCCCTTTTGTAGTTCCTCTGCTGCTTTATTAAACCCCAGATTCCTTACAAAACTGTACAGTTTTAATAACACAAATCCATAAAGCTGTCGAAATGTACGCGGCACCAGCCGCGATCGGCTGCAGCGATATCATCAGCCCTGATTAGCCAGGGCCGGTCACGCGACAAGGTTTTATTACAAGTGTCATTTACATTTTTGACAGTTTTACAAGGCTTAATGGCTTTGTATTAAATACATTGTGTTTCAAGGAAGCTGACAGATCGGGGTATCTTGTAAATACGATGCTGCGGCATTTCCTCCGCAGCGACGCGGAGGAATGAAACATCCAGCGTTTCTCTTTAAACATGGACATTTAGCCAAAAACAAAAGTTCACCCAAAGCTTAAGTCCAAATATAAAAAAAGAACAAAGAAAAAAAAATATATTTTTTGGTTTTTTTTAATATATCAAGCTACAGATGTCTTGTAACATGCTAAAAGTTTTGTAGAAAGCATTAGCAATCGCTGAAACACCTGAGGCATGTTCCCCACGGAAATTAATGAGAAAACACTCTTTGCAAAAATTTACTACAAAAACCTGATTTATTGTTTGTTTCTCTTATAAACAAAAATGCCTGGAGGCATTAAAGTATTTCTGAACTTATTTACCAAGGTGGTATCCAGTTTTAATCTCATGAGGAAATGTTTCCTAAGTTGATTGCTTCTCATATGTTTTAATTACAAATGAGGATGAAATTCACATTACCCCTGTTTCTGCTTGGATTTTAGGGTTCACTTGGGCCAAGATAGAAATGATTAGAAGAAAACATCTTTGAATGACAGTAAGTCAAAATCCAAATTAAAATGTCTACTTTTTGGTATAGAACAGTCAATTCAGAAACTAAAAGGAATCCCTCCACCTGAAAACAACGTTGATAGTCATTTTCACAGCAAAATCCCAAGCAGACTGACCTTTTCAGGCCTGTGCATCAAGTGTAAGTTTTGCCCCCCACAGAGTATCTACTTACACATGTAATAATTCTCCAACTGATTAAATTTGTGCAACCTGTAATTTACTCTATGAATTGGGTTATTAATCCCAGATGTATTTCATTCAGTGCTGTTTCTGTGCCAGTTTCTCAACAAACAGCATTAGTATCCCTTATCATTTACACACACAGGTTTTATTAGTTTGATTATATCAACTTAATAAAACTGGTACAGTCTCTTTACATTACAGCCTTTTCTTCATGTGGTGACCATGAATTTACTCATACCACTAGAAATTCTGCCATTACCAGTGGAAAGAATGCTTTTGCTGCTGCACCAGAAGACACACTAGAGATTAACTATTTGGGCTAAATAAATGGGGAGTGACAATACAGTACTCTCAAAAGAAAATCTAAAACCAGCATAAAAAAAATAGTTTACCCTGAGCCTGAAAAGATTGGTGCTGTTTATTTGTCCAGCTTGATGTGAGTAAAACACTAAAGCTATTTTAATGTTTTTTTGAGTGTAAAGTTTCTTAGAGTCTAAATTCATGAAGAAAAAGATAAACCAATGTATGATCACTTACAATCTTTGATTATATCAGGGACCACTAAAAGAGTTTTGTCTTGTTTTACCACAAGCACACACATATTAGTTTCAACTTTAGCTAGTTTCTAGAGATGATTTTGGTATGTTCTTGTATTTATTACCATTTACTTTTTAACCACATTATTGACAACTTAAAATAGGCTCAGCCATTCAATTCACCCTAATTCTGCATACACCATTTCAGTGATGTCTGTGGTCCATATCCAGATTAGCTACTGAAAAGAGAGTTCATAATGCAAAAGTGATATAGTGTCCATAGAAATTACCCCAAAATGCTGTCAAAGTACAAGAGGAAGACAGATACTTGGGACAAATCATGGTAGAGTACTTTTAGTTCCTTCCTTCCTTCCTTCCTTCCTTCCTTCCTTCCTTCCTTCCTTCCTTCCTTCCTTCCTTCCTTCCTTCCTTCCTTCCTTCCTTCCTTCCTTCCTTCCTTCCTTCCCTTCTATAAGTAGCCACAAAAAGGCTGAATGTAATTTATGTTATTCTTTAAGGCTCTCTCCTTGCACCACACACTCCATGGAACCCTGTAGAACTCATCCTCTTCCCAGGTGTCTGCTCCCCATCTCCATCCAGCCACAGGACAGCTAAATGGTTTCCAGCCCTGAATCCTTTGCTGCTGCTGTACAAAAATTACTTTGATCTGTTGCTGGTGATCTTCTCCACAGAGATCTGCCCACTGTAGAGTAGAAAGTTACTAGCAGAGGTTCTTCCAACTCAATGCCTGTGGCAGCTCCATCATTTTTAGGCTGTGATGGCGAAAGGGGCAGCCAGACTCCAAACCCTCTTGGGTGGGACCTGCAAAAACCATTTTCAGGAGGGTGTTGCTCTCCCAGTCCCACTTTCCCTGCCAGCACACTGCTGCTGGGGCTGAGGGACCCTCTGGGGGTGACACCTGAGCAGACTGTCCTTCCAGCAGTGCAGTGCCCAGAGCCAGCATCCTGAGCAGCAGGTTGTGACTGGGCTGTTCTGTATTAACGTTTGGAAATGAAAGTGAAAGCACATGTGAGACCTGCTGAACAGAACAGCAGAACTGAAGACTTAGCTGTATGCCAGAAGCCACAACCAGATAGAAATCACAGGTTAGTCAGGAAATTACTTGCATTTAATTTGGGGCCATGTCTCCTGGGAGGAGGCTGGCCTTTTCCTGTTGTGCAGCAATGTTGCCCCTGGGTATAATTTGCCTTTTTCATAAGCAAGGGTGCTATCTCCTCCTTCCTCAAAGAGACCTTTCAAAGCCAGCTGAGGAGAATCAAATGTGGCACATTAGCAACAGGACAATGGCAAAGTCATTATAAATTGACTTCCTCACTGTGAGCTGCAGTAATCTGGATGTATTACTAGCATGATTCTGCAATAAAACCAAAGCAGCCAGTTCCTCCACTGGAATTAAAAACACCCTCTCCCTACTGACTTCAGAGGGGTAAGGAGTGCTCCCATCCTCTGGGGATGAGGTGAGGAGCCCAGCACACAAGTATTCTGCTCCTTGTGTGTGTGCCCAAGGGAAGGAGGCTCTCCAAGCTGCTGTGGACATGGCCACAGCATGCAGACTGCTCTGTGAATCTCAAAAGAAACAGCAGCAGACTCATTAGTACTTGTCATTGCTACAAACTCACTGGTACTTCCTCCCACTGCACATCTCCAGTGGGTTGCAGTAAGAGGTGGCAGCACTATTACCACAATGCTGCTTTTCTTCCCCAAAAGGAGCTGCCTCAGCGATTAAGGAGGACATCTCTGACTGCCATAATTAAGAGCTGGAGCAAAAGTTGATGTCCTGCTCTGGTTCACCAGTTTCCCAAGTGCTGCATCAGCGAGGCTGTGTGTGCCAGTGGCTCCTCAGCAGAGCCAGGGCTGGAGGAGCTGGCTTTAAAGCAGATCCTGTAAGGTAAAGCTTCTGCCAGTTTTTCCCCCTTGTATTTTTTTCCTCACACCTTCCACACAAACAATGGCAGCTTTTACAAGCATGTGTCTGACATAAAATGAGGAGTTCACTGTAAAAATAAGGTTTCATTCAAAGCAAACAGATTTTTAAAGGTGCGTTTTCTGCAGGGCAAGGAGTTTTTTAAAGTTCTTTGCTCATACTTCCAGAGAATTCATTAAAATGTTACTCTGGATCAAATGAACAAATTCTTAATATAGTTACAGGTTTTTCCTGCTTCTTAACTTACATTTGAAAATTAATGGCTGTGATCACGTATAATTACCACCTCTATTGAAGATGTTTTGGTACCACATGTGCATTCTCTATACCACTTCTTATGACCAATTATTTAATGTCAGCAACTTCATATTTTGAACTTTTTGGCAATTATTGACTCTCAGTGTCCCTTTACTCCTTTACATCAGTGTAAGGGTGAGGTACAAGCCGAGTTCATTTGCTGGAAAAGCCAAATCTCAAATTCTAATACTAATACATCCCCCTACATAAACTGTGATAAGACTCCACATGATTATCCCATTACCAAAATATGAGCAAGATTAGTCACATAGGGCTCCAAAATTAGTGACTTGCATGGCATCTGTGATGATTGTTTTTTTCTTAAGCACTGATTTTGGGCAGCAGCTCTTTCCATTCTGCACAACCTGATCCATCCAGCAGCTCAGTCTCACAGACAGAGTACATCCACCCCAAAGCACCAAGGCTCCTGTTCCTGGAACTTTTCAGAGCACCAGTAAACAACAAAATAATGAAATAAATTAAACAGAAGCAAACAAAACAAATCCACCAGTGGAACCCACTGCAACCTCCCCTGCCTTGAATGGGTTAAGGAATTCCAGTTTGGTGTAAGCCAGGATGACTATGACTTCCCCATGGCAATAAAAGCCCATGTTAAACTCAGGTCTTGCTCCCCCATGCCTCACACAACCTCATTTTCAGGTGAGATTACAGGACACTGGTGGGAGTTTTGCCACAGAGGTTGGGTAAGGTCGATGTGGTTCTGTCCCAGGGACAGAGAGATGCTCTGCCAGCACCAGCTGCAGGACCAGTCCTGCCTTGGGCTGCCAAGACCAGGCTCAGGTAGCTGGAGCCAGACTGGTTGAGAAGGAAAGTCACTCCTTATATTTCATAAGTTCTGCTTTTCACATGTGCTTGAGAAAACCTATTTACAGTATTAAAACCATGTAGACCATAAAAGCAGTTTAGTGGGCTACCAAAAGATTGGGCTAAGCCCTCATCTGATTAAAAATATCCCACAAGCTCTGAATCTATGGGGGCTGTTTAAAACAATTTTTGAAATTAGTGTCTCTTGGGGTTAAAATGTGGAGTTTTTATTTTCTTTTTTCCTTTATAATTTCTGCTCTTTTCTGACTTTGTTTTGTTTGAGGAGTGAATTAACATCTTATTGCAGACTTTACCTATGGCTTGCTTTTAGTACCATATATTGTCATTTCTCTTAAAAAATATTCTAATTTTCCTTTTATTTTCCCCTTTTGACTACAATGTGTCTAAAGGAAAGTGACTGAAAGGAGAGGTTAAGAATAGTTCCTTTTTTCAAATCTATGCTGATTGAATTAAAATGTTTGAATTTTATTGAACAGGGAAAAAGAGGTTTTTAAAAGCCTATCTGTAGCCCCCTATAAAAGCATTTTTTTTAATAAAACTTCTGTTTAAAAAGTATGTTATTAGCAGTATATCCTGTGCTGCATATTAATAAAACAATGGAATTTTGTATTTCTTTTTCTCATAAATTACATAATTCAAACCTTAAAACACCTTTAATGAACACTGACTCGGCATGTGGCACTTAATAAAACTGGGCTAAACTCGTTTTCTGCCTGACAGGCTACCAGTGGAGAATGTGCCCTACAAGTAAATGATTAAGAGGCAGAAATCTTTTCTGGACTACTATTAAACACTTCAAAGATTTTCAAAGTCAGATAAAATGAAAAGCAAATGTGTTTCACTGCCTCTCAAATACCTCAAATGTTTTAGCAGGTGCAAGCAATGAAACCTTCTGTAGTGACAGCACTTTAGGGTCTGCAAAGTGCACCCTACTGAATTATGGGAATGCAGGGCTTACTTCATAAAAATTCATGATTTTGGATGGGGAGAGATGCATGTCCTTAATACCCATCTACATATGTAGCACAGAAGGAGAGTCCCGTTGTGTCACTTGTCTTAACCCTGCTGGCACTGCAGGGCTGTTTGATGTGGGGTTTGACAGCCTTTAACCCTTGCCAGCTCTGCCTTTATTGAGCCCCAGTGTGGAGGAGCAGGCAGAGAGCCCTGTCCTCTGTGTGGTTGTGCTCCAGCAGATATTGCAGTGCACAGAGGAAAGTCCAGGAGCAGCCCCTGGGAACCTGCTTGTCCTGGCAGCAAGGCACAACTAAACCTTGTGTATCTGTTCAGCCTCCCCAGGCCTCAGTTTCCCCACTGGGAACAATGCTGGGTTTTACCTCACAGTGTATTTCTTGTACTTCATGCAAAGAAGGGCTGGATTTTTAAATGGCACTTGCAGTCTAAGACAACTGAGGAAATTTCTTTAGTATTAATTTCCCTGGCATATAGAAGAAAGTCTACACATATTAAATAGTTGTTGCTGCTTTGAACTTTCTCTTCTAGAAAACTGTAAATGAAAGTGGGGCTTATAAAAGCAAAGATAGGTACCATCTGGGCAGGTGCTGGTAACTGCTCTCAGGCTCTGCCAATTTACCAGACCATATACCTCAATCTCAGGCTGTAACTGCTTGGACTTGGATTCAGGAGGACTTTATCAGATGGTTGAATGGGTTTTGAGAGCAGGACCAATAGCCTCTTTCTGGGGCAAGTTTGCTCCATTTCCTCTGATTGTGCTTTGCTTTAACATTTAACTGAGAAATATTTTGTTGAGGATTAATAAATGACCAACACAAACCAAACATGCCACAGACCAGGATGTTATGGGCTACCCTTAGTCAGAGAAAATGCAGGACAAAGTGGTAGAATGGTTTTTAAGCAAACTATTGTGAAATTCAGCCATGATTCTGTATTTGTCAGAAGCTGCTGGGAACCAGTATTTTATACATTTTTAAATATACTCTAAATGCATTTTATTTACCTGCACCCTTAAAGGGACTGTGTAGCTGGTGCATCACATTTTCCTGGGCTATTGAGAGGATATTTCTCTGCCTGGATCTCCAAACTTTGCTGCCTGTTGCAGATTTAATAAAATCTCATTATCCTGCTACTCAGCATCCTTGGAAAGTATTTACCTTTGTGTCAAAGTGCTAAGTGAAGTGTCCAGCATTTCCTCCCTGATGAATAACAACATGCATGATTAACTTTAAAGCCCCACCAACAAAACTACATGCGGAGAATTACACTTACCAAAGTGTCATGGTGGAAATTTTGCATGGCCAACAGCTTGAAATTCAGTGCTTTGTTTCCCAGCTACTGCAGCTTCACTTCCACACCAATATCTGACTTCCTATGGGTAGAGGGAGTGATGGCAATTCTGCTAGGATGTCTACATGGGAGTGCATAAATGGGAGGATGTGCAGTAAAATCGTGTTGTGAGCACAAATGTATTTAGCTGTGCAATAACAGAGCCACACAAATGATCCCATATTAAAATAAATTCACAGAGCCTGACATTATGGAAGCTGAGAACAAATGTTTAGCCATGTAATCCATAAAGAAAATTCTTATAATATATAAAATAATCCAGATCAACTGAGAATATTTATGGGCCAGCCTTGCAGCTGGTGTAAATCAGCATAGCTCCACTGAAGTTGGGGGAGCGACACCAGTTTTAGGCATATGAAGGTTTGGCACCCAAGTAATTTGGATTTTCAGCAAGAAAACCCAGAGCTACTTATCCTGTGGATTTGATGATTGAACCTCTTTTTAAAAGGCTGTATTTTGAAAATTTGAATCAAGAAAATCGTATATTACATTATAGGTTTTGAACAGCTTTTGCTGGCTGTGGAAACTTTAATTCATCACAGTTGGCACTAAGCATTATCTGAGATAGTGTAATGGAAACTTTTAAGGACTGATGAGGTTTTTAACATTTTACATGTGTATTTATCCTTTCTATTTTTTAATATATGAGCAGGATTGTAGGGCATTGGACTCTGACCCATATTCCATTACATTCAGGAACAGTCTTTTCATTGGTGTCCAAGAGCTCTGGGTTATTCTGTTGGTCAGCCAGACATACATGTCTATCTCATGTATTGTCTATATTTATTTTGTGAGATGGGAAAAATTAACATGCCTACCATTTACTGAGATGTTTGCACATGCACATTACATCACACATTTAAATAAATACAGATGCATTTATTCCAGCATGTGGATATCCAGACGTCTGTTCTTGCCTGGCATACATCTGGATTACTTAAGCATACGATTTCCACTTGTTTATAACTCCTTTCTTTCTGAACCAATTTTTTTTCCAACTTATCCAAGCCCACATTTCTCACTGGAGATTACATGCCAAGTTTGAACTGTTTTCAGTTACCCTAGCACAAGTTTAACATCTGAAACAATTCTTTAAGCATGCTCTAAACCAACCATATGGATTTTTACCAAACTTTCCAAAAGCTACAAAAGTATCAGCCTAAAGGAGTAATTTTTCTGGAAACTCGTAAAGGGGCTTAGAAAGGAAGTTCCTCTTTAACTATCAAGGAACACTCAACTACCAGAGACTTATTTTCAAGAAGGTCTAAAAGCCTGTTTCTGGGCAAACACATGTCTTGTGCTGTCTTCTTATGTTGGGTTGGGTAAATTCTGAGTTCAGTCCTAACATATGTAAGAACCCTGATAGCCTTATTTAAAGTTTATGTTAAAATTCTAAGTTGGAACTTGTTCCAAACATTTACCACGCTCTCAAAAAGGTCTTTCTACCTGGGAGACCCTATCAGTGAGTTCTGTGGTGTGTCCTCAAGGAGCAAGGTTGGTACACATGGGCTTCCAGTCAGGTTGAAATACAATGAGAGATCAGGTCTGCCATAGGATGAGACTGGGACTCTGGCTCTGAATTCCCTCCTTGGGTTTTTGGGCATGGCAGGTAAAAAGCAGTTTGTGTTGAGGGTTCTCTAACAGGGGAGGTGAGCAGAGGAGTGAGCAGACAAGCCTGTTACCCTAAGCCCCATCTGCTACATCCTGACAGAAGTCATGTAGACAATTTCCATTTGGTGTGTTCTTATTCTAACAAGCTTCAAGTGTTGAATTTTTTGGAACTCTCTTTCAAGATATGAGAGTCTTTTTTATCAAGTAGTAGAAATTAGGTTATCTCTGTGTGACAGCAGCAGAAAGTGCAAAGCCCTCTGGAAGCTCAGGCAGAAACACTTCATAGCCAGTCAGGGCTGCACAGCTCCTGTCTGAACAGGTCCACAGACAAAAATCTCTGGGGTTTGGGCTGCTGAGCAGGAGCAAGGGTGATACCCAATCCTGCCTTGTTGAAGAGTTCTCTGAGCTGGTGGTGTTCAAGCAAGGTAACAGCACCTGAGGGCTCTGCTCTCTGCAAAGCTTTTGCAGACTTGGTTTTGTGAGCTCTGAGTCGTCAGTATTCCCATGAGAAACTCCGCAGACAGCAAACATAATGGCAAACGTAAGCAGTATTTTAAGGACATAGGTGACAGTGAAACACTATCCTGGTTTTCCTCCCCATTTAGTCATGCTTTTCATTCCAGCCTTGCTTGCAGGTGACATGAATTTGATTATCCCAGCTACTCAACCACCCAATGAAAAACAGCAGCTCCCATCCAGAAGCAAATCAGCATGAAATCAGAGAGCTGACAGTGGTTTCTCAGAAAGTCCCTTTAATGTTACACTCTGGACTGGGTTACCTATTCAAACCAAGCTGCACTGACACATCTGACCCAACCAAGCACCACTGTGTTTGTGTCCAGCCCATCCAGCCCTTTAATGTCTTCAGATTACAGCTGTGGTGGGAGGGAAACCTGAGGTGTTTAACAAATGCTATTATTTTATAAGCTTCTGTTAAATAGTTAGACAAATATTCTGTAATCCTTCAGGCTCATCTTAGGTCAACCACATAGTTAATGAACAATGATAACAAATTAGCAAGTTGAAATTGAAGCTTTGGGGAAAATGCCCCATCTCTTCATCACACGCCTGCGTGCTCATATGCAGAGCCTGTTAAGCATTTACATTTTAGCTCAAACTTACTTGCCACACTCAAGAAAAATAAATTTGCTGCTTTTAATAAGAGGATTGAAACCAAAGGGCATTTAATCTTTTAGGATCAACAATAATATTTAAATGTTAGAATATACTAAATCTACTTATAGCAATCTCTCATTACACAAGCTGTGTTTTCTTCCCTAATGACCTGCATGTTTCAAAATACAGTGCTAGAGAAAAGTTTGTAAAAATCTGCTTTACTCTTCAAATGTTTCACAATATAAACTGCAGGCATTTCACATTTTTAATAATTCAAGCTTTAATATTATGCAAATATGTCTAAGCTGAAGCACAGAATTCCTTCATTTGGAATTAAAACACAATAGCAGAGCAGCGACTGTTTTTCTATAACCATTGTCTTTCTCACCAAAGGCTAAAATTTATGGAAAAGTATGTGAGCACCGTACTATGGAGACACCAAATAGTCTATTTCTTCCTGTACTGATTAAACAGAATACCTAGAAAATATAAATAACTGGATTTCCATGCTAGTATTGTAATGATTAGTTCTTGTTTTATACCATGCTCAAAAGAATAACAGGCATCACACAGAAGAAGAAATACAAGTCTCTGTTATGAAAAACTTATAAAAGCCCCAGTCCTACACACACAGGATGAAATTGTGCAGCTTTATTCAGGTGAATCCCCTCAAGTGCTGCCTTCCCAAAAAACCCTACATAGTAGCAGAAGCAAGAGAGAAACCTGTGGGGTCATCATTTAGGAAGGGTTTTTTTCCCCTCTTCCTTTTAAATATTTTCTTCTTCATTTCTGTCTATTGACTTGATATCTTTTTATACAGATGGGGTCATTTTTTTCCTAGAACTGTGGAGGATTTTAGCCACCAAAACTGTTGCCTGTCATCTTTCCATTGTCCAGAGACAAAGCCCTGTGAAGCCCTGGAGAAATCTAAGTGGAATATTTCTCAGTGAGGTCCTGATGCAGTAAGGTGCTTAGCATCAGATAGGACTGGGCCCTCAGACAGAACCTATTCTGTTTTTAAGTGGTCTGTGAGGGGATGCACTTTGCCTGAAATTCATTCCAGCCCAAGATTGTGAACACAGGGGACAATAGATGGATTGGTGTAAAACTATCCCAGATAACTGCTCATACATCTTCCCTCTGTCAGTGAAATTTGCCATGATGTGTTCAAAGCCAAGAGGCATTATTTGTGCTGTCCTGGATCTGTTAAGGAATGGCAGGGGGAGGACAGAGATACTTAGGGATTTAAAAGCAGAGAGAACTCTATGAAAGAGATAAAAGGAGTCAAATGCACAAACCCTATTTGAAGTCCTTAAAGCATAAGAAAAGAAAGTATTAGACTTACCACATAGGGAGAGCTGGAATTTGTGTAGCTCTGGCCCCTGTGAACTGTAGCTGCTATTTTAGGGGTGGTCTGAATGTTTGAATAGCTAGCCTGAATTCACAAAACTTTTCCCTAGTACTTACAATGCTCTTTTTTTTTTCTATAAAAGTTGACTCTTTTAACTGCTGTTGTTTTTATGAACTACATCCTAGCTGATGTATCTGTTGACATGTTAGAGAGAGGCAAGAACATTTTGGAATCTGAGAAATAGAAAGTAATGAAATGTATTTTACACTGTAGCTCTCTGCATCTAGAAGTGTTTTCTCCACCAAGCCAACACACCAGCTCTGTTTGCTAGGACAGCTATGTTTGACTAATAATTTTCTCTGCAAGTACTCTCTGTATCTTTGCTACCTCTTATCCCACATTACAGTCAAAGTTTCTTTCTATTTTTTTTCCCCATTTCCTCTCTAAGCAAAACTAAGCCCAGTGTTGATGAAGTCAGTTTTGAAAACCAATGGCTTCTGGTGAGTTTGTGCTTTGGTATCATGTATTTCTCTTTATTCATGTATTGATGTATTCTCCTTTAAAATGTCTAACATTTCAGAGATCTATTTTGATTTTGATTAATATCCACACTAAGGTCTATACCACACTATTGTTCATTTCAGGATGCCATCATTATAGATCAGGGAAGAGCCCAAAATATATTATTATTGGCTGAGCTGCTTTTCAGAGCCTTAACCCTACTATTATATAATAATAAAAATCCAGATTACTCTGTTTCCTGGACTTTGCAACATTTTGATATCTCATGATAGGGTACTGACCAAGTAAGTTGTGAGTGTTTTCTATCTCCTGTCAGCTACAAACATGTTGAAGAAAAACACTTTATTTACAATTTATGTATTGTACTGTACACAACATTGACCATGATATTGGGAAATCTGTAGAGAGGAAAATAAGAGACAAGAGAGGGTGGTTCAGACCTTTCAGATACCCCAAGGGTTTGCATCTCTCTCATCCAGTTTCCCAGTACCTCACCAGAAAAAAGAAAAAGCAGAATCTGTCTGCCACGCCTCTCAATATTTCATAGAAAAGAACCAAATTCACATGGCCCAAGAAGAAAATTCACACTGAGACCCTGCTGACAATCATCTCTCACTCACCTGTGTTACATCAATACTATAACTTTTGTATAAAGTTGAGAATAATGATATATCTTTGTGTATTGGCTGTGTAAAGTTGAGTATTCATCTCCCACAGTTGTTGGCTCAATGCTGCACACAAATTCTTCCTCAGGACTGTGAGTTTACTGCATTCTTTGCCTCAACAGAAGTTCTTCTCATAGAGAAAAATAGCAGGTGGTTTGTTTTCACTGATGGATATGGTGATTCTCTTGGATAAAATCTGTTTAATATCATCCAAAGAATGCAGTTATCCCTTGTGCTCTCAGTTCCTATTTCCACTATGCCACTGATATTGTAAATCCATGTTGTTCAGATGTTACAGATTCATACTGATTAATTCTTAACAGGGACAAAATTAAAAGCAAAAGAATTTTTTATAGTTTTTCTGGACATGAAATGGGTGCTGGGAATATAATGTCATTCCTCAATCATATAAACACCCTAAACAAAATTCTGTACATGCTGTGGTGGGCCCTACTACAAAGGAAGCAGAATGACATGATTAACTGCACATTTCATGACATAGCATGCTGGCCCTTTTCTGAGACTCAGACAACATGTTTTTATATGCATGTGTATATTTATGTGTATATATATCTATCTATAGATTATATTTGTATATTGATAATTCCACAGCACTATTTAAAAGCAATTGTGCATAAATAAAAATGATAATTCTACTGCTGGAAAATTTTCTATTAGTTTGAAGGCAGTTTGCCATATTTAGAAGATTTTGCAAAATCTTTTTTCAACATTTTTCCTCACCACCAGCATGTTCACCTTACAAGCTCTCAAAGCAATAGCCTGGGCAATAATTGTAAAAGTTCTTTTGATAGCAATGGAGTTGGCTGAGTATTTTTCTAATGCACAGATCTCTCAATAATTCAAGTGCAGGCAATTCAAGCAGAGCCAAGGGAAAGCTTTAGCTGCTTTCATCACATAGCTGAATGGATGGAAAGATGCATGGTTTCTTCATTGATATCTAAAAATATTTCATCTAGGATTCATATAAGCTATTTTTAATGATTAATCAAAGATCAAGTGATTTTTGACTAGGAATTCTATTTATTTTCCAGGAATGTGAGGTTCATAGGAAAGCCTTGATTCTAAAACTCACAATTTCATTGGGTGGCCACACTGGAATCCCAAATCTCCTCACCCAGGTGGTGTTTGTCAAGAAGCATAGCTGCAGCCACAGATGTCATCCAGCAGGAATCCAGTCCCAGTTCCAGCTCTGTTTCCTGCATTTCCCAGAGACTGTATTGTCTGGAAGTCAATGCACAGGGACAAGCAGCAAATAAACACTGTACCCAAGGAAATCTGCCACATAAGCCTTTTGAAATCAATCTCATGGTGTTTTTCTGATGTGAGTGAGTGCTGCTCAACAGGTATCACAAGTCAAGCTCGAGTCTTTGCCCTTTTAGTTTCCATGAGCAGGATCAATAAAAGGCTCTGCAAAACACTAGATTATAGGCTGAGTAGACTGGATGCAGAAGCCAAATTAACAACCTGCCATGGTGTAGAAAGCTGCAGATTTGCTCTGATGAATGGAGCTCATAGTAATTATTTTTTTTTCTCGGAGTGCGAATTGAAACATTATTGTACAACCATTAGTTTCCAGGAAAAAAATGTAATTGCTTCTAGATGCTGCTCGCTGTTTTCAAGAGCTCTTTAACCTTTAACTTTTTCAGTACAAAGGAAGCCTTGCTGTGCAGTGAATCTAACAAGACCATCATTTATAGTTGGCAGAGTTCATTAGTCAGTCGTAACAGTTTAATTATTAGCATTTTAATGCATGAGTGTTTAACTAGACAGAACAACAGTCTTTTAGGTACAGCTTGAGACTTCTCAAAAGAAAACGAACTAATTGGTGCTGTTGTTTATTCTGTGGCTCAAATTAGACAACCAAAATTCAAGAAATTTGGAGTCAGATTTTGTCACCCATTAAATTAACTTTCTATTTGATGGCCCTTTCAGTACGTTTCAGCTTTAATGAAAATATGTCTCTTTATGGGAATAAAAACTCTTTCATCTTTTGTGTCTTAAAAAAATAGTTTTGGTGAACTGGGCAAGGCCAATTTCTTCAGTTCAGCCCCTGCCTCAGATTCCTAGTTTTGCTTTGAGCTGATTTCTCTTCAAGTTATCTCTGCTTCCAGAAATGCAGGTTCAGCCATAGGACAAGTTAGTAGTTATCTGCAAATGAAAAGTTTGCAAATTACAAAATTGTCTATATTTAAAAAGACTGATGTTATGCAAAGAATAATTTTTTAAAAATTGATTAAAATGTTTTCATCAGTCCATTTTTCATTTTTTGAAAAATATTTGATAAAAACTTTCTTCTCTACAATTTAAAATAATTTTTCAGTTTGTTTTTCATTTTCTAGATTTTGCTCTTGATTTAACCCCTGTAGGAGGCCATTTTTTTTCTGCTTTTTTTTTTTTTTTTTTTTTTTATGGATTGCTGGAAATAACAGTTGTGTGGGAGCTAGAGGTCTGAAGGGGGATCTTTGGGAACAGGTTGGATTGCTTGGGAGATCAAAGGAAGAGAACTAAAAAAATGTGGATGCTTATCAGAACAGCGCTTCCGGACCCTCAAAGAATCTAATTTCTGAGTGTGGACCAAAGGAAAATATGTGAACGTGGGTTATCTTTGCTATCTTGGCATGGCAGGTTAATGGTGCTGGCAGAACATGTGCTAAGAAATGCTGCAGTGTTGTATTGTCCCATGGGAGGGATGCCACTAAACAGCACCCTGGCTCACCCTGCCTGGGGTTTTTGCAGATGTTGAGATGTTGGTCCTTTTCATCCTCTGTTACACTGTGACCAGCAAATAAGGCATGACACCATTCCCTCCTCTCATCCACCTTTGTTCTGCTTTCCCTGTGACCCTTCCTTCCTCCCCTCCCATCCTGCCTCTCCCCCTGGAGCACCAAATCCTTGGATTAAAGCGAGGCATGGACAAGAAGATAGAGCAGCATTGGTTTGCAGCATTTTGTCAGGGAAAAGGGAAGTGTGCAGATAGATTGTCTGATTATTTTTGTAAATCCTGGAATTCCAAACTGTTTTGAATTAGTGGTGCCATGCTGGTACACACCATGATGAATCTGCATGGGATCCCATGATCTGAGCATGTCTTACTCTGAGAGCAGTGAGTGGCTTCTGCAAATTAATAAATGATGGGATTACAGGAGCTGACCCTTCAGGTGCTTCTCCATAACCTGGCAGATGATGGTGCATGGCTAAAAAAGTTTTGCAGCATCTCAATGCATCTGTGGGGCGATGCTACTGGCAATTTTTTTTTTTTTTAACTTTTCCTGATAAACAGACTGTCTCTCTGCAGCATTCCTGTGTTTTCTGGATGATGAAATGTGTTGCAACAGGACTTAAGTGTCATTTAAAAACTTTCCCTTCTTACAATTTATTGCAGACAAAAGTGTTACATCATATTTACGAGGTAGAAATACCTATTCAGGTCGAGCATATAATGACACCTATCCAGTTTCACCAACAATTTATTAGAACTCATCAATTTTAGCGGGATATTTAGAATCAGAAATAAACATTTGCTGTGGAAATGCCTTTTCCCTCAGCATCTTCAGACACAATGTGTCTTTAGTCAGACAAAGGGCTTTTATTTTCAAGAAATGGTATTTCAGAGCTGGAAATGCCAGCTCCCTGGTGCTGAGACATAGTTTCTGGAAGTCTCTTCCAGATGTGAAGCTTTAAGGAATTAAGTTATATTGGGGAAGTGGATTATCCCTTGTGGAGAGTGTTTTATCACCTCGTTAGGTTTAGGAAGCCCAGGTGATAGAGAAGGGTGGGAGAAAGGAATGGGCGTACAAAATGCTTCAAATCACAAAACAACAGGGAAAGACTGTCAGATAACACACTCATACTGCTGCAAAGCCTGTCTCTGTGTTGGACTGTGATTAACATGTCATCATTTCATCAAATGAAAGGATACAGAACAAAAGGACAGAGCAAGCTGGATTGTCCCTATTCAGCACGCTGAGAGCAAATGACAGTGTTGTGATGGCAGACTGACTCCACACAACCAGCCAGCTCCCTGACAAAGGAGTGCCACCTGATCCCTTGGACCTGCATTCTTACACTATTTCTGCTGTTGTTTTTCTTGATTTCTGCTGCCACTGTCCATCTGATTATGCTTTGCCTGTGTGTGAGAGAGAGTGAGAGGGAGAGAGAGGGGGAGAGAGAGAGGGGAGAGTGTGTGTTTTGTACATATCATCAGATTTGAGCTTGCCCTCTGAGGATATCAGTGCCCTAATTAGCACATCAGTATTATGCAAAAGGTAGAAGCATTTCTGGTTCCCTTTAGTCACAGAGGGCTTGCTTATCCTACACACTCTTGTCTCAGAACAAGGGAAGTTTGTTCCTGGTGTGGCTGATTGGTGTCCCCTCCCTGTGAAAGGGACACTCGTTCCCCCTGGGAATTCCTCTTGAGCTTTCGGTGAAGTGGCAGCCTGGTTTTCTATAGCCCTATTTACATCTGTGTCATCGTTTGTTTGCTGCTGGAGTCAAGGCTACAGGTAACACAGAGAAACAGACCCCGGTGCACAAAGACTTGTAAAATAACCTGTACTGGCTGTAGTTTCTACCTGTATGCCAGGGAGGGCTGGGGGTGTTTGTGCTGGAGCTCCAGATGTTAGAACATGGATAAAAGCTTGTTAGGGTTGTAAAGCAAAGCACTCAGAAATCACAAAATGTCAAAGCTAAGGCTCACTTATAAATCCATCCTTCTTTAAGGTATGAATACCAGTGTAGGCAGCTTTTAATTACTTAGCCATGCTCTGTTTTTCCTAGATGTACATGTGAGGTAGAATAACTCTGTGTGCACATATATAGAGCTATGCAGGCTGGGAGAGCATATATTAAACCCCTATTTCTTACCCATAAATAGAGATGATCCCAAACCAAAACCCTAGCTTCAAGCTAGCTACAGACCTTAGGGAATTCAAAATCAGAATCTGGATTTGGATCTGAATTTAGTAGCTTAGGCCCATCTGCAATAAATACATACAGGATGAAATGTAGATAACTGAGATATAAGGCTATATAGACTTCAAAGTGGCTCTGATAAAATCATGATAACCACAAGAAAGAAGTGGTGTGTGATCTCAGATGAGATATCCCCAAGATGTCTATACAGCTTAATTTTCCCACATTGTGTCCTTTTATCTTCAATGGATAAAAGGTGAATTATTATTATTATAGGCAGTGGAGTAGTAACGCCTGTTATTCAGGTTGTCTAACACTTTCCATTGTTCCCCCTCTAGTCACTTCTAACTTTTGCAGACTTTAACCTTTGGAGCTGAAGTTTCCCATACTTGGTGTTTGCCTCAGGTTGAAGTTGATGTAGAATAGACATTCTGCTTTCAAGATTTCAGCAACAGTGGTGGCAATAAATCATGTCAGCATTTGCTCCTGCATTTGTAAACTGTCATTTTGAGATAGCTGGGGAGAGGACAAGGGAGCAAGGAAACAGACAACTTTAAAAGCCTGTGCCATCACACTCAGCTTATCAAAGAGTGATCGTGTTAAACCTGGAGTGACAGAAAGTCAGACAGCAGGTGGGTGGGAGATGAAGGAGGGAATGGCATTCCTCACACAGTGGCACCTGTGCCTTGCCTCTCATAAGAACAGCCCCTCCTCAATGGGGTAATCCACCTGCTTTAATATCTCTAGGACTCAGTTCTCGCATAGCAGGGCAAAAAAATAAAAGGGGTCTGAGAAATCTGCACAGCCTGAGAGCTGTCCCACATTCCCCACCCAATCAGCAGATAGGAGCTGTGCTCAGCCAGCCTGCCATGCTAGCTGATAATTATTGTTGTATTAATTGGTGCTGTTCAGACTAGACAGAATGTAAAAGATCCCACTGTGTCCAATAATTAATGTTTTTCCCTCACTGCAATGTCATTAATAAGGGGTTCCTCCAAGAAACAAGTAATTGGATGGTTCAGCTTCATTAGGGTATTTTTAGATAAGGTTTGGTCTAGAGACATATAGGAAAGCTTATTATGTTTATTTAGACTGTATTATCTATTGCTAATGTGTTATACTGATTTTGTATCTTCCACATTCTCAGGGATTGCAATGATAAAAGGAAAGCACAAATTATGATTTAAATGAACAGAAATGCTGCCTTTAATTTGGCTGTATTGAAATGATGAACAAAATGCCATCTCAAAATAAATATCACCAGTATCCTATAAATCTCCTGTTTTCTCAGAGACATGCAAAGCTATTGTTACAGGAAGACAAAAGTCAGATTTTACTAATTAGAGATGAGCGTAGTGGAGCGCTCTTGTTTTGGCAATTATCTGAGCAGCTTTGGAAACTGGAATGTGTAAATCTGGGCTTGGAAATGACTTTGAATAGAAGACTGAGGGGCTTTTTCAGGGGTATCATTTACATGGTCATGTATGACTTTATTATTCTGCAAAGATGCCTTGGGAATCTGACTCACATGAAAACTTGATATGCAAGCCAGCTACAGACCAGGATGTGGCGGATTTACACAGGAAACATATATGGCTAGTCAAAACAGCTCTGCTTTACCACAAAGGAGCTTTGCACATGCTTTGCAAGGATTTTATGTGGGAGCTTATTCCTGAACATTGCACATAGCCAGTTTTTCACAAACCAAAGTTACTCTAGTTAAATTTTTTTGGAGCAACTTAGCCAAACTGGTCCCGTTCGCAGCTGCATCCTCCTTAATCTCATCACAAGACACAGATCTCCCACTAGGAAATAATAATCCACAGTTTAGTGTCTGTATTATACTTAGTGCAAACACAAGAGACCACATTCATCCCAAAGTAATTCTCTAAATATGAGAGATCTTGTTACAACAGGGATGCACTCAGCCCAGAGGGTGCCAGATAGTGAAACGGGCTCATCACGCCGTGCTAAATAAAAGCAAAGAAAAACATCATCAGGGAAAGTACTCAGAGACTTAGATGAGTTCAGTTGATCCTAATTAAGTTATTGTGTTGGTCAGCATTTTCAGTGAGTTGTGCAAAGGATATTGAGCCAGAATCTCATCTCAAGTGTTTATAGATCTAGACCCATTCCATTAACTCCTCACTGTGGCAAATGAAAAAAGAATTTGCCTCCTCCCTCCCTGCCAGATTCATCTTTGCCAAGAATGGTGCATATTGATAGCTCTGTGCAAACTGTTGCCATCAGTACTATTTTAAAAACAAGAATTCTTGTAAACAATATGCAGGGCTTGTCCAGACAAATGTCTAAACCTGTCACAGTAAGTTCACCTCACAAAGAATTGAACGCAGCTCCAGGAAAGTCACCATGTCATAATTTTCTATCATAATGGGATGTGATTTTAGCTGTCATATTTCATTACTATAAATTGTCTTTAAAAGGCACAGAATTTCTTTTTCCTGCCCTCGGTGTCTCTGGACCCACCCCAGTCTGCTGCAGGATAGCAGAGAGGAAATCACATGTAATTCTGCTGAAGTCAGGGATGTTACACCAGCACAAATCACAGCACAATAATGTCCTCGGTGTCCCAGGCTCCTCAATAAGATTCACAAAAGTAAATTCCATTAGCATGTGTAGAAATATGTCTTTCTCATAATGATATGACTATAAACTTTTGTACTTGGGAACGGTAGCAGAGAGACCCCTTGAAAGCCAGATATTGATAGCTTGCTTTATGTTTAAAGATGTCAACAGAATACAATGGTTCTCAGCATCCCTATTAGTTATCTTTAGTAAGAGAGAAGAAGATTTAAAGTAAGGGAATGAGGTTTGCAATGTAACAAGATAAAGTCATCTCCTGCAGTCTAGAGGATTTCTTTAATCTTATTTTTAGAGAAGAGCTGAGGAGCTTTTGCAAAACCAGCTTGTTTGGATTCAGTTCCTATTTTATCTCATCCACAAAAAGTTTAGAGTTGAAGAGAGAAACAGATAAAAGTTTTGAGCAAACTGAGGTGGTTTTACATTTCACTCATCAACCGTCTTAATCTGGGTTTGCTTTTGTAAAACCAGTTTTAATCCTGATCTCTACTTATACAGTCTACCAGAACATGAGGGACGCTGCAGAATTTTGGAATTAGAAGACTTTTTTTAAAAAGTTATATTGTCTTCCAGTTTGCATCTAGAAAATTGCTGAGGAGGTTTTTTTTGGCTTTTTTTCACGGGCAATAAAAGGGGTCAGAAGGGGTCATTACTTACAGCCATAAGTAAAAATATTTCATTTAGACTCTTTCATGAGGAAATTTTCCCCAATTTAGTTTCCCCAAGGAAAATTTCAGCATTAGAAAAGGATCTCTTTTGCTTTAGAGGATTTTTTAAATATTTCAACCAATATTAATACTTTGAATCCAAACAAGGAAGGTAATTTTCCATATTCAGAAGCTAGTCTGCATTTTACTGTACAGGCCCCTGATCTTAGTTAGCAGAGAAGCTCCTCTGTATCCAGAGAGAGTTTGTCTATCCCTATGGGAGGAGTGGGGATAAGAGAGAAAATATCTTCATTTTAGTCATATAGAGTACAATTAGGAGTCTGTTTTTCCTTTTCCAAACATGATATAAAAGATTTATTACTGAAGGCCAATGCTAGGAACATCTTCTTGCATGATGGAATTAGTTATCTGCCCTGACAGAGGCAACAGTCCAAACAACAGGGGAAAAATCTCTTCAGATAAAGTTTTTATAAGTTAACAATTTCTGATTAGCATAGCAATGGTTCCTCATGAACCTGATTCCAAGCTCCCAGAGCCGTCAAAGAACTACCAAACTTCTCCATTTCTCATTAGCCATTGCAGTAGCTAAATGGAGCATGAAAGTTGATTCATTTTACTGCAGTCACTCACCATGGCCTTTGATCAAGGAAAACATTTCCCGTGCGTGTCTCCTCCTTCTCTTCGGGGAGAAACAGGTAAATCAACACTCTTCCTTCTGGATTGCCTTGCATTATCTGATTCATTCACTACTGCCAAATATTTTTGTCTTGTCTCCAAAAACTTCTGGGGAGAAACGTTGAAGTCCTGAAGGACCTCGGGCCTTTTCTGAAAGCCTGAGCATTCTTAGCATTTGTTCCTACATCTCTGAAGTTCCTGCAGGCAAAGATTTACAATCTCTGTCCTTTGCCTGATATTGTTCAACACAGAGGCTGCTGGAAGAACAAGAAAGACAGAGTGGTTTAAAATGCCAGGAGTTAGAAGGTTATGGCTCCTTGTACATCTCCCTGCTATCACATACAGCATCTCACAGATTTGTCAGAGCTCTGCTGCAAGCAGCACGTGGATTCACATCTGGAATGCACTGCCTGGCTCAGGAGAGGTGTGCTTGGGTCCCTGAGCTGCAAAGCCAGTCCTGACACCCTTCCAGAGTATCTGCATGCACACAGGCTTGGCTGGCAGGGCCAAACACAGCAGGGATGGCCAAAATCAGCTGCACCTGCGCCAGCCCCTAAGGGGGTGATCCACTTGGATCTGACCACAGGGATTCAGAACCTCCAGCCAATAATTTGCAAAGAGGAATAAAACCACAAGCACTGGTAAGAGCCATAATTCAGCAGTCTGTTTGCTTTGCAGCAAAGGGCAGTTCTCCACAAAAGAGGCACACAGTAGTTTAGGGTTCTGCCTTTTCTGCTCAAAATTCCATGCCCTTTTAATTCTTCATGAAGGTATTAGCTGCCATGCCAGCAGATTCATCCAAATGTACCAATCAAGCAAAAATTTAAAAAGCCAAAATGATTTCTCACACCAATATATTTTTAAATTATTATTCCCCTTCTTACATACTGGGGATGTTCTCTGGCATTATCCACAGGGCCTGGGTACCTGCACCAGCACAGTCCTACAGCATCCCTCATTAAGGGCTCTAAACCCCAAAAGCCTGTGTAAACAGGTTGGTCTTTTCCCCCTGCTGTGCTGAGCTCCTGTGTTACCACAAGGAAAATGCATTTTGATTACCACAGGAATAATGATTGTCCAGCATTTCCTATTGTCACAGCTTAAGCTGACAACCCTTCTATGGCTATCACCCAACCAGACTGACTGCTTTGAAAATTCATTTAAAAACAAATCCTCCGTGCCTTGGGCAATCTGGACACCAGCACCAACATTAGGAGAATGGAAAGAAACTTAGGAGGGAACATCCCTTGTGCTCACTGCCAGCCCTTGAATTTCTGGGAAGGCATTCCTACAAAAAGGGCCTCCAGTCAAGTTGGTGAATGGAAGAGCTGCCTCCAGAAAAATCAATTCTATGTGGTAAGAACCCAGTGCCTCTGTTCTGGAGGCCTTCATTCTTTGAAGACAAAAAATCAAATGAAGCTTCAAAACTTCATCTCATCTCTAAATTGTCATAAATCTTATTTGTTCTATGAAAGGAAACAGGATAGACTGAATGGGTAATCAATTGGCTGATGTGTTCTGGAAGTCCTGCAGCTTCTCAGTACAAGGAAAATCCCTTCCCATGTCTCCAGAAGGTATTTTATTTTTTACATTTCTTGGGGTCCTCACAGTTTTCACAAAGAGGGAATATCACATGCTGACAGTGGTGGAATCATTTTTATTTACACATTGCTTGATTGGAAAATGAGCCAGCTTTATTTCAAGGGGATAGGCAACACCAGAAGGAGAAAGAAAGCGGGGATAAACCCCACACTGATTGCAAACACAATAAATGATACACAGGCACACACACAAAAAGGAAATTGAAGAATGGAATCTGACCCTCCTTGAAACGTAAACTGTATACAGATTTACTTCTAAAAATGAACAGATGTTTCTGAGATTAGGGGAAACTACTGTATAAAACCTCTGCTGGGTGCCTAATATTTTAGATTCCACAGCCCATGGTTTCAAAAGTCCAAGTTTCAGAACTCTCTATTCTCTAGTAAACTATGAAATGGTCCAAAAGAGACAAACCTTCTTGCATCTCTCCAATTCCTGATTTTATATTTAGTTCCCAGCATTATCAGAGATCATTTACTGGCATGAAACCCAGTAATCTGTCATCTTGTCCTGTAAAGTTGCATAACATTATCCTTGGCAGTCCTGGAAAGAAGACAAGCCTAGATGATAAATAACACACATGTTTCCTCCAGCAAGATATGAACAGTCAAATTCTTCAGGACACATCAAACATGATTGCAGTGAATGCATGTTGCTAGACTGATAGATTTTTTTATTTTATTTTTTGAAGTATACTTGGAGTGGGGAAAAATCTATAGAAGGAAACATGCAAGATTTTACCTTTTCACCTACCTCTTGAACAGAAAAAGGTTGGAAGGCAAGGTCTTAAACTCCTTACTGACTCACGGGTAAAGAGGGTTTATAATTTTTTTTACCCATTTCACACATGTCCAGTGCCTGTGAGAGGCACTTCAGTGTAAATGTTACATCTGCTGCTCAGTTCTCAAGTACCCACTCAAGGCCATGAAAGCACTTGAAAATTTTGATCTTTTTTTAAGTGATATTCCCAAATAGAACATTATTATAGTACCCTTCAACTACAATGCCTATGTGAAAAGGTTTCAATTAATAAAATTTATGTTAGATTGATTGGGATATAGCTGAGAGGAAGCCTGCATCTTTGTGTTTATTCAATGCCTGATGACACAGCAGCAAGTAGCATTTCTATATTCCTGGTTTTAGCAATCAGAAAAGCCTGATAGCATAGCAAAAATGTTATATTTTTGTGTAATTAGAGTTGTAAGAAACATGCACCCAGTCTCGTGTTGTGATGTGAAACTCCTGTTTTCCAAAACACCAGAAGTAGCAGAATGTGCTGATCCCATCTTTGGAAGAGAATTGAAAAATTCAGTCAGCCTTTCAGTTTCCATATTTAGATCTTTGAGAGCAGAACAGAACCCATACTTAACCAGATGTATATATGTAAATGCATATACATACAAGTATATATTTATACACATGCATGCCAACAAAAGGAGAGTTTTACTGTTTTGGTGAACAGGCTTACTCCTAAAGTCTTGTGGGTTTTTTTACTTAAATGAAACAAGTCAATTTGGGAACTATGAAATGCAATTCAGTGTTTTTCAGGCACCTCAGATGTGTGGCACTGACTCCAAAGAATATCAGCTATGCCTGGGAAATGTGTTTGTAATATTGATGCAACACTGCCCACTGTTGTAGTGGCTAATGAAGAGATAAAATCGTGCAGAAATGGAGCTGTGAGTCTGTGATGTGTCTGGAGTAGGAAAAAGGGATATTTCTCTATTTTAAATATTTGCTTTTTACAGTAGCTGATTTCTGAAAAGCAACTGAGTGTTGCATTATTTATAACTCTGTTGAATGCAGCTGTTATTTTTATCTAAAGACTCTTTAATGAGTTAATGCTGTTATTAGCACAGTTTCAGGGTAACAGAAGTATTTACTGATTTATAAAGCTGAATAATTTCACTTCCTTATATATTTGTCTCTGAATAAGATCTTTAGCTAGAATTATTCCACTGAAGCTTCAAGATACCAGCTGAAAACTGGGTGGTCCTTAATATGCAGAATTAATAGAGCTACATATGTGAGCCAAATACCACAAAAGTGTCTTCAAAACTCTTAAATTACTTCAAGGAGGTTTGGATCAGACCAGGAATTCATGGATACAACTTCATCTCAAATTATTTTAAATACTTATTCACCCTCTTTTTTTTCTCCTAGGACTATTTGAAATCAGTATGTAGCTGAAAACAGAGCCAGAAAATGAACATTACAAACAGAGGAGTGTTTGGGGTATTTAGAAATCAAAACATTGGTTTTAAATATATATGTACAAGTACAAAGAGCACCTGGGCACCTCCATACTACAAGGCAGGTGTCTAGTGGAAATTATAGTGTTGCTAATTTACTCTGAGGCTTCTTGTCTATTTATAGCCTTCAAAGTGCCTCCATTGCAAAGATGAGAGGCACCACGGTGTGATTACCTTTTCATGTGCATTCCACAGGTAGTGAAAAATCATTTATTGCTTGATTGTTCATATTAGACCTTTACAATCTATATAAGCATGTAAGGCATGGTACATAAATCTAGCAGGCAAAACAATTGGCATTAAAACCTTTATTTGAGTTCACAAATGAACCCAGTGCAGGGTGGTGCCAATGCTGGCTGTTGCCTCACCAAGTGATTTCCATTCTCCTGGTGTTGTACAAGTAAGGGCAAAATGGGTGGGTGATGTTTTCAAAAAGGCTGAAACAGATCCCCCAGCATTCTCCCTGCTGCCAGAAACCAGCAATTTACTTTGTAGGGTTCCTGAAGTGTGGGAGATCCTGGAGATGTGGCATGTGTTGATCTAAACAACCTCCCATCACTGAGGGGCAGGATGTGTTTGCTATTTGAATTATTTAGGAGCTTGTTATGTGAATTATAAAGCAGCACTTTGCAGAATTAAGTCTATTATTGTATGATCTCCAGTTGATTATGATGTATGGTCTCCAGTCTGGCAGGATTACTCACAAAGGTGAGGATAAAACAATACAGAATCTGGCAATTTGTGTGAAGAACTGAAGTTTCAAGCCATATGCAACAAAAGGTGGGGAAAATAAATTTTCTTCTCTCAGTTTTTCTTCCAAAAACATTAGACTGCTTTACTTTTCAAACACAGCTTAGAAAAGAAGTTTGTCTTGAAACAACCCAGGGTGGCAGAGGAAGTGATTTGTTCACTGATCTTAAGCAGCACCAATAATTTTATGAGTTTTAGCAAGTATTTGTGCAGGGAGAAGTTTACTTGAGGAAAAGAATAGCAAAGTTTTGCATGTGGCAAGGACTAAGGAAGAGGAAAATACAAAGCATGTTGGATTTCCACAGGAAGCCATCAGGCCTGAAGGTATTGGACAATGAATGAGATGGCCTGGAAGAAAGCATAAAAGCAAGAAGGAAAAAAAGGAAGAAGAGACAAAGGAGTAAATCTAAGACAAGATGCAGAGGAAGGCTGAAAAAAGAAAATAAGATAAAAGTCAGGAACAAAGTAAGATTTTCAAAGGAATTGGGTGGAATCCATAAGGTCTCACAAAGATTATGCAACTCCTGGTTATTTCTCCTTTCTCTCTGCTTCTCTTGTTCTGTGCTACTGGCCATCACTTCTAACAAAAAATGTAGGATTATTGTCTCACTGTAAACATAATTAGCAGATTTAATGCTTCTGCCACCAGAGGAAGAACAAGAAATCTCTATTTTTTTCTGACTGGTCATTTAGTGAAGCACAGGAATGAAATCCATCTGTCTTTTGGAAGGTGGATGAGAAGCTGGACGTGAGCTGACAATGGGCAGCAGGTCAAGGCAGACCCCACCTGGAATAATGTGTCCAGCTTTGGTGGCCCTCAGCACAGGAAGGACAGACCTGCTGCAGTGAGTCCACAGGAGGCCACCAGCATGACCAGAGGGATGGAGCACAGGCAGGGAAAATTGGGATTTTTCACCCTGAAAAAGAGAAATCTCCAGGGTCATCTAATGACCTTCTAGTACCTCAAGGAAGCCTACAAGAAAGATGGAGAGAGATTTTTGCAAGAGCATGTAGTGACAGGATAGAAGGGAAAGAGTTTACACTGAAGGAGAGCAGGTTTAGAAGGAAGAAATTAGGAAATGTAGGAAGAAATTATTTCCTGTGAGGGTGGTGAGGCCCTGGCACAGGTTTCCCAGAGAAGCTGTGGCTGCCCCATGCCTGGAGGTGTCCAAGGCCAGGCTGGACAGGATTTGGAGCAACGTGATCTAGTGAAAAGTGTCCATGGCACAGGGTGGAAATAGATAATTTTTAAGATCTGTGTGTCCCTTTAGGATCCATGTTATGATGTGCTGGGTCCCAGCAAAGTCTAGTCAACAGGGGGTGGGTAATAAAAAAGTGCTTTCTAGCAAAACCAGAGGCTTTTCTTTGTGATTGATGTTTTTCTGTTAAGCCAAACAGTGGCAAAGGAGCAAATATCTTCAACATTGCTGAGGGGAGCTGTACAGAGCTGTGGAAGGTGGTACACTGGCCACAATACAAGTGTGCACATTCACAGAATCACAGAATCATAGAATCAAAGAATCACAGAATAATAGAATCACAGAATCACAGAATCACAGAATCACAGAATCATAGAATCACAGAATCACAGAATCACAGAATCACAGAATCACAGAATCACATGCTGAGTTGGAAGGGACCCACAAGGATCATTGAGTTCAACTCTTGGCTCTGCACAGGACCTGTGAGCAAAGGAGACAACTTTTCTGTCAGACCAGGGCAAACTCTGTAAATCCTGAAAACAGACCTGGCTTCTTTACCCTGAGCCAGATTCAGCACCTTTCCTGCACCTACAACCCACTAAAGTCAACCTTCAGACAAATTCTCCTTTTAAAGCTGGGAACAGCCTCACATCATCCTTCATAAGCAGCCCAGGCTGAGCAATCCAGCCTGGCAGTTATATGGCTTTTAGTCTCACCCCAAAATATCAGAGGTTTGCATTTCCATGGGGTGTGCCAAGCCAGGTGCTTGGGGCTGGTCCCACGGGCCCCCAGGGCACGCTGGTGACAGCTGCCCCTCTGCCACCAGGTACCATCAGGTCTTAAACTTGGCACATCAAAGCTTTCCTGATATTGCTTTTTATGACTTAATATATGTTATATCACCTTTATATGTCTCTATTCTGGGACATCCCCTGCCCATGTTGGAGAGTTGGGGTGATGTTGGAGACCAGACCCCAATCCAACCTGCAGCAGCTGGAAGCCACCCATGCCTCACCTTCCCAGGAAGAGAGGAGAACCAGGGGCTCTTCCTGCTCTTGTTTTCCTCTGCACACCAAAACATATCCGTCCTGTAATTTCTGAAGAAGGAAATTGCAAATGTCAGCTCCTTATCTTTGCTCAGCAAACACTTTACTGAGCGCAGCCCCACGTTTATGGAGTGTGCTAATCTCAGCCCAGCCATGGGGATTGAGGCTCCTTCAATCTGGGACTGGTGGCATTAGGAAAGGGACAATAAAGTACAGCAGGATAGCACAGAACTGCATTAATTTATAACACTCACTGTGTTACAGCCAGCAGCCTTAGATTAACGTGGTGTAAATTATTGTGTGCTACTCCTTTCGTGTGTGAGTGGGGTTGGGTTTTTTCCTGAGCAATTATTTATTTTTCCCTGTTCCCCACTGTTCTGAATGCAGTTATTGACAAGTAACAAGGTATGGATTGTTATTGCTTTTTTTTTTTGTCATAAATCCCTGTAGACATTTACTTAACATGAATTAAATCACAATCATGTGTCATTTATTTTGCATAAAATGAGACATAAGTAGTCTTAATCATATAGCTGTAGAAAGAACAACCACACCATTGTTTCCTGTATTTGAACAATAATTCTATATTTAAACTTAAATATTATAATTAGCAGCTTTGTTTGCCTTGCTTAGAAGTAAGATAGGTAAGATTGACACCTCACTTTTGACACCAGACATTAGATTTAATAAGCATAATTTTCATTTATTTGAGTCTAGACTGATTTTTTATCAATGTATTTATTGTAGAAAGCAAATGTACATAAAGAAAGTTGGCATATTTATGAAGAAAGCTGAAATGACTTTTATGTGTTGCTTTGTCCAACTGATAAAATACCTACTGGCATGAAAATACCTATAACAAGAGCTGAAATCACACCAAACTGTAATTGACATGTGATTTTAAAAAATGCTCAAAGTAATAAAATACTATCTCGTAAGTAAAGATTCTTCTGTTCACTCTTTATCCATTTCCAAGAATCTTTTTGTCATGTAAATTTACATTGATTAGTTTTTAATTTGACTTTCTAAAAATGTGCTCTGAATACTTAATTCCAGCAAAACTACAGGGTTTTTTTTGCTGATATTAATAGCAATAATTGCAGCCCACGAACAGAGAGCCTTGATGGATATTTTTTTTTTAATACACACAAACTTCAGCTGCTTCAAGGATCTTTCATTTTGCTGTTACCTATTTAAGTCCCAAACCTTCTCTGCTTATGCAAGCAAAGCTGGTGGTTGCTGAACCAAAAATCACAGTGTGACACACAAATAAGTGAGAATTTTGTCAAAAGCACCCTGTGTGAGGATGGATTCACTGTAAAGCTGAGGAAGGAAAGCCCTGTCTGCCACAGAGATCCTGCTCTGGAAGAGGAAGGATCAAGGAATAGTGGAGAAGGGAATTTCCTAAGAATCAGGGGGAAAAGCTGCTCTTCCAGAAAAAGTGAACCTGAAATCCAGGAGATTTCCAAAGCCCAGAACTGCCCCATCACTCACTGTGATGCCAGGGCAAAAAGGAGCTGTTCAGGTGCAAATAAAATCACTGATGGCAGTGTGTGCTTCCAAAATTAATAAATCCAGAGAGAGGAACTCTGCTGTTGGACAAGAGAGGCAAGCAGCAAAAAATTAAATAAAAAGCAGCAAGCTTTAAGTCTTAGCAAGGAAAAAAAAAAAAAAAAAAGAAAAGAAAAAAGGTAAAATAAATTAAATTGTTACCAAATTATAGAAATACCGGTATTTGAGCAGTTTGAGGTTTTTCCCAACAACACCTTAAAAATACAGCTTTTTTTTATTATTATTATTTCTGTTTAAATTGTTAGAAGATGTTTCACAAAGAATACTAGTTTTTGATGTATTTTTAAAAATCAAGGTAGACAATTAATTTTCTCTTTCTGGACATACAAAACCTCATTTTTTTGTAAAATTATATTCATAGCTGTATATTTTTGAATATTTTATTGTTCATATATTACTTTTGAAGCAAGCTTTTAATTTCTTTCCTCCTTTAAAGCAAAAGCATATCAAATATTACAGTATAGGCATAAAAACAAATTATGTTTGAAATAATCTAAAGATTAAACTTTAGTTTTCTTAGCTGATTGTATTATTTGAACAATAATATTTTCAAAAAAATTATTCATCTGCCTGATGAAAGGAAGTACCTGATACATATTTTTATTCAAATATTACTCCCGTGGAATACTGGCAACATTTTATGTTTCAGCCTAAGCTACAAATTCCTTCAGAACAAATCAAATGTCTTTAAAGAATATTTCTGTTTGAAAAGGAATTAAGCTTTCCTGAAAGAATTTTAAAGGTTGTGATATTCGCAGTCTGATAAAGCAGCACCTTTAATGAAATTCTAATTAGCAATTTCATGCACTTTGCTATTAGTCATATCAGATTAGTGCACATTTTCACAGCCTTCCTTTAATTAAGTGCACTTATTCCAAGTTTCAAACACTTTCCTTATAAGATGAAAACTGTGCTGAAATGTTATTTAGTAAACAGCAGACGTGTGAAAGTGAAGGTGCGTCTCCGTGCGCTGATGGACATTTTTTAACTGCCCACAGATGTACACAGCCCTGCTGGCTGCCAGCTGCCTCTCTGGGGGCTTTGTTTGCTGGCTTTTGTTTGTGTGCATTCTGCACGTGCCTGGGAGAAGTGCAAAGGGGTGCAGCCACTTTTTCAAAGGGTGCTCAGAAGTTTTTAGCGGCTGCCTCGTGCAAAAAAAAAAAAAAACAAATTTGTGTTTGGAAAAATTTCACAGAGTCCAGCACTCGTGTTTGCTTCCCCAGACATCACTTTCTGTCACATCTCCCTGCACTGTTGCAGCAGAAGCTCTTGGTGTAAATCCAGCATGCTGGACCTGTTATTTTACCCACCCGAATCATCAGCAAAATTCCCACACACTTTGGAGGGAATAGGTTAGGCCTTATCTTTCATAAAGGATATTGCATTGCAAAGGCAAGTGCTTCTAAAATACTGTACATAACACTCATCTCCCTGCAAGCTGATTAACTTGTGGTCAGCATTGTAAAAGGTGAGAGATTACCAACACCGCATTAATTCACAGAACACCTTGTTTTGCATGATAGGAGCAACACAGGGAGTGATTTAACATACATAATGATAAGCAAGTCTATTATGTGCCAGTAGATAAAGAATATAACGTGTTTCTTCCCCTTTCCTCAATGTGTAGCTGTAAAAACACCAATGTGATAATTTTTCACGGTTTTCCTATTTATATACATGTGAAGGTTTTCTCATTCCAGAGCAGAGTATTTTGTTTTGTTTTTAAATGCTCCTTCCCAAGCACTGCTCCTCAGGTCTGTCATGTTCCAGGATTTCCATTTTATTGTATTAGGTAATTGCACATGTTTTTAAACACGTTCTCATGCTGATGTCATTCATTTAGACTGTAACATTTCTGACATTTTTAGGTAGTCCCCCAGGCCTCATAGCCCTCTTAGCAGGGTCCTTTCAGTGAGGGGTGTTTGCTTTATGATTACTGACTGACATCTCAATAACTTGGAACATATTGAGCAGTGCATGTCTAGTGAGCAGCTTTTTTAAATGCATGGTCCACTTTGTCAAGTCATGTGCGAGCCATAATTTAGGCTAATAATTACCAGACATGAATGCTATGAAACATTGATGTCTACACTTTTTTTTCCCCCCTCTAAGTACTGAATTTTAATACATCAGAAAAGGTTTTCCTAAGGCCAAGATAAGCCCCCCAAAAAGCTCATATGGAAGCACTTTAAAAGTGATAAATGATTTGGAATCTGCACTGTCTACTGATGTACGTCTCAGGAAAGAAAATTAGAGCTAACAGGTGTTAGATAAGGAATGGTGAAGCATTTTAATAGAATTGTCAAAATGTTTGTCCCAGTTGCTGACATTAATGCATGCAACAAGAAATGTAATGCTGCAGTGCCATTAAATGATTACTTGTTTGAATTCCAAGTTGATGGCAGGAAATCCTAACTTTGTCCACTACTTCTCTGTACAGCCCATCCCTCCTGTGCTTTCCTCTGTGATTTGCATCAAAGTGTAATGGTTATATGGCTCACGTCTGCATGCTTTAAATAATCCATGCCTGTCAAATTTCATTTTTTCCTCTCAGATCAGAACCATCATAACCCCTTCTCCACCAGCCTTGAAGTCACTACAAATATATTTGTACATTTTGGGGGAAATAATTTAAATACTCTGAGTTAAGGGACAATTAATCTTTGAATTATTTTCTTACTACAAATGTATTTACTAAGTAATCTGCATGAACTTGTAATTATTGTGAATTTGTGAGGTATTTTCCATGTAATCACAAGGTATTTACATGGTCATATGAATCCTGTAAATTATAATGATGCTGGGGGAAGGGGTACGAGGAGGGGAGCTCTGCTGCCTACGCTAAAAAGCTTTTCCAGAAATCTTTGGAATTCTCCTCAGTGAGGTAGCCTGAAAAGGCAGGAAAAGCACGTCCTTTAGAGATTACTGTGATTTCTGCCAACAAAAGAGATTCAATATCCACGTACAGTTCAGCTGGGTGAAGGGGGAGAGGGGAGTGCAGATACTGACTTTTTTATGTATCTCTTGTTTTAATGGTAAATCATTAATTCAAAAGTTGCTGTTATTTTTCAGAGGAGCCGTGTCAGTTTACAGACTGCTGAAAGCTCAGCATCCATTCATGCTTCAAAGACAAAAGGGAGATTTCTCTGTCTAATCTTTGCAGAAGCCTAAATAGGATGTAGCCTGTAGTCAGAGCATCTCTGGCTATAATCTTGTCAGAGCTCAGCACACATGCACAGGCGTGTTCACACACACACAGCTTTACAGCCACAGCATTAATAAAGCCATTTCTCCAGCATGGTGAAGGCAAGAGAGCAAGCTGGGTGTGTTTTAAAATACTTGAGAGACAGTAAACAGATATTTGGACAAATGAAGTGATTCAGAATGAGCCCTACAGTGGGTCAGATTAGAAATGTAGGTGGAAGAGCCTTGGATATCCAGCCACAGGGGAGATGTCCTGTGCTAGGAGAGCAGGGCTGTTTCATCCATAACTGGCATCTTATCTCTCCATAGAGCCTGTGGTTAAAAGCCAGTGCCTTTTTGGAAGCTTTACAGATGAGATATAAAAGCAGCGCCTGCCTAACCATTTACATATATTAGTAATCCTGCAGTGCTTCCCAAAAGAGGAAATACTAACCCAGGCACCACAACGATATTCTGCTTGCTTATAACCCTCATACAGTTTAAATTCAGTCTGGTATAATGTTATTTTTTACTTCCTGACCCAAATTGTGTGTGTGTGTGTGTGTAGCTCTGAGCTGTTAAGCAGATGATTGCTCCAGTCCAACAGTAGATCCATCTCTCGGATGCCTTGGAAGAGATTTTTTAGCCTGTGTTCCAGTGAGCCTGTCCTGGAAAATGGTCTGCATGCAAAACCATTGGCTGAACACGGCACAGCATCCACAGGGCCATTTTTAAGGCACACACACACATCCTTAGTTTCCTTTGGCTGCATCATTGCCAGAGCCTGCAGATGGAGAAAGGCTCTCAAATCCCTCTGTTGGTAAAAAGGCGAAAGTGCTCCAGCAATATTTTCCTCTCCTTTTCTGTGTTCCCACAGCTCCTTAGACATTGTCCAGCACGTGTGCAACAGCTCTGAGTGTCAGAGCCAGGAAATGCACTCTCATTTTACAAACAAACCCCTGGGACCTGAGAGGACAGGCAGTGTCTGGGCTCCCATCCTGTCCAGGTTGTCCCTCCATGTTGGGACTGTCACCCCCTGTAGCTGCACCATTACAGAGAGGCATCCTCTCAGATTCTGCCTCTGCAAGTTATCAGAGCCAAAATATATGCTGAAAATTCTAGGTGAAAAAAAAAAACCACAGCTCACTGGCAGCTGCAAAAACCCTAACCCTAGGCTCACAAATTTCTGTTTCTGACTGTCCTATGAAGCAGCTATAAAAAGTTTTTAATGGCACATATTTTAAAGTACAGTGCTGAGCTTGTATATTTTGTTTCAGTACCATTACTGCAGGTGGCTGCTATCTTTTAGAAACTCTTTCTATGTGGTATTTGAATCCAGGTTTTTTTCCATGTTATTTTTCTTTCCTCTTCATTACAAAAGCATAGCTTGTGATACAATAAATGTAGAAATGCAGAGTCAGATTTCAGGTGCCTCAAGCCCACTGATGCAAAGTTCCATTGGTGATCCATTGGTGAGAGAGTTTGGTGTATGTCTTCTCTCCTGTCTGTATTTTTGGTTCGTCGCTCTTGCTAAAATTAATTCAAGTAGGTAGTATTTTCAGTATCCTACTCACCTCTGTTGTCACAACTCTCTCACCTACCCAAGACTTATTCCTGTCTAAATAAAAAATTCTATGTAATGAATGGTCAAATATCAAAGATGGGGCTGTTTGGGCACCTTTTCAAAGAAACAGCAATTCAAGCTGGAATGAGTCAGAGCAGGATTGCTAAGATGATTCTTGTATATGAAGCATGTCTTATGAAAGAAGATGAAAGTTTTCTTACTTGCTCAGCTTTGGAAAAAAATCTGTGCCTGAAGTACTGCAGGATGAGCTAGACTGCAACATTTAAAGATGAAGAAATTAGTAAAAAACCAGTCATGAATAAAAAAGTGGACGTTTAAAATTGGAAGTACCTTTCTCCAAAAGGATCAAGGATCTGTTGCATTCTCCAAATTACTGGTTGCAAGGAAAGGCAATCACTTTCCACGGTGAGCAATGAAGAAATTGATCCCCAGAACAGGGGATATATATCCCTGTACTAAGGATTTACAAAGGCTGTAAATAACTAAACAACACAACAATCTGTTCCATGAGTACCCCAGTGTCCTGTGTGACCAGGACTAGAGGCAAACACCTTGGTTTGCAGCTTTCCCCTGAGCTGGTGTGGAGCACACACTGATTTATTTCCCCATTCTTGCTGCAATGCAGCATCAGCCTCCCAACCCTTTCTGGAAGACAGAACTCTTGGATGACAGTGAGAAACTGTTTTACCTCTGAAAGAGCCATCTCATTGGGACTGGGGAGGATAATTGTGCTGGAGAACCCCAAGATTATCTGCTAAAGAAGCAGATGAAGCCTTGCTTTCATTTCTGCTCCAGAACCAATTTGAAACATTGGAAATTTTCCACAAACATAGAGAGGGAGGAATGAGTACATAGGGAATAGAAGATTCAAACACTGATCAGTTCATTACTCTTGTTAGAATTTTGACCTTATTCTTTACATTTCAATGATAGTACACATTTGTTGAATAAAATGTCTTTAGGAAATCAAAATACTTCTGAGCCCAAAGGATTTTCTAGAAATGCTCCAATCTGATACTTCACAGTGGCTGTGTAAATCACCTCTCTGAAGCTTTTATATTGGAAAGAAATAGTCTATTGTGGAAAAAAAATTGTTACCTCAGACCTTCTCCCCTCGTATCCTGCTCCAACAGGAGGATGTTTTTACACAGGCTTGTCCTTTTCCCTGGGTGCTGGTATGGATGATGATGGCTGGACCTTGATGACAGCCTGCACCTCCCTCTCTCAAAGCACAATTATATGATTCCCTCTCAAATTGTACTGGGGGCCATGCCAAATATGCCTGGTAAAGCAAAAAAACCCAAACAAATAAGGGCATGGAAAGATCACTTGCCCAAAGTCCAAATGCATTGCCCATCCACTGAGCATCACCATCCAAGTGAAACCTCCATGTCTTCCACAATTGACCCTATGTCTCTGACCTTCAGGCTAAAGTTTAAAGGAGAATTATCAGCAGGACTAAAAGCAGGAAGAACAGCAGAAGGATAAGCCTCCAGTGGGAGTGGGGAAACACAGACCAGCTCTGTTTAGTTATCCACCTCCCAGTACTATCCTAATGGCCTATCACACACAGCTTAGCCCTCTGTTGGCAGGCAGCACTGGTGTGAGTTCCAGTCTCACAGATACTTTTTCCACTGAAAACAGCCCTGGTAGTGAATTTCTAGTTAAGTAGAGCCCATCAGACACAGGAATCCCTATAGCTGCTGATGGGGTCAACTGGGAACACTTCTGAAGGTCTGTCCCTCCCTGTGAACTGATGAGATCTGGGGGGTTTATTCACAGGGAAAACTAAACTCTGTTGGATGAGTGAAAGAGAAGGTGATTAAGTGTGGTGAGACATCCTTGTACAGACAGGCAGCTCATCAGGGGAGGCTCAGTGACCTCAGAGGCCATGAGAATGTATCAGAAGTGTCTGCGCTGCGGAGGAGCGGACGCGGAGCTGCGCCAACCTTCAGCTGATGCAGGAGGAGCTCTGGCGGTGTGTGCTGGCTCAGGAGCACTCCTCTGGTCCCCCTCAAGCAGCAGCAAGCTGCTCCCTCGGTGGAGCTGAACAATCTCTCTGACAGCAGCTCTCAGGCAGAGCTGGATGCTGCCCTGACCCCAGCATCGCTCCTGGCTCAGCCCAGGAGCGTGCACGGGAGCCTCACTTGAAAGAAGCATTCCACCCAGACAATATTTCTTGCTTGAAGCAGTCGTTCTCCCCACAGCATTGCCACTTACCCAGCATGGGAATGCTTTTCATTAAACCCTAAACACATATTTTCTATCGGCTCGAGCCCACACTCTTTGTGCCATTCATCATTATGCATTCCTAATATATTCTGCAAACCCCCAATTCTCCTGCTTTCTGCCTTTCGAGGCATTTCTGAAATCAAATGAAAATACTACACCCCTGTTTACTTTTAAACATTCTTTTTTTTTCCCAAAGCAAATGCATTCTGTGTTTTAAGTAAGATACCACCACATATTTATGGGAGTTTAATAAGTTCTTCCATTAATAACATAGACAAACTAATTTACCAGAACGTGTCTGTTTTAAACTTTGGGAACAAAGAGTGGGAGTATGAAAATCAATCTTTCCTTTGTACTTGAGCCACTGACCCATTAAAGCTTTGAAGATCATTTCTTTAAGAAATTGTGAGGAGTTATTTAACTACAAACAGCAGCTACCTTCCCATTCCAGCTGCGTAATCAACCGTAATAAATTAGAGGAGGAAAAATAAAGGTTCACTCCATTTTTTTTTTTTTATAACTAAAAATTCTTAATAGTACTTTGACAAATCGGCCCAGAACAGAAAGAAACCCTCATTCTTCCTGAGACTGCTGTTCAGCACAAGTTAAAACATTGCTTAAAAGCTATTTTTTCTGTCTTTAATTATGGCTCAAAAATGTTTTTAGTTGCCTGGGCTTAATTATTTAACTCAAATTAATTGTAAAAGTTACCCATCACTAAAAAAAGTTAGCCAACCTGTGAACTACAACATTGGTAATGGCTGCATGCATAAAAACATACAGCAACTCCTTTTTTGCTTGAATAATGAACTCTTGATGGCATTATTTATTGTTAGTTATCATTATTGACTATTTCACAGTTTAACACTGATAATGTGCTCAGTTATGTGAGAGTGGAAATTGAAAATAATCTTCATCTTAAACTGCTTAAACAATCTACATGGTAAACAATTATAATGATGTTCTAGTTAGCAGAAACTCCAATGGAAAAAATCTGTATGGAACATCACTAAAACCTGTCTGCAAAAGGCAGAAAAATACCAGCCTTTTAAAAAAATCGACATATGAATAATGACATTTTTTTTAACATCTCTTGTGATTTAGTTTTGATGGGCAGCACTTCTGATAAATAAACAGCTGTTTTTAAAGTCTTCAGATAACCTGAAATAGCATTTGTATCCTGCTGGAAAAGTATGGTGCTCAATGACAGGGGATAAGAGGTTCACCCTCTTTTCCCAATTCCAAGGCTGGAAAAACCACATCAAAGGGGTAAAAATTAATATTTTTTTATTATTGTCTGCTTCTTTAAAGTGTTTTTGCTAAATCTACCAGGGCTTTTACCCTTTCCAAACAAGGACATCAGAAGTTCCTTCCCCTGCCCACACAAGATGTGCAGGAAAAGAGAGCTTAATAAACACTTTGCCATTTTATAATATGGAATATACTGCAATTCACATTTCCAGAGTGGTTTTGGCACCAAATGTGATGCAGTTTATACCAGGGAGTTCAACCACTGTGCCAGACAGTCACTGCCCACACAGTACAGGGACTGGTAACTCACTGCTTATTCATCTGCACAAGACTGGGGACAGTTCTAGACAAACCTGCAGTCATCTGCTGCTTTTTTCTGCCCTCAAAGATCCCAAACATTTAGATTCAGTTAACATATTGGGTAATATTTTGCACTTACATACTTCAGTCAATTTTATTACAATTAGAGTTGCTACTTGATTTCTGGTTTTGTATATACAAATATATATATATATATATTTCAGGACATTTGCATTTGCTCATCAAACAGATCTGTTTATTAGTCTGAGATACTCAGTCCAGCTACACCAATTTGCAATTTAGCAGGTTATTTTTTGTGGAAGTATCCAAAAGGCATTTTCTGAGTAGGTGCCAACACTTCATGTGGATCAAGGTCCAAGTTCCAAGGTCCAGTTCCTCAGGGATATTTAGAGAAGTATATTTTATTGATTGAAGGATTAAGTTGCTTTGAGGATCTGATCTGAAATCCTCATCTTCTCAGACTTCAGAGAAATGATGCCATTTATTACTGCCATGGGTCAAGTTCTTGCCTCCAGGGCCAGCTTTGACCAGCTCAGTGTTCCCTGTCTAGGTTGCTCTAAAACTGCCCAAATTATGCAAACCTTTCCATTAAGGCCAGCCACACCTGGAATTCTCATGAGAACAGCTTTTCCCAGAGCACTTCACTGATTTATCTTATTGGGGCTGGTTGAACAAATCTGCTGGAATCTTATTAATTATTAATTTTTTTTACTGCTTTTGGCTAAATGAGCCTCTTGAACTTGGTTAAAAGAGTCTGGGCACATGATATTCAGACAACAGGTTGCATGGGAACTCTTCACTTTCTCCTGTTTACTACTCATTATTCATGGTGCACTCATCAGTCACCCTGGAGCACATGCCCATCCTAGAGAGAGTGAGCACCATCTTCAGCAGGAGCTCCTGGTTTTTGACCAAAACCCAGATGAACAGTCAATAGTGTGTTTAACACATGCCTGAGTCCTTCTCACAGCAAACACCACACCTTGGGCTGACATGCTTTGAACAGAGAACAGCAAAGACAAGGATAAACCCATTTTCAGTACTCCAATAAGATAATAATTACTTGTTACTAAGGAAAATTGGGGATGCCCAGTGGTGCCAGAAGTAAGTATCCTGATTAACCAGCCCTTAGACACAGCTCATTCTAGTTAATTCTATCTCAAAAACGGGGACAAATCTGGTTTTTTAATCTGTTTTGTTCCAGTTTCTCAAAAACTAGAAAGCTTTCTTTCCAAGGGAGGAATTTTAGTGTAGTCAGATGCTGAAAATGGGGAAAGGTTCATTCACTGAGGTTCAGAACTTCAAAATTACACCTGGAATATTTCTTCCCTTCATTAATACTGGAAAAGTGCCAGAAAAGGCATAAAATATGATGGACAGGATTTCTAAAAGCACCCAAGCCACTGAAGAGCTCATGGTCGCTGGACATACAAACCTGAATCCCTAAGATGCATCTGAATTAAAGGCCGTGGTAGAAATATCTTTCTATTCCTCATCTCCATTACTGGCAAATTAATCATATGCAAAAAAAAAAAATTACCTTTAGGGCTCCTTTTTTTTTCAAATCAGTGTAATTTCTCTTAGAGTATCCATCTGATTTAGCTGTAGTGCAGTTCATAACATCATTAGAACAACACATTTTTGTGTCAATTAACAATTTACTATGAGGTCTGCCCTTGCAACTATGTCAACATAGTTCAACATTCACCACTGGAGATCATGAAATACAGACAGCAATAGTGCTAAAAAACAAGCTTTTAGATCCATTTTACTTTGTTGCAACACTGCTTTGCAGATACTGAATTAGAGCCCATTTAAACCATTCAAGCATATAATCAAATTTCAGTAATGAGTTATTAATTAAGCAGGGGCATCCAATTCTGTGCTAACTGCCTCATAAACAATCGACAGGAGATTTGTGAATTTTGACTTCCTGACACTATTAAACAAATCAATATTAGGTTTCAGACACAGCAATTCAGACAGTTTTCCCTGTTATTTGGCAATCGTCTGCCTGGAATACTAATGAAAGAATTAAGAGCTGTAGATTTTGCATGTGTTCCATCAAAAAGATCCTTATCTGTGGGGAATTGGGGCCTGATTTGCATGGCAGAAGACTTTGCTTTTGTAGGTACAATTTTTCTCAATATGTCACTCATTAGTATTTATAAACTACAGAGCAGTGAAGCCTTCAGCCCCTATTCATAATGAACAGTCATATCCCTGCTGGAGATACCACTGAACAAAGCTGTTTATTTATTTATTTAGTGCTCCTTTCCCTTTTTTAGCTAACCTAACCTGCAAAAAACTTGGATATAAGGAGAGCTCTGAGCAACTTGCAGTTCATTTATTTTTCTGTAAGGGATGTGTGCATGTTTATATTTATATACATACATATCCATGAATGTATAGACACAATTATTTCAATAAAAATTAGCTGTGTAAGCAACACCTTTGTTTACACACCTCAATCCACCGCCTGAAAATCACCTTCAGAAATGTTCTATATTTTTCATTGATTTATTTTTAATTTCTCTCTCCCCGCTGCCGAAATGAATCCAGGCAGCAGTTGAGCCAGGCTCTGGAGCTAAGCAGGGTTTTGCTGAATGGGGGATTAGTGCTGTGCAAAGTGCTGGGTTAACAGGGCTGCAGGATGGGGTCCAGGGAGCTGCTGCCTCCTCCTCCGGCCGCCCTTTGCCGCTGCCGCCGAGTTGAACTTCACCCAGGGATAAGTGAGCGTTTAGTTTTCATAATCACATGGTCTTTGGCCCCTTAATGAAGAAGGCAGCAGGGGCCACCAGCACCTGTTGAGGTAATGGCTTTTGAAAGGAGGATTATCTCGCTGCTGAGGAGGCACGTGGCCAGTTCTCGGGGTGCTCTGGATGTGCTTATCCCAGGGTTTTGGATGGTTTTGCTGGAAATTTCTGGCTGCTCTCTCCAGAATCAGCTGAAGCAAAACTATGACCAACGCCCTGACCTAAAATTTCTCCTCCACTTGTATCTCTGATTGAATATTCTCAAGAATTCTGGCTAAGAGACTCTACAGGAGACTTTCTCACATCAGTTCACTGTTTCACAGGCTGTATATACATTTTCTGTTATGTTTTCAGTTTTCATTTTCTGTTTGTTTCAGTATCTCCATCCCAATCCCAGATGCAATAAAAATGCACAAAGGTATATCAGACTTAAAATGAAATTAATATTTGCTATACACACCTCAGTTTCTAACACTTAAGCAGTCTCCTGCCAGCAGAAATACTGAATCTTGTTTGGTTAGCAAAACTTGTGCTGTATTTACATGAACAAGTATCCAACAATTTAAAGGATAAAAGCCTCCAAGCACAGAAATCAGTGTGAAAATAGGTCAGAGACCAAGCCTTTGGAAAACAACATTGGCTGGTAATGATAAAAGTACTGTGGAGTGATCAGTTCCAAAGTGGGTCAGGATTCTGTCTGCAGGAACAGCACTCCTGCTTTATTTCTCCTGTGGAGTACTAATGTGCAAGCTACACCCCAGGACCCCCTTCTTCTTCAGACAGGAGAAAAGAAAAGGTTGCCTCTGCCCCAAATAGCTCCTAGTCAAAACTACAAATAAATTATAATGGATTCACAGAGTCAGAAAATGCTGTCAGAGGACAACACAAGGAAATTAATCTGCCTGCTAAAGGATAGAGGGAATGTAGGATTGAATGCATCAGAGTTTGGTTTTATTTTGCTTTTCTACCAGCCTCTTTCTCCCATTATTTCCTTCTCTCTAGGATCTTAAGACATCTAACTTATTAAAAATCCTCTTTTTAATTATCTGCCAGGAAAAAAAAATTAGCATAATTAAGGACATTGAAATTTAGATTAACAACCAACCTAATACATGGCACTGCCTGCAAGAAGAGAACATTTCTTTTAAATCATCATAGACTATACAAATATTTCCTTTTGGCTTCTGTCTAGATTTCTGCTCAATATGGCTCTGAAAACATATTTGAATGCATATCACTTGATCTGTTCAGCAGTGTGCTCTTGTTGGTCTTTGGTTTTTTTTTTTTTCATAGAATCACAGAATTGCTGAATGGACCTTAAAGATCAACTAATTCCAAACCCCTGCCTTGGGCAGTGACAGCCTCCACTAGACCAAGATGCTCAAAACCCCACCCAGCCTGGCCTTGAACACTCCCAGGATGGGGCAGCCACAGCTTCCTGATGATTCCCATGGATTTCAACAGGAGCACCATCCTGCCAAAAGCCTGCAAGAACAGGGTCTGACTGACCTGAGGTGAAGCAGAGGGGTTTGTTCACCCACTGAATCCAAGTGCCACTGGTAGGAGACTGAATTTCAAAGGCTCCCTTTACCATCAGTGCTGGAATGACTGGGATTCAGGTATAGGCAGCCTGAGTATCTAAAAACACAATTGAACATACAAAAATAAATAAAACTGGCATAAATAAGATAGGGAAACATGTTTCCTTAGCTCATTTATAAAAACAAAGATGTGTGTTTCTTGTTTGGTTTACACACACACAAAAGTGATTTCTTGAACTCTGTGTGTTCCCTTCTTACCTTTTTTTCAACAATCCCTTGAGAATTTTAAAGTCACTAGTCAGTTCAAGCTCACCTGCCAGCAGAGGAGAAGTGATGTGGGAAGTGTGTTCTGCTAGCTGAGGGATCCAGAGGATGCAGCCTCTACAGGAGGAATGCTGACCAGTCTCAACACCAGGGATGTGCTTGGTGAAGGAACGTTCTGGTGGGGCTCCTCTCCTGTAGGAAACACCAGAAAAACAAAAGGTGCCACCAGAGACTGGCTGGGGGCTCTTGTGCTGCAATTGCACCCGGTAAAATAGATGTGTTCTTTCTGTTTTGACATTTTTCTGACAGTGGCAGTGTGATAAATGTGCTGAAAACCCAATGAGCCCCTACATCCAGAGCTGCCCAGACCTTCTCTGTGTCTCTGGTACACACCTATTCAACAAAATCTGGCATTTCCAGGTGTCCAGAAACCCTCAATGGATACAATTCCCTAAACAGCAGAGCCAAAACACCCCTAGAATTGCCTGAGTAAATCCCCACTGCTGCCAGCCCACACCAGGGAAGGCATGAGCATCATACTCCATGATCCACAGGGCTGAGCTCAACCCACAGTCACAAATCTTAGAAGAAACCAGGTTTCATCAGCTCTGTCTCTCACAGAGCTGTGTTGCTATAAAGGTGAGAATATCCCCTCAGTGTGGAAAAAATATGAAGCCTGAATAAATTAAAAACGGGAGCTATGTTACACGTTACTGTCATTTAATTAACATCTCATAATGTGTTGCTTAAGGAATCAAGGCTCTATCAGGATAAAGCCTATAAGCATTTTCCCTGTTTAATCAAAAATGTAGATCACATCACATTTTATTTCTTAAAAAAATTACACACTTATTGAAAAAGCTATGATTAAATTTTATATTAAGTGCCATTTCTCTGAATTAATTCTCCTCCTAAAAAATCAGTGTCAAAGAGGAACATGGAAATTAGTGTATGAAATTTGGAAATCTGCAAGGATAGATAGATGGGTTCATTCGACTTTATTAAATTTTGTTCATTGTACACTGATAATGACTTGACAATATTTATCCCTATAATACTCTATGTGAGTATATTCTGACATTATGGTTTGGACTAGCCACCTCTTCTTAGACAACCTGGCAATTCCTACTGAAAGAAACTCATTTTTTAGGTTTCCTCTTTCTTTTCTTTTCTTTTCTTTTCTTTTCTTTTCTTTTCTTTTCTTTTCTTTTCTTTTCTTTTCTTTTCTTTTCTTTTCTTTTCTTTTCTTTTCTTTTCTTTTCTTTTCTTTTCTTTTCTTTTCTTTTCTTTTCTTTTCTTTTCTTTTCTTTTCTTTTCTGGATTTGTATTATTTGGACTGAAATTGCATGTGCTATCTGCCTGCTTCTAGTTAATAACCTATTTATTTTAGTCATCACCATTCAGATCAGAGGCAGGGCAGGGATATTCTCATACATTTTGGAGAACAGCATGAAATTTAGATCAAGTGAGGGGAAGGAAGCTCAGCATTTTTTATTGTCCTTGAGAGGAGACCAGAGCACAGAGCTCATGTGAATGCTGCACTACTGTGTGCTTGGCCCTGGCACATTGGAACTCAAGATGCAATATTCAGAGCCACAAAGAAAAGGAGAAAGAGGTGCAAGGTGCAGACTCAAGGACAGAGATTTTGGAAAAGCTTTTTCAGGATGAAAGCACAGCCATCCCAAATATGGGATCCAGCCCAGCCTTCAAAACTGCAAAGCACATTTAACTTAGAGCTGGAATAGAGTTTCAGGTACCAAATATATTGTGAAATTCTGGTGGCTTCTGAAAATTCAGAACTTTTGAACTATTAACTCAAAGAAATGGACTTTGGCAATTCAGTTTGTATTTCCTGTCACATTGCACTCTAGAAATAATTTCATCAATGTTTTCTGGACAGAGCAAAGCAAACATGAATGTCACAGGCTCACCTCCAAGGACATTCACCAGTTACTTCTCAGAGGATGATTTCAGTGGGTGCAGTATATTAGTATGGAACCCACGTTCAACAAGCAAAATGTAGTACTAAATTGGTGTCCTGAATAAGCCCAGAGGCTGATGAAAAAAAAATATTGTGTGACTATGTAATTGCAGGCTGTGCCACCTTGGGGATGCAGGAGGGACTGAGCACACTTCTGAGCACTTGACCACAATCCTACTCTCACTCTTCCACATGTGAGAGTTGGTGTGTAATCTCAGAAGAGAGATGTGATGCTCCATGCCCTTCCTGCTTGGTAGAGTTTGAAGGGCTGGGCCTTTATCACCCTCTTCTTGGAAAGGAAGGGACAAGCTGGCCTGAAAAAAGACATTTTCTAAGGGCTTAACTAGGTTATATTAATCACAGTTTGTATTAAGTTGTGGATGACCTTATTAAACCATAAAGTGTGATCAAACTGCATTAAACCTTTTTCCTCTACCTGGCCAGACAGTACAGAACATGAATGATCTCACAATGGCTCAACATATATACAGTTGATTACAGAAGTTTAATCTGTAGTAAAAGTAATAGTAGGAATGAAGTGGAAGACTGCAATCTAAAAAAATGTTTTAGATGTCTTATTTTATTAAAATAAATTAGCCAGCTAGATAGGGCTTGCTTTTCAGTATCATATAAGCTTTTCTTGAAACCCAGTCCAGACAGAAACAAGAGGCTTGGAATTACATGGAAACAGAAGTTCTGGATGGAAAATAATCAATCTTCTCAGTGTTAGCACCTCCTTTCAAGGCTCACTGGCATTCCCTCTGAGCTCTGTGGTGCACAAGGGAAGGTATGGCTGTAGGTTGGTGTTGTGCCTGGAGCTACAGAAACAGGCATCTCACTTGTGAGCTCTCCCAAAAATGGACTGTGAGGGGCCTGGTGGCTCCACTGCTCCTTGCCTGGACTCTGGTTGTGGGGAGTCTCTTCCAAAGAGCTGCCTGACACTTCTTGTGGCTCTTGGCAGGTCCCTCAGGTCTGTCCATGCCTCCAGCCTCACTGCCTGTGATGTAGGAATATTGATGTTTGCCCAGATGGGGTTAACCCTGTACAGATGTGTTCATGCATGTCTGAAATGGACTCAGTCATTCTGACTTTGAAAAAAGACATGAAGCAGGCATTTCCCTGGCAGGTATTCCTGTCTAAACTGACACCTGCAATGGGATTGATATGATTGTCATTTTGTGAGTACCAGGAAGAAAAACCACCTTTCCATATTTCAGCATGGTTGTTTCACTGCAGAGGGAGCTCTTTGGTTGCTGCCACCTCAGTGTCCTTGGCAGGACACCTTGGAGTGCAGCAGCTGACCATGAAGGGAGCTGCTGGCCAGTGCTCCTGGGATTGCAGCCTGTGGAGCTCACCCTCCTGGTGGCATCCTCTGAGCAGCACCAGGAGTCTCTCCTCAGGTCCAACAGAGCTCTGAAAACACAGCACAATTACTGCTGGTCTGAGGCTAAACACAAAAAAAATCTGACCTTGCAAGTCAGAGGCCAGGGAAATTTAAATAAGATATACTACATGGAATTACTGCAAAGGTACCAAAGTTCATCGTGGGTAAATACCCAGTAAATAGATTCAGTCAAATGAGGAAAAAGTCTGGAAATGTCCCAAGAATTGCCTTAGCCTTCACAATTATCTATGCTGTTACATGTTTCATATTTTGTTTTAGGTGTCCATGGGCTTAGGTCTAGGAAGAAAAGAAAGAAAGAGGAAGAGGAAGAGGAAGAGGAAGAGGAAGAGGAAGAGGAAGAGGAAGAGGAAGAGGAAGAGAAAGAGAAAGAGAAAGAGAAAGAGAAAGAGAAAGAGAAAGAGAAAGAGAAAGAGAAAGAGAAAGAGAAAGAGAAAGAGAAAGAGAAAGAGAAAGAGAAAGAGAAAGAGAAAGAGAAAGAGAAAGAGAAAGAGAAAGAGAAAGAGAATCCACTGTTTTATGGGGCTGAGGGAAGAAAGTTTATCAGCAATGGGGATGGTTATGTGCAATACATGCACACTTGGAATCCTTGCAGAGATCTCATTTCATAATCACTGGTCATATATCAGAGCACAATGGGCACCATTGTAAGGAAAAGCTTCCAAGCCCTTCTTCAATAATTAGTTGTTTTTGTATTCACAGAAATGGATTGTCAATAAGGTCCCAGGAAATGTAGTTTTAGTTTAGAAGATATTGCCTATATCAGGTGAAGGAAGTTAATCAATTTGGTGATCACATCTGACAGAGGGATAAAAGTCACTTAATACCTTTGCAGTTTATTATCCTTTTGATATCATCTCTCATTTCCAGCATGGCTGGAAAACTTGATTCAAAGACAACTGTGATTTAATTTACAGCAGAGGAAGCTCAGGTCATTAGATATCAACATTTTCAGCAATCATTGGAATTGGATAGTTGAGGGTTGCCTTTCTAGACCCAGCATTTAAGCAATACAGAGTGTGCAGATCTTTGACTGCTTAGCCATTAATTTCTTTCTAAACCATTTGCTTGGCTGCCTGTACAGAGAGTGACAGTGTTTGGGTGGAACAGGAGAGAAAACTTTATATTCATGCATCCATCTACACACATCCACCCACACCTCAGTAGAAGAAATATGGAGCTGAACCCTGTGGATTGAAAAAGTAATGTTACACATTTTTGGTAAGATGCTCCAGGTCAGGACTGTACCCTGTTCCCCTATAAACAGCCAGCTGTTGCTTTTCAGCATGTAATACCCAATTTATTAGCAAATTAGGGATACCTGGGGGCCCTCAGATCTATTTCAGAATGCTCATGACCATCATGGTTTTTATTTAAATATCTAGAACCAATGGAATGACAACTACAAAGCAAGTCAAGCTCCCACACTCCAAACAAGATCTGGACATACAGGGTAAACCCTAAAAGCAATTGTGACAAACCTTCTCCTGGGTGAATCAGAGATCTCTTTGTTCAAGGCCTGGCTGGATGGGGCTTTGAGAAAATATCTTTGAAAACCAAGAGATAGAAATTCTACAAATAGCCAGATATCTCAAGAAGATAAAAATTTAAAATTTAAGCTACATCTCCCAATAGCAGATTTTTTAGTATAAGCCTCAGACTTCATTTACAGAGTTATGTTTCTTATAACATTATTTACATAGCAACATGAATGTGGGCAAGATTTTGCAGATGGCTAAAGATAAAATCCTTAGGGAGGAGGTGGTTTAAATACAAGCAACAATCAATATAAATTCAATCTTTCTATAGCTAACAACAGTTTTTAAATTCATACCTCATTTGCAAAAAGGATGACAGTGAACCACTCCAGCTATTGAATTTTGTTGATAGCATTCTCCTTGGCTGATAAACATACATCTCACACTGGAGGATGTGCACTTGCATTAAAATGTCTGCAATATTCTGGCTTACCCAGCTCTGACACAGCATTCAACTCGCTGGGAATGTTATGCTTTGCATGAGAAAGGCACATCTTTTGTGGGGCTACAGATTCTGCCTTGTTTTAACAACATCTGCAGAAACAAATCGTGATAAGGATCACGCCTTATTGTGCATGAATAACTGCACTTTTCACGCTTTCCTGGGAGTCTGGGAAAAGGATGAGCATCAGCTGAGTGAGAGACATCCACCCAAGAGTTCTGCAGGAGTTATGAGCATCAGTCGTGTGTTTCATGCATCCACACAGGAGCCAGGTACAACAGGGACAGCTAAGATCAAAATTGTGATTAAAAATATGACTTTACAGCACCTTCCTATCTTAGCAGTGCCTGGAAGTAGCTGAACTCAGATCTCACACATGCTCTGTGCAGCTCTGTGCACCCCCAGAACAGTCCTGCTGGGGCCTATGCTGAACTGCAAAAAAGCTTTGCTGACCCTGATATTTACAGTGGTTGTGTCTGCTGCCTCCTCACTTCAGATTTTGGTACACCACCCTGGTGGTGAGGGAGGGCAGAGAGGGAGTGACTCCTAGGTCCTGCTCCCAGGATCTGGTATAGGTCATATTTAGTAAGACCTTACTACCATGGGAGCTTAGGGCAGTGACAACTCCTCCTGAGAGATGTGTTATCAGCACTGGTCCAGCCAATAATCCTCTCTGTGCCTCATTCTGATGTACAAAAATGTGCAAAAATATGTGGAAAAATCACTCCAGCACATCTTTCTGCCTGTTTCTGCTCTGGCAGCTTCATCTGAGCCTACAGATGGACAGAGAGAGCACTTTTGGTTATGGGTGGATGTCAGTTCCCACACCTGAGGAGAGGTTATGGAACTGCACCTAGCATTTCCTGACCTTTGGTTTCACTGCTCCAAAAGAATAAAGCTCCTTCCACTTCTGGTAAAGTCTGCTTGAGAAGTGAGCCCTCTCAGGCTGTGTTAATATAGGTATGAAGGAGGAGAAGATTTCCAAGGGCATTGAAATTTTCATAGAACTTCCAACATGCCTTGGAATGGCATCCTCTTTGGTATTGTTTGACTCCTGCCCCTTTTGGGAAGAAGGAAAACAATTCTGATCATTTAGAAAAACATAATTCTAGATGGATTTTGAGGTTTTGCTAAGCATCAAACTTTACAGAAAAATCATATTACTTTACAGTATTTCTTGGGACTGTATCAATTCCAGACTCCTTGCTACTGTATGGTACACTGAGTGGTAAACCACTCACAAATGTTAAAATAATCTGACAGGAGTGAAATAGGGATGGAAAAGAGCAGTGTTGGTCTGGGGGGGAGGGGGTGTGCCACAGCTCCCATCTCCTGCTTGCTGTCATATGTGACTCACAATCACTATTTGGCTGAGTGTTTGGTTAGTTTTTCCAGCACAGTGGTAGAGAGAGCATTAATTGGGCTAATTATTGTGAGCTATAATTTAACTCAGTAGTCAAACTCATAAACCAGACATTATCAAATTTATAAACTCAGCATGCTCAAGTGCACTTAGCGATAATGAACTTGCTGAGTCAGATTATTCCCTTCCCACTGTTGATAATGTCAGAAACAGATTTGGACTGTCTTGAATTTAGTATTTTCCACTGCTCTATTACATGGAGAAGAAAAACTGGCAATACTTGAGAACAGAACACTCAATATGGTTATTTTTTTAACCTAAAGCAGAAACTTCATTTTTTGCTTGCATGTTCTAACTCTGCAAGACAGGGTTGTTTTAATTTTCACTCTAATGCAAGTGAAATCTTTCATTACTTTGTGTACCTCAGTCCTTTCTTCATAATCATCTTTAGGTAAGACAAACAAGATTCTGGTATCTACAAAACTTCATTTCTACAGATTCAAAAAATTTTGGCTTCTTTACATAGGTCAAATGTTGTGCCAACAGAAGCAGGACTGACTTCCTAACATTGTTGTATTAACATACCTCAATTTTAGCCTGGGGGAGAGGGAAATGATGTTGTTTGGAATGAGATGGTAATTTACTTTCCATGCTTTCTCAGTCCTAAGGCATCTTTTCAGGATGAGACAGCCAGCTGTGTAAATTGAAATCGGTGAACAATTGTCCACTGGAGGCTCTAACATCTGAAAAGCAGAGTTATATGCTCTTCTCTGTCCATGTAGAATATGGTGTTTTCATTTTACAGGGATAAGGGATTTACTGTTAAATTAATGGACATTTCAAACTGCAGTGGCAGCACATGTTGCCGCCTGCATTACTGGGAAATAAGTTGCATCTGTTCAAGTTATCACTTGGAAAGAAAAGCTTCCGGTTTCTGTGTGATGGCATAAAAAAAATAACACTTTGTCCCCGTGTGCCAGGGGAAATGAGGTCACAGGCTCTTGCCACATGCCTTGCAAGTGGATATCTCATGTACAAGTTGGGACAGGCATTAAATTGGTTATGCTTCAACTTCTGATTTTTGTTTTCATTAACATCTGCACTCTGGCGTGGCCCGGAGCGCTTTGTCCTTTTTATAGCCTTCCTTGGTAAAGCTGTGGAAAGCTGTTCTCAAATTCACATTAATGGCCTTGGATTTTCAGGTCATTCCTCACAGCAAAGACTCCATTCTGCTGCTTTTCTCATGGTGTGACACCTCTACCCCCGTGGATATCCTCACCTTCACAGCCTATCTTCACATCAGTGTTTTTAATTCTCCTTGGCTGAGTCAGTCTCCAGAGTAACTCAGGCCTAAGTGCATCTTGACCAAAAGGATCAGAAAGCTACCACACTGCAAGCCACACAGCTCTAAGGATTAGTGGGAATTTGTCCTACACACCACAAAAACCTGAAGTCTACATGCTCTCCCCAAGGTTTATGTGTGATCATACACTCTGATCCCTGAGCTTATTCCCCATCTTCCTGAGATGAGAACAGGAAAAGTAATATGTCTAAATTTTTTGCAGCAAGACAGTGCATTTTCCAGGAAGTAATTATAGTGGTTCTATATATACAGCTGAGATATAAATTAAAATAATATGAACCAAATTTGATTCAAATGTCTGTCTGCATGGCAAGACAACCTGGCAGAAATCACAGTGGTGCTAACACCAGTGCAGCTGTATAATTACAAGTCGTTGGGATGAGGACAGAAGGGTATTTCATGTAGGTGAAAAATTAGGGAAAATTCTTGTGAGGTCAAGTAACTCAGGCTGTTCAACCATTATTAGAAGTAGCACAGGTGTGATAATGAGTCAACTCCTCTTTCCCATCAGAGAAATAGGATCACAGAACCATACAATTATTTAGGTTGGAAAATATCTCTAATATCATCAACTCCAACCATTAACCCAGCAGCTCCAAGCCCACCACTAAACCATGTCCAGGAGTGACATATCTGCAACACTCTTAAATCCCTCCAGGGATGGGGACTCCACCACTGACCCAGCTGTTCCAATGCTAGGCCACTCTTCTAGTGAAGAAATCTTCCCCAATATCCAATCTAAACCTCCCCTGCTGCAATCTGAGGCCAGTTCCTCTCCTCCTCTCACATGTCATCTGGGAGCTTGACCTCCACCTGGCTCCACTCTCCTGTAGGCAGTTGTAGGGAATGATCTCCATGAGCTCCAGGCAGTTGTAGAGAACGATCCTAGGAGCTCCCAGGAGCCTCCTTTTCTCCAGGCTTGGCTCCACCAGCTCCCTCAAATACTCCTCATCAGACTTGTGCTCCAGATCCTTCCACAGATTTGTCTGCAGCCCAGACTAGAAGGAACTTGCACTAAGAAGAGATAAATTTGACTATGAACCAAGCTTTCCTATGAAAGGATTTCTTTTAAAGTACAATGATACTATTAAGCAGTTCAGAACTTCTGCTTCAGCTCAGGCTAAGCAAGCCCAGCTCTAGAAGCATGCTCCAAACTCATTTTAACCTGGCAATAAATATATTTTTCCCCTCATTTTCCTTTTCTTGCCTTTCTGAGTTTAAGAAAAGTGGCAACACTGTGCATGTGGTAAAACTGCTACCTTGTCAATCAGGTGACAGGCTGTCTTTTCTATTTAGACATGATAGGTGGTCATTCTGAGGAATAAAAGATAGGTTCTGTCCCTGAAACCTGGCAAAGCATTGAAAAATAGTGCCCATACAAAGGCAAGTTCTTCTAAGTATCACTAAAAATGATAAATCCTAATTTTCTCAGGCCTAATCCTGCAATATATTTTGTACACACAACCTCCAAGGTCAAAGGAAGATAAAAGACCTGGAAAAATATCCTAAGTCCGTCACATACCTCATTGTTTATTACTTCTTCTACCAAGGAGTTTCAAGAAGCAAAAACACATAATTAAGACTTAACTGATGCTCCTATAATAACTGCTTTTGATTTAGGAGATAAAATTAAATTAGCAGATAAGCTCTTTTATTTCTGCTCAGCCACTAGCATATTCAAATAGGGTGTAACTTGTCCCTTGAAAAGGCACAGTAACAAAAACAAATGGGAAGGCAGTCACTTATTAATCTATGTTTTTGTACTGCTATCTGGAAACTCTGCTTTGCTGTCATTATTTAAAACTCACAAACAAGACACGCTGTCACTGATTCTTGGGACTGGAATTCATGGGAATTGTCTAAACAAAACACATTCACTCCTCTTATGTGTAACCAAATGCATAAATGTTGTTGTCTTTTTATTCTTTACAGATGGTTTGTATCTCCCGAGATTTATAGAAGAATTCATAAATTGGCATCACTGGTATGTCAGAAATGTGAAGCAGCCTCTGCTCCCATTGTTCCCTGACTGTGAACCTGCCTCTGGCTGAAAGAGTTTGCTTAAAATATCAGACTGGGAGCACAGCTCCAGGCTGATCACTGAGCTGACCCTCTGCTGCTCGGGGATCCTCAGGACTAAATATACAGCTGGATAATTAAGAATTGTCATCTCTTTTGGTCATCTATTCCTACATCCTTTCAGCCTGGCACCGCAGCCTGACAGGAGACACTGATTAAACAACTCAAAGGGAGTGATTGTAACCAAATGCTCTGATGAGTGAACCCTCCAAGAGCTGCACAATCATAAGTGAGCTGGTGCACTTGTCATCAAAAGCAGCTTATTCATCCAACAATGACCTGTCAAATTGACTTGTTAGCATGGCTGATAATACTCCTGCCTTTTCCCTGCTAGAGAAAAGCAGGGAACATCCCAGATGCTTTTGAATAACTTACGAAGAGCATCAGGGGAAAAAAAAAATAAAACTATTCTACTTTCACCAAAGATTTGTGGAAAGGCTGGGAATTGAATCCAGATTGCCTGACTCCTCCTGCAGGGCCGTATGCACAAGGCCAGCCCCTCTTTTGAAGCTTGATGTTCTGTTCTTTCTCTATTTGACAGTCCTTTCCCTTGTTCTCATTTGTCTTTCAGATATGCTGAGTGGCTCATGTGAAGATTGCTAAAATCACAGTGCACATGATTTTATCAGATATGATTTTTTTTAGAACCTGTGTTGCATATATGTCATCTCACACAAGAACTGTGTAAATGGAGGAGGAGGAGGAGATTTATATGAGAGTGCCCATAGGAAACTCACCTGTGGAAGAAGAGAGGATCACTGAGGATTTATCCAAGAAAAAACAAAAGTCACTTCTGGGAAATTCCCAACTGTGTTTACACCACTGAGGTATCATAATGCTTTCCCTGCAGAATTAATGATTATATCTTTCATGAATTTCCTCCTCCTTGAGCACATCCAGCAGCAATGGTGAGAAATGGATGTAAACACAGTAGGTTCTTGAGAATTTGAAGGAGATACAACACCTTGCCAATAATTTACCAGAAAATTCCTTATGAAAGAAGAAATTCCTGAAACATTTTCCAAAAATACTTAAAACATGGATTTGCCTGATTTTTCAAATTAATTTACCCCATAAATCTGACCTCTTTAAAAGCACTGTCTCCAGATTTCAGATGTTTCATGACTCTTTTGATGTCCTAATGGATGCACTTGGCAAATTGATTCCTAGATATGTGTTCACCTTACACTCTGCAGGATTGTGGGATAATTTGCTAGGACATTAAGAGATTAGGACCCCAGCCTAAAGCTGGAATCCACTGGACCTTATATGTGTGAAGGGGCATAGGGATCATAGCCTAGAGCAGGGTAAATACCCATTTCATGCACAGCCAAAGACCATAATCTGGCCTGGATGCAAAAAAAACCCCTGGATTTCTGTGGCCAAGTAGATGGGGCATAATTTTCTAATACTCTAATGGTGAAACAGGGCTTGTCTTGGCAAGGGAAGACACCAGGCCATCCAAGTGGAAAGAAAAGTCAAGGTAGAGCCAAAGATTTCACTCCACTTGGGCCTTGTACATGTCCAAGATAAGGCAGAAACAGCCCCTTGCCATTTTTTCCTCTTTGCTTGGAACTACTGGAGCATAAAGACTTTTTCTCCCAGTGATTCTTCTTAGACACTCCAATATTTTCATTATGGCAACACTTGCAACAGGCAAGAATCCTCTGATTGAGCAACTCCAAGAACTAAGAGGAATATGAGCAGCTGCAGAGTCTATGGGACCAAAAAAGAGGCAAATCCCAGTTTCATCTGTGAGATTGCAGGGAGCAAGGATGAAGCTTGGTTTAAGGGGAGGCACAACCTCTGCACAGGAGAATGCAGGAGGAAGAGCCTCGGGGGAACCTTTGATGAGGGAAAACAATCTAGACATAAATAAAGACTTCAATGGATTTGTCCCTTCATTATTTTGGAGCCTGATCCAAAGCCCCATTAAGTCAATAGAAGGACTCCAGCTGGGGTTTAGGTGAAGAACTGAGGGTGCAATTTGCACACAACTGGTGTCACTTGGGAATATTTGTGTTGTAAGGAAACGTGCTTGTTAAAGCACTGGGCTGATAGTGAGGAGCATTCAGCTACCACAGGATATATTTCATTGAGTTACTTGTTGCTGTCCAATAAAGTAAAATATAGGAAACCCCTTAGTGTTTCATCAAATTCTTGCTCATTTCAAAGAGGAGCAATATTTCTGTGTCTGGCTCACATATTAAAAACTTTCCCTGCATATTAAGTTTCATTTTTTTTTTTTTTTTGTCATAGGCTTGGCTTCAGATCTTTCTATGACTTTTACTAGGGGCTATTTTTGAAGGATTCAAGTCTGTTTTGTCAGTATAACCTTCAATTTCTAATGAGTGTTATTTCAAAAGAGACTTTTCCAGTGGTAGGTAACAGAAAATAAAGTTACCTTGAAATTTAATAAGCATTATTTACCCTGTATCTACTAATAAATCCCATCATACATCCTGCTTTCTAAATGCTAGAGGTTATGATCTCTTCCTATTTGGCATACAGAAGTTAAAGAAACATTAAATTATTTCACTTGGGGGAATCAGACTTATCTTTTTTTACGTTTTGATTTCTTTATTTGCATGGCCAGGTAACATTGTTACTTCCACCAATTTCAAGAAAGCTTTTTTTAAAAGTACTGTATTTATTCTTCATTTTCAGTCAAACATTCTCCTTCCAGTATTATGGTGGTAATATATATCCTATTTTCATCATAACATACAGATGCTTTATGCATTCTTCCCATTTCTTCAAGTCCCAGTGCAAACCTAATTACAATTTTTGCAAAAGCTCTCCCTGAACATTAATAGATTTTAGATAAGGGATAAAACATGCCATAAATTCACATACAAAAGCATTGTGTGTGTATCTGTGTCTATACAAATCACTTGCAAACCATGTTAGATTTCTTGGTAAATGTTCTTTTTTTTTTTTTTTTTTTTATTAACAATACATATATATGGGCTGCAATAGCCAAGAAGCTTTTTTAAATCAATAGTAGATATAAATCTGTATCTGTAGTTCCAGTGACCCAAATGCATTGCCATCATCCATAGTGGGGTTTTTTGTTATAACACACCTCCTGCCTTGTATTTTTAACTTTCAAATATGTTGCATTAATTGCCCTGCAATATCTGGGAGACAATTGAAATGAAATGAGCATATGAAGTTCTGTGGTATGAAATATTTCTACCCTTGATCTACAGGGATCCTTTTAGTGCTGCTTTACTGGTAAAAAATACGTAAGCAGCTTCATCAGTTTAAGGAATTTTATTTCATTTTTTAATCCTGCAAATTGAGTATCTTTGGAGAGTTTCTGAAATGTGTTTAAAGAAATAATTAACAGAGTGTTACAAACTCTAATAACCAGTATTTCCCAAATTATTTTCTGGTTCTTAATGCAGCTTGAACAATTTTTATTTTCTTAAAAATAGAAAAAATCTGTTTCAGCCCAAGGATTTTTCCTCCCCCTTACATCACTAGTTTGATATTAAATATAATATGTACATTAAAATGTAAACATCACCACAGTGAACCTTTCTCTTTTGATCATTTCGAATTTGACTATTAATACTTTAATTTTCTTTACTCTGTGTGTGTGTGTAAGCCTATGAGTGCATGCATGTGCCTCTGATCTGGCTTATACACTGTACTAAATTGTTCAGTAAATACTCTGCAGCAGGATAAGGTCTAACTGGAAGAAAATTGTTGTGAGTTACAGGAAATTAAAAAATTCCTGCAATACCAACCCACTACTCAAAGTCAATCTGTGGTATCCCACAATCCACTCGGCTCTGAAGTCAAGCCAGAATGATTTTTGAAGAGTAATTTCAAGCCTTATAAAGGGTCACATCATGTATTAAAGCCATATTTGCTTCTGTGTTTTGTAAATTTTGAACTCATTACTAAACCTTTGTCTCTTATGCTGTATGTCTGGCTCTGAACTCTCCTTCATCAATCTGATCCTTAAAACTCCAACAGGAAAAAAAAAAAAAAGAAAAACACGCAACACATTTTGCATGTGAAAAAGTGGTAAAACATAAATAGTTACAATCTCGAGGTGCTGGCATTTAAGGAAGGCTTTAAGAGGCTTATCTCTTTTTTTGGTACTTTAGATAGCAAAATCTCAAGCAAGAGGCTGCCCAAAACTGCTGTTTTCTGACCACCTCTGGGAAGTGCTGAGTGCCCTCAACTCCTGTTGACTTCACAGGAGATTAAGAGAGCTCAGCACCTCCCAGTATCAATCCCACTGAGATGTATCTGTATCTGCACACATACATATATAGACATTTAGATTTATATGCAAAATGAACTGCTAACAAATAGTGGATCACCTACTCTTTTTCTTGGCCAAGCTCTTTGTGAAAGGATCAGACCCCAAGCTAGAGGTAAAACCATATGCAATTTACAATAAGCAAAACGTGTCTATAAACAAAATACAATTGGAAATCTGGGAATCATTTATACAGAAAGTTCTGGCAAAGTGCAGGCATATGTGTACAAAACAGTGCAGCACCTCTACAGATTTCAACAGTTCCTTTTCTAAAGTTTCTACACTAAGCCTGTATCACAAGATGGGGATGAGAAATAACACACTGTGAAAGACAAGGGGGTAACCCCCACAGCACATTCAGAACTGGGCTGGGACTGCACAGCTTCAAACCAACAAAGCTGTGTGCACAGCTTGGGCTGTGATTCTTCTGAGCTCCCTTCTCCTGACAGACACCATCACTGATCTGCTCTCACTCAAGGCTTCCCACGGTATTTCATTGTGTGCCTACATCACATTTGCACTGCCTGCTCCAAATTCCTCCCGTTTTCCCTGAATATTTTCATTTTATCATGATAACAGTCCTGGGGTGAATCAGCTAAAAGAATCTGCAACAATCTAAACAGGGATTCACGGAAAATATCCAGTAAAGTGGTTGCAAAATTAGGATGAGAAGCAGCCTGCAGCAGCACACAGGATGAACCACATGGGAAAAACTCCCCATGGTGTCCACACTGTCCTGGGGATGGCATGAGCAGAAAGCAAGAAGGATGTGTTTTGGCCTTGCTTCCTGCCCCATGAAGCACACTGAGAGGGTCAGACTGGCCAGGTAGGAGCAGAGGAGCAGTCTGCAGCCAGGCAGAGGTGCTGAGCTGTCAGGGTGAGCTGTGCACAGAGCCCAGCTGGGCTGGACGGGGCTCTGAGCTCTGCTGACATCCAGCGTGTCTGGGTGCCCTTGGCCAGATGCACACAGCTCTCCCCACCCCTGAGCTGCCCTTTCCCAGCACTTCAGCCTCCAAGAGACCACAGAGACCTGGCCCAGTGACCACACAGAATGTGGAAGCCCCCTGCACTGAAGCAGTGTGAATTTCAGTGTTCAGTATTCAAACATCTCATCTCTACAACCACTGCAGGAGCAGTCTTAGGCACCATCTTGATTTCAGAGCAATTTAGACTTAATTTAGGGTTATTTAGACTGCACAGGGCTGCAGCACTACCATATTCTGGTTCTCTCCACAGCCAGTGCACAGCAGCCTTGATGCCATTTTTAGCAGCTTGAACAGGAACCTTAATTGCAACCTTAATTTCCCACCTGTAAAACTGGGACAATAGTACTCATTAGGGCAAGTAGTATTCTGTAGGTGGGGAGAAGTGTTTTGAGAAAGATTATGGGGATTATCTCATGCTATTATGGCAGAAACCAAGAGAACTGAGACTAAAGCAGAACTGGACAAAATTAAAGGATTATGGAGGCTGCAGAGAAATTCTGCTGCAGCTAGTGAGATACAAACTTTGCTCTGAGACAAACGAGACACAAATTCCTGTGCCTGATAATACAAGGCAGGTGGGTGATGTGTGTGATCTCCATCAGTCACAGCCATCTGAGGTGGAAAAGAGTGCAATATTAACAAGTATTCTACCTGGATGAAGAATCAAATACCAGGGACTAGAAGTGAAAGAATATCTGGTAAAAATACATAGATGAAATATATTTCAAAGAACACTAAAATTGTGATATAATATTTAGTAAAATATGTGGAGGAAAAGTCTATAAGGGATAAGAAAAGCAAAAGCTTATTTTCTTTTTGTTTCAAGGAAATTACATTAGTAGAAGATAGCACCTTGATGTTATAGCACATGAAGGTTTAAACATATTAATTGCTAATCTACATTTCTTAGCATAGACATAGGCTCAAAGGATTTTGCACAGTGTCTGTCTCTCCTGCACTTATCAGGACAGTTCTGCTTCTAGAGCAAGAGAATCCTCAAAGCCAAATAAGAAGTAGACTAAATGACATAAACCAGCTAATACAATTCCACCTCTGACACGATCATACATGTGGTTGTTATAAAATTATGTTGATACATTTCTTTAGAACTGTAAAACTCAACATTTGGGGGATTGGTTTGAGGTAAAGTGTATCAGAACCAAAATATGAAGAAAGAGGCATTCCTGGAAGTTCAGGTTGTTTGGTTAAGAAATGTTTTCAGCCAAAATATCTCTCCTTGGTGGCCAACAGAGAGAGGTTCTGCAGATCCCCTTTGTGTCTCAGATCAGGCATCACTCCAGTCTGATCATTTCAGCCCCTTGAGCCCCTGTTAATTTGGTGGCAGACCAGGTGACTACACTCACACAGGTCCTCTGGAACAACTTCAAAATCTCAGTTTTAGCAAATGAAGCATCCCAGTGAAGCTGGTTCTTTCAGAAATCCAATGTCTGGGAACATTGTAAAGATGTCTTGAAGAAACAGTCAGTTTGGATTAAAAGTCAGACCTTCACCCTGCTCTACATAGGAAAAAAGGGTTCTCCAAATGCCCTGCAAATCACACATCCATTTCTGTACATATCCCCTTCTCCCTCACCTTTTCTAAAAAGCAGGGGAAGGAAAGGTGAAAGAATATAATTATTATACTCTCTTTGTACATTGAACACCTATTCAGGAGACAGTAATTGCTAACTGAAGCAGTTTGGAGATATTTTGTAGTGGCACTAAATACTTATTGTGGAGATGGGTGATGAAGGAAATCCAAATTAAATTGACAGAAAGAAACTTAACTCATTTAAATATTTGCACAACTGATTCAGATGTGATTTCCTTCTAAGAATATAGGGTGCAAAGAGGAAAGCAAAAATTAACATGGAAAAAAATGGAAGTTTGTAATGAGACAGTGGCAGCTCTACCTGAACTGTGGTTAGTATTATTTCCATCATAAATCCAGTTTTCCCCTCCCACTGCTACAAATTACAATAAAATATCCTCAGCTTCAGATATGGCATATATGGCCCATGGCCAGGAAATTGTTTGAGCAAATTTTAGGTCATATGTCAGACACCAATTTTTTTTTTTGAAAGTGAGTCACAGTTTGTCTATTTCTATTCTCACTATTCAGTCACACCATAAATAGCTGCTGTACCATGGGGCTGATCCAGAAAACATAAAAATATATTCCTGCACCTAAGATCTAGCCTGAGATGTGAAAAGCCTTTCATCACATTTTAAAGTTCCTCTTATGACAAATTCAGAAATATGAGATTGGTTCATGTATAAATCTTTGAGATTTACAGCCAATGGGAAATTTGCCATGCTGGTGAAGTGTATGAAAATCAATTTTATCATAAATGCCAGTCTGTAGATCAGTGATATCAGCACCACACTTTTGTCTTGGGGCTGAATGAGTGGGGTCTGTCTTTGGAATATCATTTGAAAAAGTGTGAGCATCAGCAAAAAGGCAGTTTGATTTTCTTCTGGGCCACTTACATAGAAATGTTTGCCCTTCTCAGATATTGAGTGGCAGCATATTGAATTATATTAACTGACAGCCTTCATGCACAGGGAAAAGAGGGACCTCCAGCAAATTCCAGTGGATGTTTTGGATACGGGCAACTGTGAGGCCAGAACTGGATACAGCTCCAGAAATCATGTCCAGGACTGACAGTCCTGGAGGACATTTAAGGTTTCCAGGTTTTCATTCTTCATTAAATGTGTTTTCTCTTTCTTATGAAACTAAACTCTAGAGAGGAGTAGATTTATATAAATCCTATCTCTGCCACATTTTAAGGAACTCTGTGTTATAACTTTTTTCTTTAAAGGAATTCCTCTTTTTAGTAGGCCTGTGGGTCAGCAGGTAATTCAATGTACTTTAAGCATGACCAGGCAAAAGTATTCATGACCAAAGTTGAAGTTTTCTTCATAATGGAACATATGATTGTCATCATGTGGAATTTGGGCATCACTGCAGTGACTGACATATTTGTGGTACTGCTCCTCCAGGAATTTGATTCCCACCAATATAAGATCAGGTTCATTTGATGTTTGTACTGAATCTTGCCATTGGTTTTGCCATAACCAAGTTGCTTTTGATAATCCATTAAACTGTTTCTGGAAAGTATTCAATGCTAAAACATCTTATTATAAAACTAATGAAAATCACTAGCCTGATATAAAGGGTGCAATTATGAAGTGCACCTTGGAATATCATAACATCTCTCATTTCATCCTGGTAAAATCACAGTGCAGCCATAATTTAAATAGGAGCCATCCTTTTAAGGGATTGTGACTGAATGTTTTAGGTTAGCTGTAAGTTTTGGTAATACCTTAAGGATGTCCAAAATGCAAATTGATACTTAATACAAAAGCAACAAGCTTCCAAAGAATCATTAAAAGTTCATTCAAAAAAAGAGCCAGGAAATTCATATATTAAAAAAATTATGACATTTCTATATGAAATGTGAAGACACATAACTGGTCAATCTCCCATTTTGAAAAGCTATTAGAAAAATTGTCTGCTTTTATTTTACTGGAGATAATATAGTTTTATTCCAGCCTGGAAGTCTGTACTATGAGGCAAGTTTGACAAACCACAGAGATGTTTTTTGTTTAATTTGTCTTTTTTAAATAGCCATTTGTAGTAACTTAATACTCAGGTTTTTTAGAACTACAGGTTTTGATGCCAAATCCTGCAAATTAGTCCAGCTGAAGGTGAGTTTGATGACAATTCCCATTTAATTCAGAGAGGCAGGAGTTCAGTCTCAGGTTAAAGTACCACTAGAATGAAAGATGCTGGGAATGTATGTTGAGATCCAAATTCCAAAATTCCTCATTCTTCCAAATTTTAAGTGCATGGAATTTACATAATCCAATATTTGAAGCCAAATAGAGTCAAATGTCCAAGCAGCACATCACACTAGCCTCTGCATTAATGAAATGGAGTGGTCATCTCCTCCTGCTTCCTGATGGCTTTTTCTGATTCTTTTCTGTGATATCAAGCACTTGAGTGGAGCCCAATGAGTCTGCTTGTCCTGCACACCAATAAAGCCAGAATAAACTGGGTTTTCTGAAGCTTTGCTTTGTTGTTCAAGGTAAGGAGGCAGAGAAAGAGACATCTAAAAGATTTTTTTTCTTTTCTGCTAAAGTCTTCTTGTAAAAAAATTTATTTGAAAAAAGGGAAACCTATTGAAACATCTTCCAAAATGACAGTTCAGAAGTTCTTGGGTCTGAAACCACTTTTAATTACACAATTTCCTTCACTTTGATTGAAAAATAAGTGTTGAAATTCAGTATGAAAAACCTCATGTGCATCCAGAATAATTGTGTCCCATCTGGCCAAGAGAAACACTTTTATCCATCAAGAGTTTGTTTTCTCAATTTCTCAGAATTTTGGAAAAAAAATACTCAGAATATCCTTTTATTTACACAGTTTTTAAACAATGATTTGGCTGTTTGCTTTGGAGTTACCAGGAAGCCAAGAAAATTCTCATTCTTGATGATCTCCCTACTGTTAGGAGACAGCATGAGAGGGAAACTTGTGCAATGTGAGGAGATGGGAAGTCAGGGAGCAAGACAGAAATAAAAGAGAAAGGGTTGGAATCTAGAGAGAGGAAGGAGTGAAGATACAGGTAAAGAACAAAAATATTATTTCTTTCATGGGGACTTCTGCCTCTTGCTGACCTGGGTGCATCCAAGGAATCCCCCTGTGTGGAGGATAACGAAAGGAGCCCAGAGCCAAAGAGTAAACAGCAGTGCAAAGCCCCCAGCCACAATTATAACTGACAGAACATCATTTTTAAAGTCTGGAGAATGGAGAGACATCCAGTTTCCCAGCCAGGCAAAATTCCTTGGAAAGCAGATATTGCTGGGGGCAGAAGGGGTAGAGAAATTAAAGGGACATCATTTGACTAGATCCAGCTTTCTGTCAAAAATAGCCTTGCTGCAAAATCTTCAGTCAATCTTGTGTGGGGTTGCTCCTTAAACTTGAGACCATGCATGTTTTTTAAATCTTTGCATTCCCTTCTCACTTTTTAATGTGAAGTTCAGTTAAACATGTATTTCTCTAAATTATATGTGTGCTCATAGAGTAAGTAGGAAGAGGTGGTTTTAAGTTAGAGCTTAAGTTTAATATGAAAGGAGGTAGAGTCTGTGAATGGGTTACATCAGTTATAAGGGGCAACAAAAAGTATGCTGACAGATTATATACATGCCTGTATTCTGACAAGATCACAGAATAAAATTACTGTTGAATAAATCATCAATAAATATATAAATGCTAGCTTCCTCCTTATGTGGTTTCTCATCCTATCAGCATTGTTATTATTTGTACACAAATATCTTCCACCTGTGCACTTTAAGGGAATTAGGCAGCCAGACAAAGCTTCCTTTTAAATTTGAGTTCACAGTGCAATGAGTTAACATAGACTACTTTGATGGAGGCAGAAATCTCTATTTCACAGCTGGTGTGTTCACCTTCCAAATGACACTTCCTAGCTCCTCTCCTGACAGAACCAAGTGGTCTCCTTATGTGTGCATTCTCCAGGACCTTGTCAGCTGGATCACTGCCACTTTTTCTGAAAGCTGGGAAGCAGACGGGATGATGTCTTTAATTGCAGCCTCCAGAAGGAAGTCTCCTTGTCTAGAAGGTTTACAGCCCTAAACCCAGTGAATGTGCAGTTTTGGCCACCACCACAATGTGAGATATGAAGTTTTTAGAGAGTGTCCAAAGGAGGGTAACAAGGATGGTGAAGGGCCTTGAGGGGAAGATGTATGAGAGTCAGCTGAGGGCACTTGGTCTCTTCAGCCTGGAGAAGAGTCCCAACTCAGAGTATTCTGTGATTTTGTGACCCATCTGTCTAGATCACTCACTGGTTTTTACCTCCTTGCTGTCTGAGTGCTGGTGGAGGATGCCACAGGTGCTCACCAAGAGCTGCTGGCCATAACCAAGCCTCCCTGCAAAGCCAGTCCTTCCAAACTAAGAGAATTAGGAGTGGGCTTTAGGAGTTCAGGGTCCAGTTTTTTAAGGGGGGGTACAGAGAGCATTAAAGATGTCTCTAACCTCCATACCAATGACTTTGAGTGGTAGGAGATCCCTCGTGAAAGCCAATATCTCTTCTGAGCACAAACAAGAGACATGAGCTGCACAAACAGGAGCATGGATTTATAGCCTCACAGCTGTGGGGATCTGAGCTGCTATTTGTGTCCTTATTGCAAGTGGGGTAAACTGCTGCAAGACACAGGAAGGTTTTTATTTGGAACTGACTGATTCAGCTATCTCAGGTAGAAATAGGTTGGTAGTTGTTCTGAGCTCTCCACAGTCCACCTCTCCAGATTCATAACACAGCACAGAAAGGCCAAAGTTTAAATTCTGTGTTTGCCTTCTCTCCCACACTGCCTCATACCTCCAGGCCAATTCTTCCCCATGAGGATCTTCCTTTAGTGGTGTAGACTCAAATGCTAAAATTGTTGGTGGAATCACCCAAACACACTTGTCTTGCAGTGTGAGCAGAGCCCTCTTTGAGCACACAAACCATTTCCCAGCCTGGTGTCTGAGCTGTCTAGCAGGTGTATTTTTCACAGACTTTTATCCTGGCACTACAACAGGTGCATTTCACAACTTTGTATCGAGGAATTTCATCCACTACAAGGCAAAACTCTTTCTGGGGAATATTTTATAACATGCACATGGAAAGGCATCAAGAGAGTAAACACCAATTAGGGAAAAGGCTAAGAACACTGTTAACCCCTGAGGTTCCAAGTAATCATCACCAAAGTCTGTTTATTCAACCGTGGAATTTGTGTACAACCACAGGGGATATAAAATGGAATTGAAATATGAGAAAGGGCTTGACTATGACTCCAACTTAACAAGGCAGAGCTACTTTGATTCATTCCAGCAAAGATATTGGTGCCCTGTGATTCACACTGTGTAGCAGCATCTCAGTGTGTGACACTGCTGAATGCCTTTCCAGGATTTTCTTTGCCTTTTTAAATTAACTCACACAACTCCGTGTGCTGAACCAGCTCACAGAACAATGGAACATCTTCAGAAAAAAAAACTTTCTGAAGAGAAATGTAGGGCTTGTAAGCTACCCCTGCAAAGATGGGCAACTGAGAACCCACAGGGAATCCTCTAATCCTCCACCAGCAGTCAGAATGCCCTGGGACAGTGCACAGATGGAGGCATTGAGCAGTAAGGACAAAATGTGAACATGTACAGTGTCCATCCTTGGCAGAGCCAGCTGTGGGGAGGGCAGCTCACACATAAGGAGAGAAAACATCTTTTAAGCAGAGACAAGTGAGCAAAGGCCATCACTGGCTTGCTAGTACCATCCCAGATCCTCTCTACCTTCAACTGATGAGAACTCAGTGCTGGGATCAACACCAATCTGCCCCTGCCTGATAAATGGGAAAAGGAGCAGTGGATGCTGTGCAGGAAATGGGACATGAGCCTCCCTCTCCAGGTGCTCACCTGGGAGGTATCCACTCAGAGCCCAGCAGAACCCTGCAGACAGCTAAAATCAGCACAGGACCTTCAGGGAATAGCAAGCTTCTAACATCCATCTTATAACAGCACCAAGTTTTTGTTGCTCTACACAAGTGGTGTATACTGTGAGAGCAGGACTCTTGTCTCAGACCGCACCTCCTTCCCTACACGACAGCCTCAGCCCTGGCTAATGACATTTTCTGCAGGAACCCTTTTTTACCCTTTCCTCAGCCACTCCCTGGGGAGAGGGCAGGCCATGGCAGTGCCCAGGCCATGGCATAGCTGAGTCCTGCTGGGGCTGGTGGAGCCCAGAGCTGCACACAGGGCTGGCTGTGAGCTGTTTGCCCCACCTCACCCCTCAGGGTGATGCGGAGGGCAGACACTCAGTCTGGACACAGCACCATGCCAGCATCCCTGCACAGCTCTCAGATCAGGTGTCTGCCAGCCCTGAGCCCTGGCAGGGGACAGGATGGTCTGAAAACACCCCAGGGCTCTAAACAAGTGAGAGCATTCGTGTAGCATCAAAATACAGATGCACTAAACTCTTGTTGATTTTGGTTTGCTTGATTCAGTTTTTACACCATTGCACTACTCATTGGAAGCTTCTGAATTTTTTAATGGCTACTGTTGGTTCAAAAATCTGTGTAACTTCTGTATCTGACCAAGTGTTGATGTCTACACTTTGTCTGTATCTATTTTTTCTATTTTATGCTATTAGAATGAAGTTTGTAATGAAAAGTTGAAAACAAAACTCCGTGGAAGTACACTTCCTAACCATGGAAACACATTACTCAACCCCAAAGAAGTGTATAAAATGTGGAAATTTTAGAGTAATAATTCCCAGGAAATCTTGGAGTTTGAACTTAGTTATGCATTATAAAACATTAATTACTACAGGTTTGATCTGAATACAATTTTTATCCAAAATCATTAACTTCCATTCCTGTCTATACAGTATTTCCTTATAGAATGCCTTATGACATGTTTCTTGAAAATGTACTGCAATACCAAGATGTGATCCATTAATTATTTAAATATTCTTCTTTTTGTAAGAAAAACTCTTATTTCTAGGGCTTTTTTTCTGTGCAGAATCAATTACATGAATGCAAGCTTATCCCAGTATTACTGAAAACAATACATTTCATATATATATATCTATGCTGAACACCTACCACATCTACTCATAAGGATCTTTCATTTGATCCAGAGACAGGCAGAGGCAAGATGAATTATTCCAGCAGTCTGTGGGCTGTGAAGTGTTAACCAGTGACATCACTGAATCAGCTGCTCCAAAATTGGTGTGCTTAAAAGCCAGTTTACAGGCTGCCATATAGCTTTTGGGAAAGGTGGAAGGGGGAAAGAAATAAGAGGGTTTATAGTGCTTCAGTTGCCTTTGATCCTGTGGTTTAGGGTGTGTTTGCTAAAGAAATCAATTTCTTTTGATTTAAAACAAAAAGTAGAGTTAAACTCATGCCTGATGTAACTCTCATGGAGTTACACCAGTGATTAATATTTTAGAGGAGTGGCAGAAGCTATTTTAAGTGCTTTGCTTTCTTTCAAGCACCTTTGAATGCATACATGAAATTCTAGAGTGGTATAAACTAAACAATAGAAGGAGTTGTAAATACAGTCTGTGAAAACAGCATAAGAATCTAGTAACACAAAGAAAGGTGTTCTAGTCAGGAATAGGTCTCATTGGCTTCAGGATACCAATATGTCACCAACACTGAGAAGATCTTTTTCATAAAGATAACAGGAAAAAAATTAGAAAAGGCACAGATGATGGGATGCCATGTTTATGGCTCTGGAAAACATCCAGAACTTAAGTTGAGGAATATATTGAGCTTTTTTTTCTGCATAGATGGATCCCTGTGAAGTGTAACTTATACCTCTGCTGGTTTGTGTGCAATGGGTTTCCACAGGGACTCTGGCAAGAGCATGAGATTATTTCCTGGATTCAAAGCAGATTTGCAGTGAGAGAGGTGGCTAAATGAAACATGGGAGAAGCACTCCTAAACTGGATGCTGTCCTGATATTAAGGAAATACCTTTTAAGCAGTTCACCTTTTCCCAGTACTAACATTTTACTCCTCCAATACTCATCTTTTACCAAGTGAATCGTGCCTTAGAGGCTATTGCTGTTTTCACAAAGCATTTTATTCCATTTCCATGAGGTTTAATAGGAGAAGCTGCTATAGGCTGTGTGATGCAATGCACCTGAAGAATGTTGAAAAGCCAAATCACACCTTTTCTTATCTCTTTACTGTATCAAATTAGACAGTTGAAAATACTCCTCTTTCCATGAGTATTAAAGATAGGGTGTTGGGTATTCTGATGGTATAAGTTTTTAGAAATGCAATTTTGTAAAATACATATAATTAGAACCAGCAGCATTCTTTTGGAAGAGAAATAGGTCTGGGTAGAGCTCTTTAGAAAAATCAATCTGCATTCACCAGCAATTCCAAAGAATTTTTTCATTCTGTCAACTTTTTCAAGCAATAAATCATGGTTACTTTATATTACTTTACATAGAGATAACTTAAACTCTGGCTGATCGACAACTTTCTTATTCAGCCTTTGACATCAATTATCTATTATCTATTCTTCTGTCAATATCTGCTGTCTAAATCTCATGCAAAAGAATTACACCTTTAGAGAGGAAAAAGTGCCTTTACTACACTATCCAACATTTGAATGACTACATTTATTCAGTGTTCAATAGGACTGGGCAAATAATTTAATCAGCACAAAGCCACCCCAAATTTGTTGGAGTTAATGAGTTTTTTCAAGTCAGGACTTGAATGTCTTTACTATTCCCTTGGGAAGCCTGGGCAGCAAGGTCTCTGAAGTGAATCTCCCCACCTCTCCCTGGGCTGCTTGGCAGGGGGAGGGAATCACTGGGGTGTGATCCTGTGCCTTGCAAATGCCCAGCTGCTGTTACAGCCCCTTGGAAACAAGGCCAGCTGAATGGGCGGCTGAAATTTAGGCCAGTGGTTTGTGTGGTGAAATGTTTGCAGAGAACCACATACTGTGGCATAAAGTCTTTTCAGGAAAGAGAAGCACCATGGATGGGTTTTACTGGATGGGCTGGGCAAAGGGGAAGATGAGGATGAAGAGCCCCCTGCCATGGCTGCTCATGGCTCTCCCCAGACACCAGGGGTGTTCAGGGACACCTCTGAGCCTTCCCAGGCTTAGGCCAGCTCTCACAAATGCTCTCCTGCTCTGGTCACCTGGACTGCACCAGAGCTTTGTCCTGCCCTTTGTCTGGGTGTGCACAGACCATTGGAAATGGCATCAGAACAGCCAGACTGAATTGCCTTACAGTGGGACATGGTTCAACCACATATGAGGAAAACCACTGCACTCATGGGAAAGCACATGCACTGATAAGGAATTGTGGGGTGGGCTGAAGGGACACCAGGGGAGCAGTTCAGGTCTATTGAGCATATAATATGCATTTAAGAGGACCAACTAATTGCATATTTTCCTAGCCTCCCAAACAGTGTTCCAGCCTCTGTAAACTGAAATAATAATGCTGCACAGCAAAAGAAGACACACATTTAAGGTGCAGCTGAGGTTTATATTTAAATTTTCTAACACTGCTTTTTTTCTGAAATACTTTTCTTTAAAAAATTAATGACTTTTTTAAATTAAAAAATTTTAATTATATCAATGATCAATTTCTTTATTCCATATTTCTTAAAAATCCACAAACCTAGCTGCAATGTTTCAGGTGCTCAGCATCAGGTTTACTTTTTTTCAGGAAAACAAAAATCTGCCAGCAAATTCTCAGTTAAGGCAGCCACCACTCCTCATGGCTTTCTTTTTAAGCTGACACTAGCCCAGGTCAGAGTGTCCCAGCTTTGTCATTGTGTGTTTTAAAGCACACTTCAATCACAATTTTCTCTAGTGTCAATATTTCCACTTTATTTTCCAGCATTGTTATTTGAACACAGTGACGTTCTTCCATAAATCTAGGACAGAACTTGGTAACTTGGATTTTGCACTAATGTTCTAAGATAATGAAGGAAAAGGTGAAAAAAATGAAAAGCCCAGGCACACACCATAAAAATTGTTGAAGTGGGATACTTAGGATCTTTTGGCAGTGATTTAAAGAAGAGCCACTGTGATTTGCAGCATGACAAGTCTGTCCTTTAAAGTTATTTTAACTCTCACCAGGAGCATCCACATGCCTCTCCTGGAGAATAGGAGCTCCATTCTGCATGACACTGATACAATCTTTGATTTTTCTCAAGAAGCTACTGAATATGGCATTAATGCCAGCAAGCATCATGGGGAATTCATTCCCCATGGCATGGATACACATCCACTGCCAGCACTCATTTCACAAGGACCACAGCAAGTTTTCACTGCCAATCAGCCATTCAGACCACATTGTGATCTACTTCTTAAATTGGTCTGTTCTCTGTGTATTTTATATATTTCTATTAAGGGAAAGTACAAAGTTTTTTAGGACAGAACTCTGTCTGCATCATTTTTTGTCTGCACTCATTTTTTGTCTGCATCATGAGCCACTGCCCTGGTCTTTACTGAGTCCTTCAGGTGCTAATGAATGAGGATATTAAGAGATAGTGGCTAAAGTTCAAATATTATCAGAATTCTGGCAAGAAATTCCCTTCACAATGCTTGCCAGAATTTTGGAATTGGCTTCCCTCCAGCTTGTACAATACCTTGACTTTGAGACAGGAAACCCCAATAATTGCTGTGCAAATATCCAGGTTCATTTTCTGGCTCCTGAATCTCTTCATGGAGGGTTAGACCTAGATTTTATGTTGCTGTCAAACTTTATTCAGTCTTCTGGGGACAATTGCTCCACATCTTTGAAGCATTTTGATTATAGATTTTTGCTAAATTTTATAGAGAAAATTAACTAATGTGAATATATCATGATCTCTGTAGTGTTTTGTTTGATAGTACTTTAGGTATAGTGAGCACAATCTGAGCATTTCCAAGCCACAATATGTTAGTTTGTTGTATTTGGTCATGACAGCTCAAAATGGTCAGAAGAGCCAATGCTGATTTCCACTCCTTGTCATTACTCAGGTAAAAGCTGAGATCCTGAGTGAAAATTAGCAGGAGGGTGAATTTCGTTGAAAATGCAGCAAGCACAGAATACAGACACAAACCCACTCTCCATTGCACAGTGGTTTGATTTTTAAAAACCCGTGGTAGCCATGAACAGAAGAGCCTCTGGCTGGGACTCAGCTCTGTCGTGTTTTTACAGCAGATCCTGAAATGAGTAGCTGGGACTTAAAATTCTTTCAGAAAATTCAAACCTCTATCAATTCTAATAGTTGTTAGCCCAGAAATTGCATTCTGTAATATTTTTTCAGAACTTTTAGCTTCCATTCATACAAGCAATATTTGTTTTTCACAAAGACATAGATACTCTCTAAAAAGGAAAGAGCTCCCTTTTGAGGCTTGATGGACAATGACTTTGTCTCTTTCATATTTTTTCTATTAAACATTCACCTGATCACAACATCCAAATAAAGAAAATGCAAAAATAATCTCAATTTCTCGATATCAGATTAGTGGTTTGTTTACATGTGAGTTTTCTTCTAATGAATGACAGGAATGAAAAGTCCCATTGTTCAAAGGCAGATAAATAAAACCCCATCTGCTGTAGACTTTGAGAGAGTATATGTATCTATACTCTGTACAGAACTCTGCCATTAGCTAATAATAGCATTAACAGTTCAGAAGTAAAAAGAAAAAAAAAAGTCTCTAATACTCAGTCTTAGCAGCTGATAATGTAAAATAGGGTGGCATTTGGAAGCATAGGATGATGCCAGTCCCTGGGGAGAGAAAGGTGTTAACTTCTAATAGCTTTTCAGTAATAGCCAAGCATCTGCAGTCCACCATAAAAAAGGGTTTTTAAAAATTAATAGAGCTGAATGTGCTTCACACTGAGGAGAATGCCAGATTAATAAGCGCATTAAGGACCGCTTTGGATTGGAAATAATTATGGAAGATGACAAGGAGCAGAGGTGGCATTGGTGGTGCTTTCAGGAATGCATTTTAAAAAGCAGTTTAAAGAGCCTTCAGATGTTGGTATTATCCTGCGTGACCAAATTAAGAGCAAATGAGAAAAGTTTATCTGGCATTTTGGAGTATTGAAAGGGCTTAGTGTTATAAATTATACAGTATGAGGATAGGCAGTGGTGAGTAAATTCGTGTTAAACATTATTGGCAGTTTAAATAGCAACTGCTTCATACAGCACTAAATATTTTAATTTGGAAGTAAAAGTGTATTCACTCCCCTTCCAAAAAAAGTGTGTTTGACTTATTTATTTGCCAGCCCAATCATGAGACAGTTTTTCACTGATGAATTGGTGAACATTGTTTCCATTAGGCCGTTACAAATGTAGAATAATAGAGGTGGGTTACAGGTTTGGAATTGATTTAGAGCTCTACTGATGAAAAATTTGAAAGTCACAATGACATCTTCATCTTCAGCTGCAGGAGAGGCTGCATGCACTCGGGGCTGTTTCCAAATGGGCCTGGTGTTCATCAATATTTATCAATATGTATCTATATTTATCAATATTTATCAATATTTAATTGTCTTGTTTTAGCTCCTTATTTACTACTTGCTCTTCTAGCCCTGACAGCAGAGGTATCTTCACACCATGGCTTGACTGATACAAACCAAATCAGTCTCTGTCTCTTGATGATGATGACACAAACCCAGGTTTTAATTCTCTGGCACAACAAGGCCTTTCTGAACACATTAGAGCTGTTGCCATCCTGTCTGGTGGGTGGTTAGTGCAAGGATTGCCATCCCTGAACTACACAGGAGCTCCCAGAGCAATTCCAGAAATAACAGAAGTGCTATTCCCTCTCTGTGCCATGACCAGGTTCCCTAAATACAAACAGAATAATGAAAAGCTTTTGCATGAACACAAAACTCCCAAATTGGTTTTAAGATTTTTCCTCTCAGTCTAAAAGTGAGCTGTTTTTTTCTTTTACCTAAGTACTTGCATGAAGTTTAAAAAAAAATGCCATTAATATCCAATTCTCTAATAATTACTTTAGGAAAAAGCAAAACTAATGCTGAAATATCTTTTAGTGAGTGATACTTGTAAAGAGGCAAACCCCACAATTATAACAGCATCTTCCATTAAACAGTTCTAAGTACTGTATATGCAACATACTGGAGACTCATTATTTCAAATCCAACTTCTCAAAGATTTATTTTTCTTTTGAAACAATTTCTGACAGCTTTTGATCTTCTAAACTGAAAAAATCAAAGAAATCTGTTTCTCTGGCATATTAATAGCAAAGGAATTTCTGGATGCTGCAAAGTAGGAACTGAATATAATAGCATCTCAGTTTTATTCATCTTCAAAGAAAACCAAATATATTTTTGAGACTAAAAAAATAGGATACCCTACAGATTTTGAAGGGATGGGATAAACCTCTTTTCACAAGAAAAGATGACAAGAAATTCATCTTGAAGAACGTTCACTATGCCTCTGTCCATTTAATACATTTACAAGCCAGCTGCCATGAGTTAATCTGGCTTTTACATCTGAAGCAAAATTATTTTATAATTTGGGGCTCATATGCCTAAGGGATTTTTTCTGTTCCCAAATTCTTTGGATATTGTAGATCAACCTGCCAACAGACATGGCACTAGGAGACACTGTTTAAAATTTATGCAAGGGGTCCATTAAAAATCCTTTTGTAAAGGTTATATATAGGAATCTTAAAATCTTTCATTCATGGCTTCCTCACTGCAACTCTTTTCAGGTGTAAAAATGAAATAATAGCAGTTGATTAATTATCAGATGTGTGTGTTGTGTATGTTTATCTATATAACTACAACAGAACTGATACACAGCCAAACCATTACGAAATAAATACTTAGAAAAACACATTTTACAAAGGTTCATCAATTTGGGTAATCCTGCAGAGTTTTTCTTGTAGTGCTGACTGGTGGAAATTTTATCTTTGTTAATACCATGCTGCTCTCAGAGCAGGCCCAGGACACTGAGCACACACCAGCTTAGCTATGGCTGCCATGGGAAGTTGCAATCCTGGGGGAATTGTGTCACTTACAGTGCCAGGCTTGTCAGGAGGAGGTCAAAGGGATATCACAAAGAGCTGCTGGCCAGTAAAAATCATTTGAGTATGCAAATTTCCAGAGATGAATTATAAAAATAAATAAATAAATAAAGATAATTTAGACTGCAAACAGTGAAGGAACAATGCAAAGGATCCACCAACAGTGATGGGGCTGAAAAACTCTTGCTGTGGAAACTGCTTAATTACACAACATAGGTGTAATTTTAGCACTTGCATGTCATTAGCACCCAAAAATTACAAAATAAGGAGCTGTGCACATTAATGTACATGAAATGAGTTGTACAGCTTGCAGTAATTCTGACAGCACAGAGGATTTTATGTGTATTTGCCAATTGAATGGCATCTATCCTGTTGTTTAGTACAGGCAATTAATGGGTGGCATAAATACCTCTTTTCCAAACTCTTTGTTTTTACATGTGTAAATAAAACTTTTGATTTTATCTTAAATAACAGGAAGTAACAAACCTTGATAAAAATTCTTAGCTGGCATAAGTTGCTGTCATTCATTTATCTGTGGCAAATTATGCCAGGTGAGATTCAAAGGGCTCCAGAGATGGCACTGCCACAGCATGAGTAGGAATTAAGTCACAGTATAAGCTATCAGAGTAAAATGATGACATTTAAAGGCTGTGTTTTAAGAAAAAGTAAAGAAAACCTGACTTTTAAAAATCACATTTAGGGAGAAAGAAACTCCAACAAATAAATGTTTGACTCTGCTGGAAAGGAATTCCAAATTCACACATAACACTGCTAGTTAGGCTTTCTCATGTCTTGTTTTTCCCCAGAGTTTTTTTTCTAGACATCTGTTAAAAAAATAATAAAATATCTTATGGCACCTATACCATGCTATAGCAATTAAAGCAGCCACTCTGTAATTCTAATACTTCTTTGTTGGGTCTCTGTACAGAAGGAAATACAACTTATAAACCAGAAAGCACATAAACATGGGGCCTTAAAAGAACATTGTTACCTTCTATCCAAAGGTCTGAGGCACTGGAGCTTATACTGGAAATTAAAGAAAAAGTCCAGAAATTCATGTGAGAATATATATTAGCAAGAGATTTTGCAGAAAACATCTGAATTTCCATGAATCACACAGATTGATTAAAATAAGGAGGATCTAGAGTGTCAAGTCTTGACCTAGATGCAGATATTTTGAAATATTTTAAGTTATAGTTTCACAGCATTTGTCATGTAGCTACAGAAGACAGATTTAAATTTTCCTCTGAGTTTAGAGCTGGGATTTCTGTTTGGAGCTCCTTCTGATTTCACCACAAATTATCTCTCTATGTAGGATGAGTAACAGGCATTGCTAAATAAATTAATTTCTTAAAAGTTCACACAGTCCTAAATTCTTTCTTGACTTAAAAAGAAGAAATAATAATAGAAAAGTGAAATCTATTCTACCAAGAGACTCCAACAACATTTTTGGTAGATTGGTGGGAAACAAGCTATTCACTCATGGGTTTTCATTTTCTAATTCAGATGGAAGAACTGTTCTCTGCACTGACACAATTTCTTAACTGAAATTCTATGATTAGAAAAATGTGACAGTGAAGAACCTCTACAAATGAACAAGGCTTTAAAAAATCCAACAATTGTTTATGAAGTCTAGAAAGTCCCATTGTGATGTCTGCCCTTCACAAAAACCAGGAAAGCTGGAGATTTATGGATATTATAACTCAGACCAGGAAAAAATGGGAAATAACCTGCTTTGAAATGGAATAAGCAGCTTTATTCATGAAATCTGATGGTGAACCAGCAAAATTTTACAAAATACAGAAACACAGTCAACAAAATTTCATACAATTTGTAAATGCTAATACAGAGAATCTGGTTTTCTTGACTACCCTGAACTTAATATGTTTGTAAATTTTTTGGAGCAGGACTAAACAGCTCCTTTGTCTTTGAACAAGGCCTAACGTGATTTTTTATTTGGTTTGCAGTCATGAGCACAGTGTTAACAAGGATTAAAAAATTCAAAACTTATATAATACATATATTAAATGTATACAATATTTATTTATATAATTATATAGTATTATAGACTTATATTATTTCATCAAAGCACTAGCAGAAATGTCATGGGATTCAAGATACTCATCACAATGAAAAATAAACATCTCCATATTGCCCATGTGTTTGGATATAAGGTCCATGCTTGGCTAAAGGAGAAAAAAATGTTGCAGTAATAGCTTTTAATGAATTTTCAATAACTGACCAGAAATTTGACTGTTGTGGTCCACTACTATGGTTCAGAATTAGAAAGGTTAAAATGAGCATCCCAGCCTTTGAAATTACACCAGACTTAGGCATTTGGATTCATTATTATTATTATTATTATTATTATTATTATTATTATTATTATTAGTGGTTGTAATCTGTATGCTGTAATCTTTAAAGTGTCTTTTCTTTTGAGTTACCACATTGCTGAAGCCAGAAAGTTTTGCTTTGTCACAGAAGATTTGTTTGTACCTGCAAGGAAGAACAGACTGTCAGCAAAGCTCAGCAGGAAGTCAGACAAGAAATGTGATATAACGACCCTGCAGACACCACCACGTTCACTGGATTCAGAAAATGGATTAAAATGTTCCAAACAAGCCTCTGCTTTGCAGTGAGACACATCAGCTGTCGCTGCTGCTGTCACCAAGCTGCCTGTGGGAGTGAGGAGCGTTTGGAAGTGCTGGAAGATGCTCTGCTGCATCACTGCTCATCACTCTGGGAGTGGTCAGCTTGGAGCTGGTCAAAGCACTGGAAGTGACAAGGAAATTGTGTGAAGTGTGGAGGTACAGAAGGGTTCCATGGATGGTGCACACTGAAGGACAGGAGGTTTGCTCACTTGATAAGACACTTCTTTGTGTTTGGTCTTGGCAAGCACTGCAAACATCACAGCAGCCACTTGGAAGCTCTAGCAGCCATCATGAAAAGCATCCTGGATGATTTTATCAGAGCTACACCAGTAGAGTCATGTCTATTTTCAGATCTATGCAATGAAATCATTGGCAAACTTGTGAGCAATGGTTGTCAAAGAGCAAAGTACTTGCTTAGTGCTTTGAACTCCAAAAATTCTTTCATGATGATCCATTTGAGCATCGTCTTGAAATCTAAGCATGGCTTTGCTGAATTGTTTTCTCTCTGGTTGTTTTCATTCCTAAACGATTTCAAGTTACATTTGCAACAGAAGAGACTAATGGCTTTGAATATTCATGCTAGAACTGAGATATCAAAAAATTCAGTTTTGAATTTAAATAAGGATTGCCCTTCATTTTTTTGGCTCATAGTGATATAGGAAGTGAAGCAGAGGAGCGTTTTCTTAGTGTTAAATTTAATTTTCTCTAATATTTCCTTGAAGTCATCAGATATGAGATGGAAGTGCTGCTCTGGTTGTAACCTGGCTGCTGCAGAGAAACAATAAACTGCTTGAATTATCCAGCAAAGGTGATGTGGTAATTGAATTCAAGCAAGACCCTCACCTGATTGCAATAAAAAAATGAAGAAAGAGAACCCTGGCTTGCAGAGTACAGTATATTCTTGATGCCATTCCCAGCTGTGGACTTTAGTGAAGTTGATGTTTGGTACAGTGATAAAGATCACACAGTGCCATTATGAAATTGATGTAAAAAGAGAACTCTATTTAAAACTGTCATCTGTCTTACCAAAGTTTCACTTTCTCTCTGCCAAAGAGCAATCTCTGTCATCTCAAATTCTAAGTGCATGGAGGTACACCATTTTCTCCATTTTTAATTAAAGCAGTTCATTACAGGTACATTACAGATCAATTTATGCAAATTACTGTTCTCCAGATTCCATATGTGTAAGGAATGACAAAATACTAAAGGTTCAAAAAGCTTTTTTCACGTGAAGAATTTACCCTGGAATAGGTCCACCTGTTTTGATGGGTATATTAAAGAAAGGAATTATGGTCAGTAACAAAGCTCACAAAGATTAAAAGTGGGGTTTTTTTAGCTTTTGGTGATTTCATTTGCCTTAGTATATCAATCTGAGAAAAACATTTCCTTAGTCTTATATCTAGATTTTGTTACATTTTATTCATGTTTGAAAAGCAAACCAGCACTCTCATGTGTAAAGCACCCAGGAAGGAGATGCTACAAGAGCCAAGAGAAACTGGGAGCTGAAACAAAAGTCCTGAATTTTGAGAACTTTCCAAATCTGGATCAGAATCTCCTTCCTTCCATTCATTATCCAAATTTTCGTTATTTGCAGATGTCTAAGCAAGGAAAGTATGAAGAAATGCTTACCATAGCTTTAATTAAAAACTTTACTTACTAGTCATTTAAGCTGTTGTTTAATTCATATTAACTGTAATTTTGAGGCAAAGAAATAATTTTTTTCTTTGTGTTTGGATGCTTAATAAACCAGGAAACAATGGAAATATTCTGCCTCCTGTTTTAAATAAATTGTTGAGGAACAATGTTATCCTGAAACCTGAACACTCACATTAAAGGGGAGAGCAAATTTCATTACGTGATCCCTCTATTTATTTTAATCTGCTCATTCCTGGGGAAAAAATGAATGAGAATTTAAACACACACAGCAGTTTTACAAGAAGCAACTTTTTTTCCTAATTATGTATTCTTTACTTATTAATCAGTGCTACAATTTCCAGTGACATATAACACAGACACAAGTTATTTTCATTCCAAAAGTTAGCAGTTCACTGTATCCCATACACATGGCACAAGCATTGCAAATGTAAATAAATGTAGGCGTCTGGGATTTAACCACTGCTTTCAGAGAAACGTCTTTTTTAATGTGGTATAACTTGCAATCACACTGAATGTCATCACAGCTTTTGAGAGTGGGCAAGCCTTCATGCAATCTTAATTTTTCACTGAAAAAAAAAAAAAAATCCTGGCATCTGTGCAAAAATAATGAAGTCCATAGAAGAGGAAAGAGAGGAATGTAGCTAATAATCCTATTTATGTTCTTATGCACTACATTTCATTTACTAGAAATAGCATGACTAAATTCTAATAAATAAATATACTAATTGGTCATTGGAAATGCAAATTTCAACAACAATCTTTAATGCAGTATAATAAAACCCATTACAAGCACCAGCTTTGTAGATGCTTTGATTGTAAATAAGAGATTAGTTTTAAATTCAGATGTGCTGAACAGGTTGGCATAATTTCAGGTAGCAGTGGATTTAGGCTTCTTGCCAATCTGTGGGAAGAGCAGATATATTAATACCTGCACTGTTTCTACTCTCATATGTTCAGCCTGAGTGTTTGCTATTTGCTACATTAAATTACATTGAGTGGCAGACATGAATATGGTTTTCGTCTTCCAGCTTCTTGCAGATCACTTTTCTTGGGTTTAGGAGATTCCATGGGGCCTTTTTTCCTCAGAGCTTGTCTCAGTTTTCCATCATGTCCAAACAACCTGTCTTGATGGCCACAGGATAAGCCACCTTCCCTCTGAGAATGAAAAGCTCATTTAATCTCGTTTCCCCTTTGTGGGGACATTGCAAACATCCTTATTTCTCTGTCTGAGGTGCCATCCACCCCAATTCCCATGCAAGCAGGGAGTGCATTTCTCCCTTGGCAGGTCTGCAGATGGTCTCAGCCACGCCAGCTCTGTGCCAGTTTACTTTGGCCAGAGATCTATTCCCTGCCTGACAGGGCAGAATTTCCTGCTGGGAGAGGCTGTGTGTGACACCACTTGGGCAGACAGGGATCTTGGTGCTGCACCATGCAGGGCAGGAGAAGTTCTGGCCCCAGGTTCTCCCAGAGGCATAAAATCAACCACTTAATTTTGGATATGGCCACAACAGTGAGATTTTTAGTGTTTCTCACTAAGCTCTACTGGTTTTAGGGAGGACTTTATCATTCTAGGCTGTATTTTCATGGCTCCAAATTATCACTCAAGCATCCATAAGAGGAGAGTATTTTACAGGGCTTTTAACAAAATCTGCCTGATTTGCCTGAACCCTGCTGCCCTGCTGAGAGTTCATCAGGTGGCTCTAGAGCCCTTTGAGCTTTCCCAGCCTCAGCCACCTGTCCTCCTAATTCCTAAAATTAAGAATTCAGCTGATACTTGGGTACATACAGCTGATAAATTTTGCTAACCACACATTTCAGATTTTTTAAAGCACTTAAGCTCTAAATCACAACTTTATCCATTTTAGTTGTTTATACCTCAGCATAAAAAAAAAAAAATAAAAATTGCAGCTGAGTCTAAACCACTGTGTGGAGCTAATCAGTGTGACCACTCAGTGCTACTACAGGTTTCCTTTCCAATCCCCTCACCTTAATTACTGTCTCACATACCCACTTGTTGCATCCTGCCTTAAATTACTTGTAAATTCTTTGGCACTGGGAATGTTTCCAGTTAGGCTTTAGCATACCCCTAAGCACAGCAGTCTGAGTAGGACCTGAGGGACTTTTGTAATAAGAATAATTAGTACTGAAATTGGGATGCTTTGGCCTGAAGGGGGAAAGCCACAACAGGGAAATTGATTGAGGTGTCTAAAATGAAGTCTGTTTAAAAAAAAGAAAATGAAAAGCCCTGAGTGGCATCTCTGACTGATGATATAACACTGTGACAGATCTTTTTGATGTACCAGGTAAGCACAGTACCTGAGGAAGACAGTTTTGACATGTGCTGCAGGTACTTTGGGGCAAGACAACCTTTCTTTTCTTCAGTAGCAGACAGCTGTCTTTTTTACCTTAAATTTTCCTCAGATTCTTTGGTTGCATACAAGTTTTGGTAGGACTTTTCATGGCCTAGTCCCAGAAAAAGTCTGGACAAATTGAGAAAATCCCAGTAGACCTTCCACAGCACCCCTAGTTCTGTGAGAAACATCATCTTAACAACTTTTTGAGATTATTGAGGTTGGTTTTCTACAGGAATGAATGGTAAATTTTAACTGACTTGTGTCAAATTTCAGTACCCACGAGGTACAAAGGACAGGCTCCAGTTTTACAGACTTTGGACATTTTGTTTAGTGCTTTTCTTATGACCCACTACAGACTGATCCAAACTTGTATTTTTCATAAATTGATTACTCTGTGAAGTGGTTGTCTAGCTTGGTTAATCATCAGGATCTCCCTTCAGAGCATTTTTCATTCTGCAGCATTGTCTTTAGCATGCCAAAGATCTTTGTACAAATTGATAATTATTTATTATGAGAGTACTCAGCTGAAGTACAACAGATCCAGAGACCCAAATTCCTTGCTCATGGAGTTAAACCAAGCTGTACATAATTCAGTAAGATCCTTCCTCCTTATACTACTGCTATGTTTGACTCTCAGCCCTGAACTTTTATTAATAAATTATCTAAATGATTGTTTTTTCCTGAATACATACACACACACCAAATTGCTGTGAAGTTTTACATGTTGATCTTTTATTTCTCATATCCTGTTGAATGCCCCACATAAATTATTAATTTTTTAGCCCTGCTTTGTCCCTTTCCCTTAGCAATGACCTGATGATGCCAAAAAATAAGATGTGATTCAACTTCTGGTGCATGTAGAGGATGAAGAGAATCCACTGGGGTTGGCTTTAGTCTACTCCCTGTCATTGCAACCTGCTGGGGTTGTGCAAATAAACATAGCTCTGGGGCTAAACCAGCTAGACTAGGTATTTCCAAGGTAGTACCATATTAATGATCATAAAACACATTTCCTGACTCTGTCCCAAGAGACCTTTCCAGAGCTGTTTTATGAGAGACTAGGGAGATCTGTTAATGAGTGAAGTAATTATTACCTGTGGGCACAGATTTAGAACGACTTCATGCTTCAGTCTCCAAAAGCGTAAATGTCTTTGTTACAACTATGTTGTGTGCAGTAAACAAAAGGGATGCTCACAGAATTACAGATATGGATGTTAGGATGCATAATGCTTTTTTTTTTTTTTTTTTTTTTTTTAACATTCAGAAAAAAAATCAGAGATAAACAGAAGATTTGGTATCATCAACTCTTGTAACAAAAAGAAAAAAAAAAAAAAGTGGAGTAATTTTCCATATAATGAGCATGATGAAATCTACAACATGTTGTTTATTTACAAGCATACACAAAATTAAGCTAAATTTCCTGTTTAATTTACAGTATTAAACAGAGACATAATATCAGATCCTGATACCACTGTGCTATTTCAGAATGTGCTCACATTTATTTTGTTTCCAATATTGAATTCCTAATGTAATGTTTTGGGTTGATCTGGTATATTTATAGAGTTACACATGTATTTGTGAGATGATATTATATAATTCTAGTATAATTTATTTCAGTGCAGCTTTTTTACACAGAGCCAGCACCATACAAGACTCAAAAATGTCAGTGACCATATGGCCATTTCATGCAATATTTTTTGAGGTTTTTTTGGGATTCTTTAAAGAGCTTGATAGTGCTCCACCACAGGATAAACTAGATGACAGGGAGGAGGATCAGGGTTCTGGGTAGCATGGCTTGTACTATTCCTGTTTTCAACTTTCCACAGTTTTTAGGGGGCAAATATAACTCTAAGGAGATCTTGAACTGCTGCTACCCCAGGGGCCAGGTGATGCCTGAACACACTGAGAAGCCATGAGGCACAGAGCTGCTACACACTCACACACTCAGAGCCAGGATCTGGTACCCAAAGTCCCACAAAGAGAGGGGAAAAAAACTCATTGTCAATGGTTCTTGTTTTTCTTTTTACCCCCTCTCTGCATTTTAAGGAGCTCTACTGGAATTATGTAATTATAATGAAATGATTCCCACTTTTGAGGCACTGGGAGAGGTTGTGGATGCTCCATTCTTGTTGAAGGCCAGGCTGGATGGAGCTCTGAGCCACCTGGTCTAGTGGAAGGTGTCCCTGCCCACTGCAGAGGGTTGGAATGGGACAATCTTTAAGGTCCCTTCCAACCCATCCGTGATTCTGTGACTCTGAGAAGCACACACATGCTCAGGCATGCAAAACTTTCTTTCCAGATTCCTCCCACAAAATAGAAGATTCAGAGAGTGAAATCTTTCAAATGTATAACAAATGGAATGTTTTCTGCTCTGCCTCCACTTCTCCAAATCCCCCAACAGCCATCAGATGATGAAAGAAGGGGAAGGAAGCACCTGGCTTCTCTTTCTCTATTCCCATTTGGTTTAACTTCAACAGCTGGTGGGTCTATAATGGTCCCTGCTCAAGAGCCAGGTTTATCTTCTGGTAGTTTGGGTAATTATAATTTAAAAGCCATTGTGATGGGTGTCTTCACCTTTAATACACAAGGCCATCACATTCCTACTGGGGGATCCAGTGGGCAGAACAGGGGAGGTGGGTGAGGAAGGAAAAGCTCTTATTTCAGACTAAATGTTTTTAGAATTTAGTGATGATTATCTGAAAAGATTTTAAAAATAACTGTGTCATGGCTTAAGGTTCATTATAAATACATGTGAAGGTCTGAATTGCTCTGGGTACCTGCTTGCAAGCACTCAGTGGTTACAGTTGTCAAGACAGGTAGGGAGCTCATTTAAAGTGTAGCTTAATGCAATCAAAAAGGAGAAATTATTTCTATTTGTGAAGGGAAGATGACTAAAATAGCACCTGGAAAACTGATATAGTGGATATCAGAATCTCACCCAAAGCAGCAAGAAAGGCAATTACCAGATCAACATCATACAGGAAACACATGGTCTAAATCTTGATTTTTGATAGAGTTCAACTCCACTGTGCAATTCTACCCCAAGAGTTGCATTTTGCTGCTTGGTGGATTTCTGACAAGTTAATTTAAGGGAAGTTTGGGGCTGGTTTATGGCCAGGTGTGCGATAAACATAAAAGATTTTTTCAGTGTTCTTTAATTCAAAATACTGGCTCAATGCATCCTTGGTGTAAAGCCACTGAAATCAGATATTGTCCAATAAATCAATTTTATTTTATATTCTACAGTTGTGCAACTGATATTCAACTGGCCTAAACTGGATCTCATCTTACTAGTTATTTCACTTTCTGGAAGATTTTCCCTCCTTAAATAGTATTTCTTATTTTTGCTGTGGAGTTTGCATTTTACACAGTGAAAAATAAAAATCAAACATGCAGAGATATACCCCAGAAGCAGCTGGGTCCTGTATATCTATTTACTGAAATTATGCAAGCCTTGATAAAACTGCTCATGTGGTTGTGTTTTGGAGTCTTCAGAAATGCAGAACACTGAGTACCTGGACAAGGCTTCAATCCTTTTAAATGAGAATCTATACTATGAGAAAACTTTTAAAGCATTTTCATTCCTGAAGTCATAGTTTATCACTTATGTGCTTTTGTAAACTCTGTTACACATTTAGCTGTAGCTTGAGTACCTAAATAGGGCAAAAATATAACTTTGGTTCTTCCAAAATTTTTTTTTATGTTTCTTGTTTGGGATTTATATCACAACCACTTGTCTCAAATAGGAACTAAACTTTTTCTTTCTTTTTTTTTTTTTTTTTCCCCACTGTAAGGTATGAATTCCTGAATGGCAATTTAGTGTGGACACTTCAGGGAAACACTGCATGACTTTTCACATGATTTACATTAAGCTTTCATTAAAAATGAGAGTAGCTTAGATCCTACTGCATAAGAGGAGCAGAAAGCAGATGATGGTCTCCAGAAGCTGAATGGAGAAATGGAGAATTGCATTATTATTTGATTTTTTTACTCTCTCCTTTTCATATGTTAAGAATTGTAAGGTAGCTCTCTGGGTAACAGGAAAAAGCTGTATCAGTTTGGGAGGGTGGACTCAGGGAATGAGCTGGTCAGGGACCCTCTCTTCACATGGAATAAAATCCAAGATTTTAGTGGGAGAAGAGTTGAATTTTTGAGTTTATCCATATGAACCAGTCTGTCCCTTGGCCTGCATACAATCAGGAGTATGGTGCAAGATATGTTCTTGCCTGTTGGACTCAGCACCAGCACCACTGGCTAAAATCTCCAATACTGTCATGCAGAAATCCAGATTAAACAGTGATATTGGTCCCTGCTTGCCTTAAAACCTATGAATACATGCCCCATAAACGAAGATCATCTACCATGTAATTTTCAGTGAGATTGGAGCCACGGCGAGAGTGGGACGAGAATAGCATCAAATAAAGGCAAATATTCCTGAAATCTGCATGCTATTATTTCTACCCAGAAAAAGAGGTCTGCAGGTCCAGGATGGTGGTAGTGGGAAAGAACATCTGGCAGCTGGAAGGTAACCAGAAATAAGGAACATATGGGGAAAGGGCTGTGGAGGGGCGGGGACGGGGTGGTTTCCAATACCCTGTGTCATAATGCCTAACCCCAGATTTAGTGGGGGCCACTGGCTGAGTTTGTGTGGCTGCCAGTGCTTTGTGTAGCATTACTGTTGCTTTGTTTTGTTTCTAAGGAGAATTACAATCTGCTGCTGTATTAAATATGGGGTTTGTATGTGTGAAGAGATGTGTGTGTTTCTCCTCTGCTTTAAGACATCGTTTTCAGCTTCAGAAGTAATTTTCAGATTCAGAAAGGGTGGGAGAGCCAAGGAAATGTGATTTGTTTGTCTATATTATCTGGGAACTACACGACTTGCTGTTTCCTAGGGAAAGCTCTATAATTTGATTGCAGATCTATATTTAAATGTGGGAGAGAGTTTAAAGAGGACCTGACACCTCCACTGTAAAAACTCAGATAAAACAGACTTCAGGAGTTTAGAGTTCAAGGTATTTACATATTGATGTTTTCCAGCACTGGTGCAAGCAATCTAACAGCACAGGATTTACCACCAAACTGTTTGGTTTGGGGGTTTCTCAACTCTCATTTAAGTGAGAATTCCTAGATATCTGAATTTACAAAGGCAGGTCCACTGGATTTCCATTTGCATATTTTTGGCAGCAGTCCACCTCATTAATGCAGGAAAGAATCAGACAATATTATAAGAAAAACACATATGACACTCAAGGGAATTAGAAATATATTGTTAATTTGACGGAGTGTTAATGGGCCCCCTAATGTCACCAGTTTTTCCTAACAGTCGTCTGCAATGTTTATTTCTTGTTGGACCAACAAAATCATGGTTCATGTTATAGATGTGAGCTCAGTGATGGTGGCTCTTTAAGAGAGATGTGCTCTCCAGTAGATGTTCAGCATTTAGTGCTCCTCTCCATTTTAATCAAAGGAAAGTCTCTAAGTCAAAGGAGGGAAGAAATCAAACTCTGATTCAAATCTCTCGTGTAGAAGTAGATATTATTTTTGAATGATGCCTCCTGAGAAACTTTCCATTGACCTCTAAAGCAGAAGGGCTGCAATGGAGCTGTTATCAGGTTTAACTTTTGTGACCCACAGCTGAAATCATTGTAGACGAGTGGCTACAGGGAGATTAAATTCAGAATGTCCTGTAAGCTGAAAGAAATATAAATCTAAGCAGTGCTCTTTAAGAAGCATTAAAGAGTGTGTATAGAAACTTAAAATTCCTCTGTGTTAAGTTACTTGGTATTCCTTTTCCATTCCTCATAGATTTATGAAGGACTACACCATTATTTTCGACCTTTTCCTAGTAAGGGCTGGGAGGTTACAAGTTATGCTCTGGTAATTACCTATCAGTCTAACAAAGTAACCTTAATTAGTGGGATTTTTTCATCCCATATATAGGAATGGGGCATGGTGTGAACACATGTTATTATGATTTAACACCTCTCTCAGATCTCATGTATATCCTTTGTCTTCCACTGTCACTGCTGTAATTAGGCAGCAGAGGTGCAATATATTCAGATTTTTGTCAATACCTGCCCAAAACTCTAAATGCTCATGTGATAGAAAGGAAGGCTAATATGCTAAGAGAAGCTGTAATGACCATTGTAGACAACCAAGCTCCATTTATCTCATTGCAGTGAGCTCACCCTGGTTTGCTCACAAAATCCTTGCTCATGGGATCACTCTGGTTTCATCAAGATGGATTATTGCTTAGAGAGAGCAGATTTTTTTCTCTTTCATTTTAGCACAAATCTGTTTTATCTTCCCTCAACCTGTCTTTTGATTAGAGCAGGTTCAGAAGTGCTGCAGACAATACTTGTATCACATAATCTGTGGATTTCCAATTCGACTTGCCCTGATTAACCAACTTCATTATGCACAAATCCCAAGCAGCAATCCCACACATCCCTGTGCCACACTTCTCCCTCCCCCTGTAGCTCCAGTTCACCAGGACTTGGGAAAACATTTTCTTGCTGAACACAAGGGAATCTTCCCACCCTTTTCCCTCCTTCCCTGTCCTTACACATTGGGATTACATGCACCCAGTTATTTTGTGCAAATGTCACAGGAAAAAAATGAAATTAATCTATGCAACCAAGTTTTGCTAGAAATACTCATTAGATAAAAGACTGGGTCACACAGTTTCCTAAAATGTTCCACTTCTTTCTTATTTGTTTCCCATCTAACAACGATGTCTCAGTCTCCATAGAATTTCTCCTCCTGATCCCAAGAGCAATATTCATTCACTCAGAGATTAAAACCCATGCTATGTGATATAGGTAACTCAGGCACTGGCTATCAAATAATTTCAGTGAAATCTCTCCACCAAAAGAGAAAAAGCAGCACAAAAGCTCTAATGGATGAAATAGGATTTATATTTTTTTAGGTTTGCCAGGAGACAGTCAGAAAGCAAGAAAAAGGAAAATTATGCTGAATAAGTTATTGTAAACAATGTGATGTCACCTGCTTTCTTCATCAAGCCTATGCTGCTCAGCAGAGAGCATGGACACTGCTCTTAGTCTCTCTTGGTGAGAGATCTGCTTTTACTATAATTTACACTTTTCCTTCAGTGTTTTGTTTGCAGCTATCAGCAACACTTTACAACTGCTGCAACAGTGAATAACTTATTTCTGAGGAGCCCCACTGCAACTTTCATTGTGATAAAACAGCAGCTGTGCACAGGGAAATTTGTGAGTTTCTAAAAGAACTTCTCTCATCTCTTACTGGTTTTTTTTTACAGGCTCATGGGAAACCTCCCTCCAGGCCACCTTGGGATGCAGCTCATTAAATCTGTGTACATGGTGAAGGACCATCAGTGAGGGAAGGGATGTGAATGGTGGGGGAGGGATGGAAAGGGTGAGAGGAGTCTATGGGAATGCAATCTAAATACTGGGAAAATATAAATTACTGCCAAGCCATACATTGGGATTTAACTTAAGTTGTGCAACTCCTCCCAGTAAAATCCATGGGTCTTCTTGAAAATACTGTACTGATTAGCATTAACAAATGAACACAGTTTGCAAATAAGCCAAGAAATCACATCAGTGGGAATCACCAGATGTGACTTCCTGAACTTTTCATCATAATTAAATAAATACTACAAGGGTAACCCATCCTACCAAAAAAAATCTAAAATAATTCAGTGAATTGCACCTTATTCTTACCTGGTGACTGTGATAATCACACAGGAGTCAGATTCCATCAGAAAAACAGCTCAGAGAAAGATATCTAAATTTCATGCAGCTGAAACTAATGAGAGGGACATCACCCACATTCCATCAAATTCAGAGGAAAGATAAGCAACAGAAGGAAAAAACAAAATTTTTTATTAATAGAAGACATACTCTCCATGAAGTGTCTGCAGTTTTCATTTTTTGTGATGTAATAGTTATAATGCTCAGTAATTGACTGAAAGATGAAATCTCTATTCATCTACTATGAATTATCCTTTAACACAATTAAAATTATCAGGTTTGCAAAGTTTCAGGAATTATTGAATGCTTCTTTAGCTATGTCTTTAAGTTAAGTAACATGAAAATACTAAAAGTCATCTATTCCAGAGTCATCCTTTATACAGGCCCAAGAGTCAATGTTCTGTAAATATCTACTTTACACTTTTTTTTACATTAAGACACTGTGAAAAGTCTCTTCAGGTTCATGTGTCAATATCTCCATGTTAAAGGATGCTAAAGGATGCTCTGACAAAATAAAAAATGTATCATGATATCTACCTTATGTTTAAAACTCAAGGCTAAGAAAAGGAATGTAATTCAGAAATCTAAGGCAATAAACCATCTCTAGAAATGCAGGATGATTTCTTCTTTTCTGCTAGTTCCTGTGCAAGTGGCAATGTATTTTATTTTCCCCAAAAGGCTTTCTCACCAGAAAGGAAGATAAATGTCTGAAAGCTGCACAGGAGGTCAAGCTTTTGCAACTTAGTTCCTGTACAAGTCTTCTGGCTGTAACACAACTTTAAAAATATATTCATTTTTATGTACATTTCTATGGTATCCACCACACAATATTTCAATACTGTGCAAAACTAATGCAGGCTCCGTTCTTACTCTGATTTCTACCAGTGCAACATTGACTTCAATGTGCTTATTTCAGATTTTCTCTAAAGGAGTTGAAATTGGAGGCAGACTGCTCTTTGAGCAGCACTCAGAGCTATGTAGTTCAGCAGAATTTACACAGTTTCTATTAGCACTTATTCAAAGTTGGCCACAAGTGTCAAATGAAACTCCCATTTACAGAAATCAAGGTACTTAATTAAAATCTTACCAATAAAAAAGGGATTTTCCATTGTGTAATTGGAAGTCCAGATACTTAATCCTTCTTAAAAATAACAAGTGCTCGCACTTTTAAATCAAGAAGTGCCCTTTTTATTTTACTCTCAATAGTGTGTGAACAGTAAGCTCCCTATGGTTTTAACCACTGAATTCTTATAATTTAAATGTTTTTGAACTTCTGGTGAATGCTCAAATTTGTTTTTGACTTTGAATTTGATTATGCCATTTATGCTGTGATGTCCCCAGAGCTTTGTCAGGGTAGGGAAGTTTCCTTTAGAAATCAAGATTTCCTCAGGATTAATAAATGAAAGTAGGCTGTATGTTTTTAAACTAGTACTGGGAAATCTCTAATTTGCCAAGTCACTTGAACCAGCAGCTCAGGATCAAATTCAGAGGTTTCTACCTGGCCATCCAATGCAAACAAGGAGTTAGAGGATGATTTGGAGTCTGTGTAACAGCAGCTGTAGAGCATCCTGGACAACATCTCTATCATGGAGATACAGACTTCAGGCTTTTTTAGCAGTGGGAATTTCCATCTCATGCTCTAATTTGACAGATGGAGAACCTGGGCTGTGGAGGATGGGCTAAGATGTATCTCAGGTGATGCAGCAGGACAGTGGCAGGTCTCTGTGAAGCCCCCAGGGCTACATCCAGGAGCTCAGGCTACATAAAAGTTAATTTATCATGGCCACAGAGTACACAGCTCCCTTTAGGAAGCAGTCAAGACACAGAAAAGTCAGTCATTGCTGTGGAAGACACAAAATATTTTGACCAGTGAGAGCTCCAAGTACAGAAAGACCAGCCCAGCAATTCTATACCAATTACACCATTCCTTTCCAAACTGACAGCCATGAGGGTGCTCACTGAGTTTCTTGAGGTGTTATAGCAACTTATGAAATGATCAGGAAAGTATTTATTTAGACACTGTTTAAACAGGACCCTCTGGGAATTCTTTTTAATATGCACAGAAACTAACAGAGAACTTTTCCAGTGTGGTGGACTGCTGTGTGCTTACATGTTCAAGTTAAATTGCCTTTCTGCTTGTTCTGCATGCCAGGCCAGCCATGAATCATTGTCCTTCAGTCATTTTATCTGCAGTTTGACATCACTGTGCTGTGCTGGATTACTGTGGACAGAGTATTTTTTAATCACTGCTGACCTGCAAGTGGAACAACAGGAGGCATCTCAGGAGTCTTGTATCACTCACCTTCTCTCTTTGGAAGGCAAAAAAACTTTCTGAGGTTCCTCTTTGTGGAGAATTTCCTTCTCTCCAGAAACCAGCATAGGTTTTGGCAGAGTCACATGCCACTTGGCAGGATCCATGAGGGTTTGAGAACTGCCAGGCCTTCCTTTGCCAGGGAATAAAACTGATCCAAGCTTTAAAGGAGTCAGCTGAGAGCATCCCCATGGATTTTGTGAGCTTTAGAGCAAGCCTAGGTCAGAGATGATGCACCAGAACAAAGCATTTCTAAGCAACAAGCCTTGTACCCACTAGAGGCAGAGAAGCCAGTTTGGTTACACTGGGTCAGACTCAAAAGACTGGCAAGAGACAATGAGGTGTCCTGGCCTTCCTCTCTCTCTTCAGCTTTCATTTTTAGGACCATTGAGACATTTCACCTGATGTGGAAATAGGAGCACATAGCTGAGTGCAATTGTAGGGATCTCAGTAACCCAAATAAGCTCTCATATAAGTAACTCATATTTAGTTCTTTTAGACCCATTTATTCTCCTGCTGATACACAGACCCAGTCAAACTGGGTCTGTTCATTGGGAAATGGGAATGAAATGGGGGCAGACTGGGCTGTTTCTGTCCCAGTGACCTCTGTTCCCAGTGTGAGTGGGAGTAGGGCACTGCACACCTTCCTCCAGAGCCTGGGCAGCAGCACAGGTTAACCAACAGTGTGATGTGACTCTCAGAGAGAAAAACTTTTAGAGCTGTGATCCAAGGGCTTTGGAGGTGTCCAGTGCTGTCTACCACAGAGATATTTGTCCAATTTTTGATAATTCACATGACTAGATATATTGGGTATTACATCTCAAACTCTATTCATCCTCTATGCCTCCTTTGCAGAGTTCCACATACTGCAATAAAATAAAAACTGTGGGAGTCCTTGTCAACTGCCCAGAATAAAGTTAGCTAAATACAGTGCCTGTTTTCAGCCTCCTTTCAAAAGGATGGACAGTCATCCTTGGAGACAAAGGTTCCAGGTCTTGTAAAGATGTTTAAGTCTCCTGAAATTACGCAGCATAAAACCCTGAGTAAGAGTTAAAACCCCTTTTTCTGGCTAACCACAAGCCAAGCTGTGTGCAGTGTGCTCAGTCCAGGCTCCTGCTCCAAGAGGAGTCTGTTTACAACAGACACAACACAAACCACAACCACCATTTAGCTGATAGGATCAAAACTATGAATATAAGAATAGCTGTCGTGCTCTTATTCTAATTATTATCCACTTTCTCTAGTTCTCTCCAGAGATTTGAGGCTTGTTTGTTGCAGCAGACATATCTATTATTAATCTTTAGGTAGTCAGTAGAATAATTTGCAGCATTCATTAAAAAGTATCACCTTATGGATTACTAAAAAGCATCTATGCTTTTGCTAATGAGCCCCAGTAGTGCAATACTTTACATATTTTATGGCCAGACAATTATGTGATGTCTTGTTTTTATAGTCCATCTGAAAATAAATTGTTTCAGACACAGAGATAGTAGACAATATGAGAGAAGTTAGGAAATCTTCCCTCTGACTTGCAGAGTTATAACTGTGAAGAGGTGACACATTTCCAAAGCATTCTTTTATTATTTCTAAAATCCTGCAGCCCACAAAAAATTTCTGTTATTCACACTTAGGATAAAGCATAATAAATGCAAAGAAAGAGAAGCCAGGGAGTTTCAAAAATAAACTGTTCCTTTATGGAATGTTTTTTGCTTTGTTTTTAATCAGGTTTCATCTGAAAATAATATCAATATTAAACACTTGCCTACTTAAGGTGATAACAAAATATGTATTTCATCTATAAATAGATGGTGAAATCATTCAAATCTCAAAAAAAGGCAGCATTCAGCATTAAGTATTTGCTCATATGAAGTGGTTGCCCCCATGAAGAGTCACCAATTTACATAAAGATTCACCAATTTGACCTCACAATTATAAAAAAAAAAAATATATTTACTTCAGTTCCGAGATATCTTTGAGAAATAACATGCTGTTCTTTTATTTTCCTTGTTAATTGTAAGTTTCTCGTTTCTCCCTTTTGTCTCTGTCCTTTAAAAATGTTAGTGAAGCAAATCCATCACAAGAGGTGGCAGCTCTGGCCTGCCCATGTGTGTCAGCACAGCCCTGGAGGGACCTCCTTGAGGCATATGGGAATAATTCACTCTCAATGCCCATTAAATCTTTAGCCTCTCCTTGGAGACTGCAACAAGGGTGCCAATTAATGTCAATTGTCACAGTGGTTTATGTGCCTGGGACACCTGCCCACGAGGGCTGAGCAGAGATCCCCAGCAGCATTGTCCTTGTGCTCCAGAGTGTAAATGATTCCACAGGTGAGGCAGCAGCACTGACTCATCACAAATTTCATTCACTGCTGGCACGAGGGGACAGGAGCTGCACTTCACCCACAGGGGAGGGCTCTGCAGCACAGCTCTCCTGAGATCTTTTCCTCTTTCCATGATATCTGTCTTGTAGCTGACTTTCTCTATTTTATTCTTTGCAAAGTGACAAGAATCAATACTTCATTGAAAGCTTCTGCTTGCACAGCTTTGCAGCCCAGCAGGTACAGACCAAGCTGGTGTAATGACAGATGCAAGTTATTTAAGTAAAGTTTGTTCTATACCTCCATAAAAGTGGGCTAGAACTAGTCTAGGAGTTATCAGTTATTGCAATTTATTGCTCTTCAAATGTTTCTTAGCTTATTAAAAAGAGAGCAGAGCATTAATCAGGAAAACATCTCCTGTCAGCTTCCACTCTCCACACCTCCCCAAGTTGTATCACCAACCACAGCCTGTGGAGACTGGGAATAACTGCCCAAAATCCAAAATCCATCTTTTGGCAGTGGGCAGTTTATTTTGAGAGTAAATACAGCAAATTATAATAACTGGTTTATAACTGAAGGTATTGATTAACTCTGGGCTTTCCCCAACCAGGCTTGTGCACCCTGTCCTGCCTGCAGACCACACTCAGGTTTCCCTCATGCCTCATATGTTTATGTATTTCCCCTTTCTTTTTCCCCACATGTAAACACTCACCTGATTTTCACTGGAATAATATTTGGCCTCATTCCCTGATTTTCAGTGGAGCCTCTGTTAAAATTAATTGGTCCCCTGGGACTGACATTTGCTGATATCACCAATAACCTGTTGTACTCAGAAGAAGATTCTGCCCACCCAGGGGAATAATTAGGGAGAAAATTCAGCATGGAAAACCTTGTGGACCTTTTTTTTTACTCTCTTCCTCACTGGCATGGGCTTTACCACAAAATTTTCTTTTAAACCTGACATGCTAATAATGATTTTATTCTACCCAGTTCAGTGAGATCCTACATTGTGCCACAGGATGAGATGGACAATTTCCTTCCTTTCTTCTGACATGTCCAGCTATTAGTCAGTTATATTCTGTTTTTAAACTGGCCCAATCACCTCAAAATATGAGTCACCCATCTGCCAGTAAGCTATGAAAACAGCAGAGTGCAATTAGTTGTACAATATAATTAGTATATTTTCCTGGGTTTCTGAGTCACGTCTTTCCAACATTCTGCAGTGAGAATTACAGAGGTGTTTCAGGCTTAGGTGTTCGTGGGAATTAGATTCCTTTTGTGAGAAGCTTCTGAAAACATTAAAGGCTGTTCAGAACAAAATAAAATTATATTGAGATATTATGCTGGATTTGAGAACTGATGTTGGATTGCACACATATAGGCACATAATTGTACACACTGGAATAAAAAAAAAGAAACTTCTGAACATTAAAATTTTATTGCAAGTATAGCAGAGCAATGTCTTTATCTTCTTGCAAATTTAGATGCCATTGAACCCCTAAAAAAACATGGAATCAGGATTAAATATCTGATCTTTTAATTACATCTCCAGATCTTTCCCATGCATAGTGCAAGACTAAGGCTTGAGCCCATCCACTGTGCAGGTGCATCCCTCCTCTGACAAACAACAGAATTTTCCTGGAATCAGAAAACTGCAGGCAACATGGAGAAGTCTTGATCTGAGCTTCCATTTTCTATCCTTTTGACGGCTGCCTCACAGCAAATGGAAGTGGACACCCACTTTTATGGGCTAGGGCTCTGTTGCCACCAGCAGCCCAAGGTTAGGGGGATCCCAGGGTCAGGGCTGTGTTTGTGTTTATCCTGCACAGTCTGTGGGCTGGCCCATTTAAAGTGCTGAGCATTTACTGATGCATAACCAGAGTTTTTCCCATTTAGCCAATTGCCCAGGACCCTGGCTGGGGGGGTGCAATTTGCATAATCACTACCCAGGTACAGGCAGTGAGTGCATCCCCTGCTCTGGCAATCAGCCCCTGCTCACCCAATCAGGGATTTGCATAATCCCCTTGCAGCTCCTTCCCAGCAGCTTCACTCTGGATATGCAAAGCCCTCCATTCTCCTTGGCTGCTGCAATCCCTCTGTGCAGAATGGCTTCTCTGCTGCTTCGTTTTAGATAGGTTTTCCAGCAATAAAGACATTTCTTTTACCCCTGATGTCCATTTCCATGAAAAGAAGAGAGAAAACACTGAAATCTTGGCACAGATTGATCTTTCCAATAACTTTCCCTTCCATTTCTTTTTGATCTTATCTCTAGATTTCTAGGGTGAGGCTGAGAGAGAGGATTCCCCTGGAGTAGTGTGTCCACTTCTGGGGCTCTCAGCACAGGAAGGACACGGACCTGTTGGAGCAGGTCAAGAGAAGGGCCACAAAGATGGTCAGAGGAATTGAACACCTCTCCTATGAAGAAAGGCTGAGAGAGTTGAGGTTGTCCATCTGAGGAAGGGAAGGCCACCTTAGAGCACCTTCCAATACCTACAGGGGACAAGCTTTTCAGCAGGGCTGTTGCAAAAGGACAAGGGGTAATGGTTTTGAAATAAGAGAGGGTCAATTTAAATTAGATATAAGGAAGAAGTGTTTTAAAATTAGGATGGCAAAACACTGGAACAGCTTGTCCAGAAGAGTGGAGGATGTCTCATCCCTAGGAACATCCAAAGTCAGGTTTGATGGGGATCTGAGCAACTTGACCTAGTTGAAGATGCCCCAGTTCTTTGCAGGGGGGTTGGACTGGGTGACCTTTAGACATCCCTTCCCACCCATGCCATTCTAATATTCTGTGGTTCTGAGACCTTCCTGTCCCATCATCCTGCACAGGGCAAGGCTCCCAGGAAATCTGTCCTGGTCATGCTTCCACCAGGAGAGCCATGTCCCAGTTTCTGCTTGACCTTTGCAAGGTGGGTACACCCAGGACAGGTTCTTTGGGAATGAGAAAGGGAAAGGAAGAGAAGAATGGGGAACACAAAACATTCAGTTTATGAATGTAGAGATCACCTCTCCATACAGATCAAACACCTTACTGTACTTATTCTGTAAAATTTCTACTGCTCTCCTTGGCCTTTCTGGTCTTAGACCGAAGATTCTAATTTGTTTTCAAGGCAATGCAATATGTAAAAGGAGCTAAAATGAACTCCATAATACCAGTGCCCATAGTGTATCCCATTTAATATCACTGTCTGTTAGTCATGAAATTTACAGATAAAATCCTTGACTTCACCAAGTGAAGTACCAGTGAAGGTAGAAGCACACTGAACAAAAGCAGCAGTGAGTGTGACTGATTTTCCTTTCAAACTATTTTAAATGAGGATATGTAACTTTATTTGCTTTTAATATGCTGTACCATTGCACAAGAAAATCACATATAATGAGTGTATGATGAATCATCAAACTCAGAAATAAGGTTGATTACAAACATCAACATCATCCTAAAGTTGAAGTCACAGCTTCAATTTGGAAAAAGCATTTAAAACCTAGAGGTAATTACTCTCTTAGTAAAAAAGTAAATGGTATTAACTTCAACTGCTAATGGAGTAAAAGGTGCTCCCAGCCTGACTTCTGAGGTCATAGACTATTAATGATATACAACACCTTTTCCAAGACCTATCAAGGAAATAACCTTAGGAATGATATATGACACAGCCTAATGGTCTAAGAAGAGTCTTTTGCTGACCAGCCAAATACTCGTGCACTCAGATTCCCCACATTTTATGATGTCACAGAACACTGTAATCCATAAATCTTTGGTAAATGCCTACTTATCTCTAAAGCACCTACACACATTGTTGACAACGTTTTTTGTAGAACTGTAAATTCTTACTAGTTACAGGTATTTTAATGTTTCTACAGCTCAGATATTTACTGTTCTGCCTTAGGAAGAAATATGCTCAAGGCAAAATTTTTACTTTATTGCTGTCTGTAATAGGCAGATATTTTTCTTGCAAGGGATTTCCTGCAATAAATACCATTGTCATTCTTATGACTGAAGTTGTTGGCTTGAAACACCTTGTCCTGAAATACTGCTTTTCCAAGCCATTATTATATAATTACTACAGCTTTTGACCTAGTTACACAAAACAGGATGCAGTCCTTTTCTCTTCAGTATTCCCGAGGAAAGGACAAAGGGGAAATATTTATTTTTCAGGTGAAAAATTGTTAACTTAGGTACAAACCCCTACTTTGAGTTGTGTCTCGGGCTGTGTGTGCTTTATAGCCCCAGCAAACACCTGTGTTTGCAATGGAGAACAATTGGGAAAAAAAAAAAAAAAAAATCAACACAGTAGTCATGATCCAAGTAGCATTAAACCAGCCAGACCATGTGCACAAAGGAATTGCTGGAAGGGGTACAGGGGTGTCACAGACTGATAGGAGGTTTTTTAGTGCCTGATGCATTGAGAGGATGAGCTCTACAAGACCCTTGTGTCCCATTCCCTGGGTTATGTCGTGCTGAAGGGGCAGGACTGTCCCCCAAAGTAGATCTTTCATGTCAGATTTGTGGGAGAACAAGCAAACCAGAGGCAAGGAAAGGTTCAGCAGAGATACCCTAGCCAAAAATAGCCATATTCAGGCAAAAAAATTTAAAAAGATTTGTTGTGAAGCCCAGTGAGTGTGGGAGATGAACCTCATTCTTTGACCATTCTGAGCAGTTGTTCTCTTTATCCATTGCATATTTGTCCCCATACCAGTGAGACAATTCTAATACAATACTTAAGAATATTGTGTTTCTATAATGCAAAATACAAAAATGCTTTATTGGTATCCCAGACTTTGTTGCAGTCATGTAGCTTAATTTGTTTTCAAAAAAAATTCTTTTTTTCCTCTGAATTATGATATTCCTCTACATGGAATGAAATGTTGGCTTTCTTGTTTGAGTGCTGCTGCTTCCTGTTTGCAAGTACCAGAACCCACGCTCTTTAAACTGCAGTTGTTATTAATAAAGGTCTCAATGACTGACAAATCCCTACTTCATGCCTCTTTATTTTACCCATGGGAGCTAGTTAAGCTGTATTGTTTGATTTGTATACATTGATGTTCTGATAGCACTGGCCACTTCTGTTTCAGTTGGAGTGGAAATACATTCCTTGTTGGCTCCTTATTAAACATTTCTTGGGCAGCTTTTGTGTCCACTCACAATCCCTTATTTTCAAACTACTTAAATACTGCTCTATTTTTTTGTCATTTTCTAATCTCCTGTGTCTTCTGAGTGTAGGAAGAAAAATAACTCACTTATTTATGTCTGATTCTCCCTTAACTTGCCCAGTTCTTCCAAAAAAAGTCTTTGTATAATTACCATGCTGTTAAACCATCGCTCCAGAATTCCTTAGAAATTTACTTCTTATCTCCCTTGGAAGTAAATCACGGTTTAATCACCTGCCAAAGCTGGTATTAAGTGTCCAATTAAAAACCAAACCTTTTGCAGCTTATCACTTTTTGCTGTAAGGAACAGGTGTGTTTTTAGGTGAGTCCTGGGCTGATTTCAATTGAATTATCTGGTAGGACTCCCACTGGCTTCAGGGCGTGTGGAATGAGGCAGATGGTGGAGGATTTCCTTGGAATAAGGACCTGATGGATGTCTTCCGAGGCTGGATAACTCCCCCAAGGCTCATTGAAGCCTGCAGGTCCGAAATTCCCAAGGATCTAACCCTATTACATTCCTCAGCCATACAGCTGTGGATTTGCAAATCAGGCGGAACTGGAAAGAGAATCATTAGGAAAAGCTGCTGGAATAGCTGGAGAATGACTGAGGGGCACATCCTAAATGGACTTCTGGCCCAGGATTCCTAGCTCTGTTTTGAGATGGGTGAACACTTGTCACTGTGACCCAGAGATGATAAATTTGGCAGAAAGTTTGTCCTGCTTGCACCTGTGCCATGGTTCTCACATCATTCATGACTATGAACTGTCAGCAGTTTTATGCAAATTACAGCTAGACACTGTCCCAATAAAATGTTCAGCCCTTGCTGTTGGGGATTTAGGTGGGTTTATATTGGAAAGCTGCTGATGTCTCCCATCATTTACAGCTCTATTTGCCTTGCCCTTACCTGCCCATGTTTGCTATCTGATCCCTGGTACATCAGAGCTGCACCAGTTCTTTTTCTGGGAGATTATCTGGGGAGATAACCAGCTGGATTTGCTCTTTATCAACCTGCAAGGATTCTATCACAATGCACAGAGAAATATTATTTAATTTATATTTGTTCTGGCCTGTTTGTGTGCCAGTGACAAATTCACATACAAAGCTCTGTCTGGTACATGGAAGTGCTTGAAAGCCTTCCTGACCACAAACACCAGCCCAGCTCCTGCAGCACGTCCCAGTTGTTCTTATCAATGCTAACAACCCAGACAGTCTCCAGAGACTCTCCTCTTTTCCTGCACATTGTATTTCCATGGTGCTGAATAATCCACTGCACACTCCCTGCTTTCCACATATCTCCATTTTTTAATCTCTTGTGTGATCGTTACACATGATATATGATAAAAGGTAACTTTTCCACATCCAGAAATGGTGTCATTCCATAAACAGGCCATTTTGTCATAAGATAGCACAAAAGATGTTCATACTCACTTTGTAAATGCCCCAAGGGTATGCCAAGGCACAGAAGATTGAGACTGAATGGAAACTTCAATTCTTCTGATTCACTCTGCTACTATCATGTACAAAACCCTTTCCAGTGGATGCTGCTGCAAATGGATGTGTCTGGGTCAGACCTGGAGGACCCTGCCTAAGGAAAGCCCTGCTGAACTGAAGCCCTGGGTGAGAAGTGAAGTCAGAACCTCCAAGTCTGTTCAAACAAATCAGGGCTGATTATCAGTGAGTGGTGAAATTGCAGGTTTTGCACAATAACATGTACACACTTGGCTGCTTGAGTTTTTGTAGTTACGTTCATTTTCAGTCATCTTCCTAAATGAAAAACAGATGCCACCAACAAGTATTAGAGCTCACAAAGATGGATTTACACATTTCTTTTACTGAGTGTTTTTATCAATAATGCACATGAAAAGGGTCTGGGAAGTTTTATTACATTAGTTTAGCCACCATAAATCAGCATAGAATAAAAACTCGTTAAATTACCACCTTAGGGCCAAGATAGCAATGATGAAGTGTTATGTTCTAACCCTTAGAACAGAGTGGGTGATGATCCTCTTTTCACACATTAGTAAAGTGATCACAAATGCAATGATGGACTTTCTTTCATTCTGTTCATTCAAGGACAGGAGAGCAAAGGCAGGCCTGGGGAAAGCAGCTCTTAGGGGATGCTGTGTTTTCAGCCAGGGCCAGGACAGGATGCTGTGGCACTGCTGGGTGTTTGCTCTGCCTCAGTGCAACTCCTGCTTTTGCCTGGCAGCAGTTTCCTGGGTGGTGAGAGATCCTCTGCAGGAATCTTCACCCAAAAGGGGTTTGAACTGCCGGGGGCCAGCCAGAAGAAAGGACACAACCCATGGGTGAGCCTGTGCCACTGATCCCACCCCAGTGCATCTCCAGGCAGGGTGGGAGCTGCTGCAGCCCCTGCACAGGCAGGACCCAGCTCATGCAATAAGAGCTGCAGCTTTTGGGTGTCAGGCAGTGGCAGCCCTGGTTGTGTCCCTCGCCAAGTCAGTGCAGCCACAGATGCTTTCCTAATCCCACCACAGCTTGCATCCCTCATCTCAGGCCAGCTTTGCAGTAATCCCATTCAACTGCATAATTACTGCCATACTCAGACAACTGTATAATTTCCTCTTGTGAATTAATAACAGTAATAATAGCGCTAGTAGTAAGAATGATAATAGTAATAAACTATTGTTGGTATCTTCCCCCATTATTAATTGCTTGCTCCTTTGGCCTTCCTATGGAGATGGCCAGCAGTCATGCCAAGCAGGAAATTGTTTGGTTTGAATATTGTCATATGCCTCCTAGAGCTCCTGTTGAGACCACCAGTTTGTTCCAGAAAGGACGTGTTCAGTAACTATCAGATGATGATGACTAACTGGTTTATGAATTCAAGTCAGTGGTCTAGAAGTGAAAGGATTTATTTTTCTGTTTGCTTTTTTAATCTCAGCATCAATCCTCAGAGCCAGAGTCATCCCATTTTTGTCTCTCCATCAAGCTGTGGTTATACTGATTCGTCAAGATGGTTTGAAATTCTTTTCTTTTGTCCTTTGAGGGCAGAGGCTTCTTTGTTCCTTAATATTTTCCTCTCCCCAGTGTATTTTAGGATGATTCTCTAACCCCTCTTGTTAAACCTAATTGGACAGGACCTTAATCGAGGTGGCTACATCAAATGTCATGTTTTCCTCTTCTCTGACCACTACTTCAGCCTCTTCCAGGAGTTATTCTTTTGGAGAAACTGTTTCTTAGGAAGTATAAATGTTTGGAAAAGAAATTAGCTCCAAATGTGACCAGCCACTCACCCATAAGTCATGATTTGCCTATTTTCCCAGGCTTTGTTTCTTTGCACCAGTCAAAGGAAAGCTGAAAACAGAATAGATTAAATGTTTTCGCAACATAGCATCAAAGGCATAATTTTGTTCATTCAAATAATTTTAACAAGATCAGACGAAGTGAATACTTGGAAGGAACCCATTCTAAACTCACAGGAAACCCAAGTATTTCAGGAACCAATGGTGTCTGTGCAAGATGGGCAGTTGGTGCTGAAGCGATGCCACAGTGTGGTTTTCAGAGAAAATTGTGAAAAATTAATCAGCTCAAATAGATCCAGGCAAAATAAGGGAACATTTTGTACATCAGATTTATGGCTTTGGCTAGTAGAAGTGAGATTCATTGAGTACAACATATCTTTTGAAAGTGCTTTTAAGTGGGGATGTGGTGTTTTCCAATCACTGAATGTTGTTCATGTATGGGGCTTTTTTTTCCACTGTCTCCTTTTTTGACTGAAATGCAAAGCTGTTTTCTTGATCCCATTATACTTTTCAAAGTATTAAGTACACAGCTGAAGAAATATGCACCATGAACTAATTAGACAGTGAAAACAAGGCTATTTTCCTTCTGTGAATTGTCTCAGCAAACACAGAACCTTACAAATCCCAACACTTTGCTCAGTTACTGTGCCAGCAAGGAAAGACAAGAATCTTTTGATTTAAAATAAGGCTGGAGCTGAGGACTTCACCAAAGTTTTCTAATGATGTTCAAATCCCACAGTGACCCTCTGTCCACCTCCTGTGCTGGGGACAGTACCAAAGACAGCTGCTCGAGCCCAGCAGGACTTCAGAGCACACAGGGCTGTGTTTCATTAGTGTGAGAGCAAGTCAGAGAGACAACTGCAAGCTCTTTCTCCTGTCCAACAGGCCCATCAAATCAAATATGTTACATCCGCTGCTCTGGTGTCCTGGTGAGCTATTACGTCACCCAGCAGGAAAAAATATTCACATTTGGATCATCCAGACGCAAAACCCAGGAGCTTATTAGTGAAACTGTGTTTGGAGACATTGAATCACACTCAGTTATGTGTTCTAACAATTGCCCAATTGCATATCATACAACTTCAGCCTCGAGTTTCTCTCCTTAAATTCCTTTACACTGCTCATGAAATAAATAAATGCCTAATTGCATTTCAGTAATGTATTTTTCTCCAAAACAATTTTTAAAAGCCCTCACAGATAAGCCCATTGCCATTTAAGCTGTGTATGAAACATGAGTTTTTATTCAGGGTGAAATCCTGGCCCCAGTGAAATCAATGGGAGTTTTGCCATTGACTTCAGTGGGGCCAAGATTTCTCCCTTGATGCACATGATATATTTTTCCTGACATTTAGAATGATGAAACAGCCCTGGTTCTGATTAGCCCAGGGTATAAATAGCATCACTCAACTAGAGCAAAATTCGAATCAAACCTCAGGCATCTTTGCTGATGCCTCTTTGTTTTGCAGTGCTGTGTGCTCATGGAGAGACCCAAATGGCCATTTGGAGTCAAGGGCTCCCTCTGAACCCCCTTTTCTGGATTTAACTTCAGTGTGCATCAGTACATGGGGAGCAAAGGGTTAGTGAGCATGGAGGCATCCAGTCATATGTCTTGTGACATACATTTTTCCAGCGTGAATTCTTCATTAAAAGAACCCTTGATGTCTCACAGCTTGTTACCAAATTGGGCCTTGACTCTTAATATAATTTAGATGAGTTTAAAATATGCTTCTAAGAAAAGCTGCCTCCACATTTATAAAAATTGTATACCATAATATTAGGGAGAAATCTGCTGCTTGTTTTGACAAGTTTCATTTTTTTAGTGTTGTATGAATATTTTTTAACCTGCTGCTTTATGTTTGAATCAGCAGTACTGCAGGAGGAAAGCAACATAGTAGGATTTCTGAGACTATTCAATAAATTGCTTGCACATTATGCAGCAGAAAAAATTATTTCTAACCTTTCCCTGAAATTTAGGTTCCTTTTTTAGACAGAAGGTATCATTGGGAAGCAGCACCAATGGAGACACTGTGGCAGAGATGAATAGATGCTAAATGTAGAGGGAATTTTTGCAATCATGTAGTTTGCCTTGCAGAGTTAATCCATAATTTCCAGGGCCTGGCTGTGCAGTTTCCCTGGCCATCCTTAGAGCATCTTCCAGACATCTCCAGCATGGGTGGGAGCTCCCCAGCTGGAGGGAGGCTCTCTCCAGGAGTGGGGAGGCAGTGGCACAGCCCTTCTGCTCCTCCTGGCCCTCCCCAACTCCCTCTTATCTCCACCACTCCCTTATCTGCCTCTGCAGCACACATGGGGCTGTGATACTCCATGAGACATGACAGAGAGTGAGGACCTGTTATTCGCCTGCTATTCAGGCAAAACTCCCACTGGCATCTCTGAGCCCTTAAATAGTACAGCATGTTGCAAGTGGAATTGTTTATTGTGTTCAGTCAGAGCCGGCTGCAGCCAGCTCTCACTACTGACTCAATCCACGAAATCTCACCCTCCTGTCATCCCACACTGCAGCACTCACTGGGCCCAGCTCTGTTTCCACTTAAATGTTGGGGAAAAAGCAGAGTCAGGATTGCTCCACCATCTTCTTCTGAATCTGGGCACTCTTGAAAAACTGCAAGAGAGCCTGAAGGATGGAGACAGCAAGTCAGGCACAGTGCTGGTGCAAAGGGCAGTGTGATTTACACAGCCCTGGCAGCCAGGGATGACCTGAGCCCAGGATCTGCTTTTCCTGTAGCTCACCTCTCTGAAAACCAGCAGGTCAAAACCATGGGGCAGCTCAAGGTGAATATGAAGAGCAGGATTTGATCCCTAGTGGGTCAGACAGATAAACTGTCCCCTGCCCTCCTGCTTTTGCTCCAGTAACATCCAAACAGAGCTCCTTGCTGTAGATTTATCCCCAGCCATCACATAGTGGCTGGATTTAGGACCTACAAATATTGTTTCAAATAATTATAATTATTATAATTCACTTTATAAACCACCCTTGCAGCCTTATTTACACACAAGTGAATAAGGGGAACTGTAAAACACTGTAAAACTGTAAAACACTGTGAAACACTGCATGCAGCAGGTTGTTTTGTCATTTTAGCAGTGTTAAAATTCATCTGGTATCTCTTTCTTGCTAAGTGCAGGTAGACACACTCTTGAGTGAATAGGATATGCTCCACTTGTGAAGTGTAGAAGCAGGTCAATAGACAACTTTCAAAAGGAACCATTTAGGATAATTAAGCAGCACATACACACCAGCAAGAGTTTATTTTGTATTGGAAGGCATGTGGTTAGGGAAACAATAGCAGTTTTTTCCCTGGAGAATGTTAATTAAATTGAACACCCTGGAAAACTGAACTATTCTTACCACAAATCTATAAATCAAACTGTTCTGTTTGCTTAATATAATGCTTTGCTATTCTAGTCACACTGAAATGGGCCAGCCACACAATGCCAAGATATTTCCATGATGAGCACATTAGAAACACTGATTGACTATAGATCTTATGGATGTGAGGCCAAACCCGTATCTCATTTACTCCAGCAGAACCAAGATCAAAATCTGGCCCACGCTGTTCAGATTAGTACATAAATAACATGAAAGGTTTGTGAGCTCTGTAGCAGATGCATTATGTACTTGTTATTTGTGCTGTAGAAGTCCCTGGCAACTCCAGGAAGGCACCAGGACTCTGCTGTGTTGGGTGCTGTGCAAATAGAGAGCAAAAGGATTTGTCTTTCTGCTTTGCCAAAATATCTTGAAAGTACCTGTGAGCAGATATTCACCTCCCCAACTTACCTCAGCAGAGTGAGGGAGCAGCTAGAGGTACAGGACAGGCATTAGCAGCATGATCTGCTTGGTCCTGTCTTCTCACAGCCTAAAGGGGCTCTTTTTGCTGAGATATATTCTGACTCTGAAGCTGAAATTCCCAAATTTTATACTCAGGGTCCAGCTGAATTTTCATCTGGCATAAGCCAAATTTCTCAGCCAGGCTGAGGCTGCCTGCAGGAGGTTTGCTCAGCTCAGCAACAGACCCTGAGAGCATCACCCACAGCAGGGTCCAGGGCCATGGTGACTTCAGCTGCCACTCAGGTCTGCATCACAAGACACATCAAAACACACTGCACACATGGTGTAAACCTGGAAAAGCATTTTCATGTTTTCTTGAGTGGGCTGTGACTCAGGTTCCCATGGAAAACCCTTGCATGCAGTTGTTTCCCTTCACACGCAGTTGTTACTCATTGGAAGAAAGGTCATTTTAGCTCCAGCCTGCCAGCTTGTTATCTGTGTCTCACTTAGATGCTAAATAGAATTTAGGCAAGGAAAAGATCCAAAATTTCAGATTCTGAAGGGAACTTTGCATGCACTGAGGAAATTAGTTTAATATCTGTCTGTGTGTTCTGGAAAAGCAATGCACGTGACAGAGCGTGTGTCCCTGAGACAGGGGCAGGCTTTAGGAACAGCCATGTACAGAGGAGTGGAGGAGCCACACCAACCTGCACGTGGTAAATCACTCTCTGCACCAATCAGCAGTGGCTCAGCATCTCCAGAAGAGGTTCTCTGTCAGTGGAAGTGCTCCAAGAGATGCATAATTGGGAACGGCCCTTGTGGTATACAGAAGATTTTCTGGGCCTTGTTTGCACCATGGAGCTTGTATCAGTCAGCACAGCAAAGATAGAGAGACCTGGGCTTGGAAAATAGAATGCAAAGGCCACACTTGTCCCCTCAAACTCACTGTGTCCTCAGCTGGCAGGGCTCTCCCTGTAAGGTCACCTGCACAGCATCCCAGCCCTGGAAATAAAGGCTCTGACACCACTCATGGCACAAAGCAGCCTCATTTATCACAATCTGCAATCCTGTTCGTTGGAAAATCCAGAGGTGACTTTTTCCACCATTCACAGGATGGCAGCTGAAAGTTTTGCACAAATTTCTGTGTTCTTTTCCAAGCAATGCAAACTCACTCTCTTTCGATGGTACCTCATTCCTGGGCCAGGAGTGGAAAAGTTTCCAGTGTTTGACCTGATGGCTCCGTTCAGGATAGCAGTCTTATCTGGAATTAATAAGTCTGGGTGACAGTGGATAGGCAGGAAAAGACAGATATTTTATGTCCCCCTAGAAAACTAAGAAGTAATAGTGTGGAACAGGGGTTATTAATATGTGCACAACTCTTTCACAATTTACTGGTCTTCATTTGTGAGACAAAATGTAAAGCCTTTGTTTTAGAGCATGCAGAGTTACTTATCTTTAATATACATCCCAAACATGCCATATACACCCACTGGAATGGTTTAGCTGCTACTGGATTGCAGTTATCACTTGTGGAAAAAAGACAATTCTTCATCAGTAAAATAGTGTCATGAGATGCACATGGCTGGAACTTCCCAAACCATGTAATTTAGCCTTTCTGAGGGAGTTTTTTTGATTCTGTCATGTATGAACGTTTTGGGCTCTCCCACAAGAATTGCAGAAATATGTTATATGAAGGGAGAGGTCTGGTATAAATCACATTTGTTCAGCCAGACATCAGTCACATTACAGGAAAAAATGAATGCTTCTTTCATTCTTGTGTCTGACCCCTCCAACACAGTATTGTCCCCACTAATGAGCTGAACATTTTTGCTGATTTGTTACATGTAGCAAATATAGAAGCAATGAAACCCATCTGTTTAATTTATTCATTGATTTGGACTTGAATCCAAGTGTGTTCTAAGTAGCTCTTGTCTGTGTGCATATGTGTGAGAGAGAATAGCTCATCAAAAACAAAAAGTCTTAAACTTACCTGCTTGAAATATTTATGAATAATGGAAAATACCCTGGATCTCCTCCTGTGCAAGCCAACAGCCATTTCAGAAATGGTTTAGTGGTAAGTAAGGGCTGCTGGTTTCAGCCCTATATTTGCAGTAAGATCAAAAGATCATTTTTAGGGAGGTCTCCTGACAATCCTGTCCATTTTAAAAATAAACAAATAAAAATATCAGGGAAGGATGGAAGGCTGAAATAAAATAAAGCAAGCTCAAACATGCTCCTTAATTGTGATGGTAGTTTTGTGCATCCCCTATGACTCTAACTTTCTGTAAAACAGTTTTTATTTGGGGGGTGTCGCTGTTTCTACCCTGAGCTCTTCAAAACACTGCTGATTCCAAGTCACCTGTTAAAAATCTGTTTTTCTTTAAGCTAGCCAAGGGCCTATCTCTTTTACTTCAGAAACAAAGTAATATTGTGAAGGAATTTTTTTTTAAAGAGTTGGTTTGAGCCTGTTTGAGTTTCTATTTCACGTCTCCAGCCACTGTGGATATTTGGTTGGGGATGCAGGGGTTGTATAAAGCCTTCCACACAAACATTCCCTCCTGCACAAGCAGCTCTTTCTGTGCTCTATTATGAATGACAGAGAGAGGTTTATTGAGCAAAGTTTCTGGAGGGGTGAAGGTTTGCATGTACATCCCGAAATTTCTGATCACACAGCTGCCTTCTGGATGGGAAATGCAAAGGCAGAGGTGCTGAATGGGGCTCCTGCTCTGCAGGCACCCTCTGGTTCATAACTCCAATATGATGCCAAACCTCATGGGATCCAAATGGAGAAAGAGAAGAAAAAAAATAATAAAAATTAAAAAAGAAGGGAGAACATATTAAACCACAGAGGATATATTACACTTAGCAAATGGAGTAGGAGTCTGATTGAATACAGACAGGGGTAGCTCAGAAACCCTTCTTTCTTTACAAGTGGAACATTAACAACTGAGCAGGTCCGAGGTAAGTCAGACTTTTTCTCCATTCTGCAGATTTTTTGGTTTATTTTTTTCTCCCGACTGAGTGCTGGTGGCAACAGATTAACAGGTCACCGGACTGGCTCTGAGAATTGCTGCCAATTACCTCGTCTCTGCTTGTTGCTCTCCAGTCTAATGGCATCATTTAACATGCGTTTTTCTCCCCACAGCCCAGCTGGTGACACCAAATAAACAGTGTGATTGATAGATAACTCTGCCTGGGTGCGTCGAGGGGGAAGTGGGGCTCATCATTTCGGGGGAAATGTCTGTAAATGTCTCTTCACCTCCCTTTTAGCTTCTTCCCCATGCAGGCAGGGTGAGCAGGAGCCTGCGGAGGCAGCTTGCAGCCGGTGTCGGGCCCTGCTGCCATCCGTCCTGCTCCGCCCAGAGCAGCGGGGCCCCGGCCCGGCCACTCCGGGTCTGCGAGCCCGAGCTCAGCTCTTCCCCGTCAGCAATCACCGAGAGAAACATCTGAATCAACACAGCATCATTTACTTACAGAACTGACAGCCCTTCCACCAGAAGTGGTTTAAATTAGTCGACGCCACAATCTTTTTCCTTCTGTGTGTTTTGTTTTCAGCCTCTTTTTTTTCCTTTAAATAGGGATATATAAGTGCACTAACTCACACAGCTGAATGCGAAACAGTCCAGCGGAGGAGAGGGAGAAGCGGCGGGCACGGCTGGAGTGCTGAGAGGGAGATGCGCTCCCAGGAGATGCGCTCCCAGGATTTGCGCGCCCGCGGGAGGCTGCGCACAGCTCCGCGGGTGCGGGTCCCGCCCGGGCTGGGCAATGTTCCTCAGTCTTTGCTTCCTCACGGGAACTTACCTCCGGGACATGTGCAGATGGAAAAGTGGGGACATGAAAATCAAATTACAGACATGTATAAAGACAGAGCCCTTCGCTGGCAGCAGGAATGATTAAACGGAGCAGCTCGGGAAACCTCCTGTATGAATATTTCATGTGAAATGATGCGATCCCCCCCCAAGGTACAAGAGCCCTCCTTAATTAAACTGGTGTAAATATTGTCTTTTACTCCTTTTTTTATTTAAGATACGGGGAGGAGCGGGCGGTTTTTACGCTTATACCCCAAAAAGAAGGAGCAATAGATTTCCCCGGGAGGCAGCAGCTGGCCGGGGCTGCAGGAGCGCATCCACGGGGCCGGGAGCGGGGACAGCGACCCTGGGGAGACTCGGCAGTCGCTGGCTGGGACGGGCGAAGCTTAAGCGATAGTTCAGAAGGGAGAGGACAAGTTCTGCGCTGTATTTGCCGGCCCGCATCTCCATCCTTTCCCGCGGTCGCCCCAACAAGGCGGGACAAGAGAGGGTCGCTGGCCGCTGTCAGCCCCTTTGCTGCCGCCCAGCCCAGGGCCAGCCCTCGCCTGTCTCTGACCCTCGTGTCAGGGTGGAAAAGCAGCCAGAGAGGCTCTTCCAGGCTGTCACCCCCAAAAGGAGCTCCTGCCCACCTACGGGCGAGGCGGATTCAGGGGGCTGCGCCCCGCTCCCGACAGCGGCAGCGGGCCAGAGGGTCCCTGGCGGGTCCCTGGCGGGACACCCGGGGCTGAGCTGCGGGAATTTGATGTGCAGCTGCCGCAGTTTCCATGGCGATGCGGGGTGGCAGCGGGAAGGTGATCCCGGCCGCGTAGGACGCGGCTGCCCATCCTGAGCATCCCGGGCTCTCCCTTGCTGCCTTTCCAAGGCCAGGATCGGCCGCTTGCATAGGAGAAGCGCCCACTGGGGAGAGGAAAAGGCCTTGGAAGAAGGATTTCCGACAGTCCTTGACTCTCCTAAAGACAAATTGGCCTGAATCTCCAAGTCGGTCGGACGCTGAACTCAGGAGCCTTCCCCAGACTCCTGACATGTCCCTGCGATGGTTTCGTTCCATCCCACACTGTGACCTTGGCTTCTCCTTACACACGACATTTCCTTCCTTCCTTCCTTCCTTCCTTCCTTCCTTCCTTCCTTCCTTCCTTCCTTCCTTCCTTCCTTCCTTCCTTCCTTCCTTCCTTCCTTCCTTCCTTCCTTCCTTCCTTCCTTCCTTCCTTCCTTCCTTCCCTCCTTCCCTCCTTCCCTCCTTCCCTCATCCCTCTTTTTTCTCTTTTCCCCTAACTCTCGAACACATTTATTTCATCTTTATTTTTTCTCTCTTTTTCTTTTCCTCTCTGTTTCCTTGCAGATTTTAGCCAATGCTGGCTTTCTATTACTTTGCATTTCCCGAGAATTTAAATAAAATAACGTTATTCTTATGAAAATACCTTTTTGTGGTTTATTTGAACAGCCTTTACTCTTCCAAATCACCTTCCCCTTTTCTCCCTTTTCCTTCATTCTGAGCAGTCATTTGGCAGCCCACGGAGAAGCAGGTAAGGTGTGGGTTTACAGACCGCTAGAAAAAGGCAGCGTGCTTACCGGGATGAGGAGGGTGGCACAGGAGATAACTCTCTGAAAAAAAGCTTTTTAAATCATATTTGGATCCTAAACATCCCATCACAGCAAACGCCTCCTCTCGACCCATGTATGCCAAATAAAATAGCCGTGATCGCGTGGATTATAAATGAGATCACACAAGAGTTTATCTGGGAATATCTCAGTCTCGCAACCCACAAGAATGCACTTTCTTCCCTGCCTCTGATACCCACTTGCTGATCTAAAGATAAAATAACAGCCGCGCTTGTATTCTCCGGCCTTATGGAGAAAGTCAGGACTTCGCACGTTCTGTGAACGCAGCAAAACCACAAAAAGGTTGTTCAGATACTGATAAAGCTATGAGTGCAACTCCACAAAAACACCGGAATCCAGCAGCTTCTCTCGATCAGCTGCTCCTTCCAGACTTGACAGATGAATTTCCACATATTATCTAAGTTTGTTTGGGTTCAGGTCACCAACACTCATTCAGACAACACTTTCACTGGGGGAAATTGTTTCGAATTCTTAATTCCTATTGTTACCTGCTTTTTTTTTAAATTTCTTTTTAAATGAAAAACATAATTATGTAGGGAAAATAAAATGAAATAAAATAAAAATAAAAAGCGACTGAAGCCGAGCATCTCTGCTCTTCTGGATTGTTCCTTTCCTGGCTGGAAATCCCTGAAACTTTCCAGAGCTCCTTGTGTCAGCCGGGAGAGAGTGGAGCTGGGAAAGAGGATACTACCAGCTTGTCCTTTCCTTTATAGGTAAAGGACTTTTAGAAAGGTAATTCCAAGCAGGAGTCTGGGTAAGAACACTGTTCCCTGCGGAGCGGCTTTCTGCCCCCTTCAAGCCCCTAAGGAATGTTTTCAGGCAGTGCAGGAGGCAGGGAGATCCCCCGCTCCCACTTTATAGCCAGGCTGTAAACGCCACGAGGAGGTTTACTCACACTCAAACGCTTAATTAAGAAAACATTAAGGGTCCAGCTTAAACCAACAAAAGCCAAGCAGCTCTGAGACGGGTTCCCACCTTCCGCAGGGTGGCTGCGAGCCCCGTCCCCGCCCGGAGCCGCGGTCCCTCCATCTCCTCTGGATGAGGGCTGGGAATGCACCATGCCCGACCTCTGCATCCTTCTCTCCTCCTACGGGGCTGATGCTTCTCCTCTCATTCCCTTCCAGGTGGAATCGGCACCCAAAGCCTTTCACCCCCCACTTCCCTCGGACTAAACGCAGCCAGGACTCGATTTTTTTGGAGCCCTCTCCCCAGAATGGGAAGGAAACAACCACTCGCGGGAGGGTCTGTGACAGAGCAGCCCGGGATGCGGGGATGTTCCCTCCTGTGCCCGGCCGGTCCTCACCCCTAGCGGGAGATCAGGGTGGAGCTCCTGGCCGGGATAACAGGACGGATTTCTCCCCATCTCACAGGGATGGAGCAACCACGGGCGAGAGGACTGTGAGATCTTTTATTTCCCCCAGATCCTGCCTCTGCCTGCTCCTTATTATTTAACTGTCCCAGGGAAAAAATCGTCCAGTTTTTCTGTCTGTACAGCCTTGGGGAAGGAAGCAGAATTAACACGGGGGAGGCGACGTGTGGAGCATTGGCAGAAAAGCGTGGACTTTGTTTTAAGACATCAAAAAGGAAAGACAGAAAAGGATGGACACTACCTTCCAATACACTTTAGTTGGCTGGTGACAAAAACTCCGGGCATGCTCTGAATGCGTAATTACCCTCAACTGAAAATTCCCTATCTAATTTGATATTTGGTGCTCAGCAGAAGCTAGCCTTCGTAAATAATATACAAAGTAAGAAACCTAATCCAGCAGGCTAGAATGTTTAATTCATCATTATGCGAGCTAATTGGAAGGTGATTATATGGTAATTGCTCATTAGTGGTGTATATTTATCGCTGTACCTTATGTCAAGGCCATGGGAATTGTGTAGAGTCTGTTCTCTCATTTCAAGGATCAGTTTCAGAAGCAGGAGCAAAGCGGGCGAGATCAAGTTCTTCCTGACGTCAGGTCCAGCCGTGGGCGATGGAGAGCGGGTCTATAAATGCTCTCCCGGAGCCCCCGCACAGCCGGGGCTGCAGCCAGGCCGTGCGGGGAGATGGGGCTCCCGGGGCAGCGGGGCCGAGCGGACCCACGGCGGGGACAAGGACAAGGAGAAGGATGAGAGAAGGCAGATCCTGCCTCGCCTGCCCCGGCCGGAGCAGCCACCTGCGAGGCGGGCTGAGCCCGGTGCGGGAGCCGTGCCCGCAGCATCCTCCCTGCCATGCCTGGAGCTGGGGCGGCCACGGCCCCCCGGGAAAAGGGGAAAAGGGGTCCGAGGGGGCACCGGGAGGGCTCCCTCACAACCCACTGGTCGCCTTCCCTGCAACAGGCGCTAATTGCAAAAGGTCAATTAAAAAGCTAGCGAGGGAAGGTGATTAATGGCCCTTTCGGTTCCAAGCGTGGGCCACGGGCTGGACGCTCCCGCCTGCGAGTGTCCCACCAGGAGAGAGGCTGGCGAGGAGCGAGGTTATGGCTCGGGGTCAGGAGGTTCTCTAAACTCCCGCTTCCCCCTCGCAGCGGGACCCTTTGGAGAAGTAAATCAATGGCTGTATTAGCTCCGAGCAGTTATGAACCGCTGACGGACACGGGAGCAGGGGCTGGGAGAATCCTGTTCATCGGGGAATCCGGCCCGAGCTGCTCTGCCTGTTTCCTACGGGCTATGCGGAGGCTGGGTGCTAATTAGGGGGGACCGCTAATTTCCGCCGAGCCCTCACAGGTAACAGCGCGATCCGTCAGAGGAGGAAGGTAAATAAACAGCGATTAAACACAACAAAGCGAGGGCTCCAAAGGCCTCCGGCCACAACCCGGCCCAGTGGCAAGGAGAGTGTGTGGGTGAGGGCTTGCACCGCGTGGGGAGCGCAAATCCCACCGGTGGGAAGCAAACCCGGCTGGGAGCCGCTGGCTTTGTCGGAAGGGAAAGGGTTAAAAATGCAAGGCCGGAGGGGTCAGATCCTGGACACGGAGCCAGCAGCGCTGCGGAGGGTGGGGATCCGGCTGGGACCCCGGGTGAGAGGGGCCGGGGGCGGCAGGGGCGGGATGCGCTGACCTTGGCCGACAGACGGAGCAGAGGGACGGAGGAGGAAAGCGCACAAACCTCACAAACCGCACAAACAAACCGCACAAACGGCACAAACAAACCGCACAAAGCCCGCGGTGCGCAGCCAGCCCTGCACGCTGCGCGGGGCAGCGCTCTCCGCTCCGCGCCCGCAGCGCTGCGAGCAGCGGCCCCGGGCGGGGTGCGGGCTCCCCGCTTGTCCTGCACCCCCTGGGCAGCCCTGGGGCCAGCGAGGGCCAAAAACCCCGCGAGGCACCGAGGGCTGCGCGTCCTCCGGAGGGAGAGCTGGCCCCCAGCTCTCCTTCAAACAAGCCGTAAAAATCCGCCCGAGTCTCCAATTCGCCACCCGAAATCCACGCTCCTTCCCCCACCCCTCTCAGTTATTTAATATAAAATGTATTTTTGAACACCCGCTCGGATAGCATCTCGCCAATATTTATATTTCCACGTTGCCTGGCATCCACTGTCCCACATTAGACTCTGCCTCTCTCTCCCTCTCTCTAATCCTGCCACTTTAAATAGATGAATTAATAAAGCAAATGAGGGTCTAATAAGCTGACTGTCCTGCCTATTGAGGCAGGGGGAGAGAGACTAGAAAGTGCGCCAAATTTGTTTGCAGTGGATCAAGGCTAGCCGCCTTTGCTTCACTTTCTTTATCTTAATTCCGACTTGAAAAGATATAATTATCTAGTTTGAACAGAGCTGCTATCAAATCCTTCTCTAGGCAAGGCAGGGGAGAGCTGGAGTGGATTGCAGTGTTCTGAGCCGCTTGGTGCAGCCGGAGATAGGGAGTAATGAAGTTGTGGAGTCCTGAGATACAAAGGGCATTAACCTCATTAGCATGAAACCTTTTCTTCTAACCATTGTGGGACCCTTTCAGACTCCTAATCCCCCCTATTTTCAAAGCTGGGTTTGTAATAAAGCTTTTAGGGGTTTTTTTCAAAGCTAATGGCATTCTCTGAAGATTTTATTGCTGTTACGCTACATAGGACGCTTAATTTTTTCCCCCCTCTCTCCCTCTCTTCCCTCACGGTTTAAAAAAAAAAAAAAAAAAAAAGGAAGGAATAAAAAAAATAAAGCGGGGTCGGGGGAGAAGTATATGGTTCCTGCAGAAATAAGCCTTTTATCAAGATGGCAAACAATTTCTAGAAGGGCCCAAGTCTGCTGTTCGGCCGCAATCCGTTTAATGTTTGCCCATTTGCCCGGGTTTGAAGTGCAGAGCACGGCGCTTGGGCGAGTTCAGGGGAAATGTGCGTCCTGCTTGGTTTCCAGGTCTGCACCATCAGCTGTTCGAGGAGGGCAGAAACGCCACGACAAGTTTACCTTGGGAATAGCTCTACTAAATAATTAGGCTAGGTTTAAATGGAAGGGACTGCATTGCGACATGCGTCCTAACCCTGACTGGGCCTCTCTCATATTTGTAGCACAAGTGAATGGAAAGTCACCGGGATTGTATAAGAAGAGATGCTTTAAAAAAAAAAAAAAATCGGATTTTAAAAAAAAATTAAATTTACATAGTACCCGATAGAGCCAACACGTGCACAGAATGTCTAATCTTAACTTTTCAAGGCAGTATGTTTAACAAAGCTCGTATTTTTGCGATGCATTGTAACTTCGCCTTATCACAGTGTAAAGGGTAGTCAGATTGTCCTAAATTATGTCCAACTAGCCCCCCTGGATCCACGGATTAAGAGATTAAAGGAGACCACTGGGCAATGCCTCCTCTTTCCCCTTCATATTCCTGGTATGATAATTGCCTAAACTGATTTGCACTTTCACAAAAGCTTGCAGGATTCTTTGTAGCTCGAACAGAGCAGACGAGGTTTCTCTATCAATGGAAATAAAACTGATTAATGCAGTCTATCAGGCTAAGGAGCAAATGAAGCATGAAAAAACAACTGTGTACCCCCAGAAAACCAGCTAGTTTCCTCAAGGACCCAGAGCAACATTTTTTTTTCTTTTTTTTTTTTTTTTTTTTCCTTTCCCCCACCTCTTTAATGTCAGAGTTTTACTCTGCGCCCAGGATCGCTCCCTGAGAGCGGCAGGGAGAGCAGCAGCTGGGGCGCAGCCTCCGCTCACAGGACCTGTCCCTCACCGCACCGACCTGGACAGGGGATAGAAAAGATGGGAAAAAAAAGAAAAAAAAAAAAAAATCCTCTCTCGCTAAATAAAACACCTATTTTTGCCGAGGGAAGCCTCGCTCAGCGGAGCGCGGCTGCTGCCGACCAGTTTCACCATCACGAACCGGTCCGCACTTCTGCTTCTGACCAGGGAAGGGGCCGGGTTTCTCCTTGAGGTTTTTGTTTGGTTGGTCGGCTCTGTTTCGGGGGGTTTTAGGTATTTATATACAGCAAGTGCGCCTCTGCGGCTTATTTTTGGAGGTCTATTTAGCAGCCAGCGAATACATTAAGAAAATGCGCCTTTGGCCGCAGGAATGCGCGGCGCGGCCGCGGGGGTTGGTTCGGCAGCTAAAAACAAGGCGGTGTGGGGGAAATCATTGGTTTCCGAGAAATTTTGGGGTGAAGGGGAAAAGATATTGCTTAAAAATTTAGGGCATATTGATAAATCTTTATTGACAAAATATTGACAATGACATACTTCTTGGAAGTATATAGTGTGTTAGAATTCTAACAAATTAAACACAAAACACAAAAATATTTACATTCTGGTATAGGAGACATGAAGGAAACATTTGTCACTTTTTTTTTTTTTTTTTAGTAGCTCTATGATCTCGGAATATTATAAGGTCAGTGCTTGAAAATTGACCCAATGAAAATGGCCATTAGGAAAAAAAAAATCAATCCGCGATTTTAAGTCCCTTTTCTCTGGATCCTCCCAGCCTAGAAGGTGTCCCCACCGCCAAAACTGGTCGCTGGGTTTGCGCTTTGCTAATCTTAAAAAAAAAAAGTAATCATCATCTGGTTTTGCAATGGGGATACAGTTGGGGGGAGGGGGGGGAGAGAGATAATTCCATTTGATTTTTTTTTTTTTTCAGCAAAAGTTATGACCAAGCCCAACCTCCCCCGCCCCCCCGCCTTTCCCTCCCGTCCCTCCCCTCCCCACCGTGTTTGTCCATCCGGAAGGAACACTATGCTTTGTTACTGCTACTTCATTTAGCTTTCACAAACACTTTGACGCCAGAAGTTATCATAAAATGTTTACAGACTGCACATTTCTCGTAAAATAAAATTAAAAAGCACACAGAACCTGTCTTAAAGGGAAAAAAAATTACAATTCATTTCTGTCTTTAGGAACCGGAGTAATTTTTTTCCGTTTCTTTTTCCTTTTTTTTTTTTTTTTTTTTTTTTTCCCCAGACGGCTTTACACATGCAATTCAAGTTTCTGAAACAGGTGTGGGTTTTGGCTGCTTATGGAAATTTCTCTTTCAAAGACGGAAAAAACCGTGAAGTGCAAAATGTCCCGTAAGGTGTTAATTTTTCTGGTTTGGTTGGGGGCTTTTTTTGCTTCTATTTTTTTTTCTTTTTAAGATTTTTTTTCTATATATTTTTTTAATTTTTTTTTTTTTTTTTTTACGTTATGCTTTTAAAAGTGGACTGCGATAAACGGAATACCTGTCAATCACCTCGTCCCGGTGTTTTGGCTTGGATTGACAGATCCCCTGTGCCAGAGCGGTGCCGGCAGTGCCACAGTTCGGACCCCTCGCTGGCTGGCCCTCGCTCGCTCCCAGCTCCCTCCCAGGCGGGAATCGTGTTTTGATGAAGATCTCCGTGTCCTTCCCCGCACCGCCACGCCGCGGGGGTATGGGGTGAGCCTTTAACACTTTCGGTTGGTGAGGTGCTGGCTTTGAAAAGTCCAAAAGTGCCAGTTTTTAATCGTCCGACGTGACGTCGATTTCCTCTGGACTGGCTTGTTTGGTGGCGATTCTCCACCGGTTAATGTGATGAGTCCCTTTTTTCTTCTGTTGTGAGTCTGAACCTTCCTCTTCCAACTTTTGCCGCTTGAACTTTGTCCGTCTGTTCTGAAACCATACTTTTACCTGCGGGAGGAAAAGCACCGGGGGTTAGTCCGACGCCTGCCCGGCCGCAGGGAGATGCTCCGTGCGCCACCGTGTCCCGCCCGCAGCGTGTCCCCCTGCTCCGTACCCTGGCCAGCCGAGCCGGGGCCCCGCTGCCCCCAACCCTCTGAGGATAGCAGGGTCAGGCTGCCCCACGCCCCACGGGCACCTCCAGAGCGCCCACGCGTGCAGGAGCGCGCAGCACCGCGGGGGATGCGCCGTGCGCGCACCTGGAGCATCCGCGGGCGCGTAGCCCCGAGCAGTGCCCAGGTAGCCCACGCGGGGAGCTGGCCCGTGGGCTGTCACCTGGACAACCCCTCTGCCCGGAGGGGCTCCGGTTCCCCGCTCCTCCAGCCCCGGGAGAGCCATCGGGGCGCGGCGGGGCCGCTGGGCTCCCACCTGCCCGGCAGAGCAAAGCGGAGACGGGGCCTCGTCCTTCCAAACAGGGCGGCAGGATGGGGCTGGGGGTGGACGCACGGGGCTTTTTCCCTCTTGGAAAAGCGAATAAAATGTACAAAATGCCGCGAATAGAAAAACGTCCATGGCTCTTGGCAGCGTCTCTCTGGGACGCGCCGTCCAGGAGCGATCGCAGTGCGGTGAAACCGGCGAGCGACATCGTAAATATCCCTCTGATTTTGTTCAGCGCAGCGTACATCTGACTGAACCATCCGGCAGCTGACTTCAGTGCTTTAATTACAGATAGTATTGATCTAGGAGCTATCTCCAGGGCTGGCCACACTCCTTGGAGCGTCCAAAGGTAAACTTTGGTTTTTTGTTTTTTTTTTTTTTTTTTATATAAAGCAGTTTAAACTCTGGTTCTGTCTGAAAGTGCCTGATAAAGGCCTCAGCAAGGGGGGGAAAGGGAACTGGAGCATTTTAATAAGCTGGTTTAACCCGCTTCGCTGCCTCTTCAGAACAGAGACCTGACTGGCCGGACACACATCTCTGCTGCATTTTCATATTCTCCAAAAGTCCCCCATTAAAAAGCTGAGCGGGGAACAAGGGGTGAGTTTAATTTGCTTTTAGTTTGCTAATTGAAGGGGAGGACGGTTCATTTCTGCACGCTGATCTCCCAAAAGGGAGCTCATTTGTAGGGGACTGGGGGTTTGACATCCGGACAAAAGACCCCAACCAGCTTCGGAATCAAGCAGCACAAAGACCACCTTAAATACAGCTTTCCAGTAGAAATAAGCCTGTGACCGGTCCCTTGTTCGGGGAACCTCATAAAAGTGGCGATCCCTTTTTATTGTTTTGTTAGGGAGACATTTTAAAACAAAAGCTCCAACCCCTTTATTGCTTCCCCCACGAAAAGGAGTAAAGAAAAAAAAAAAAAAGTGTTACAACTTAATCCGCCCAGAGAACGCTGTGTTTACTGGGAACTTTGAACTAGGCTGTGGCTGGGTATTTTGTCTTTTTTTTTTTTTTTTTTTTTTTTTTTTTTTTTTTTTTTTTTTTTGTACAGTGCCACATACTGTAGCAGAGACAAACCCCATCTGGAACCCTCTCTCCACGAGTCTCCTGGAAGGGCGCAAAACAAAAGCCCGACACAACAACAACAACCACCACCACCAATCCTCCAAATCTCCAAACTCCAGCCTGTCCTCCGGCGGGCAGAAAACCGCGTGGAAAACGCCCTCGCAGCCCTGGCTCCCCGGCCGTCGGGGGGAGCTCCGCGGGTGCTCGGCCCCGGTACCTGCCGAGCCCCTCGGGCCCCCACGGCCGTGGCAGGAACATCGCCGAGTGTCCCGCCAGAGAGACCGAAACAGTCTCCGGTGCGGTTCTGGCCCGCAGCCAGTCTGGGGAGAAGGGGGGAGAAGGGGTGGAAAGGGCAAGGGGGGGATTCCTTGTGAATAATTTTTCTGCTTTTATTTTTCATCTTTCTGCCCTCCTGAACCGGCTCGTCACATCCCCTCTGCCGGCTAGAAATGAGCGAAAATTCGTCCAAGAAATTGTGTTTCTGCTGTAGGGTCTAAAGGGGATGTTCTCCCCCTTGCCCCCGCATTTGTTTTGGTGGCTTTCCCCCTAACATCGAACTCCTTCTTGAGGGTCAGACCAGTCCCGCAGCAAAGTCAGCGGACCCTCAGGTCGCGGCTCCTCGCCCGGGCCGGAGCTGCAGCCGGGGCTGCCCGGGGGTCCCCAAATCGTGCCCCGAGCGCTGCGGCTCCCCACGCCCGGCCGAGGGACCGCGACCCCCGGTACGAGCCGTGAAACCCCGAGCGGGAAACGGATTTTACGACACTCGGGCGAGGGGAGATCCCTCTCTCCACTCCATCGGTTCGGGATTGGAGGCCTAAACACCCCTAGAATTTGCCCTTCTCATTGCCCGAATCTCGGCCGGCCGGGTGGGTTTTCCAAAGGAGATGCCGGTACTTTCGCTTTCCCCACTGCCCGTTCCCTGCTTCCCCCTTACCTGAGTTTCCGTGAGGCTGAGGCTGTGTGCCAGCTGTTTTCTCTCCGCTCCTACTACATAATGGTTCTTCTCAAAGGCATGTTCCAGTCTCAGTAATTGGGATGGGGAGAAAGCTGTACGGATCCGTTTGGGTTTCCTGGCCAGTGCATTGTGCAATAGGAAGCTCTCCGGGCTGGTTTCATTCCCTGGGAAACAGGGTAGAACAGATTAATAAAATACCTTCCCCAAATGCACTCGACTTTTTAGCTCAAGAATTTTTGTATCCCACTATTACCCTCAGAATGAATCCAGCTATAGTTTATTTCTTATTTTTCAGTTCTTTTTTGTATTGAATTTTTCTTTGTTAAATACGTGGAGGGGAAGGACAAGTAAGTAGGGGGAGGTGAGGACTGGTAGAAATTAAAATCCTAAAACACAACCTGGGGAGCACTACAGAAAAGAAGAAGAAGAAGAAAATAATTGGCCAGAGCACGGCTGCGGTAGCTGCGGCTGCACTCGCGGCTGCCCCCCTTCCCCTCGACCACCGGAGCCTCACGCCTTTCCCTATTTGTTTGTTATTTCCATCTTCCCTTTGCGGCCAGCTGGGCACCCTGGCCGAGCCCCCGAGTCTCCATGCCGCCCACCGGGGTCCGGGAGCCGCCCGCCTGCTCCCCCGGCCTGTCTCGGCTTCCCTCGCCCAAAACTTCGGCCGGAGCCTTTCCCTCTCCGCTTCCCTCCGTTCCACCGGTGTGCTGCCGGCAGCGGGGCTCCCACCGCTGCCTTCCCGGCCCACCGAGCCTCCCCGCTGCCTCGGGAACCGGCGTGGAAATAAAGAACCAAACTCCGAGAAGGCCACAGAGTGGCCATCCCATCCGATCCCATCCTATGCTATCCCATCCCATCCTATTCCTGCCGGCCTGCATTGGAGCGGGGGCGGGAGGGGGGTGCTGAGCCAGGGCATTTTCGGTGGGCATTTCCCTCTGGGGTGCCCTGTGCCGCTTCTCGAGGCTGCTCCTTCCAGGGTGGAAGCGGCACCGAGGGGATCCCTCGGTACATGCTTTCAAAATCGTTGGAGGAGGGTGTGTTTGAAATCCGGCTGTGGCTCAACACCAGGACATTTCCGCCTTTCATCTACCCCTCGTTACCAATCGCCTGGTGCCTGCGACAAATAATTTGGTGAGCGAAACCTGTAATTTTATTCTGAAAGGGTAATAATCCATTTTGTGTCGCAGACCGCCTGGCTTCGGAGAGAGTGGCTCCTTTTCCAACCCGGCTGTAGCGGCCCGGCTGTGGAAGGCCGGGGAAAATGCAGCATGCAGGTGGTTTGTTTTCGTTCCGAATTAATAAATAAAAATACAAGGAAAAAAAAAAAAAAAAGCAGATGGATCCCTGCTAGTGGAGGCTGATTTTTTGTTTTTGTTTGTTTGTTGGTTTGCCTGCTATGAAAGTGGCAGAAGCTGAACCCATTACGGGAGAAATCGGCTCACCCTTCGGAGAAGACGCTGCCGGTTTCAAAGGGTTAAACAAGGGGGATTTTATTGATTGTCCGCCATTGGATTCGGTTATTTCCCTTCAGCTGGTTATTAATCGCTGGGCATTTGGAGCCCCTCGCTGACTGCGCGGTCGGGATCGCCCCCCGCGCCCCTTCCCCGGCCATCCTCCGCAGCCCCGTCTCCCCGCGCTGCTCCGGTGCTGGGATTCATTCCCCACACGCACTCCTCTCCTCCTCTCTCTGGGGTTCGCTTAGTTTCTTCCCCTCTAACAAGGGCAGCGGCCGGGCTCGGGCTGGCGGCGGGGGCTCCGTGCGGCCCCGCAGCCCTGCGGGCACCGCCGCCTTCCCGGGGGAGCCTCAGCCTCAGCACCCCTCCACTCCCCGCTCTGCGGGCCGCTTCCTTCGGGGGCTCCTCTCTAGCTCTTAACACGCCGGAACAAAAAATATCCACCTTTTACCCTGCTTTTAATGGGGGCAGAAAGCTGACGAAGTCCCAGCCGGCCTTGCCTTCCCGTTTGCCCCCCTCTTCCCGGGAAACCAAAACAAGCCGGGAAAAGCAGGAAAACAAAACCAAGCCCATCGGTTCTGACAGCTCTTCTAAGTTTGCCAGAGGGGGAGACGGGGACAAAAGACCCCGGGCCCAGGCGAGCCGAGCCTTCCGCTCCGGGCAGGGGCCGCCCGCCCATCCGCCGTCCCCAACATCCGCGCCGCGGGGACCGGCCGGAGGATGCGGAGCTGGGTCGGAGGGAGAAGAAAAGTTGCACGTACCTTGGAACCTGTGGCCCAGATACCGGTAGCGGTGTATTAGCCACGGGTAGAAGGTGGAGGGGTCCCTTTGCTGCGAGGCGAAGAGCGGGTGCGTGGAGTGAGAAGCAGGCAGCGGGTGGGCGGCCAAGGCGTGAGGAGGGGGCACGGGATGGACCGGCACGGCCGGGTTCGGCGGGTGGGAGACGGCCTCTGCAAAGACCAAGTCCGGGTTGGAGTAGACACCCCTGCCAGTGGAGTGGAAGCCGTTGAGAAAAGGGTTCATCGGGCTGGAATTGGCATAGCTGAGCGCCGCCGGCCGGATAGGATCCTCGGAGCGAGACGCGGGCAAGGGGCTGTCTTTGGCCACCAGCGACTCGATGGTGAAACACCGCTTGGGTGTGGGCTGAAACATGCTGCCGCGACGAGAGTCCCCGACCCAATCTCTGCCCGTCTCTCTCTGGTGCGCGGGAGACGATCCGGGGAAGTTTGCAGCAGGGAGTGACTTGAGGAGGGATAGATACACACATAAATAGACAGGGGCTGGAGGAAAAGGAGGCAGCGGCAGCCAGCGGTACCCAAAAGGGAGACACACACACGCACCACGCACACACTCACACAAAAAAAAAAGTTGCTGGGAGAAGTTTCCCTCCTGCAAGGAAAAGGCGGTCGCGCCCCCCCCTCCCCCCCTAAGTCCAAAGACAATCCATGGATGTGATCGGCCCCTTCACAAGTTGTGCAAACGATTTGTTAGTTCATGAGCCTAATTAGTGCTGGGATCACATAAACAGCTTCCTCTGAAGCCTGGTAAATGGCTTGATGATTGGTCGCTATTACTCGCCTTGAGGTTGAAGGGGGAGACTCTTTAAAGTGCGTCAGAGGGGAGGCGAGCGCCGGGCAGCGCCATCGGGAGGGATGGAGCCGCGGATCGGAGTGCGGCGGGAGCGCGCCCGCCAGCGCGGGGGGAGCGCCGCTCCGCGCCCCCGCCCGGCTCCGCGCCCCTCCGCGGCCGCGCTGCCGCCCTCCCCTGCCGCTGCTCGGCCGACAAGGTAGGCGGATGGGGGCCCAGGGGGGGCTCAGCGGGACAGGAGATGGGGGGCCCTGCATCTCCTCGGGTGGGGGCAGGGGGGATTGGGCTGCTCCGCCAGCGCGACACCCCTGTCCCTGCCAGCTCTCGGGTGCTCTCAGCCCGGCCAGGTTACCTTGATCGGCCCCGGGGCGTCAGGGAGAGGTGCCCCGCTTGGGAAAGATTTCGTCCCGGTGAGAGAACGGGTCGTCGTCCTCCTCCGAACTTATTTATTTCGCCTTGGCTGCTGCGCGCTGCCCGCACCGCGCGGTGCGGAGCACAAAGCGCGGGGCAGCCGCATCGTGCAGAGCTGGGACCCGCCGGGCGCTCGCAGACGGGACAGGGGATCAAGTCTCCGGTTCCAGCCTTGTCCGTATTTTCGCGTTTACCTTTGGGTCCGGAGATGATTTTAGGGCTGAGTTCTCCTCCTCCCATTGGCTGGAGCTGCAGAATAATTATGATCACATCCTAATACTCTTGGCTGGTGCTTACTGTTTATTGGTAGTTAAGGATCTATTATCTATTCATCAGCCTCCCATTTTTGCCAATTACATTCTTCTAAAGTGAAGTACCAGCAGGTATTTTGCACATTTACAATTAATGATAAAAAAAATCTGGCGTACTTTAAATCTATTACGCCGCTGTGTAATTTATCTTAAAGATGCGGAATTGCTAATGTAAATTAATGTTTCTGTTGAACCAAGGGATGGGGGAAGTCTTAAAACCAGTCTAGCGTTTCTTTCCTTCGCTCCCGGACCTTGTTTTCTATTTTCTTTCCACTTTATACACTAGAAATCCGTTACTTCGCTGCATTAAATTATGCTAAAAAACAAATCGCAGCCTAAATGATTGTTTCCAGTAAAGGGCGAGGTGAATTCTATTCTCCTTCCCCACTCGCTGCTAAAAGCATCTGTTCCCAGCTTGCCGATATTTTTAACACAATACCAAATCGACGGGCTAAATATAAGTGACAAAACAGCGTTGGGCACGCAAAGATGCGGCAGTTCTTGCGCCTTTGTTTGAGGCCGTGTTTCCCTTTGTGTACCCCGCGCTGTGTGCACTTTGAGGAGGGAGAAGTTCACTCTCTGTAGGAAATGTAAATCTGATCTCCGGGCGTGGGGCGGCTGCACGTATAGATATCCACAGCCACACGTGCATGCGAGCGCAGAGCAGAGTGAGCTTTACACGGCGTAACTCAGGTCTTTGGGCAGATTTTGCTGCGAGGTGCCACTCTCCCAGGTTTCACACTTTTGGGAAAACCTTTCCTGCCCGAAGACACCGGAGTGTGGGGCTCCGGTTCCGCTGAGCTGAGGGAGTCGAGCAAGGGAGAGAAGGATTTTCCTTCAGCCCTACTCGTGTCACTCGTGAATCGCTGTCTTAACTTTTTTAGTCCCTCACCCCTCGGCCGTGCAACTTTTTTCCCCTCAAGCGGCGATCATTACGCCGCTTCTCGAAAATATCTGGGGTTATAGGCAAGAGCAAGGATGAGAAAGTGCCCTAAATAGGACGAGTGTTTGATGTGCTGATTACGCCTGGAATCTTAGTTCCAGTGCACTGAAAATGGAAAAAAAAAAAAAAAAAAAAAAAAAAAAAAAAAAAAAAGGGAAAAAAAAAAAGAGAGAGAGAGAAACTTCTCCTTCTAGGAAGAACAGCGTTCTGCATCTGCGTATTTACACTTCTCCGGGACTGAAGAATGAATCTGAATTGGAAAAACTTCAAGTCTTTTTTTTTTTCCCTCTTTTTTTTTTTTTTTTTTTTTTTTTTTTTTCTTTCCAGACATCCTGACATAATCACGGGGCTCCTTTGAAAACTGCATCGGGTAATTTAGCACTTGGGGAGGGAGGAATTATATCCGTTTGAAAAGAAACCTCACACACGCAGAACCTCCAAAACGATCGATAAATTTCCCTCGACCTACTTTACCGCCGGGGAAATATCCTCTAGTCTAAAATCCCTCTTCGAAGCGGGGTCCCGTTGTTTTGGAGCCGAACGGAGGAGGCTGTGCTTGCAGCCGGGAGCTCTCCACGGCCAAGTCCGATTTTTTTCGGGAAAAGCGAGTGATGTCGGCCGAAGCACCCTGCGAGCCCTGCTCGCTCTCTGTGCTCTGTACATACGTACACATATCTGTGTGCATGCTGTGTGTGTGTGAGAAGATACATCCAGGCAGAGGAACCGCAAGCAGAGCCTGGAGAACACAAGCTTTCCCTGGGTTTTGTCAGAGATAAAACAGGCCGGGGACAGTGAGAACAAAAACCAAAAGGACTCGGAATGGGATTTCCCAGAATTTTCCTCTTCTCCCTAATTTTTTGTATCATTCCCGCACTCTTCGCTGTGGCCATTTCTCGTGGGCGCCTCCCGAGCAGCCCCGGCCTCTGCTGGCCCGGCCACGGCCGCTGAGCCCCAGCCCGGCCTGCCCGGGAACACCTCCCGGAGCCGCTCTCTTGAACTTTTCCTAGCCAAGGGCTTGACAGGCTGCTCTCGCTGTCCTCTTGGCGTCTACATGGAGAAAATCTGGCAGGGGCTCCCTTCCCAGCAATCCCCGATCCGCTCCAAGCGCACCGAGAGGCAGCCTCTCTCGGAGGGAGGGGTGCGCTACATTCGCAGTCAAATTGCATGGCTGGCCTCAAAGGCACTGGCTTCGGATTTCCAAACTAATACTCATCTTTTAAAAAGCCAGCCAAGAAGAAATTTCGAGGAAGGTCTCAGATGCGGGGACCTCGGGGTAAGACGGCTATTCGTGGGCTAAACCAGGCTGAACTTCCGCGGGTATGGGGGTGGCGGTGAGCGAAGTTTCAGCCCTCACTTAACTTTCTTTTCCAGGTGGGATCTGTCTCCCTTTTTTCCCTTCTGTACCAGAAATTCATGCACACAGCAGGGAGGAAAGGTGACCTAGGCAGGTCGTATCTGGCGTGTGGGGATGAGTGAGTTAAAGGAGAGAGTGAAACGCCTAATTTATTTCTTTTCTGGACGTCCTAAACCCTACTCAGTCTAATCCTCCTGCGAGTCCTTCGCAAATGCGCGGTGCTCGGCAGGAGTGCCGGGCCGAGCCGAGCCGGGCTCCCGGGACCCGGGCCGGGCTGCGGGAGAACCCGGGCTCGGGCACACGGCCTCCGCAGAGCAGGTGGATTCCGTTCCAGCCGGAGCCACGCGTGGACAGGGCCTTGCTCCCCACTCATCCTCATTCCCGGGTGGGACAAACACACGGGATGCTTCCCATGGACCTCCCATCGAGGAGCCCAGTCACGAAAACCTTACCCCTCTATTTCGGTCCCGCATAGCCAGGCCAGCGCTGCAGCCGCCCGGATCCCGTCTCAGCGGCAGAGGACCGGGACAGGGACGGGAACCGGGACCGGGACCAGGAGAAGGAAAAGGAAAAGGCCTTGCTGCCCGGATTCCTCTCACCGACTCGGGAATAGCGATCGGGCAGCTTTAGCTTTTTTCTCCTCCACGCTAATTCAGGGCCCCATCCCCTCTGTCTCCCGAGCCAGCGCCACTTGGCGCTGCCCATCCCGGCCCCGCCGTGGTTCTCGCGGTTATTTTCCTCCCGGGGGTGTCGGACTCGCGGTTCCAATACAATGTCATTTACACGGGACATCCATAACCCCCGGCTTTACACACGAAGCCCTAACCCGCACCCATCCGTGGACCTTTTAAACACCAACATATGCGGGGGAAGCGGGAGGAAATACCCGCAGCTGTTCGCGGGCGCGGTGAGCAGCGCGGTACCGAGAGTGCTTGCGGCTGGGCCGGGCCGGGCCGAGCCGAGCTCAGCAGTGCCGAACCGGGCCGGGCCGGGCCATGTCCGCTCGCTGCTCCCGCCGTTCCTGTCCCGTTCCTGTCCCGGTCCCGTCCCGTTCCTGTCCCGGTCCCGTTCCTGTCCCGTTCCTGTCCCGTTCCTGTCCCGGTCCCGTCCCGTTCCTGTCCCGGTCCCGTCCCGGTCCCGTCCCGGTCCCGCCGCTGCGCGGAGCGCGGATCCGCGGGGCGGCAGCGCCCCCTGCCGCCCGCCCGCAGCGATCCCGGGCGGGCCCCGCCGCTCCCGAGCTCCCCGCTCCCGTCAAAAACCGCCCGGAGCATTAAGGCCGCATAATGCGTCTATTAATAAAACCAATCAAGCCCTAAAGGACTTTTTATTTTTCTTGGTTTTTTTTCTATTTTATTTCCCAATTTGTTTGTTTGTTTTGTTTTATTTTGTATTGAGGGGGGCAGAGTTAACGGAGAAAGCTCCACTCGTGTGTATTCACAGAGGTCCACGCACACGCACTCCAAACTCTCCCCAGTGAGTTGGCGGAGCGCTTGATTTGAGCTACCCACCGAGGGACCGGCATGTCTGAAACCTGTCCCTTCGAGGCAGCCGCTGGAACAGCTGGATCCTAACACTGCATCCAGCCCCTGAACTTATTTTAGCACTTCGGCCAAAATCTTGGCTTGTGCCATGCCGTGTACTGCGACTTCTCGTGCGTGATGCGATCAGGCGAGAGGGTTTTGGAAAGGCGTCTGCCTTTCCTTCCCGCCTGTCCTGTTGACCTGCGGGCTCTGTCCCGAAGGAACGGGTCCTGTGGAGATTCCCGTGGGCTCGGGAATGCTGACTTGTCTGGGGTGCGGTACCGCTCGCTGGTGAGTTACAGCCAGCTTCCAGCTGTTGGGTGCTGAATTCACGGCAGACACACGGACATTGCCCGGCACCGGCTACCTGGGCAAGCCCTGAAATTGTGAGTTTCTGAGCGCCCGTGTCAGCCACGGGGGCTCTTTCTTGGTGAAAGTTCATCAGACTCATATTTTAAAAAATTATTAAAAAAAAAAAAAAAAAATAAAATAACTAAAAGCATAATCAGAGTTGCAGGCCAGCCAGGGACTGCAGGTGTCCTCGCTCAGGACATCCCGTGGGAAACCGCTCGTCTTGTATGGGAACGAAAAGGTGTCCAAGCCTCCACTGATGTGGAGGCTGCGTGGGAAGAACGTGCGGGAGATGCTCCTCCACCTGGTGCTTGTTTGTCTTAGTGAGTACAATGCATTCCAAAACAGTGTCCGCCACATAAACCCCGCTCTGCACCTGGGCGGGACGTGCAGTGCCCTGAGCGGGGCGGGGGGACACGGGGGGACCCCGCGGGTGCGCAGCACTCGGGAGCTGCCTGGCATTCCCGGCTCTTCTCCTTCCCCATCCCATCTCAGACCACAGCGTTCCCATCAGTGGCGTGCTTCTCTTCTGCAGGGCTCCGTCCTGCCCGGGGCCCCGCGGGTCCCGCACCACAGCCCCAGAACCGGCGGGAGAGATCCTGCCCGAGGAGGGGCTGTAGTTACAAACTTTCCTAAACTTTCCTCTGGACCGTACGGGGATGGGGAAGAAGCGCAGAGAAGAAAACAATATAATGTTCTCAAAAGCAAAAGTTTTATTTCAAAGGGGAAACAGAAAATCACTATATAATTTGCCACGGGTTCTATTCGGCACTTTTTGGTACTACTGAGATACTTTTAGTTTCTCCTTCAGACATTCAGTTTTGTGAATTTTTCCATTTTAACTTCCCCCTAGAAAGCCCGATCCCGCGGACCCGCCTAAATTTGCTTTGCATTTTAAGAAGAGTTTTTCTGGGCAACGGAGAGAGGTCGTGTCTATTTTCCAGTGCCTCCTGACCTGGCTTAGAGAGAGCCTGGAACGAAGTTAGTTCTATTGAGGGTCGGCTACCCCTCCTCCCTTTGCCCCATGGTTGGGTTGGGGGTTTTTTATTTTTTAATATTTTTTAAGTAGTTTTATGTTTTATTTTGTGTGTGTGCGCATGTGTCTACTCTTGTCCATGTTTTGGGGAAATTTGAGTTTGCAAAAGATTAGAGAGTTTTTCAGAGTGATTTTCTCTGCTTCCCCGCATAAGCTCCTCCATCCACCCGAGTTATCTTTCTCCTGGTGACCTGCATGAGGCACAGTTCGCAGTAAAAGAGACCGATCAACTCCCAGATAACTCTCCAAGCGTCTAAAATTTAACGACTAAATATTAGCACATTGAAGTGTCGTTGAGGGCACTAATTAATACACATTTCATTTTAAAACATGCAATTTTTTCGAGGACCTCAAGTACATAATTGCTTATAGCAGCATCCTGGAATATGAATATAAGTATCCAGCTTTAAAACGCATAACCTCACTGAATTCCTTCATTTGCTAATGCGTTCCCAAATATTCAAGCTCACAGGAGTGTGTGCGCTGTGGAAGTCATACAGAGTGTAATAAAACAGAACTCCTAAAGCAAAATTAGCGGTTTCTCTGGATGTTCCAGGCCTCCGAAGCCCAGGGTTGCTTTTTTTTTTTACATGCATAATGTATGTCAAACATAGATATGGGGGCTTATGCTTAAACTCAGTGTATGATTCCATCGGGATGCCGCTCCATTACCTTGCTTCAATACAACAATTTTTTCCGTCGATAAGTTCCCAACTAGGAGTGCTTTTACAGACTAATTTTTTTGTCTTTCTTTCCTCCCTGAAACGGAAACAAAATAGGGAAAAGTCATTTTTCGGAAAAATTTTTAGAAAACTTCGCTTCGGTGCAGTGCACAGATGAGGGAATACCTGGGCAGAGGTGCTGCCTTTCTCTGCGGCGCTTCGCTGGTCGTTTCCCTGGGGTAATGCAGGTCGCTCGTCGCTTGTCCGGCTCCTCTCGCCGCAAGAACACCGGCGATGGTCAGGGCGCTGCGGGGAGTCCCTGCTCCGCGGGGTGCGGGTGGCACCGACAGCGCTGCTCGGCCAGGCCCTCCACAGCCGCCAGATCTCTCCGCCAGCATCCAGACACAGCGGTCAGTGTCAGCCGGAACAGCCGCTGCCGGGAGAAGGAGCAGCGAACGGGCCGGAGGCAGCGAGCGGGGCTGGCCGGGCACGGAGCGGGGCTGCGGCACCGAGCGCACCCGGGGAGCTGTGGCATCCTCGGGGCCCCGTTCCTCTCTCCCCTCTCCGGCCATGGAGGCTGCAGAGCAGCAGCCGGGAATCGAAAGTGACCCCCTCTCCCGACTCCTGCCAGGTCTGCGCTGTTTGATGCTGCGATCCAAGGAAAGTCTGAACTTGAGCGATAATTTTCTCCATATGGGCAAGAGAGCGCGCACACGGCGGTTCTCTCCACAAATCACCTACCTCCAATCAGTTTTCACTTTCCACAAACTGTTACAGGGGGAATAAATAAAATGAAAATGAAAAGAAGGGGAGGAAAAAAATGTTATGGTAAAGAAAGTGGTTTTTTGACCGCATGTCGGAAAATGCAACCGGTGCCTCAGCGCGCACCGGAGAGGGGCGGGCGCGCTGCTGCCCGCAGGCTCCGTCCGAGAGCCGCGGGTGTCCCGGAGAGAGAGTGCTCCCCGCAGCTAAAGGCAGCGGATGGCGGAGGCAGAGCAGGAGCCCGGACCTCCCTGTGGGAAGAAGTGCGTGCGGCTGCGAGGGGTCTGCTCCGCAGGCAGTGCCGATGCTGAGCCTAGCTGCTGGAAATCTGCTCTGCAGCTTCCCCGCGCCCCAGCGCAGCGCAACCAAGCCAAGGACAGCGCTGCCCGCAGTTTTCCACAGTTTTCCGCAGTTTTCCGCAGTTTCCAGCAGTTTTCCGCAGTTTCCCGCACGGGCAGAGCGGGCAGCGGAGGCACCGTGGCGGGCAAGGGCAGGCTGGTGGCGAAGGGGGCCGGCGGCAGGGAGAAAGGCCGCCTGGTCTCCGCTTCCCAGCTCCCCGGGAGGTTAGCAGGGGTGGCTTGCTCTCCCCTTTGGCTGTATATCAGAAGAAGGGAGCGGGGAAGGAAGAGGATGAGCTTGCGGAGGGTTTGGGGAAGGTCGCAGCCGGGCCGCGGTTGGACATTTCAGAGAGGAGGAGAGGCGCTGCGGGAAAACAGTGCGGGACCCTCCGGGGGCAGCGGGGACCTCTGAGCCAGTGCAATGTATTTTATATATTTGTTTAATTTTCAGTGAAACTAGCAGGTTTGTTTGTGGTTCGCTCCTTCCAGCCCGACGAACAGCCCCGCTCATCCAGGCGAGGATGTTTGCGGAGGTGGCAGATGTCCCTCGCCTGACACGCCTGTGTCACCACGGGACTGAATTGCTCCCGGAAGCGATCTTCTCAACTCAGGGCGCTTTCTTACAAACGAGCAAACACGATGTTTGTAAGATGTTTGATGTTTGTTTGTTTACTTGATCGTTTGCAAGGGTTGCACTGTCTGCCTGCTCGCAGTTTGATCGTGGGCAGAGAAACGCGCTCCCGGCGATCGCCGCCGTGACGTTGAGTCAAGGAAATACTACAGGTGTTTCTGCGGTGTTCGGGAATTAATTCTCCTTCCTTTCCCCCTCCTCCTGCCCCGAGTTATTTCCTAGCCTACCCAGATAGCTGGGAAAGGGTCCCATATACCCCGGAGCTGTAAATTGAGCGCTGAAATACTTGATCTCACTGATCTTTAGAGAATTAAATCTGGCCTCATTTTACAGGAGGAAGCGAAGTCAATCTCGGAGGTTTTGCGAAGAAAGGCTGTTATTTCCTAGAGGATAGGCGTTTAAGTTGTTAAATATTAGTTTTTAATTACGTATTGTTCATTTAAAAAATAATATTTATACTTAGGTCCGTGAAGGTATTCAATTGAATTTCCAAGCCATCAGCTAACCATTCTTTACACGCCTGATGGAAAATAGCCCATTGTACCAGCGGCGGGCTATGTTTCATCAGCAGACGGCGCTTAAAGTGCTCCCCATTGTCCCCCGCGTCCTCAGCGGGGCCGCCGGGCAGCGCCGGGCCCGGGGCGGCAGCGGTGACCTCGGGGGACATCCCTGTCACAAACCTGAGCAGGGAGCAGGACACGCTCTGGCACACTCGGGCAAAGCCATAGAGCGAAGAAACTAAAGAGCAAGAACTAGTGATCATGAATAAAAAATTCGGGTTTAAACGCCCCCGCGGTCCCCGCGGTGATTTACGAGTTGTCCCCACCGGGGCTAACCGCATGTCCAGCGACAGGGACCTGGTGGCAGGGTGGCCGCGGGTGCTCCAGCCCTTGCGGGGCTTGGTGTGCGGCCGAGCTGGAGCCCGGCCCGGCTGCGGGGCCGGGGGTGCGGAACTGACCGCACATCTGGAGGGGATCCCCCCGAACAACCCCTCATCCCGCAGCGCCTCCCCCTGCTCTCCCCAGCACCCCCAGCCCTGCCCTGCGCAGAAACACCACGGCCGGCTGCAAACCCCTCCATCAGGAGGCTTTGCCCCTGCCATCAAACGAAGCCATTTTGCAAAACTGAGCGATTTGAGCTCCCTCCGGCCCCACCATCCCCCGGGCCCGGGCCCTGCCCGCCTCTGCAGAGCCCCGGAGCCGCGGGAAGGGGGAACCGGGGTCTCTGGCAGCAGGGCAGGGGGTCTGGCCACTAGGAAAACACGCTTTAAAACAGCGGGGCAAGCACCACGCACTGAAATCGCCCGGGCTGGAAGTCAAGTTTGTGGTTTGGAGCGGGTGAGGGACTTATTTCGGTGTGTAAATATTTCTGCTCTCCATAAACTTGCGGAGTGGACTAAAATGAGCACATGCGGTCCAGCATCTGTTTAGCTGGATGCGTCTCACAGACGAATATTGACTTTTCACCTCCCGATCCTAAATGGGAAATAAAAAGAGGTTGGTGTCCTCTAGTGTGTTTGCAATTGCCTATTCCAGGATTAAAGAGATCTCCATTCTACTGGCTGTCTTTCATTTAACTGTTTGGAGACCAGAGATGGAAAATATTTGTCGAGAAGAAAAGAATAGCTGCATGGGATCATTTGCAATTCAGTGTGAAAATATTCTACCAAACCCATTTCTATCCCAGTGCAGTTGAAAAAAAAAAAAAAAAAAAAAAAAAAAAAAAAAAAAAAAAAAAAAGTAGGGCATAGCCGTCAACAGCCCATTCCCTCTGCTGGACAGCACGGAAAGTTTTGGGCAACTAAATTCCTAATGGGAGACAGCAGCAAACAGCACAATCATCTCTTCGACTAAACTATGTGGCAGCTTTAATTGCTAGAAATGCTAGTATTAGCTAAAATATTACAGTTTTGGTAAACGGGAGACTTCCCAATTATGGTGAACGGTATAGCCGATATGGACAGACCCCAGCAGCAGCCTCAGCTTCAGGTGGCACACCTGGAATTGCAGAGGAATGAGCACTTGGAAGGAAGTTAGGATAAAGGCAGAGCCGTCTAGCGTAGCACGCAGGGTGTGTGCTGGAGAGAAGCAAATCCAGAAACGACTGCTTTGCAAATTGACAAAGAAACGAGCATCATTTATTTTCAAATACCGCTTCATTATCGCCGCTGTCATGGGCGGGACACTCCACATACAAACTTTGCAAAGCGTGCTCAGAGCTGGCACCCCTCGGTGGGTTAGCTGGTGTGGAGAGCTCTGCCCAGCTCCGGGAGCAGATCGCTTCCCCCGGAGCAGATCCCTTCCCCCGGAGCAGATCCCTTCCCCCGGAGCAGATCCCTTCTCCCGGAGCAGATCGCTTCCCCCGGAGCTGATCCCTTCCCCCGGAGCAGATCCCTTCTCCCGGAGCAGATCCCTTCCCCCGGAGCAGATCGCTTCCCCCGGAGCAGATCCCTTCTCCCGGAGCAGATCCCTTCCCCCGGAGCAGATCCCTTCCCCCGGAGCAGATCCCTTCTCCCGGAGCTGCCCGTGCCCGTGCCCGCCCGGCCCGCAGGGACCGTGGCCGGACACTGCCCACTGGCGGCTGACCGCGCTCGGAGCAGATGTAGAGTCCCCCAGGGGCAGGAAATTTGAAAACGCAGTGTTTGTCTTGTCCAGAGCTGGTTCTTGCCTGCTTTGGACACCCCGAAATGGACAGGGAGGGAGAAAGGAGGGAATTTCTGGCAGCTGTGTAAGCACTCTGTGTTAGAGCTGCACATGGACATCCAGGACACCCGAAGAACATCTCATGAACCTCACCTCTGCTCTGGTCACTGCAGTCATGCACGGTTCAGTGGAACTCTGGTACTTTGGCATCTAAAATCCTCCCTGGAGAAGGGTTTGGCTATGGATAACTCATTTGCTTTGCAATAGTATTTAGTGTACTCTGTCATGGACTAAGGATCAATTGTGCCAGGCTCTTCTTCAGTGCACAGATGACAATCTTTGGCATGGTAGCCTCAGTAAGAGGGCAAAGCAAATGTCTGTGCCTTCAAAAAAGCCAGAAAGGAAAGAATCAACACTATAGCAAATAATAGGTGAGAAATGGTGAAACTGGGGACAGAAGGACACTCTTAACTCTAGTGTACAGATTATGAGCTGTTTTCTACTCTGCATAAAGCCAGGGGTAAAATGTCTCGTAGTGCTTAGAGTGCAAAATTAAACCATATTACACATTGATATAATGGTTGTGTTTAGCTCTCAAACAGTATTTCTCATCTTATTTTTTTTTTCTACAGCCTGAAACATGTGTATTGTCACACAGCACAGTACATTATTCAGTACAGAGGCAGAACCACCAAGAAGGCCATAAAGCAAATCACAGGAGGAGCTGTAGAAGCAGGATGTGCATGCACAGTGAAGATGTTTTGTGTATGCAGTTTAGGAATTACGTTGCAACACTTATTCTCTGAACTTCTGCACCACTGTAAAAAATTATTTGTTAATACTTCTATAGAAAATCTCCTTACATGCTTAGAACAATTAAATACTTACCAAATCATCAAAAAAATGGCCCTGTGAGCTCAGAAGAGGAAGCTTACCACTAAATTACTTTTCTGATCATGATGCTTTATAATCTGTATCTGCAGCCAAAATGAAGAAAGAAAACTGACACCTCAGAGGAAATCAGTCACATCAGATGATACACAGATGTATTTGAATTAGTATCTTGATTTTCCAGCTTTTCCACCAGACATTGATTCCTCATTTGTTATCCTTAGGCTGGAGAGTCTCAGAGAAGGCGTGAGGAGCTGCAGCTTCCTCCCTGCAGTGATGATTCCCATAATCAAACCCTGGGAAGCCAGGGAAGCTCACTGATGTGAATGAAAAGACAAAGTGCTTGCAGGGACACATCCTCTCCAAGCCATCCTTCCTCTTCAGTTGTATCTAACTGGAGACTGCACCTAAACCAAGGGTGGGCTCCACCCTCAGCTCCAAGCACAGTTCTTGCTGTCTTCTTTTGGAGAAGATGCAGAGTGTCATTGTTTTTGAGCAAACTATTCCCTTAAGGCTTTTTGTTGGGCAGCTTTCCTGAGCCTTAAACTTGTCCTGCAATTCAGCCCAGAAGCATTGGCAACAACCAAACAAATACATACAACACATTTAGGCACTCAGAACAGGATAAATGACTGGTCGTGTCTCTGCTGTGCAAATACTTTCAGATGGGTAGAGCACTTCTATGTTACCTTCAAAAAGTTCATTAAAAGCTCCCCTGGAGCTGTGTTTTTTACCCACAGCAGTCAGTTTTCAGGTCAGTCACCACGTAACCTGCCAGGGACCACTGTATTATTTGCCAGCTGTATTATTTGGCATTACTGTTTGCATTACTGTTGTGCCAGGCAAGCAGACTCCGTGGCAAGAGACAGAAATGCAGAACAAAATGATGCTCTGCCCCAGAGCACTTCCAGTCTTAATCTAAGATGTGAAAAAGGGAAGTAAAAAAAAATAAAAAGGAAAAGAAAACAGCAGGTGGAGACAGGGAAGGGGAAAGAAAGGATGAGACAGGACTGATTAGTGTGATACTGAGCAGCCTCAACACAACAGCTGCTATCTGGCATCAAATTCTCCACATAAGTGATGGCTGGATGGGGCCTGCAGGGAACTTGCCAGCACATTTTACCACATGAGCCATACGTTCTGTGTCACAACTGCCAAAAGCACTTTGGGGCTGTAAGGATGGTTTGTGGTTGTGGCTTGGCAAGAAGTGTGTGTCTTTCAACTGCACTGATATGCCAAGAGTGGAGGAAAAAAATACAGAGAGGCTCTCAAGCTCGGTCCTCGTGACACTGTCATGAAAAGAAATGTTTGTTTATAACAAGAGAGCAAATTTGTGAATCACAAAACCTAGCTGGCAGCTTCCAGGGATGTGTAAGAATCAGTCTGAAGTCCTCTTCCCTCCACTATGAATTCAGGCTGCAATTGCAGGCAAAGTCACCTCGTGCTGACTAGCAGCCCACACAGTGCTTGGCAAGGCTCATTTTTGAAAGGAGGCCGAGGTTTGGGACCTCCTGGTTCCTGCAAGGGGCTGCCAGATGTTCACAGGAGGTTGTCTCACAGTGAGGGTTGGAGTTGGACTGCCCCAGATTTTTTTTTTTTTTTTGCTTGCATGTATCTGGCACAATACACACCTCAGTCTGGAAACCTTGACCCATATTACATTACACTTCTAGTTAAAAACTCGTTCATGTCAGTTTGAAAACCACATACTTCAAAATATAATGTACTTTAACATTCTTTTGCCCCCCCATGCCCCATGGCCTCTAATTTAGTAGGGTTTTAAGAGCATCATGTGCTTGAACTTTGAGCTACTCCCAGGCATCTAAAAAAAGTAATTGTAGTATTTAGGCTTTAAATGGATTCTCTATTCAATCTAAACGGTATCACACATCAGAGATGTCAGAACAAGTGGTTGAAGAGAGATTAGAAATTCTCCTAAACAGTCTGGTAATTAAATCATTTATACATCCACATATTTGTTTGAAGAAGCTCTGACTGCCTCAGGCTTCATCTCCTCTGTGCTCCCAGCACCTCAGAGTGTGGGGTTTGAAAACCCATCCTGCCTGAAGGCAGCAGTGCCAGCCCTGCTATTGGCTGTTCATTTGGGATTTCTCAGGACTGTTCCCTGAAGGAATATTGCTTTCTCAACAGAAACTCACAAGCCTGTGACAGCAGCTAGACAGCAGCTGATGGAATTAGACACTAAAAAACCTTCAGGATTTATGCCTTCATCTCATTATTCCTTTCATACAGCATCTAGTGTCTATCAGCCATTGCAAATATGTATTTAGTAAGTATTGGCTAAATTCTGCTTCAAGTTCAGACCTGAGAGATGTTGTTATAATTAAGCCATAAGTGTTACTTATCTTTTCAGTTCCTTTTTTAAAGCCAGTAAATTTTGTAACTTCTCTTAAAAAAAGCACAAGCAGCAGCAGGAATGGTCCTGCTTCACATGGGGTAATGGCAGGTACCACCACACAAAGGGGCTGAGGATGCACTTGAGTGTCCCCTGCCTCTAGACAGGTTGTCACTGCAAGGAGACTGCAGAAATTCTAGAACCACCTATTGAGCTCAAAATAGGGCACACCTAAAATAGGCTTCACTGGTTATGAGTAGCCCAAACAACCTCTTAAACTATCAGATTTGTTTTCTTTCTTCAGTTTGCTTATAGAGCAGCTGATGCATGGATGTGCTCCCCTTCTCTTAGTGTTAACTTTGGAGAGCTCTGTGCTGGGACAATCCTGATGCACAAACAGAGATAGACTCTTTTCCTCCTTCTTTCCTTCCAAAATATATAAAAAAATATTAAGAGGCAATGCAAAAGTCTTCACATATTGTCATTGCACTCACAGTGTCACGTGGAAGTGATGACTGAAGCTCTTTTGCTAACTGCACCCTTCTCATTAGAGTAATTGCTACACTAACTCAGAAATGCACAATCTCAAACACACGTGCCCAGCTATAACAAAGGATAATGAGATTTTATGGTCACCAGCAGTGAATCAATCATATCAGCTAAACCTTAGCAAACGTTTTATCTTAAAAAATGTCAGAATTCCCCTACTTTGTCACCACACTTACCTAGTGCCTGCTCTGAACATGCCAGAATGAGATGCTAAACCTAAAGGATGACCCACTCCTGGGTGGATTCTGCATTCTGCAAGATCAGTTTCTTTGTGCTTGGGAAGGAGTGACTCACTGCAGCCCAGTAACCAGAGGTAACCATGCAATGCAGGCAGTGACTCCAGCAGGTTTCCAAGGGCACTTGCTCCACACCCTCTTCCACAAGGCACAGGGCAGCCACATGTCCCTCACCAGATTTCAGGTGTTCCATATAAAACACACAGGCTCACAGTTAGCATGTCTTGGCCACCTGGGCTTGTTGCTTGCACATCATCAAAGGAGAAAAGCCCTGTACATTAGGTGCAGTTTTAAAATCATGTTAATATTGTTTTTTAAATTCCCCTCCCTTGTAGCTTCTAGCACCAAAGTAGTCATGCCCTTGGATCCCAAGACCAAGTGAGACTTTGTCAAACCATCTGTCTTTCAAGTGCCTACAGCTTTTACATTTGCTGCTTTATTTTGTCTTTCTGAAAATGCTCTTCAATTAATTGTATTACTTTCAGCTATAAATCTAAGATGGAAAAATGAAATATTAGGCAGATCTGGCTCTCCATCCTTCAAGAAATACCCATATGCACATTCCTTTCTCTTTCCAATCCCTGTTTGTTCACAGTTCTGCTGGATTTAAAGCAAAGGATCTTGCATGTGGTAGCAGCACTCCACTGGTCACGATTCAAGGCAGCTGCAGATTTCCAAATTAAATACAATGTGGAAGTCCTTAAAACAAACAGAGAAGCTTGGACTCGTAACACCAGAAGTGTTTGAGATTCCTTAAATATACACAACAGCTCATTCTTTGTGCTTCTGAAGCTCACTGGAGGAAGCAGGGCTTGTCATTTAGTAGACTAATTATAATGATTCACTATTATGATTATTAATTATAATCATATAATCACAGTAATGATTAATAATTATAGTCATTACTATTTATATTAGAAGAGATCCTAGAGGCCCCAGTCAGAATAGTGGGCTCCATTGTGCTTCTTAAGGTAAGGACAGATGATTAAGGGCATCCTGAGGACAGGGGGACTGTGGTGAAGGACCCAGATCCTCCAGATCTGAACGCTGCCTGTGCTTAGGGCAATGTGCAAAATGTGGTGGGGCAGCACCTGGAGATGTGCCATCCTCTCAGGAATGGGGTCCAGAAGGATGGTGATGCCTTGGGGAATGGCAGTGGGACAGTGACAGGGACACAAGAAGTGACAGTCACAGTTTGGAGAAGGGACCTGCAGGGGCAGTGTTTGCAAAACCACTTTGTGCTTCTATCCATCCCCTGGTGCTTCACCCTGTGATAACCCTGTGCTTTTCCTGCCCTGGCTTGTGAGGGACTTGCTCCATTCTCCCTCTCTTCTCCAGCACCCTCCCCTTGTCCACACAGAATCATGAAATGGTTTGGTTTGGAAGGGACCTTGAAGCTCATCTCATTCCAACCTCCTGCCGTGGAAAGGGACATCTTCCACCAGACCAGGTTTCTCCAAGCCCAGTCCAACCTGCTCTAGAGCATCTGGGGCATCTGCAAATTCTCTGGGCAATCTGTGCCGGTGCCTCAACACCCTGAATAATTTCTTCCTAATATTTTTAACCTAAACTTATCTGTTTTCAGTTTGAAGCCATTCTCCCTGGTGCTAGCATTACAAGCTCTTGTAAATAACCCCTCTCCAACTCTCATGTAGCTCCTCTTTCAACTTTGATTTGCATGCTCAGAACCCTCCTGAATCTGAGGTATTACCAAAATTAATCAGGCTAATCATAAGTTTAAAGGCAAGTGTGTATAACCCCCTGAAATATAAAGCCCATGGCCTCTTGTTCTGTCTGTACATAAATTGTTGCTTTCTTGCCACCTCCCTGTACGTGTTTGAAGATGTAAAAGAGTTCTGCAACCTGTTCTGTGATTTCTCTGCTCTTCTCCAGGCTGTTCCTAAACTCAAATTTCTCTATTCCTCCAGTCTAGCCTCAAATTTCTTGGTTAACCAGTAAAATCTATTTCCATTGTTCTATTTAGGGACTACAGGACACGTTCACCTACCCACTTGTGAGCCAGGTCAACTTACAGAGATTTAAAGATGTCTATGCCACCTCCAGTTATAGAAACAAAGAACAAAGTCCTTTTGTAAAATGTGTGAAGACCCTTAACTTCAAAACCCTAGGGAATATAAAAAATGGTGATGCTTTATACATCTCACCCCAACTGCCCCAGAGAGGGGAATGCACAGGCAGGTGATAATATTGCTATTATCAAACACTGAATAGTCCATCTCTTCTTGCACAGGCATATCTGCTGAAAATTCATTAGGCAAGTTGATGAAATGATGTCTGGCACGTGCTCCATGACACAGTGCAGAAGAACAAACCAGGAGCAGCTCTGGAAGTCTCTTTGTTCTTCCAGAAAAGCAAGAAAAGGGACCAGCTGATGCTCAGGTACAGATGTCCTCCTACCTGCAGGACACTGATGCTGTTGCACAGTGAGATGCAACTTTCAGGGGATTATTTTGATACTGAGAAGTTTTACACCCCTAGGGATTCTCAGTAAAAACAGCCACAGGAAAAAAAAAAAAAAAATTGAGGCTAAAAAACAGTTTGGAAATGACAAATTAAAGCCTTCTTATGCTCCAGTCCCTGAATACATGATCACATATGTGTGTCAAACAGGCAGCAGGGTGGAGCTGGATGCTCCAAGAGAGTGAATTGTGGTGGAGCCTTGTCTGATTCACTCCAAAGGTTGGATGGTATGCACTCCATGAGACATGTGGCTGCACAGCAAACAATGAGCATAAAAATAAAACCTGAACAGCTGCCTCATTTGCTAAGCACGTCCATCTTGTACATTGAGCAAGTCTGGGTTCCTGTGAGGAGAAAAAAACCCCATCTGATGGTATTAGCTATATATATACACATTGCATGTGGATACATCAATATTGGATGCTTTGTAAGGCTGGGGTATGTCCTGGACTCCAGACAGATATAAGAAGAAAAGACATCTTAGAGAATATTGCATTTTTGGCAACATGTGCTGGCTCAAAGGAATTGTAAAGGAAGTAAATTAAATAGTACTAAGAATGTGTATATTTATAGCCCTTTTCATACCATCCCAAAACACCTCTCAAAAAATTAAGCTTCACAACATTGCTGTGATCTAAGTAACAAGCATCACTTTTTTCCTAATGTCCGAAGTGAATCAGAAAAAGACAAAATAATTTAACCAGACCATCAGGAGAAAGAAAGTCTGAATTTTAGGCTCAGATTTTAACTCTTAGCCAAATTGTCTTCTGTGAAAACATACAGGGAAGCTATTGATTTTCATGCTTCCTTGCTCTTCTCCAACAATCCAGCACAGTGCTCAGGCATATGGTTAACTTAAGGCTATTGACTGTTGGCTTATGTTTCTGAAAAAAACCTTTTGGCATGAAGTACACACAGTTTTGAGGAAAAAAAAAAAAAAAAAGAAGAAGGTTTATAAGAGCATTGGTCATTTTACCAACTGTGCCTAGAATTTCCTGGACGTTATAAATGTTCAGCTGAATCCCCAGTGTCGGATTGTATTAAAAGACTGTCCTCAGAAAGGAACATTCCAAATTTCCATGAGCTTTGCCAGTTTCCAATGATTTGATGTTTATTTGAGCTATTGTACAAAGTTTTCTGTTGAGTCAGATCATTCAGGACTAGCTGCTGGGACCACAGAGTGTCAGCAGAACATAATTCATCTGTGGCTGATGGCAGCACAGTTTATGGGGTAGGTAATACTTCTTCAGGCAGAGATACCACCAGGAAACTTGGTGGGGTTTATTTCCTGTTAAAACAGAAATCAAGCATTCTGTTTCCCCTTTGTTTGCTTGTTGGACCTCTTTAAGGGGTGGAGAAATATCTGCAGCATCTTTCTGGGGTCAAAGAGGGAGGGAAAAGCAGTGTCATTATTTTAAAGAATGTCCCTATCATGCTCTTTCCTGTGTCATCCATCCTGCCTTGGGTCTTTTGTTGCCTTTTTGTCTTTTTTTATCTTTTGCTTCCCACATACAGACACACACACACACACACACACACACACACACACCTGCTGAACCTCTGCCTTTTCAGTCTATTCCAAAGGGAATTCCCTCAGACTGCATAAAGTACCAAGCTCCTTTTCTTCATAATAGAAGAAATACCTACCAAGATTATGCCTTGCTTTTGTGGTATGAACTACAGTTGAATAAAACTTCCCCAGCTGCACAGTGAGACCAAGTCTTTGAGCTCACATGTGCTTTCTGTGAAAACAGCTCACCCAGAAATGTAAAGCAAGAAATTTTTTTCTTTTTTTCTTTTTTTTTTTTTTTTTTTTTTTGGGACCAGTTCTCAAAAGTAGCTGTGCATGGAGCTCTAATTAGCTTTTACCTCTGTAGATGGGACATCTTGGCTTCAGGATAGAGCCTGTGTTGACTTAATTACTTAGATTTTAAGCTATGCAGGGCTCTTGGTGCTTGTGTAGTACCTGGCAGTGCTGGAACTGGACTGAAGTTCCCCAGCGAGACCTCAATGCAAATAATGAATGAAGCTACATAAGAGGACTTTGAGTGACTCGTTCTAAACCACGAGATGTTTGGACTGCAAATAAAGAAGGATATGTGGGACATAATCTGCTGTTGAGCTTTAGCACAATTCCTGTTAACTCTGAGCCTGACACAGCCAGAACAATAGCAGGCTATAGATTTTGTTTCCGTCCCTGACATTTACTAAGCACTGCAAGACTAAAACATTTTGAAGGTTATATCCAATGTCTTGCAGAACGAATGACAAATGTCAACCCTTACACTCTGGCAAGATCTGAGCAGGAATAAGACAACTCTATAGACTGAGGCAAGTTTATTATTACAAATACCTTATTAAATCTAAATGGTAATGGCATTCCAATTAGCTCATTGTTAGGAATCTTTCATGTTTGACTTTCATTTAGACTGATTACTGGAATAATGCAGACCCTGTATAAGTAATTGGCACAAAATAAAAGCATTTGAGCTGCAAAAACCCTCCTAGAGGCTGTGCTCTTTAAAATAAAATAAATAAAAGCTTCCTATCTTTCCCAGCTCATGAGCTCTCTCTGTTCACCATAATAATGAGACAACCCATTGAGTCTCCTGTGGGCCTGGTGGTATCAGAGCTCCCTATTTACCTACCCCTCTCTTCTCAGGAGCTGTAGGGGGGCTCCTTCTCTTTTACTCTCCACCATCCTATTCTCTGCTCCCTTCATCACAAGCCTTGGCACTGTTTTATTGATCCTGCTCAACTGTGGATTCTTTCACACCCAGATCACAGGCTAGCCTCTGTCTCCCCCACACCCTCCTCCTCCTTCTCCTAACAGCCCTGCTGGTCCTTCCAGACGAGCAGCTGGGAACTTGCCTTTCTGTCCTGGCTCCCTTCTCTCCCTTGGACAGAAAATGTTTTTCCTTTTGCAGCAGAGCCTCTGTGAGCTGGACAGAGACTACAGGTGACTCCTCACAGCAGTTCCCTGCTGGCTTCCTTCAGAGGGCAGAATGTGACAAAGGAATTTTTCAATACTTTCTGCAACCTGGGATGGAGATTTTCCCTTCCTCCCCTGGTAGAAGGAGGCCTGGAAAAAGAGCATCCACTGTGGAGTCCCTCTTGCCATGAGGAAGGCCAGAGCACAGTCCTAGCAGAGCTCAGCCTGGTGGGTCCTGGCTTCCCCCCATCAGCTAAGTTCCAGCAGGACAAGGGTGCACCAAGCCTGGGGAAGCTGGCTTACAATTTTGTGTGGGCTGAGGAGGAGGTACTGGTTTCAGGGAAAGCACCAAAAGCCACTGCCTGGAGCCCCAGCTGGTTAGGTTAAGAGCAGGAGCAGCAGGAGATCCTTGGTGAAGCATCCATCCCTGCCAGACCTCCCTTCCTCCTCTGACTAATCTGGTGCCAGCCCTGGCGTGTTTTTGGGCACAGAAGCTCCAGTAAAATCAGCCATGAAGGAAAGACTTCCTGCTCTTTGGTCTGGGTATGCACACCCATTTCACCCTGCTCTGCGCCAGGGCCAGCACATCCCCAACCTGCTGCCCTTCCCACCCCAGAAGAGCACACAGCAGTGGGCTCTGGGGGTCTGAGACACACTGCAGCCCCTTCCCCAGTGCTGGGATCAAGCTGGGAGCAGAGCTCTGCATTGCAGCTTCCTGGCACTGCAGACACAGCATGTGCTCTCCGTATGGCGGCGCCAGGAAAGGTCTCTGTGTGGGAAAGGCCAGCAGCTCCTGCTGAGGAACTATTTGGCTTCTGCAGGGCTCTGGAGGGTGAGCTAGGAGTTACAAGCAAGCAGCAGCAGCAGCAGGGTTTAGGGAAAAGCTGGGGAGGTGGGTGGGAGCAGCAGGCAGCTGCAGGAGAACAGGATACTGAAAGGTGGGACAAAGCAGCTGAAACTGGGCTGGGATCTGCCTGGCTGCTGCAGGGGAGCAGGGCTGGCATGGCACTGAGGGGCTGCACTCCCTGGGCAGTGGAGCAGGGCCCAGAAAGGCCATGAAATCCCCATTCTTGCAGGTTCACAAGACTGAGATACAAAGCCCTGAGCAACCTGGTCTGAATTCAGTGTTGACCCCACTCTGAGGTGGAGCTTAGACTGCAGAGCTCCAGAGGTCCCTTTTGCCAGTAATTGCATGACATGTGTTGGGAATGCCTTTTTTGTACTGTCTTCCATTTCTGATCAAGTAATATCTTCCATTACTGGAGCTGAGAAACCTGCCCTTGTGGGAGGGCACTGTCCCTGGGGTGCTGCTGGTGCTCACTGCACAACCAGCCTACAAATCTGTAAATCAGCCTGGTAATTCTATGCATTTGGTCTCCTAGAGTGTCTCTCTAGGGTTGGTGACCCTTTGCCAGCTGGTAGAATACCTTCCTTCCTTCCTCTTGCCTGTTATGGACTGGCAGATGACTCTCCTGATGAAATTAGGGAAGATTTCCATGGATTTCCATGAAGAGTCAGGAATTTCAAGTGTCTCTGGGCAGTGATGCTTAGTGGGCTTTTCATATTAGCTGGATCATGATCTGGTACAAAACCCAGTAGTATTCTATAACATTTGATGTACTGTAACCAAGTATCACAATCTTGTTATGAATTAGTTACTTTTAAAAAAAGAAGAAGAAAATAATGAAGCAACTGGCTTAAAAGCTGTGACAGGTGAAAAGATTACAAGTAATGGGCACATACTTAAATAAAGTATATAGTTAAGCATGTGCTTAATTACTTTGCTGGGCTGATTACGAGTACTTTCTGGAACTGAAATGAAAATTTCTCCATAGCTGAAGCATATAAACAGACCTGTGCAAGAGATCCTGTATTGTGTGAATAAGAAATACTCCCATGGATGGCTAAGTTTTAAATTAACTCTGATTTTTATGGGACTCTTTGAACCAGAAACCACGACAGAACTTTTAATACTAAGCTGGCAGTAATTTAGGCATTGCTGTATTGTCAGGCCTATTTATCCTGCCTTTGTGTTTGTAACTGGGCTATATTTACTTGTCACATTAAAATAACCAAGAGTTCACTTCTGTGTGTTTGAGCCATTCCATGGGGTACTCAGGAATCAGAGCCTTGTTATCTGTCTGCAGCAATAAAGATGAAAAGTCTGCTGACATCCACAACAAGCTGCAAACCAGGTTGTTTAATAAAGTTTGTTTTGATGCTCAGAATCACCATGTTGTCACTGTTAATTAGGAACTTTCACTTCAGGTGGAACCTTGGATGTGTCTAAAGTGATCTGCAACCATGGATCTGGAGCTGGTATCTGCCTTAATAGCTACAAAATTCTTCAGAATAACCCTACTTAAACTTCTGTCTATAAGGTTAACCAGAAAGGAAATTATGCAGAGTAAATTTTCTCTGTTTAAAACCCATAAGCCTTACAAATTATATTTACATTTAATTAAAAAGTAGACACATTAGCCATTTTTTCCTCCACTTTTTTTTTTAAGATTCTGCAGTGGTTGAGAATTTCTCTGTAAGATATTTAATGATAATCTTTTTATAAATAATAAGATAGTTAGACAGGGTTGCCTTTAACCCCAAGTCTTGATTTGTAAGTTTAATCAGTTTCCAAACATATAATTAAAAATTGTGAACACAAAAAAAAAAAAAAAATTAAAAAAAGGAGAGAGAAGAAAGAATTGAGGTGCATTAATAGCACTCAGGAGTGATATTATTCCATCCCACAGAGCTGGATGGATTCCCTGTGTAGCCCTTGAAATTTACTCTGCTTATCTGTTGTAGAATTAAGTCACCTCCTTATCTCAGCTGTATATCCATACTATACTCTTTATCACAGAATATATGCTCTGTCAACATCCTAAAATTTACATCCAGAGCGATTAGTGATTTTGGTATCTGGATTTTGACATGAGGTTACCCAGAATGAGTCTAATTTGGGTTGTGATTTCTTTGTTTATTCCATGTCTTCTGCTAAGAAGCATATTTAATTTGGAAAAAAACCCAACAAAACAAGAAAACATCCCAAAACAATTGGAGGCTTCTGAATATTAGATTCACATAGTTTAGATTAATTTCAAGCCCTGTTCAGGTATCCAGACAGCTCTGTCCTCTGCATACACCAGTTTGGACCCATGGTCCCAGAGGGAGCTCCAGGAAACGACACATAAAAGAAATCCCAAGGAGATCTTTTAGATTAGGAACAAAACCTTGTTCACAGGTGACAGCAGCCCACCAGGACACTGCTGTCCCTAAGCTCTGCATAGCTAAATTAGCACCATCTGAGCCAAATTAGGCTTTTTTGGGATCAAAGTAATAAAGAGAAGGGGAGTGAATGCATTGCTCGTAACAAGCGAGATCAAATGAGAAAGATGAGATAATCAGGCCAGAGGGAGGTGAAAGAGGGAATTCTGATGATTATAGTTATTTGGAAATCCAGTGGAGGGAGGATCCCTATGGCTGGGAAATGTTTCCACACCTAGAATTTGTGGAGGATGAGGTTTTGGTGGTGACTACTTCTTTGATGTCTTTTCTTTTCCCTGCCTTTATCTAAGCTTCACTTGAGCCTCAACCAGCAGCTTGCTCCCAGGTGAGGTTAATTCCTAGATGCTGCAAGGAGCTATCAGCTGACTTCTTAAACCACTGTTTAATTAGCAGCGATATTACATTTTCAGAATGGAAGCATGTACACAAAGGGCTGGAGTTATAAATTACACTAACAGAGGATAATCTACAGAGAGACAAGAAGAAGATGTATTAATGCAGTGCCCAGACATGCCCATGCATTGTGCTCAAAGCTGCCCCAGTGATGAGTGTGTATGTGGGATATTTGACTAAAGGCTCACATAGCACAAAACAAAATAGAGCAAATAGAGGGAGGTAAAGAGGAAGGAAAAAACAAGACTTAATTCCCCAAGCCATTACATAACCTGCAAATTCAGCCTTCAGTAGCCTTTCTCTGAAGACACAGCTGCACTGTGCAAAAATTAGGCAGGAGGTTTCTCTATATGCAGTGTGAAGTAAAGAAATACACAGTGTTGTTATCTCACAGGGCAGGAGCCTGCACTGCCACCATGAACATACTTCACAGTATGTCATTACCAAAAAGTCAAATTTAATTTTTTTTTTTTTTTTTTTTGGGGGGGGGCGGGGTGTTTAGCTCCAGAGCCACTTTAGAAAAGCCCAATTAACTGATGACTATTAAAAGTATTGTTTCCTCCTGCACCAAAGGAACCCCTTTTTAAATATCAGGTTTAGAGAAAACATTGAGTAATAATCCCACCTCCCTACCCCCCAACTTCTACTTGACAAAACCAGGATGGCACAGAGTAAAAAGCCACTTAGAGAAACAAACCAAACCTGAACAGTTTGTGTATGAAAACCAAAATGGAATGGTTTGAGCAGCTCCAGACCTGAATTGTATCTCCTCTGTGGCAGAGTAAACTAGGCACAAACTAAAATATTATTAATGAGGAAAATCAACATATTTGATGAGAAGTATTTTAACATAATGGATCTTCAATGAAATATTCTGATGAGTATTTCACAGGTTTTTGCTCTTTTCTCAGAAGAGCAAGCATGGCATTATTGTGTTTCAGAGACCACAGAATCACAGGATCATTTAGGTTGGAAAAGACCTCTGAGATCATCAAGTCCAGCTCATGACATAACACCACTGTGTCAACCAGACACAAAGTGCCTGGTCCAGTCTTTTCCTAAACACTTCTAGGGATGGAGACTCCACCACCTCTCTGGGCAGCCCATTCCAATGTCTAATCACCCTTTCTGAGAAGGAATTCTTTCTAATGTCCAACCTAAACTTCTCCTGGCACAGCTTAAGACAGTGTCCTTTCAGATACCCTAAAAAAACACATTGTCCTCTTTTCTCATTTACAACTTGCAGGTCCATCCATGTTTTCCACAGTAAGCCATGAAAATAGCACTGCCCTTATAATCTCTCCACCAGGAAAAGGGGTTTTTGTCCAAAATGTAGAAAGAGCAGTGAGTAACCTGAGTGCCTTCAGGGATCCAACCCTACTGACTCACAAAGTGTTTAGCAGAGGAACAGGTGGGTGTGTAAAGATGGACAGCTTTCTGTGTCACTGTCTCAGGGCTGATGACAGTGGTGACAAAAAATGTAACTGGATGAGGCACAGGTTGTAAGGAAGATGTTCAGAGGTACTAAACTGTGCTGAGTCCTGATCCTTGAAGCAGGACAGGTGCAAAATGCCCAATCTGCAGAGGGGTTAAGCAGTCCAAAGCTACTTAACCTGGTCAAAGAGCAAACAATAACTTTATCCATGTGCAAACCTTGTAGAAAAACCTTGTACAAAGAAACCTTTGTAGCAGAAAAGATGTCATTTGGCACTCCAGAGTTGAGGCAGACCCCTCTTGAAGAGTCAGCCCCACAGAATATGCCATTATTTATAAAAAATAATGTATTGTTTAATAATTATTTATTATAATTACTATTCAATATTGGTCTCTGAATTACAAGCAGGGGAGCTGAGGCTGTGGGAAACCTGCAGCCCAATTAAATTTCAAGAGGAGCAAGCTTCCAGACTTCTAGAGCTATTTCTGTTTGCTTTGCACAGTGTTCCTGTCTGGCTGAGTGATACGTGGAGCTAGGGTGACAGCCTGTGGCAAAACAGAAGAATTTCAATATCTTAATCCTTTTGATTTCCACTTGCTTTTGATCTTTTCTCCACTTTCTGCTTGTCAGTCCAGACAAAGGTGGTCACATTGTGGTTGCCACCCTTACCTCTGGTTTGAAGAGTGGGAAATTGTCATCCCCTCTCCCTCTACATTCTCCCTATTCTTCATTTTTGGTGTTTTTGGGTGCTGCATAAACTAAAAACCCATTTGACAAAATGGTGCTGCTCCTGGCTGCACAACCTGTGCAATAATCTTATATGGATCTTTGTAAGGGTCACACCAGGGCATGGCTGGTTGGTTCCTTTTGGCTCCAAAAGAGAGGAGCAATGGAGCAGCCTCAAGCTCAATTCTGCTTTTTCCATGTTTCACTTCTCATCTATCCCTTCATCAATTATATGGAATTTAGTTAAAGCCATCTCATGTTGAGAACCTCTATTTGCCAGGGCAAAAATCATCAAAGTTAAGATGAAGGCAGGAGCTTCTGCACTTCTGAAAACATTTTAGGCAATTTTAATTTGCAAAATATTTTTTCTGAGTCAGGGTTTTCTTCCAGAATCAGAGAATAGCCTGGGCTAGAAGAGACCTTAAAGATTACTTAGTTCCAACCCCCATCACATGGACAGGGACCTTTCACTAGATCCAATTGCTCAGAGCTCCATCCAGCCTGATTTTGAACATTTCCAGGGATGGGGCAAACACTTCCAGGGATGGGGCAAATCTGCTGCTGCTTCTTTCTCTTTGGCAGTAGTGTTTTTTTAAAAAAGTATATTCCCTTTATACTCTGCCCAAATTAATAAAATAAATTTTCTTTAAAGCGACACTAAATGAGTCACAGATGGTGACTCTTACAGGTTACAGAAATCACCCATTACAGTTCTTTTAATTTATCAGTGAGGCAAAATAAGACGGCCTCTTGCTCCCTTGGCAGTAATAATCAGAAACAGTCTATTTGGAGCTTAATTTATCCCAAATACGTATTGATAGTTGCAATGAAGAATATGTGACCTCTTTGGGAGTCACCAGTGGATGGAAGGTGGATATCTTTTATAAAACCACCTTTAATAAAAAAGAGTGTTATATTGAGTATGTTTGGTGGGGTATTTAAGCATATGGTTTCCATATCAGCAGTGAAGATGGCAAACACATGCTCCACCTTCCTAAAAACCTTTCTTATGCTCATCACTCCTTGCAAAAGCAAAGCTGCGAGGGTTTGTTTTGTATTGTTTTATTTATTTTATTTTTATTTTACAGCTCTGATTATGTGGGAGAGCTGAAGTATTTCACAAAATATGTTAAACTTGTATCTCGTCTGCTTGCTCTCCTGCTTGTATGATGGAATCTGCCCATAGGCTCAGTTCGATTACTCCCCGGTCCCGGTGGGATCCCTCGGGGGAAGGGTCATGCCGAGAATTAAGGACCTGCTGCAGCTCTGCAGACCCGACCAGACCCCTCCCAGTGGCTCTGGTGTCCCGAGGGCACAAGTGTAAACACCCGCGGCTTTTCTGCTCTCCGGTGCAAGCATCCCACGCACAGCATCCCGGGCACAGCATCCCGGGCACAGCATCCCGGGCACAGCATCCCAGGCACAGCATCCCGTGTGAGCATCCCAGGCACAGCATCCCGGGCACAGCATCCCGGGAGGAGCATCCCGGGCACAGCATCCCGTGCTCAGCACCCCGTGTGAGCATCCCGGGCACAGCATCCCAGGCACAGCATCCCGGGAGGAGCATCCCGGGCACAGCATCCCGTTTGAGCATCCCGTGTGAGCATCCCGGGCACAGCATCCTGCGCCAGCATCCCGTGTGAGCGTCTCGTTTGAGTATCCCTGGCACAGCATCCTGCGCCAGCATCCCCGGGTGCAGCATCCCGTGTGAGCATCTCATTTGAGCATCCCGGGCACAGCATCCCGGGCGTGGCGGAGCTCGGTGCGGCCCGGGCAGGTCCCGGGGCTGCTCGGGCCCGATGCTCGGTGATAAATCTCGCGGTCCCCTCGCTTTTTCGTCACTCGCCTAATCCCGTGCCCCCCTTTCATGTGCGGTAATTGCGAGCAGCTGCAGCCGCTGCCGGGCCCGGGGCGCGCAGAGACAGAACAATGGCAACAGCTGTTTCATTTCGCCTCGGGCCAGCGCTTCCTGCTAGGTCTGCATCTGCCCTTCTGGGTCCAATTTATGCTTCTGGGTTGTTGCTGGCTTTTTTTTTTTTTTTTTTTTTTTTTTTTTTTTTTTTTTTTTGCTTTCTTTTTTTTTTTTTTTTTTCCCGTGACCCCGCTATCCGGTGAGGAGGGATCTGGAGGAGGACACGCTCCAGCCCCGTTCGGCACCGGGACACTCTGCCCATCGCCAGGGGCAAGGGGAGAGAGGGATGCCGTTCCTCTTCAGATAAAATAATAGCAAATGTCATGGGGGAAAAAACCCCAAAACACCTTGAAGTAATACAAACGAGCAGTGAGGCTGGGCTGAGGTGGGCAGCGCCCAGGAACATCCATTCCCTGTGGGAAGTCAAAGTCGAAGCCAAGGTACAGCTGGGGCTGGCTGGTCATAGACTCACAGAATCAGAGTCACAGAATGATTTGGGTTGAAGGGGCCTTAAAAATCCCTTGGTTCCAAGCCCCCTGCCATAGGCAGGGACAACTTCCATTATCCCAGGTTGCTCCAAGTCCTGTCCAGCCCAGCCTGGAACACTTCCAGGGATGGGGTGTAAACAGCTTCTCTGGATAACCTGTGCCAGGGCTCCACCACCCTCACAGTAAAGAATTTCTTCCTAATATCTAATCTAAATCTACCCTCCTTCAGCATCAAGCCGTTCCCCCTTGTCCCATCTCTCATAGAGTCCCTGTCCATCTTTCCCAGAGCTGTTTTAGGTCATTCAGGACCACACCCCAGAGAGCACAGCCTGCACTGGTGATGGCCTTTAGGGTCCCTTTAAGCCCCTGCTCAGTCTCCTAATTCTTTGATTTCCTGGTCCCCAAACAACCATTGCCTGGGCAAGGGGAGGCAAATGGTCCCAGCACTTCTAGGCAGAAAGAGAAGAGATTTAGGCTGGAATCCACAAGTATTCAGGACCAGGACTGGGCCTTGTAAAACTCTGCGTTTATTTAAATGTCTGGAGCTGCTCAGGATGTTTCTTTTGAGTCAGATACACACTCAGGATCTGCAGGATCAGCCTTTCATGCTTCACCTTCTAACATCAATCCTTGCTTCCCTCCCTTCTGTTTTTGTCCCCCTGAGAAAGTGGCTGCATTCTTTCCTGAGTTAATTGTATCTTTCTGGGTTGGATAAGCCATATCTCATTAGAGGGGGAGAGAGATTTAATGTGAACTTCAAGCTGCCTTCTCCATGCTACAGAAAAGAAATCCCTAATCAGCACAGTATATATTTTGTGTAATTGCTCTTTGACATTTCCTCTTTGCTTGTTAATTAAAATGAAAGAAAACAGTGGGGAAATGTTCCAGTGTGTTTTGCTAGGACAAGAAAAACTAAACCCCTCTTTTGTTTATAAATACAGGGTATTTCAAGGGCCCAGAGAATCAGCTGTTTTCACAGGCATGCTGCTGAAATTTATTATTATTTTATTTTGGAGACTGGCATTAAACACATCTGCAGCTGAGGATCAGTTTTGCAGTGGTATAAATGGCCACAACTTGGTGGAGGTCACCAGCCACAGCCAGGTGACAGCCTTGTGCCAGGTGATGCTGTGTGTCTGCTGGGAAGCATGGAAAGGGCTGTCTCCTGCACTCTATGAGAGCCTCAGGCCAATGTAGTTTAGGGTAAAATACCCAGTTATGTTTGGTGAAATATTTTATTTTTCTTTCAAGAATGAATATTATAGCAATAAAAAGTAAGAAAAGTGTAAACAGTAGCATAGGTCTGCAGCTACTGCTGATTATTTCTAGTGTTCTGGAGACTGTAGCATGATTTTTTTTCAGTATTGCTCAATCAGAAAAGGCTTGTTTCCTCATCCCATCAGGTTTGTGTATTTGGTTTTTTTTTTCCTATAAACATGTCCTTGTCAGGGGAGATGATACCAGGGCATCACTTCTCTCGATGGGAGCTTCTGCATCACAAGGCTGACAGCTGGCATCTATTTGAGATGTGTGAGAATTCCTTTAAAAGACTTCCATCACACAACAAATAGATGGAAATGTACTGGTTCAGCCAAAGAAAATTAATTGTAATATGTGTTTCATGACATGAGAGTTACCCAAGATGTTAGTTCATGTCCAAGCAAATGGATTTGCAGCTCCCAGAGTCAGAGCAGTGCAGCACAAGGCTGTCCCTCTGCCCTGCTGATGGGGACACCCCCTGTCCAGCACAGCCAGCACACCCTGGCCATGTCCCCCCCAGTGCTGAGCACCAGGCCACTCTGCCTTGCTCCATCACACCTTTGTTGTGATGGCATCAGATCCCATCATAGCCCTCTGGAAAAGACCCAGGAGGGCATTCAGAGCTGCTGATCACACAGGGAGCCAGGGTAACTAGCTGCTGACAGATTTATAGGTTTTAGTCCAATTAAAGTGCTGTTTATTGCCTTTAGAAGGGGCCTGTTTGTTTCTAATTTTAGAAGTCAGTTTTGGGAAGTGACTACCTTGGCAGCAAGTTGTGAGTATGGGACCTGAAATTTTCCAATAGCACTACTGTTGTTATTAATTAATGAGCATTATTAATAACTATTTGGCTTTGAACATCATTCTTACATGGCAGAGCAGGAATTCAGGACCCAGAGAACAACAACAAAATTACTTTTGCTGTGAAAGTGTTCAGCTTAGCTTCTCTCAACAAAAATTACAGCTGCTTTGACCAGGACTGGATTTGTCTCCAGTTTTTCCAGACACAGACTCTTGCTTTCCACCCTTTTCTCAGCTTTATGATCAGCATGGCACCTCCAAAGGTGATGTGCCAGGTCAGGAGCAGCCAGCACTGCTTTGGGACATGCAGTTGGTGTTTGAACCTGTTGCTCCTTTTCCTTGAACACCTTCTCTTCTGATTGCTCAAATTTATTAATTTCATTTATTCATGTTAAAGAGGGGAAGAAGTTTCAAGCTAAAGAAAATGGTACATTTATTTCTGGTCAGCAGTAATGGCAACTTTGGATAAATAAGAATTGCAGTAATAACAAATCTTGTTTGAGAATGAAACTAGAGCTGGAATTGGGATGAATTAATTCTCTTCACAAGTTGGTGCAGTTTTGATGTGTGATTGTGGGAAAGCCACTTGGATGTCAGCTTTCCTACTATCTAGAAAAACTGGAAGGAGAAATTGTTCTGAAACTTGGCCATTTATTTGTGGAGTACTTTCAGAGCCTTTGGTGAAAGGTACTGAATAGCTGCACTGTGGTTTATTAAACACACATTGATCACAATTCACCCAAGGCAATGACATGTTTTCAACAGGAGGAGACCCAACCCAAACACAGGATCCTCAGGTTTCCAGACCTTGGAGAGGTCCATATGCTGAGCTCAGACCCTAAGCTGGCTTTGTTGCAGAAAGCAGAATGAAAACCACAAGTCTCCATGCAAGCCTTGAAGTGTCAAGGAGAAGACAGGGATTAACCCCATCTCCTGCCTGCTGGTTCCTAATCTCCTGTAGGAATGTGACATTCCAGGAAGGCTCTTCTTGGGGTGATAAAGGTTCATTGCCAGAACCCAATGAGATGTACCTTTCCACCTTCCCTGAATCATCTGTGGTAATACTTTAGCTGGGTTTTGAAAGCACAGGGAAAAAAGAAAAAAAGATGAAAGGGAACTTGAATCAACACTATCTCCTGTGATAGCCAGGGCTTTAAAAATGCCTAAAGATCTCTTTGATTGCACACTGTTTGGGCCATATGCCATCCTTTTATTACTTATCCATGTATTGGAGAGGTCACTGATGTTCTGTTGAAAATATATTTGTCTTTTGGCCAAATCCAGGGGTATTTTTAGCAGAAAAATAAAAGGCTGAAATTATTTTTTTCCTCAAATGATCCCTTCCTCCTCTGAGTAGAGAAAAGCAGATATTTTATGAGAAAATTTTGACCTAACTAGAATATAAATATCTGCTGAAATATATTTCAAGTCAACTTTTTGCCTATGGCTATCCTTTTTGTCTAACATACTCCTTAGGAACCTCTCTTCTGTAAACAGGATTATTACTAAAAATATAGAAGAGAGTGAGAATGCCAGAAGGGGAAAATGTAAATTCACCATTTTCTTTTATCCTAGCCAGATCACTTCATTGGGCTAATAGCCAGGAAGGCTCAAATATGAAGGGATCCTGCACAGACCTGCACAGATGGAAAAGATCTGAGTTGGGCAAAAAGCTCTTTGTTGGGAGTTGTACTTTTGGGTGAAATAATTTAAGAAAGTTAGAGCATTAGGCAAAGGAGCACCTCCATCCTTTGGACACATTTTTGTGCTGTTTCAAAGGAAAAGTTGTGAATTCTTGCTTGTGTTGTCATGGATGTATATCCCTTCTAGCTCTCTGAAAAGCTTCCTTCTCCAGTGAGGCTGGGTCTGTTCCTCAGCTGCAGAGAGTGTCTGCCCCTGCCCCTGCCCTCCCTGCAGGCTGGGGGCTGGTTCTAGGCCAGGTCTGCAGGGACCTGGCTCCTTTCTCACATTTAGATGGGCAGCAGGAAGGGGGAGGCAGCAGTGATGGACAAACAGGGTGAGTCTTACTTTCAAGTACCTCCAACCTCCCTCTGATGAGTTATTGCTTTTACAGCCCTGGAAAAGAATTAATTAGATGATCCATGACATCAGGTTTCTTTGGGATTTCAGAGCAAGAGTCTTGTGGACTTTCAACTGGAGCTCAATGGAAAAAAAAAGTTCCTATGCATCAGGAAGAGTTACTCTTGTGAAGTGAACAGAATCACTGTTTTACTCTGTTTTCTGTCCTGTTCTGTTGTGCTGTCACTGAGAAGCCTCAGTGCCCTCTCGATATCAGGAGAATTCAACACCCCATTCTCCAGGGGCAGAGGAAAGAGCTGTTCCAGCAGCAGCAATTCACAGTCCCAATAGGAATGCAGCACTGGGGTCTGGTAGAAAATGGAGCATATTTTCAGAAAATCCCGTGCCCAGTGGTGTTTTGGGGAGAATTCATTATCTGGGCATGGCAATAACACAAGAATCTTGTGTCATGCTCACCGTGGAACTGGATTAATTCTGTTTCCCACACACCCTGACATGGGCTAAGGTCCCAAACTGAATCCCTTTGTAATACCCAGAGGACAAAGGTGATCCCAGAGGCTGCTGACACACTGAGCCTCTGCAGCAAAGACCTTTTAACTAAAATCCAGGTTCCTTTTCCTGCTCAAAAACAGTGTTACTGAAAATACAAAGGAGTTACAACTCATGGAAGTCACTTCAATCTGCAGCTGATACTTCTGAGCCTTGCTGGGCATCTCTTAATATGACACAAATCCTGCTGACAGGTAACTGTGGGCACAGAGCTGTCCCTGACTAACCCAAATCTGGATTAGATACTAGTTCTTGTGTTAAATACCCAGAGCATTGCTTATCCAAGTCTCTCCATAGCCTTTGGGAAGCAAAAAATCAAACCTGTTTCTGTCTCTCTTTTATCAAAGGGTCACCCAGGGGTTCAAGAGAGGGAAGCATCTCTCAGTGTGGTGATCAAGCAGTGGCCCCTGCATTGGAAATGAAGTTTACAAGCTCTTGAGCTCTCATGCCAAATGAAATACCTGACCCAGCTGGGCTTTCCTGGCTGATACCAAGGTGCCTGTGCTGATTTGTTTCAAATACCAAGTACCAACCAATGCAATATGTAAAAAGGTTTGGCTTACATTCATGCTGTGTTGTCTAGTGAGCTGGAAATGCAGGAAGGTTTCCAAGTGAGGTAGAAATTGAAATCTTTTTATGCATGGAAAAAACTCATTTTTGAGGGAAAGACCAAGATCTGACCAAATGGGAGGGGCACTGTCTTTAGCCAGATTCAGCAGAAATTAATGACAGCTGGCTTAAAAGTCTCAAAAGTACATTCTGATTGTATACCTTTCCTTTTTACCCAGATGCTGTCCACTTTCTCAAGCATCTTTCACTGCCCCTCTTTCCTCTATAAGAGAGAAATGTAGCTCCATGTACCATGACCTGTTGGATGTCTCAGGCACTGTGGACTGAAGTGAAAGCTTTATTATTTTTCTTCTTCTTTTTTTTTTTTTTTTTTTTTTTTTTTTTTTTGTTTGAATAGTAAATGCCAGGGAGATTGGTAAAGATTTCAGAAAAACAAATTGACATTTGGCCTAATAAAACATTTTACACAGTTTTTCCTTTCTGCTTTGACTTGGCAGAAGAGTGAAAGCTCAGAGAAGAAATATTCCATTTTTCCTGGAGGGAGGCAAGAATCCATTAACATACAGTGCTGGAGCACAATATCCTGATATGCCCTTAAAAACTGACACAAAAATGTGAGATCTGTACATTAAAATTAAATTCAGAAATCACAAATGTTGTGGTGGCAGCAGCTCTTCTGAGAAAGATTTATTGTTGTCGGCTCTCACAGTTTTTTCATGTCATATACAACACTTCTCTTTAAAGCTCCATCTGAGGGAAGCATGCAATCAAGACAAAGTCTTAGATTTGTATTTTTAAAGGAGTTTTTTTTTTTTTTTTTTTGAGAAACGTATCTTTTAAAATGGTAAAAATTCACCTTTCAGAAAGGAAATTTAGGTAGAGGCACAAATGTAATGCTCTAATTATTAAGCTCATCACAAGAGTTTGTGAATTTCACTCTTTTCTCTTTAAAACATTTTAGTATTGGCAGTGACAAAAAATTGCCTCTCAGCTGCTTGATTTGGGGCCATGTGGTGGATCACAAGTGTCCCCACCCCTCTGCATCCTGGTTTCTCCACGCCAAGAGCTGAGCTGGCCCCAGGGCAGTTTTCAGCTCTCCCTCCAGATGACAGATGAGTGGTGTGGTGTCCCTGAGCTCAGTGCCCTCTGCTCCAGCCCAGCCCCTCACCCTGGGTGATGCCACCATTCTCCACCTACTAAATAAAGGGATGAGCCAACAGGAAATCAAGATTCCCTCGGTACCTTCCACAGAGGATGGCTGGTCTGCCTGCAGCAGTCATTCCCCTCTGTTCTTAAATCTGGGCTTCTGCAGGAGGTGTAAACTGACATTTTATCAGCCTAATAACTCAGGGGGTCAAAACCTCCCGTGATGGCTCTCAGCAAATTTCTGTGGCAAACTGGGAGGGGAAAGAGAATAAAATTAATGTTACTATTGAAATAAATGACAGAAGGCATTGTGGTTTTATTCCCTAAAATCATCCACTTCTCAGCTTACTGAGCACTGCCTGTTTGCCATGAAGCAGATGGCTGCCATTTTGCAGGGCTTTGGCTCTGGAAGTTGATGATACAGTTTTTTTACAGGCTTCAGACACAGCATTAGCCAGGGCAGAACCCTGGAAGATGATAAAAGGCTTGGAGTAAAAGAAATGTTGGTAATTTCAACCTGCATAGCTGGAAAAGGGCCAGTGCCATGGCTTTGGCAAGGTCTGTGGCTCTTTAATTTGGGAGCAGGAGTGGAAATTACTGCAGCAGTGAGAAAGAAGCTCAATGGATGTAAAGAGACTGAGCTGGAAAATAGAATTAAAAAGTAATGATTGATAAAATGAAGATCCCTCCTCTCAGCACAGACGAGCAAAGCCAAGGAGAGCAGGAGTGGGGATTGCAGTGAGAGATGGAGATTTGCTTGATCAGCTCCCAAAGGACTGGGCAGAAGAGACCCTGAATGCAGCCCTTGAGAGAGGAGTACAAGGCAGCAGTGATGAGCTGCTCCAGCTGCATTCCAGGGCTGTGAAAGCCCAGCCTGCTGTCTGCCCAGCTGAAGTGCCCAGGCAATACAGGACACCACACTGCAGCATCTGCCACACTTGCTTGGTTGTACATTAAAAATAGGGCACAGGCAGGAGTGTCAGAAGAAAAACTGCTTTTACTACTGTCTGCACTGAGTGAGCGTGTAAACAGCTACTGGAACCCAGCAGAGGAAGGCTGTCAGCCTGGCAGAGGCTCGGTCAGATTTTCAGCTGATGTAAATCAGGAGGACTCCGTTATTAGCACTGAACTGGCTCACAACAGCTGAGGCTCTAGCTGAGCCACTGAAGTGGTAAATAGTGCTGACAGCAAGTTGTGGCTTCAACAACCTTAAGTGAACTCCATTAAGTGCTCGTTTCTGAAGAGAATGTTGTTGAAACCTGGAAAAAAGACTTTCAAAGGTTTAACATATTTGTCTGTTGTAGAGGGCTTTATTTTGAAACCAGATGCACTGAGCAGCTGAGCATTGCTCCACATGGCAGGAGAGGCAGCATAGCAGGGATGGATCCTGCTCTCTCCTTCCTGCTGAAATTGGAAGGAACCTCTGCAGAGTCAATGTCATCACATTAGTGTCAGCAGGACCAGAGGTAGGGCAAGAGTGAGCAGCTCCTTCCAGGGAGATGGAGATGATGACAGCCTAAAACCTATCTGAATAATTGAAAAATGTTGGTGATGCTGCATTCTTGGAAGTAACACTGGCACACGTTCCACAGAAAACTCAAAGTAGCTGAAACAATTGATCATGACAGGATTGAGAGAAGAAACGAAACAGACTCTGTGGGTTTGGGAGACTCAGGCAGTTTCAGTAGAAGGCAGAATGAGCAGAGGCAGAATCAGGCAGCAAAAATCTGGAGAGAGCAACTTAGGCTGAAGTTTGCCACATGAATCTGGCAGAGGAGAGCTCAGGAGGTGGGGCTGGGGCTTCATGCAGATCATCCCAAGGGAATAACGTGCCACACAAGTCACAGAGCCAGAAGCAGGCACTGGCCTCAGGTCAGAGTCAGCACAGGGATTTCTCTGCCTTGATTTTTAAAGCACTGGGTGAGGATGTGCCTACATCACATTTTTAAAGGAGCTTATTTCACTGCAGCTGTGCTGAGGGAAGAGTGGTGCTGGTGTTCCTCACCCTGGCAGTGGGGCACTCAGTGCTGCTCAGGGAGCTGTGGAGAGTTTTTGGGTAAAGCAGCCACTGCCTGGAGCAGCCAGATGAAAGCAGGGTGGTGGGAACAGAGTGAACACATCCACTTCCCACTGGATCTCAACCTCTTTCTCATAACCAGCAGCTCCAGGGGAGGCTTTGTGGTTTAGGGGATGCAGTGGCAGTGCTGGGTGGATGGTTGGACCCTGGATGATTTGAAGGTCCCTTCCAACCTTGATGATCCTGTGGTTCTATGTAAATATTTTTCATAAGTCAGGCAGCAGAAGGTGAATTGGATTCTAGTGCCCTGCTTGACTCTGGTGCTGGTTCATTCAAGTGCCACAGCCTTTAAGAGAGGCATTGAAAAAGAAGCTGGCTGCCTGGAATCACAATAGAGTGAATGGACATGTTCCATCATTGCATTAATGCTCCTCACCAGCCCACATTCAATTCCTTGGCCAGATCCAGCAAAGGACAGAGGCATCTCCAAGAAGAATTTCAATAGAATTCCAGAGAACTACAATGGAATTACACAACAGCACAGAAGATATAATTTATTGGTTATTATGGCTTGTATTTTGTGGATTCCAAAAGAACTCAGCTGAGTGTAAATATTCCAAAAGCCATTGGAGTCCATTCCCTCTCGGAGAAAAAAACCACCCAAAACCCCAAAATCCCCAAAACCCCAAAAACCCAACCAGGCCCATATAAAGCTCTACTCAGTGCATTGCTGATCATTCATTCAACAACCCTTTAAAAGCCAGAGACACACAGACATGTCAGCCACAAGTTGTTCTTATCTCAGAGAGGTTTCTTGGACCAAACACAAACCATCAGCTAGAGGAAAGAACAGGTGACAGATGAGGCTTTGCTTAGGCTGCAGGATCTGGGGGTTTTTCTCTCTGGTTTTTCTCTCTTTTTGCCATTCCCAGCACAATTGTGGCCCTCAGCTCTTAGGCTTGACTACAGTAGAAACTATAAACAACAACAACACAATAAGGTCTAAGATATTTTAAGGTTGTTTGTCTGGAGAAAACCATTAGGCATCCATCATGTGGCAGTGTGAACACAAGCTCTGTCTCAGACTGGGAGGGTTTTTGGTGAGTTCTCAAAACTTTTCAGCTGGAATGTGCAGTTAAAATGGCATGCCAGTTATCTCTGTGCTGTTGATACTGTTTTTCACACTACAGGCATATTTATTGTTGGGGAATCCTAAATACATTTCATTTTTTTATCCTGGCTTACTCTGTATAAGGACAGAGCCATTTTTTTATTAGGAAAGCCTGGTTTGGTTTTGTTTTGTTCCCCCTCCCAATCTCCTGTTGACATGAATTGTCTTTGTCTTTTCTTTTCCCACGTTGCTGGAGGATGGTAGCAAAACCATTAATGGATTTGGAGCAGCAACACCACTTAAAGACTGTGAGGGGAGAAGGAAAGTCTCATTTTTCACTACTAAAGCCTGATACTAATTCACCAGTTAATCCATGGCACCAACTTTGCTGCCAACAGATGCAGGGACTCCAGTCACAAACGAGCCACTAAAGGGTAAAAAGTCTTTACCCTGATCAAATGAGAACAAAGCATGAATCATCTCATGCAGATTCCCATATCAGATCCCAGCAAAGATCTTTACCTTACTGTCATAAAGCAAAGACCACCATGTGAGTATGCATTGCACAGAAAAATACCTTTATCTCACTGTAGGCAAGAATTGCAGCTAAGTTGTATTGGGTAATTTTCAGTGAATAAAAAATCAGAAAAAAAATTCCTGTCAATCAAATGAAAATTGTAGGTTTTTAGTGAGCCTCCAAATATACATGTCCAGCATCCTCTTAAAACCATGAAACAAAATAATAAAAATATCAGTTACCAGCTGCATGGGTAATCAATACTGAAATGTGACACCTTTTAATGAGGGGATATTGGAAGGAAGGAAGGAAGGAAGGAAGGAAGGAAGGAAGGAAGGAAGGAAGGAAGGAAGGAAGGAAGGAAGGAAGGAAGGAAGGGAAGAAAGAAAGAAAGAAAGAAAGAAAGAAAGAAAGAAAGAAAGAAAGAAAGAAAGAAAGAAAGAAAGAAAGAAAGAAAGAAAGAAAGAAAGAAAGAAAGAAAGAAAGAAAGAAAGAAAGGAAGGAAAGAAAGAAAGAAAGAAAGGAAAGAAGACTGTTTAATTTCATGAGCAATATTTGGTACTTGGGAAGTTGAAATCAATTTCTGAAATCCGGGTTCCTAAAAGCAAGTGTGTCAGAGCTAGGCTGCTGTTAACAGAGTTTGTAGCACTTAGATTACCACTGAGATACAGGACCTGTTTGTTTAAGTGAATTAGTGTGGTTTAGTGTATTTTCTGCGCTCAAAGTGCAATAAGGAGAATGAAGTGCCCCATTCAGAGAATTCCATTCAGACCTATGGCACAGCACCTGCAAACAAAACCTTCCTGACCACAACCTCTCAACAAACCCAGCAGCCACCCTAAAGCTATTGCAGCACAGAGGCAGCCATTCCCCCAAATTTGAATGGTTCCAGAGAAGACAAAAACATCCAAGCCAGCTGTAATTTTGCGTGAAATTTCCCTTAGCCAATGTGTATTACTGCCATACTAGAATATGTTATGTTAGGGGTTTGTTTGTTTGTTTGTTTGTTTGTTTTTACCAGTTTTGTACAGCTGTGAATCTCCATCCACAGCTGCAGCACTCCCTGCACTGCACACATGATGCTGGGCTGGATTGGGCTGGAGCTCTTGCTCCCTCCCTGTCTGTCTTGTTCTGCATGCCACGGGAGCAGCAGGCAGGTGGGGGCTGAATGGGCACTGTGGAGCAGCTGGGGTGGGAACAGGGGTGTTCTTGCCATTCAGCTCCTCAGAAGCAGAGCTTTGCTGCCTGAGACACTCCTGCTTCTTGAGTGCTGCTTTTTCTTTTCTGTGACCCCATGTGAGAGCTCCCTCTCATGAGATTTCACAGAATCACAGAATGATGAGGTTGGAAGAGATCTTCAAGATCATGGAGTCCAAGCCAGTCCTAACACCTCACCTAACCCATGGCACTGAGTGCCACATCCAATCCTTTTTTAAACACATCCAGGGATGGTGACTCCACCACCTCCCCGGGCAGACAACTCCAGTACTCTATTATTCTTTCAATAAAAACTTTTTCCTAATATCCAACTTGAACTTCCTCTGGCTCAGCTTAAAACTGTGTCCTCAGGTTCTGCCAGTGCTGCCAGGAGAAGGAGACCAACCCCACCTGAGCACAGGCACCTTCCAGGGAGCTGTAGAGAGTGATCAGGTCACCCCTGAGTCTCCTTTTTTCCAGGCTGAACACCCCCAGCTCCTCACAGGGCTTGTGTTCCAAGCCCCTCAGCACCTCCAATTCGATTTTTTGAATCTGAACTCCAGCTGTAAGTTGCTTGGGGCACACACTGCCAGTGCTGCTTCCCAAAGCAGCTGGGGGGAAGAGAGCAGGGCTGGGACTGCAGGAAAACCTTCAGCTAAACCATGATCTTCCATACACGATTGCCTATGCTTAGCCTATTCAAGAAAGTATTTGGAAAAATACCTAAGAGGATTTTTGCTTTCAGATTAAGTGATTTCTAGATGATTTTACCCACAGCAAGTCAGCAGGGGGTGAGTTTAGCTGCCTTTTTCCTGCTCCAGAGGAAGAGAAGCTCACTCTTCTGAAAATCATCCACTAAATTAATGAAGACATGAATCTACATTAGGATGAACCTATTTAGCTTATTAAAGCCTGTCTAGATGATTTCCCTCTGTGTATACATCTACATCACAGGCTCTTCTGTTTGTAATTTCCAAAGTTTAAAAAAAAGAGAGATTTTATCTTTTTTTTAGGGGTTACCCTCAGCTTTTAGCAGTCAGAAACAATATGTACAGTAGTCAGCCAAAAATCCCATAGCAAGATTAAAGACCATGCTGAATGCAGTTATTGCAATAATGACAATTTTACTTCACTCATCAAGCATAATCTGAGGTGTGTGCCACTGTTAGCAAGGAAGGAAGAACCTAAATGTGATGCCAGTTTATATTCTGCTGTGTTGGACTTATTACTGGAATCTTTGTTTTATAAAATTTTGGCTAGGATCATTCTTACCCTCCTGAGGGAAATAAAATCTTTTGTCAATGCCAGTTTCTTTGACTCCCATTGTTTTCACTGTCTTTGGGAACAGATCCTTATTTTTTTCTTTATTTTTTAATTCTCTTTTGCATCCTCCTATCTAGTGAATAGTCTGATGCAAGAAATCAGCAAAGGGAAATTGCATTGATGGAAAATTAGGAAGTTTTAAAAAATTAGAGAGGCCATTTCAGGAGAAAGCAGAGAAATCTTCCGTAGAATGAAGATGCATTCTACAGAATGTTGTTTTACACTGAAACACACCCAGAATTTTTCTGCTTTTATTGAGCTGAGGTTCCCCAAAACCTCCTGCATAGCAGTCCTGAAGTAGGAAAAACAAGAAAAAAATGGAGGATGACATAAATGGCACATTCTAATCTGTGGCTCAGCCATGCAGCCTCTCACACCTCTCTCCTCATAACAAGGACACAGTGTTCATATTTGTGGATAAACTTGATTTCCAGCCCTAGGAAGACCCACAAGTAAAACAGAACTTTTCCCAGTCAGAATAAGAACTTCAGCACTGCAATTAACTCCAATTAACCACACACTCACCAAACAGATTTTTTGAATTTACAGTGTCAGCAAGTTAGGTTCCTTCTAGAAATTTCTAGATGAAAAAATATAACATTCTTTTGCATTCATTCAGCACCTGGGTTGAATAGAATTTAAAAGATGAGTTGTCATAAATTCTCCAGCCCTATAAATGACAGTGGGTGGAGAGTGGCTTTTAGCCATCTGACTTCTGTCAAATCCCAGATTCTTCATGAAGTTTTGCACCAAACTGAGTGAAAGCACCAAGATAAGCTATTTGTAATAAAATGCTTTTCCCTTGCTCTGGTAAACTTAGTGCTTTCCTGTAAAAACAAACTCTTTAGTTATTCAGGTGTGGCTAGTCACCATATTAAATCACCATATTACCTCCTCAGTGTAATAATACATTTATTTTAAATTGAGTTTTAGAATAACTCTTCTCTTGCTGACATTTAATTTTGCACAGGAGTAACACTATCATAAAAGAACACAGGTGTAAAAATATTACATTTTTAGTAATTATGTACTGTCCATTACTACTAAAAACTAGTAAAACTATCAATATTTCTCAAAATTGCCTGGAATTACTAAGTTTAAACATTTAAGAGGAATCATCTAAAAGCTGTGTTGCAGCATAAATGTGTGCCAGCTACACTTGACCATTTGCTGAGCTATTTTTTAAAGTCAAATTAACCTTTTGCACAGTAACAAGCATATTTTAACACTTTAACATTGCTAAGATACAGCTCAGTTCAATGTGGGACAGCATCAGGAAGAGGAGAGACAAGGAGGAGTCACAGATTTTGTAAATGCCATTTTGACAGGTTTGTGTCTTTGGCTTTCAGATGTTCTTTTGGCCTCCCAAATGAAGTTCAGATTCTTCCAACAGGAACAATAAACACTGCAGTACCTTTCAGTTCTTCTGGTTGGGGTGTTCTCTTAATTTTGGTAACAATTCTAACCTGGACTGAGAAACCTTCCCAGGTACTGTTAGAACCTACATGGTCCCCCTACCCTGACTGAAAGAAAAAGTTTTTAATTTGGACAAGCAGCAATATAGACATTCCCCCAAATAAAAGGGCTTAACTGATTTCATTTTTCCCCCAGCAAATGTTATTTCCAAATGTACATTCCCTTGCAGGGCCTGACCCAAACATGCCAAAGTCCTCTGGGTGGATTCTTCTAATTGAACATGAGCCATGTGCCAGCTGGATGTTTAAAGCTAAACAAATCCTGAGGCTGCTGTTCTGGTCCATGGAGCAGGAGAGAAGCAGCCATGCACCCTGACTCACCTGCTGGAGGTACCTGCTTCAGGGTGGCATGAATCCTCCCCTGGACTTTCTCACACAAATAGAAAAATGCCCCTAGTTGATAATCTCTTAGTTACCTGGTTGTTAAACCACACTGGCAAAGCTCTCAGAGATTAATTCCAGATTAATTCCAGACAAAATGTTGTCATTGACTTGGGTTAGACACCAGATCCTTCAAGTTCCACTACAAAAAGACTCCAGCACATCAAATAAAGACAGAAGACCCTGTTGGTGACCCAGCTGAGATGTGGGAGAGCTGACCTCAGAGTAGGACTGGACAGGCAGGTGTCAAGGGCTGGTGTGTGCTGTGATGAGAGCCTCTCTCTGTTTGTTAATGTAAAACATCAGGGAGTCATGGCTTCATTCTAGCACAGACCAGATTAGACCATTTTTACAATAGAAGTTTTCATAGGCTAGAAAATATTACTTCCCCTTTCATCACTCTAAAAGACTATTCCAGAGGGCAGAAAAAAAAATCTGCACTGACACAGAACACCAGCTGACTTTGCATTTTGGCTCCCATGCAGGGGCCAATATTATCATTCCTGGGCTAACAGCAGCCAGTCCATTCAGTTTTGATGCTGTGAGACTCAGACTATACCCTGTTATTTGTTATTTGGGCCACTGCTGCTGTTTCAGAGCCTGAGCAGGGGACTGAGCCTGGATTGTGCCAAGAGAGCTGGAAGAAGAGCTGCTCTCACAAAGTGAGGGCAGGAACTGGGGTTTTCTTCCAGAACTGACCTGTAGCACTTTGTCCCAGTAGAACCTCCTCCTTTGGGCAGAGGTGAGGCAGATCTGGGGTGATTTTCCTCTTTTCACAGTGTTCTGGGGAGGTTCTGCAGAGCTATCACAGCTTCTCAACTCCATATTCTCACAATTCCTTTCCCTCACGGTGTTCTCTACACTGTTGGCATTTCAGCACATCTGAATCTCTTAGATTTCTCTTTGTCCTTATTTTTCTCCCTGACTCCTCTCAGAAATTTTCCACACATTGTTATCTGTGGCTCCCATCTCTGCCTCTTTGCTGTTTCTTTTCCCGAGCTGCAAGTGGTTTGCATGGTGGTTTCTCCTGTCATGTTTTTATCAGGCATTCTCCAGTAACATTCCTGAATTTGCCCATTTTTGCCCAAGGTTTTGTTTACCTTCTCTATCTGCTCTGGGCCCACATGTTTTGGGGCTGTTGGATTTCTCATAATTGCACGGTTTGGGTATTTTTTTTATAAGGGTTGGGGTTTTATCTTGCTAAGATGTATGTTTCTCTTTTCTTCCTGCATTGGTCTGTTCATTTAGAAAACTTTCTTTTAATCAAATGAAAGGAATTAAAAATGAGGAGGGAAAGCCCAAGAATTTAAATTCCAGTCTTCTTTCCACCACAAGGAACCAAGAATTCTTTCTATTTAAGACAATCACAGATTTTATCATTGTGACTGGTTTCCATTAACTTTGTAAGTAGAAAGACATTTAGTAAAGTTGAAAGCTGTCTCTTACATGATGACAGACTTTGCCTGTTTTAATATTTTTACTGGTTAACTACCAAATCCCAAGTCTACCACTGTCTACAGCCAACATTTAGTGTTCACTACTCCTCTGGCAAGAAACATGACTTAGAAATATCTCTTTCCTACTAAGCTTTTGAAATGTATAGTGTTTTGTGTTGGAAAAACAACAGTCTCAACATGTGAAAGAAATTGCCACAGCAAACCCCCCACCCCCCACAGAGAAAAAAACAGTAAAAGAAAGGATGAAAAGTGTTAGGCAGAGACTTTTCTTCAGCAAACACAAGACATGAGAGTCTACTCTAATAAACATTGATGCACACACCTCAGGCAGGAAGAACTGGTTATATAGATTGAGAAACTGGTTAAACCAATGATGGTGCCATGCTGGGATGCAGTGATGCCAAGAGGGATTTTCTTTCTGGAAGTCAGGACCCAGTTTAGTCATGCTGAAGCCCTTATCACTGCTGCAATCATGACAAATGAAGCTCTGGGTCCTGGGATGTCACCTGCTCCCAGCCTGGTGCCATGGCCACCTGCAGGGGCTCTCACTCCTCTCCTCGCTCAGGAAAATGGGAACAACAGGAGCTCAAACAATTCTGAGCAGGAATTTAGTTAATACTTTTCAGTGTAAGCAGCATTGACTGGACTGTTCCAGCTTCAAGCTCAGGTCCAACCGACAGCAGGAAGGCACTGCCTGCCCAGTTCTGCTGCAAGGAGTAAGAACACATCCCCCTGGGAGAGATGTTGGCAAAAATGGCTGTGTGGGAAGGGCTGATGTCCAAAGAGCTGCTGCCAGCACAGCTTGCTCAGTGGCCCCATGAGCCCAGCCCTGGAGGCTGCCCTGCTCCTGGGGGGCTGCAGGGCAGGGAGCACAGGGCAGGGCAGTGATGCTCACCTGGCCTGCCCAGGGGGGATGAGCTGAGATCCCTCCTCCTCCATCTGGTTTTCCCCTTCCACTGAGGAAAGCAGACAGGAAGAAAGGAATTTTGCTCTGCCTGTTAAAGGAGAAATTTGCTCATTCTGGATCTTTCAAGCTTTGTCTTCCATGCTGCAGGATCCATCTGGCCCCAGTTCTACAGATGACAAATGTCCCAAAGCTGCCTTCACCTTCTGCAGCCAGGCTGCCTCGTGGGTACCAGGTGCTGCTTATTTCAGATAAAGGCCAGAGGAGTCAGATTTGGACAGAGAAGAGAGAAGCTCCTCCCTTAACCCATATCCCACCTGCCCAGCTTTTTCTTCTTACAGTTTCTTTGGAAAGCTTTTCTGTTACACAAAAGTTTTTCTCTGATGTTACTTTACACCGCTCCTGCCTTCAGAACCTGAGCTTCTGAAAGGCTCCAATATTACAAAAAGTTGAGAAAAAAATAACAAAGAAGGCCCATAAAGCTTTGAAAATTCCCCTCAAGAGGGTTCCAGGGCTCACCAGCAGGGATGGTGTGGAGTCACACATGGAGCCTCCTCCAAGCCAGGCTGGGGAGGACTCAGTCAGCCCAAACATCACCTAATCCCACCTGCCCTCAGAACTGCAGGTTTGGCTTTTCATCCTGAGTCTTTGCTTCTCCTCAGATGCAACTGTCCCTAATTTCATTCTTAGTTTATTATCCAAGAAAGTCTTCCCTATTTAATTATTAGAAACAGAGAATCCTTAATTTACTCAAAGCTGTGAAAATTTAATCCTGGATAATTTTTTACTCTCTGAGAAAAGTCACTAGGACTGATCTATTCTTTCAATCAAACACACCCATTTAGTTTATTTTTAACATTCTTTTCATTATGTTATGAGCTTCTTAAGGATAATGAAATAATTGCTTGTCTCTTTGATTGATCTTTGTTTTGAAAGGGAACTTTAATAGTGTTATTTCTAGAGCAGGCTTACAATATAATACAATTAAAGGAAAACATGACATTAGAACACATTAAAGCACATGTTCCAATAATTAGACCTACAATTCTTGTCAACCAGAGCCCTGTGTAGTGAGGAGTTACTGTAAAAATTTATGAGGGAATAATTCATATTATTCTGCCTAATAAAGCAAATATATTAATAATGACATTTTATGACACTGTGTAGCTGTAGCAATCAGTGAGCAAGCTCCTTCCCCAGCCTTCCCTGCTACAGGGAATCCCTGGCATTTTATTTTGTTACCATGAAAACATGTCAGTAGAAAGTGGTGCAGAGAAGAGCCTTGACAAGCTCTGGTCTTTCAGAACTAAGAATTCTAGTTTGCACAATTCTCTGAGATAGCAAATGGGGGGGAATTCAAAACTTGACATCATTGGCTATATCTGAAATGTGGATGTGCATACATGCAAATTAGAAGGAAAAATAAAATGGGAAAAGAAAGCAGAGATCCTGAACCTGGATGTTTGTGCTGCCAGCTTGGGATACAGTTGTGTTGATGATTAGACTGTAAAAGAGATAAAGGCAGCATCTCCCATAAAGAATTAAACAGAATTTGTCAGAAGAGCCTTTCACTCTGTTGGGACACTGACACAAGGGCAAGACTGTAGCGCTGGGTCAAGGATTTTCTAAAATGTACTTTCTTTTCCACTTTCTGTAACCTTATTTCTCAGTAAGAAGGCTGAGATCCTAGATAATCAAAATACTCAGTTTTGGTTGTGTTGTTTTGGTCCAGTTGCATTCAATTTAAATATTTGGGGTTTGGCAAGAAAGGGTGGAATGGTGGAAATTTTTCACTTTTTTGAATCCTAAACGAAATAATCTTTTCTTCATTTAAGATCAGTGAAATCACTTCAAGATTGCTTAGAGTTTGGTTGGATTTGTGCTGGACACACAGCCTGCCCTCTGCCTTGGAGGAAAGGACAAGTGGGTCTGGAGCATCCTAGGGAGCTCTGTGTGGATGCATGTGGCTCAGTCCTCTCTCTGATGAGAATGCAGTGATTTTTGTAGTGTTTTTTTATAGCAAATGTGGATTCTCTAATAATAATGACTCTCTTTAACATCCACTCACACGTGGCACAGGCACTGCAAACCCACATCAGCAGTTGAGCAATATCTGACAGAGTGATTTGGCAACTTAGGAGGGGAAGGGAAGACTCTTGAGTGAACTAAGAAGGTTTAGGTCATGCTGTGCACTTGTCCAAACTGGAATCACAGGTTCAATGCTTCTGCTTTGGAGAGGCTGGGCCACAGTTCAAAGCTGACCACCGTTACTTCTGCAGTGGATGGGATCTCCAGGTCTTGTCAGAGAGCTCTCCTGGCTCTAGGTACATGTAAGAAGCAGCTCAAACCTGGGACCAGCCAGAATTCAGAGCTCGTGCTGGGAAGAGGCGCTGTCCTTGTTTGCCAGGATGCTGCAAGCTGCGTTAGCAAACGCGATGACGGCAGTAATGCCTTTGGGAGAGTCTTGGCACAAGGGGACTGACTGTTTTCTGATGGAGAGCTGAGATAGCAGGAGAAACCTTTATCCTCTGGCTGAGCAAGAACATCTTGAATCTGTTTATGTGTGTATGAAAAAAATTAATCAAACCTCCAGAGGCGAGATTCCTCAAGGATGATAAACACTCAGCTAGTTTAGGAATCCTGCACAGAGAGTGTGGGCTAACCTGGGGAGATGTTCACTCAAGATACACTTGAGGAGCAAGGCTGAGGGGCACATGTAGAGAAAAACCACCAGGAGATGTCCAGCACAGAGCAGGTACTGGGTCTCTCCAGTTTTACCCACTTGGATGTCTCTCACTCTCTGTTACTAACAATTCTACTCCCCTCCTTGCTTTTATTTGATGTCCCAGAGGTCAGAACCTGATCTCTGCCAGGATGAGTAAGGATCCTGGCTCGGTGGCAGATAACCTCTGAGTCTGAGTTTAAGGAGGATTAAAAAGAAATCAAACACAGCAATCAAACATTGGTTTCTCTGGGAGATGGGAGGGGTGAAAGTGAGCCCAGCCTCACCTCTGCATGGCTGAGACAGATGATGGTTGAATGTAAATTGGTTTGGTTCAGCCTGCCAGGTAAAACTAAGTCCCCTGCTCAGTTTGGTGCCTCATCCCACCTTCCCTGCAACCCAGGAACTGAGGAAAACCTCAAGTGAGACAAGTAGCTGGTCAAACCTCAAGCTGCTTGAATCATTCTCCCTCACTCATCATTCCCTACACAGCAAGATGATGGTGATTGTTACCTCCTGGGGGATGGATTCCAACCCTCTTCTCCAGAGAGATTTGAACCTGCCATCTCCCACACCCTGGCTGAGTGCCTTAAATATTTGGTAAAGTATCTGGATATCCTCTACAGAGCTGTAAACCTAGGCCAAAAATAGTTTCCAGCTGCAACTATATGACTGATTTGACCTGAGACTACTTGGGAAGGGAGGGGGGGGAGTATAAAGTATTTTATTCACAGAAGAAAAATAATTGCCCTCCCCTATTAAGAAGACAGAAAGGAAGAATCTCTGTTGCTACAGGAAATGAGCAATGAGATCTTCTAGACAAGGTTAGGAGGCTGCACTAATAAACACCACCTTTTCCCAAGCTGTAGTTTGAAAAAATACAGAGTTCTTCTCCCTGACTCCTTTTGTATATAGCCATACACTTATGTTTGGGGTTTCAGGATTTCTTAGAGTCACAGGATATTCTCATCTTGTGCACCAATAATGATACACATTTTATGGCTGTCACCCCTGGGAGTGCATAAATACACGATGCCTTCCCACAGAAAAAATAAAGACCAAGCAACCCAGATTCAAATTATAGAATCATAGAATTATTTAGGTTGGAAAAGACCCTTAAGATTGTTGAATCTGGTCCTAGGTTTTAAAAGGCATTTGAAGTCAGGCTTCTAGAATCATATTTAGGCTTATAAATAAATAATCATATTTTCACACGTGCTACATTCAGCTTCTCTTACATTACACAGTTGCAGCTGGAAGACCAACATTTTTGAAAATCAGGATAATTAGAGGCTTGAATGCAGACCTGAAATAGAGATTTGCAAAGGGAGTTAGGTGCACAATTTCTTTTGAGAAAAGGTTTAGCAGTTTCATAAGCACAACTTTTAGGCATCCATTAGGAAAATCTCAGCTTTGCTATAAACACCTCTGGATTCTTGAGATTTCATTCATTTGGCAGCCAGGCACAGAGTTCTCTTGTCTGACCCAAAAAGAAATCTACTGAGTTCTGTATAACTTATGTAGCCTTTCTTTGGAAAATAAATAAATCCTTCAACTGGAAATACTCAAAAAGCTGGGCATATGTCCAGATACAGTATGCCTAGCTTAGTGGCAAAAAAGTTAAGGCACACATCCTGCATTGTCAAGAACACTGAATGTTTTGGCTGCCCTAATAGAAAAACAATAATTCAATCATGTATTATAAAGGAATTTCCTGCAGAAGTTTGGCCCCACTCAATCATCCTATTAGATTTATCCTTAATGTGGAAGAATGGCACATTAGATTCATTACATACATTAGGCCAGCTAGGTTTATTTCCAGATGGGTTTCCATAAATGGTCAAATTGCCTAAAAAAAGGCATTTTGAAGATGACTTTATATGTAACTCCTACAGCATGATAATAGCTCTGCAGTCTTACACCACTGTATGCCCAGCAATCCCTTCTTGCAGTGGAAGGACACATTTAACACAACTAGCTGTAAGTATTTTATAAATCAATAATGACAGGCCCACGGGGCTGGGATCATTGTTTTATTTTGCTGGCAGGGGCCCACAAGACTGGGATATTATGCAAAGAAGAGAGAGGATGTGTGAGGAGATAGTTATGCTAATATATACAGCACTCCCCTCCTCCCTCTCTCCTCCCTGGAGTAACTGTCTGAACATTACACGTGGTGATTTGTCCTTGGCAGTTCCAAACTACCTACACCTGTACTAAATAAGTGCCCCAATAAACATTTCTCTATTCACCAAGAATGAGAATGATGCAGTTCAAAGTGCTCTGCTGCAGCCCTACAACCCTCACCAAAGTGTTTTAGCTAGCTTTCAGATGGGAGGAGCTAGATCAGTATCAATGCTCTTGAAAATAGGGCTGCAGAGCAATCTTTATGCAATTTTAGAGATTTGGCTTTCCCAGATCCTTGCAGACTTGGTCCTGGCTGGGCTCTGGGGTGGTGCTGCTGGAAACAGCCCTGTGTCCCATCAGAGCCTGTAGGGACTGTGTCTATGATGAGGTGACTCAAGGTCCCTAAACAAAAGTAGGGAGGTGTGTCACCTCTGGAGACAATGCTCCCTTTTCCTGCAACACTGTCTGGAATCCTTTTCTTTAAAGCTTCTCTAGGACCAGAACCTCTTGTGCTTGTGAGGACTGGTCCTATATTGTGTGTGGTCCTATATTTTTCCCAGCTGCCAAAACACAACCCTCAGCACGTTCTTGGTGTTGACAGGATACCTTTTAATTTCTCAGGGTGCTTTAGATGTTCCCCCCTCACATTCTCCTTCATCTCACAAATGTGCCATGTGTCCAGCTTCTTCTCCCTGGGTCAGAGACCTGGATGCTGCTGCTTAGCCCAAGGACCAGTGATCACTTCCAACTGGGGTCCCAGGGGAAGAGCAGCACTTTGAGGGGCAGCTCTTGTGAGTGTCTCTCCATGAGAAAGGCAGAATTGCCTCTTCAGAGGGAAGATGAACTTATTGTGGGTAGTGGGTGCTGCTGCACCTTCTCTGCTGATCACACTGGACACATTGCAGATATGCAGGCATGGGTTACTATTTCAGTAAAAAATCACCCCTGAACTGGAATTGTATAAAACTGCTCCAAAACCACTCATTGCTTTAGTAATAAAAGATACTTAATTAGAGAATTTAATTTTTTGCTCTATGCTTTTGCACATAGAGGGTGCCCAAACCAGACCAGGACACAGCTGTGATTATGAAGCATCACAGAGCAGCTGGCCCCACCCAGCTGCACCAGGCTGGTGCTATTTGGGGCCACTTCTCTGCCAGGGTTACAGACACATGGATGTTCCACAGCAGGAGTTTTGACTGCTGCAGATATGCAGAGTTGTTAATTACACACAGCAAGTGACTGCAAACCATCACTTTGACTGTACTTGATGCTGGGGAAGGCTTTACTATTCTTGGATCTGCCAGAAAAACATTTCAAATCTCTTTCTGCAAAAAGGCAGTATTTCAGCTGTGCCAGTGCAAACAGTTTCCTCACCACCTTCATTTAAGTGTCTCCTAATGACACCCCTGGACCTTGTGCTACACTCCATTACACACATGCTGCCACACATGTAAAACACATCTACCTTTTATGCATGTGTAAATATCCATGCTTTGCATTCATCCATGTAATACAGGTATCAGCTTTCCTAAATCCACAAGATCTGTAGCTTTACTGGTGCACAAGCATGTCCTCTGCATACTTAGAAGTTATATCAACAAGATGTGTGTGCCAAGACTTTTCAGGAAGGAATCTGAACTGGGTGACCAGCCAGAAATTTCAATATGTTCCCACAAAGTAGTGTTACATGCACTGGAGCTGCATGCTGTGCTCCTCCCAGTGCCACAGCAGGACAGCAGGATGCTTTGTGGTGCCACCTCATCTGTCCTCCTGCACATCCTGAGGTTTTTAAGGAATAACTCCCATGTGTCCCTCTGTATGCTGCTGGTACAATTTGCCAATAATAAAATTTTACATATGTTTGAACTGCTTCTGTGGTCTTTCTAAGAAAACATGAAAAGCACACATATTTGTAAAAACTCTGGGTTGCCTGATGTGCTGGAAAATTTCAAGGTGCCTATAATGTTTCAAACTGAATCTTTTCCCTGTTCACTTCTTGCCAGATTTTCTGTAGTCCCAAGGGATAAAGTTCTCATCTGTCAGTTCCAAATTACTGAAACCATAAAGTTGAGAATATTACAATTATCAAAATATCAGAAATGATAAATGGAGGGTTTATTTAGAATATTATTCTATGTGATCTCCTGCTTTGCTGAATCCAGTATCCACACTCTTCAAGCCCTAAGTCTTTTGTTGAGCGTTAATGGAAATATTTTCATACCATTTCCCATGTCCCACAGGAAGAGTTCACTGTGGTCATTGCATTAATTAATCTTTTTTCTGAACTTGCAATGTCCCTAATACTTGATCTGTGTTTGTTTTCAAAGTCCATCAGTAAATTAGTAAGTTCATAATTTTCTTCACCTTTCCTGACAGTTAACACCTTCCTGCCTCAGTATTTGTGATATCCAGAACAAAAAAGAGGAAACCGAGCTACAGGTCAGCTAGACAGTCATTTATCATATCAATTAATTTTTATTGTTTATTAAAAATGAAGAAAACTTGATTTAAAAAGTGAAATCATTATTAAAGACACTGTTAAAACTAGGTAGTAATTTGTTGCTCTTGCTACAGGGAAGCTTGGCACATTTTTCTTTCTTGTACATTTTTCAGCCTTATTTTTCTCCATCACTTTACATCCATTGCAGGAGAGCAAAGCCCCTCCCTGAGCAAAGCTCTGCAACAAACTGGGATTACAGACTGCATTCTGATTTCCTGCATGTTAGAGAAAATACAGTATTATGCCAATTACTTCAGGGGGGAATGACTTTGGATTTATACCACTGTATCTGAGATCATAATTCCTCTCCTTGTGAGTAATTGGGGTCACGTGTCTTCCTTTTTAACTTCACCACTGCAATGCCTGTGCCTCATGCTGCAGGCTGAGTAGCCTGAGCCATCCCAGATGACTGAGTCATGGACATTTTTTCTAGATGAATACATGAGAGTTTATATGAGAGCAAGTAATTGCTCTTCATATGTGCCTGGGATATTATTTCATTAACCAAACTACTCCCTGTTCATGCAGAAGCCCTAAAGATCAGGCAGCTGCCAGTGCCAAATTAAGTTTTCCTTGGGGTTAGAGCACAAAGCCAAAACTTTTGGGTCCTTTTTCATTACCTTCCTCAATTTGTGACTTTAGACAAACTCCCTGGGATCTCTGTACATCAGTTACCCATCTATAAAGTGGAATGAAAGCTTAATTTACAAGGGAAAAGAGATGTGAAAGGAAGGCATAAGGGGCCAAATTCTGTCCTCTTACTCATACTGAAACAGTCCCAGGCTCTGTGTTCCTTGAGTGTTTGGCTCCATGACATCACCAAGGAAAGCTGCACATGGTGTAGGTTCACATGTTTACCCCAGCTCTCCAGGTAAGTAAAACACTGTGGAGCAGTTTGAAATTCTCCAGTGAAAGCTGCCCTAGAAACACAAAGTGTTCTTGTGGCTCAGGTTCCCTCTTTGTTTGGGTACAGATTCAACCTCTCACTTCCTTGGCTTATGAGACAGGTTATTATTGTAACACTCTTTCCTACCTCCTAACACCTACTTAAACAGAAATCACTTCTTTCTGGTCTCATGTTCAGGGCACAGAAATCTGTTTAAACTTTCCTTGTGACATGAAGAAAATCATTAAAATCAACCTCAACTCCTCTGCCCCTGAGGGATTGCTGTTTTGTTACACACCAAACCACTCAGGTGAAGCCTTCAGCATGTCTTTAACTCTGCTTTTCATAGGAAGGACCTCAGCTTCTGAGACTGAAGAGACTTCTCTGAAGCCATGAGCAAACAGCATGGGAAAGCAAGGGCATGGGGGGAAAGAGAAGTTCTTTCCCAAAGGAGGGGTTTTAATGTGGCCTGAAGTAAAGAATTAAGACTTTGGATCGAGGCTTTAGCACCATGTTAGGTAAGTGACACCCTTTAGCATAAAATCACTGTATGGAGAGTAAGCAGAATATTATCAGCTATGTTTATTTAATCAACTTAATATGTTCCTCTATTAATTTCATGCATGCATAAGTGGCTATATAACCTGTAAGGCACTAGAGGTTTCTTTTGCCAAGTTTTCTCCCCATGGCAGTAACTTTTCCTCCCTATATGTAATGTTTATGCTGTAGTCATGCAGGTTAGTGATAAAAAAACTTTTATTTTCAAAATCGCTCAGCTTTAATGGTGGCAGGATGGGGTCAAACAGAATGACCCTGAGCCCAGTATTCCCTCACCCAACACCCCCTCACACACACTGGACACTTCTTACCTTGCTTTTCACAAGGCCAAGAGTCCAAACCCAGCTGTGCTCCAGAGATGTATTAGTGCACACACTAAAGAGCATATTTATGATACCACAAATATTTAAGTATGGTCTCTGCAAGTGGGAGGAGAAACTGCTCTCTCCAAGAGCTTTTGGCCATAGGATTTCCCTTTCTTGCCAGCCTCCATGTGTGCCCCTGGAGCGATGGGCTTGGCGGGGAGGCCCCAGATAATCATCTGACATCTTTCACAGTGCTCATAAAAACAGCTAGTAAGAACTCCTTACATATTATCATATGTATTTGAGTTTGCACAGGACAAAGCAACACTTCCAGGAAGGGAGGGAGAAGCAGTGGGTGCTGAGGCAGTGGAGTAGGAAAGGAAGGATCCTGACAATGTGTCTCAGAAAACTCTGGCCAGCTCCTCCCCTCCTTGCTTTCTTCTTGGGAAAATTCAACTTTTCTAGCCTAATACATAGTGTGACTGTGAAAAGAAGGGCTCAGAAGGCCTGCTATGCCAAACAGACTCATTTCCTGGGGAAGTCTGCTGCCTTCCTACAGCCCAGATTAAAGATGTGACCAGAAAGATTTCTGCCCTGGTATGGGTGATGGATTTCTACCCATTACTGATTTTTCAGGCTGGAAGTGAAAAATTTGTGACAGGAATTTCAAGTGAAATCAAGAGTGGCTTCAGGGGCTTGAGACAGCACATGAAGGGATCAGGAGCACAGGCAGTGTTCTCCTCCATCTTTCCAGTTGCAGGGAATGATGAGGGAAGAAACCAGAAGAGCCAGCAGATCGATAGCTGGCTCTGAGCCTGGTGCCATGGGCAGAATTTTGGGGTTTTTGATCTTAAAGTTACTTCCAACTTAAGCAATTCCATAATTCTATGATTCTAAAATATGATTTAATGTTAATATTCAGTATCCTGGCTTAGACTAATAAATGATTTTCCTGTAATTTGCTGCTTTACAGACTGGTCAAAGAGAGAGCCAAACTGAGCCTCTGCAAGATGGAAATGTTCCTTGTCCCAGAGTTTACATTTTCAGATGAAAACAAGGGATCAGGTTCTCTCCCTTAGGCCAAGCAGATTCTTGCTCTGCAAGTAATTGTGCTGAAACCAATGGTAGTGCAATGGAGTTGAAAGGTGTCCTGGCATGGTGTAGAGGCCACTAGCTGTGATTCCAAATACCCATTCACCTTGTTTGCTTATGTATTAAGAAGCTTTAAATGCCCTACAGGCATTGCTGTATATTGGGACTGAGCTTTGCTGCCTGCTTGGCTCTCCCAGCATACACAAAGATATCCAGGGTCAGAAAGGATGGACCAAATTTGTCCAATATTTCTTCTGATTGTGCTTTTTGATTTGTTTATTTTTTTTGCTTTAGCTCCTCCCTCCATCCAATTTTCCAGTCAGACTGGTAGAGTGATCATACTTCACTGGACACCCTGACTTAAAAAAAGCAGTTTTTCCAGTAGCAGATGAAAAGGGTGGATCCCATGGGCATGGCCCTGCTGCTTCTTTTCCTGAACAGTCAGCTGATTTGGGGAAGTACCTGCTCTGTGCTGATACATGTATTTCTTTAATTTCTCGTGACATAATAAAACTCTGCACTTGGTGCTGTTTCCCCATGGCATTAATATGGGTCTGCATAAGGAAACAGGAGGAAAAAGAGGAGCTGCTGAAGACCTCCTTGGCTTATCCTGTAGCTCTCACTGAAACAGGCTGGAAAATCTCAGAGAGGAAATTTTTATGCTGGCAAAATGCCCGACTGATTGAATCAAAATGAGTCTCCCAGCATAAATGTGAGGAGTTCCTCAGGTTTCCAATGAGGTCAGTGTGCTGGTGCTGGGGAGAGCCCTGGTTCAGCCCCATTGGAGCCACAGCCCCATGAGATAACTGGGTGTTGGTCACCACTGTCTGTATCTGGTTATGTCACTGCAGGAAATCAGCAAGCTGATGTAATTCACACTGGACCAAGCCTGTGGCTTGGATGATGGTGTTTGGGAACCCTGCAGCTCCAAAATCTGTGCTTCTGCAAATAGCTGAATCACCCCAAACAACTCCCAACCACAAACTGGGTCACAAGGGAAAGGTACTCCAGAAATGCATTCAAAACACTGCAGGTGGTAAGGAGGAGCTCAAGGGCAGTAATTTTGGGTTGCCTGTATCAACTTAATTTACCCTATATATAAAATCTCCATCTCTTTAGCTGTCTGGTCCTGTTCTCCTTTCTCATCCCAGGCTGTCACCTGGTTTTTAAATGGCTTGGGGATCTTTGCCTGCCTAAAGGGAATAAATCCTGGAAGAGTCCAATTATTAATCTCTAGAAGTCTCTACTGAGTATATGATTTCTCTTTCAATTTTCTTTCTTAGAAATAGATGGATAGTTTTATTCCCTTGTTTTTCACCTTGAGGCAGAAAAACCTAACAGGTTTTTTCAGCTTGAATGATGAAAGTTTTGTGAGGCTATACTGAATGGCAAATAAGACCTTTCACTGGGAAGTTCTGAGCAACCTTGGTATGAGGTGGGACTCAGGCAGTGCATGGTGGACTCACAGAATGTTTAGAAGAGAACTCCAGTGGTTGTGCCAGACCCCCAGAGCACTGCATGGAGTGGGTAAATGTATATGAACTGCCCAGAGGCCTTAGGGAAGCAAGGTTGTTTCCCAGTTTCATGATGTTCCTTATGTGATTGTTCTAGAATCTTGCCTTTCATTGCTATAAAACTCTATCTTCTCATCCAAATCTTCTCTCATCCCTCCCCAGAGCCCCATTTCATCTGCTCCTATCAGATTGCCTCTGCTCTGGTGTGGGGATGCCAGAAGAGCAGAGCAAAGATATCACAGAATATTTTTGTCCTCTGATCTCTGCTACCTCCTTTACTGCAAGGGTTCAGAAGCAGATCCAGCTCTCACTTGATGTCCATATGAGTGTCCAAAACACTAGATCTCTACAGGTTCTGTAGAGAACTCATCTTTAGTGACCTGGCAGGTGCTTTGTCATTACTGTTTATTACAATTTATAATTCTTGGGATCAATCTTTTATGCCCAGTAAAATAAGCAAATCTGCCCTGTTTCCACAGAAGAGGCAGGGAAGGAGAGTGGTAATGAGCTGGCATTTGGCACCAGCTCCAGGAAAGTGTGGAGCAGGGTCCCAGCACCCTCCCCTGCCAGGCTCCTGGCACCCCCCAGCCCATGAGCACAGGCTGAATGGAGCTGCTTCTGCTCCAAGAAGTCTTGACATGGCACCATCACTGCAAATCTGCAGTTTTTTTCCCCTGGATCCCAAGATCTCTTCCCTGATGAGAAGTCTGGCAATGCCAAGAAACAGTCTGTGCCTGTGCTCCATCACAGTTACAGACAGAGACAGGCATGCTATGCTGACTTAGGAAAATGGTCTGTCAAGTTCTTATAAACAATTATAAAAAGTAAAATAATGTTTCATTTTCTCCAAATTAGGAGGGTATTTGTTTTGCACCCATAAAAATCTGCTGGTCCTCTGAAATGGATCAGTAGTGACATCCAGTGGCCATAAATGGAGACAGCCACAGTAATTTTGGGATGTAACAGCTTGGGCTGGATTTACCACTAATTACATGTGTCCTGAAAGGTTGGGGATGCAGGGTAAAAAAAAAAAAAAAAAAAAAAAAAAAAAAAAGTATGTAGATTTATAAGTGTGCCACCATCCAGGGAATGAAGAATACATATATATATATATCCACCCAGATCATTTTTTCAAGATCTAGTACAAAATCTTCTTGTTCAAGGAACCACTCCTGCTCTGACTCACACAGTGTTCCCTCCATAGATGGCCTTCAGAATAAGCTCAATTCACTCAATAAGGTATTTTGGAGTTAAAGTATGGATGAGCTTGGGGTGTCCAAGCAGGCTGGCAGCTTGTTTAATCAGCTTTTTCCAAGGGCTTTTTGGCTCTCAGATGGTTTCTATTCAGCTCCTTGGCTTCTTAGGCATTTTCTGGCAATGCTGTCTAAACAAAGGGGCTTTCTGCACTTGGCAGAGTCATACAGATGTGGTGATTTCTGTATGATGAGTGAAGGATCTGCTATCAATGCTTTTTTAAAAGGAAATGTGTATGAAACACAGTGCAGACCCCCATTGAAACTTTCACAGCCCTATTTCCCAAGATTTAGATGGCCACTAGATACAGGTAGTCCAAGTCCAATCTAGCAATCCTACATCATGAGTGATTTTTTTCTACATCATGATTGCATTTTTTTCCTTATGCTATTGTGTTCCAACCCACAATGTGTTAAATACAGCAAAGGGAATACTTCCAGCATCCAAATGGCTCCCTGACCTTGAACAAGCAGACACAGGGACTGTCTTGGATTGCAGCCACTCTGCCTCACTTCTTGCTGAGCCAGGGTTGCAGAGTGACTCCTCATGGGGGATATGAACCAGGCCACCAAGGAGTGCATCAGCTGGTTTGCATGAGTAGGGGAACTTGAGAAAACCTTGATTCTCTTTCTTGGTGTGCTAGAAAAACACTGACCAGCCCAGTGTGAGCCAGACACAGACTATTTAGTACTAACTGTGCACTAGGAAATGCTCGACTCTCCCTCAGAGACAATAGACTTTTCTTTAGTGAAGTGCTGAACTGTGACTCCATAAAGGAAATCCTCAGTAAAACATTGTTTCTTACTTGACCAGACTTGCAATTTAAGACATTAAATTTACACCTTCCCTGGCAGCCCCATGCCTCTTGCTCAGCTCTAATCTGAAGTGACTGCTGTGGTTCAGCTCAGGGTTGGGGGAGATAATCAAGTTACTGTTGGCTGGAGAGTGACTGTGTGTTCCTCCAGGCTGGGGGTTCCACCACATGCATTCTTCTAGACTCTCACAAACACGCAGCAAAAATGCATTATCTTAAATCTTCTTTTGCTGACATTTAAATGAACACATTTTTCTTCAAATATGAGACAGGCCAAGAACATCTGGCTCCACTGATGCTCAGTAAGTAACTCATTACACTGCAGGAGCTCACTCATTTTTGAGCCCTGGGCTTTGGTAATGCTCTTGCCTGGTTTATGGCTCTGGTGTACTTGATTTGTGCTTGAGCCAGGGTTTTATATTTAGGCACTTGAGCAACAAGTTTTGCACAGAGATCCAAACCTTTAATTCACAGTTGTGGAAAGGGCTGGAGTAAAACCCTGCTCACTATTCATTGCTTACATTTAGAATACAGATGCTTCAAGGAATGACAATTGAGTCTAAAAACACATGTACTGAAACTAAAAAGCAGAGGCACAGAAGCCAGCCTTTCAGATCTGATGCTTTATCTGAGATAGCAGCCTGATAAAATATCCCGTTGTCTGTTCAGAGTGGCTGCTTAAGGACATCATGATGATGACTGACATTTCTGTCATCACTTTTTGTTTCATCCTTGTCAGGATGACTCTCACTTCTGTCCTGCTTCCATTGCTTGTGATGTTTTTCTACCTACTTGGTTATGTTAAAAGATGCTAAGGCTCCAAATAGGACCCAGATGGCAGCAGGCTCCTATTATTCACATACAACTGTTTATACTCAGCTTGTACTTACAATCATTCATAGTAACTTCAGATTCTGCTCCTTTAAGAAAATTTTAGGATGACTCCCAAGCCATATCCAAGGAACTTACTAATACTTGAGCAGTACAATTAGCACCTCTGCTTAATCTTTTGAACAGAACAAGTCCATCATTACTGAGAACTTTGATTCCTGCTAAGGAAAGAGAAGGGGAAAGTAAGCAGTGTCTGAATCCATAGGAGATCTGAGCTACTCCCTGAGTAACCCCCTGGCATGGGATGGGAAACATCATCCAAGCTAGGAAAGAGAGAACAGATTACCAGATATCAGAATCACATCTAAGAAAAATATCAGGCTGCAGGAGTTAAAAATGGAAAGCTTGATGTCATTGGTGCCAGGTGGGTGACAGAGCAGAGTGGTTGTAAAAAAGGAAGAAGTGAGTAAGTGACAGTGTCAGTCTCCAGCAGAGTCTTTATGAGGCAGTGTAAGCCTAGCAGGAGTTAACAGAGTGTAATAGGATTAAACTTGGCTGAATTCAGAGCAAATAGTAAGATTTGCTTTCTCAGAAGTTTGAGATTTGGCGGTTTGGCAGCTCAGTAAGAAATGAAACCTTAAAAGGGGTGGTTGGAGTATATTTAATCACTATTATTATTATTAATAATATTTCCAAAAATCCCTGGAGTGCACAAGGCCCTTAGACAACCCACCTGCAGAAGAGGGAACATGTATGGAGGGTGGCTGCAGGCTGGAAGGAAAACCAGCTGTGGACTGGTCATGTAGTGCTGCCCTGTCTGGGAGTGTGGTGTGGCTCTGCCAGGCTGCCCTGGTCTCCCTCCAAGACTTGAGATCACCAGCACTGCCACAGTGAGGGATTCAGGACAGCTGCCTGCTGCTGGAGACAGTGAGCATAAAAACTTAATGCTTGCTATGTGTGGAAGAGAGAGCAGTTCCATTTGCACAGGCAGCAAGTGCTGACTGTATCTCTCTCTTTCTCTCTCTTTTTTTTTTTTTTTTTTTTTTTTTTTTTTTAATTCTTGTAGCAAGAAATAAAGGTGGAATTCCTTGAGCTTCCTGGAAAGTAAGTCTTGTTGGAGGAAAGCAGTTTTATTTCTTTCCTACTTCCCTCACCCCATCTCACTCCCTCTCCTGCCTCCCCAAAACAAAGAATGTTATAACGTTGTCCCAGTCCATTAACAAGACCTGTTCTGCTTTTTTTCCCTACAGTATTTCTTCACCCCTGAGCTGGAATGGTCTCTCACTTTTCACTGTGGAAATGCAAACAGTGTATGAGGATACAGCTTGTGGAGCAGATACTGCCCTGACCCTAAGGCTGTCCTGCATCCCATGGAAAGGAACCAGCCAAACTCCCAGTGAACATGTAAGAGAAATACAGAGAGAGGTACAGAAATCTTTTTTAAGTTATGCTCAAAAATATTGTGCATCTATCCAGAGAAGTCTTAGTATTGAGACAGCCAGGAATTCAATAACTTCTGTGGTGGTGCTGGCACCACAAAAAGTGGATCCCCCAAGGGGAGTGGATTCAATGACTGAATCCAATGCTGGTTTTAAGTGGGCCTCCCTCAGGATCTTCTGAATGCACATGACTGTGATGTTTGCTGGCTTTTTATCTTCTCTCAGCTGTTTTCTCTGGACCTTTCTACTAGAGTGTGGATTATCTATAGGTGAGGTAGCACACTGCATGTTGAGAAATGTACTCATGGTCTTCAAAATTTATTAAGAAATGAGGGTTGTTCTCCCTGGTGAAGGTAGCAGTTTTATCATTAGATAGAGATGAAAATAAAAGCCATCAATGCTGCAAATTTTTATGCATGAGTTCAGGCCTCCTTATGCAGATTCTACCTCAATGGGGCTCAGCCTGAGGGCAAAAAAAGAAACTGAAAATCTTCTCCATTGTAATGATTGCTTGAGTATGTCTACACAACTGCAAAGCTCTTGACATCAATAAGCAGAACTGACAAGATGTAATGGCATATTACTGCCTGCAAAGGAAGGCACTGCACTTCACTTTTCCAGTATTCCTCTGCTGCTGGATTTAGTATCACATTACAGGAAGCCTGACTAAAACCTTGGCAAGACCTAATGATCTCATCTCTTTGCTGTTCTGTTTTATACACTGATGTGCAGATGCTGATCTGCTTTGGGGAAAGCATAGGCTGGCTCTGCATCTTTTGCTATTCAAAAAGAACAAAGTTTCAGAGCCCCATGTCCCAGAAGACCTATGAGGATGAAGCTTTGGACCATATTTTATCTCTTCAAGCCAAGAGTATCTTCAGGAGGAACTGTTCAAAGGATAATCTATTTTTATTGTGCTGGTTAAGCTTTTAATGCCATAGGAAATCTGAGGGGTGCAGCTATGAGTCTCTGTGTGGTTTATTACTGAAGCATTTAATTAATGTTCTCAAATATTGTGTTTCACACTTAGTGAAAAAAACCACCCCAACCAAATTAAGAAACAAACAAAAACGTTTTAAAAATAAAATCACAAACCTCTAGTATCTGTAATATACAACAGAGGATCCCCTTTTTTCCTACATGAAAATCTACTTAATTTTATTATGACCATTCTGTATTTGCTTTTCCTTCCACTCAGCTGTCTTAGTCTACAGCAGCTATTTAGCAATAGCCTGTTTGGGTCTACATGTTGGTCCAGCAAAATCTTGAAGGTTACTCCTTGGCATTTTAAGTGCATTTCCAAATAACTTGTTTTTCAAGTTCTCCACCTGCTACCTCATCATAGCACACAGGAACATATGCACTGTTTGCCAGACCCATGCAGGGCCTTGTTTCCTTGGATGAGCTAAATCAGGAAACAAATGTAAATAAAGCAGAGTGGAAAAGGCAAATGCAGGAAAGGCACTGAAAGTTTTCTTACCAGATGAAAATAAGGAAAAAGAAAGCCATGTGATTAATTGAGCATGAAATCTTCAGATGAAGAGGATCAGATATTGCTGATTCTCATTATCCATCATGAATTCTGGACTAGAGAAGCTCTGGGTCCATCAGGGGTATTGCTCAAACTCTGAGCAGCTGGCTCTTGTAAAAGAGGTGTGTTTGCACAAAGACAAGCACTCCTCAGAAAAGCTGAGCCAGAACTCTTCACAGCTACCAAGAATCATTTTTAGACTGTTTACCCAAACCCACTGCTTCTAAACACTTCTCTGCTAGAAAAGGGTACTTTGTATTGTTGGTAAAGGGGAAAATGAGGAAGTGTGAAAGATGAGTCACAAAGCCACAGAAAGAGAAAATGTAGTGACAGCAACCACAGCACCCTCAGTGCCCCTGTGCTCCTTCCACAGCACCTAATGCAGCTTCCTGCAGCCTCCAGCAAGGGCTAAATTAGCTCAGTAGTGTGGATCATGGTTAGGGATATTTATTCCAGCTGCCCCAGATGTGTCTACATGTCCCACTTATCTAACCAGCCTGTAATTTTAGTAAGCACATTCATCCTGATCTTACACACATGACTTCAGGGCTTGAAGACCTAAGCTCCATCTCATAGGATTCAGGTGACTAAATTCCTTCTGAAAATATGAACCAACTTGGCTGATGTCTGAGGTGAGAATTCAGGCAGGAATCCTGGCATTGCTGTGTCACAGGGCTGTTCTCTCCAGGTCTGGTCTGCAAATCATTAAAATACCCTCCTTAAATGTTGAGATGGGACAGATTCAAAGCTGGGAATATTGAGCCCAGGCAGAGAATAACACAGAAACAAACTATTGAGCCAGAATTATGAGCAAGGAGGGAAGACAGGACTGTGCTGATGAATTCTGACTAAAACTTTTTTCTGTAGGTAACACTGGTGTCAAACCCCCCCTCCCCAAACGACAAGGAAATGAAATACAAAATGTAAACTAGCTATAGATTGTTACTGCTAACTCTACTAAGTGTAAAAAGTGTGGAAAGCAAAAGGGGAAAATCAATGGTGTGAGAAGGACAGCAATAAGTTGCTTTTAAATCTTCATTGCATCTCTGTGATCTCCTCTTCACCTAAATTTGAACCTGTGCTTATTCTTAATGGCACCTATCTTGTGTCAAATGAAAAATTTCCCCCCAGTAAACATGCATGAAGAGAGGACATGAAAGTTACTGTGAGTAATGAGTCATGCTGATGAGGGTAAATCTAGGAATCAAATAAGAACTTGGCCTTGTGAAAAACCAATATTTTCATTGTTCTGAGAGGGTTTCACAAATAACTTGGCATACACATTGAAAATGTCCTTGATAGTGCCCTTCTGAGAACGAGAAAGCAGGGGAGCTCACATTACAGCATCAGATCTGCTGAGCAACTGGTGCAGAGGAAGCATTGATGGCCACAAATCTCCTGTGTAAAATCAAACACAGACAATTACCTCGGTTGTGAGCCATGGTGGTGTAACAGGCTTCAGCCAGCAGCCTGTCCAGCTGCTCCTTGGCACAGATCCTGAACAGAACTTGCAGTTGGTCCTAAATCTTCAGCTACTTCCCAGCCAGGAGCTGTACTGATTGCATTAAGCATTCACAGAGCTGCTGATTGCTGCCCTTTTCCAGGAGGTTTGGGTAGCTCAGCCAAATTGCCATGGACAGGCTCTTTCCCAGGCTTTCCCAGCAAAGCAGCATGAGTGGAGGGGGGATACAGTCCTGAAGAAGGAGAACATCCCAGACAATTGCCATTAGGAACTGAGCTGAATTAGCTGAATTAGTGTTCCCATCCTGATCGAAGAGAGAGGAACACCCAAATAAACCAGCTCTGCCCAGCCCAGTTCTGTTGCACAAATGCATATCTGTGAATCCCTGCTAAAGACCTCTGGTGTCCCCTGAAGAGCTTTAGAATGGGACAGAATTCAATCCTTTTACCTATCCACTCCTTCCACCCACCCTTCTGCATACCCTGTTATTGATAAGGCCTGCTGACAAATCCCCACTCCTTTTTTTACCTACCATTCCTCTCAACATGGAATTTTTACGTATTTACCTGTGATTCCCTTCCCCTGCCTTCAACATCCTTTGTGCCCAAGCTGCTGCAGAGATGGACCAGAGCCCTGTGTACATAGCAGAGTGGATAATGGATGGCTACACTCTCATTCTCCCTCCAAAGCAGATCATTTCTGCATGGTACAAGCAGTATTGCCAGACTATGTTTTAAGCATTTAAGCTGATGAAGCAAAGATTAGCATCTCAGAAGTCTATTAACAAACTTAGGAGGGTTGTTTTTTTACCCAGTATGTGTGTTTATATATAATTAATGAAGTCCAAGGCTTGCAGTACATGCCTCTATCACTCCTGTATCACTCCTGTGTACAGCAGTTTATAAATTATTGCTGTTATTCGTCCTTGCTCTTTGTCTGTAAAGAAGCTAACAGTGAAAAGGAAGAGCTTTCTGTTCTTTTCAGAAATGAAGCCCCAGTATCACTCTTAGCACAGGGCTGAGCTCAGCCTTTTTCTACCTGTTTTACCTGCCTGAAATGGACATTCTCCTCTCAAAGTGTCTGAGTACTGCAGGGTTGAGGAATCAGGGGAAAGCAATAGGATTACTCTGAGAAAATAAAGAAAAATGCTGGGTACAAGGAGGTCTGGAAGCACAGACCTGCCTTAGCTCAGTCTTTATGCTGGAATCAGCAGGGGATGAAGCTCTGGGGACACTGGTCCAAAAGAGCAAGGAAATGCAAGAAAACCTCGCAAGCTGCTTCATTTCTCAGAAAAATATTATCATTCTTCCTGCTCCTCCTCCAGAAACAGCCATTTCGGGTCCCTGAGACAAACCAAACAGTTTTCTGTTGTTTTTGCTCTCTTTATCAAGCTCATCATATCAGGCTCTCATAGCAGCTCCCCCACTGCAGCACCTGCTGCAGTTCACACAGCTTTGAGGAGCTTTCCAGCTTCCTCCTCCTCCTCCTCCTCCTCACCACCTCACCTTCTAACTCTGCTTCCCTAGCCCCACTCCCAGGCATGATGAGCCTCCCCAGTCTCTTGTTTTCTTCCATTTTGGTGGATTGTTTGCCATATCCTGCTCAATTTTTTACCCTTTTTAAATTCTTTCTATTCCCACAGCACTTCTGACTCCTCTCAGATGAGAGCAAGCTCTGACAGGTTGATTTTTCAGACCAGCTGCCTGTTGATAAATAATGATGCAGTATTTAGTGGATATTAACTGATTGCAGGGGAAAGCAAGCCTGTGGTGATCTGCAGAAAGGCAAGGCAGGGATCATCCTTTCAAGCCTCAGCAAAGGAGTTTTGTTGGATGATTAGCTCACAGCAGCATCTGCAGTGGAAGCAGTTAATAGTTCTATTTAAAAAAACCCACGAACATAAGACTAAGAGCATTTAAAAATATCTGTTCCTAATGTTGCTACGGAGACCTTTATTGCAGCCTCTGCATGTGATGTGCATTGATTATATTCCTCATAGGTAACATTTCTCTCTCAGACTACCAGAAACTGAGAATACTCCCACTTGTACAGGTGGTGGGAGTGCTCAGGCTGTGGAACTAAACAGCACTTGAGACGAGCTTTACTCAGTTTCTCAACCCTTAAAATTGATAGATATACAGTTTCAGCACTCCATTAACAGTTTCTGGCCTTTGCAGATATCCCTTGTTTAATACATTCTGCCTTTTTTTAAAGCAGAAGGGCTTAGGATCAGTGCTTAGGATCATTGTAATTGGGGTGATAAATGCAGCAATCCTATTTTAAATGAAGGGTTATCATTCATGTGGCTGGTGGTTCGTGCATTTGGAGCTCCCTCAGTAAAATCTGAGTTTCAACATAGAGTATTCAAATAAAAACTGCATTGACTGCATTAAAGATTTTATTTGTCTTTAAGCTGAGCTGATTGGGTCACAGTACCAATGGCAGAAAATGTATTGCTGGCACTCATGTAGTTACATGGGCTGCTCTTTTCAAAAGCTTTTGAGAAAATGTTGCTGATCAAAAGCAGTCAAGTTAAAATCTTGGCAAAAAAAGCTCTAAGTTTTTATTACCATATTCTAAGCTTTACCCATTCCAATAAAAATAACATTATTTGGAAATATAGCCCCCACAGAACTTCAGTTTCACTTTTCAGATGACAGTTTTCATCTTCCTGGCTTTTTAAAAATCTTAATATTGACTTGGATTAAATAACCTTGCATGGATGACAAATTTTAGCAGAAATTATTCAGGAACCCAAGCTTCTTTAAGGCTTATTTCAGAGAAGTTTTAAATTTCATGTTGAAAATATTTGCTTCAGTTTTTCCATTTGTTAGATGTAGAGCTCAATAAGTAAATTCAAATATATGTGTAGAGGCTGCATTTCAGGCAGCTGTGGTTTTAGAGACATGCTTCTTAAATTAGGGGAATAACTGAAAAGTTGTAGGCTGGTGGTGGGAAGAAATGTTAATCTGCTGTGATGCTGAATACAACAAGCAGGTTCCTCATTTGTTTTAGCCTGCAGATTGGAATTTCACCTTCTCACTCAATTCAGCATCCTCAGCATCACTGAGTGCCCAGGAAAGGAGAGTGGAAGTTGAGCAGATCCAAAACTGACAAACATCCATGAGCTTTGCCTTCTGGCCTAATGATGCTACAGGAGTATAATTTGTCCAAAAAAGGGGAAATTGTTCTTCAGTTAAGGATTTGGAATTTTTGCCTTGTCAGAAGTTTGGAAGTGAACATGAAGAACCTTGATTTAAATTGCATTTCTGCCAAATATTTACATCCACTTTTATTGATAATACAAATTTTAGAACAACTTCCACAATCTGCTGATTTTCCTTACTGTTTTTCTTACTTATTTTTGTTACTTCCTTTGTGTAGGTGATTCACTTAGCCCATTCCTCTGCAATGTCTTATGCATAAAAAAATGTTAAAGAAAGTGTTAAAAACTTATGTCCAGGACTCTGTGTCAAAGTAGTCACTGTGACTGCAGAGATAATACAGTTATCCAACTTGCAAAATGTTTGTGACGTTAGGAATTGCTTCTGTCCTCTCAAATCTATCACTTCTTGAGTGTGAAACATGAGGTTGGGTTTCTGGGTGAATTTGGCCAATGTTTGTCTTGCTCTGAACAGTAGCAGCTCAGACAGAGTAGTGTGAAACCAGACTATTAAATAAAGTTTAAGGGAAGAATGGCAGGAATTGTAATGTTATGCTTTCTCAGCTGAAATGTGTTACTAATGGTATCTACAGAGATTCCAATAATATAGCTATTTGTCTCACACAGTTAAACAAAGTAACTCATGTTATGATAAATATGTAGCCCAAATTGATAAGTACATGTATTAAAATACAAACATATGTACATATATTAGAATTATAGTTCAGATATGATTGCAATGATTATCATTTGTCGTTAAACATAGTCTTGGGGATATCTGAAGAATATCTACTTGAGTTTGTGCAGAAATATGTTGTAAAGGGAAAAAAACTACATGTGTATAGATTAGCTTTGGGAGACCACATGTGTATTTTCTTTCTCTGAATACAGAATCATCGACCCAGGCAGGGGAAAACTGTTGTGAAAACGTGTTAGTAGGAAGAAACAGAAATGAGAATACGTAAATAAATGTTTCCATTTGCCTTCCCTGAGCTTCCTGCTGACAAAAGGTACTTTTCCCCTCAGATTTATTTACATCAAAATGCCTGGTCTACCATTGAGTGCTTGGAACAAGTTAAATGCATTTTAGCTTAAACTGCAGGGTTGAGGGGAGGAAGGGCTGACCAAACAGAAGGGAAGATGAAAGGATCTCTTTAGGCATCAGTTCAGCTGCACAAACACGTTCACAGATGCTGAGATGGACAGCCTTATGTACAGCCCTGTGAAGGTGCCTGAGAAGCCCAAGGAATGCCAGGGGGACAGGATACACTCGTGTCTGCCCACTGCACTTACAACAAACACATCTTTCCTATAAAGTACATGAACTGATCAGTAATTTCATTTTCTTTCTGTTTTAATGGCTTGAGACCTCATATGAAACTTAGCAGCAAAAAGAGACACTAAGATAAATAACAAAAATCGCAGAATATTCCTTTTCCAATAAAAGTCCAATCTGAGTTAAAATTTCTGAGATGTTCCCTCCAGCTTGGAGGACTGGAGCAGGTTCCCTCAAATATTCTATTCCTTTACTCCACTTCTCTTTCCAGCTGAGCTAGCATCAGGATGCAGGGGAGTGAGAGCAGCTACAGGAATGCAGGACTTGCCCCTGCATGTCCCCGAGCCCGGGGCTGGAGCTGCTGAAATTGGATTACTGAGTATTTGCAGCAGTAATCGCTCTCCTGAGACCAGGACATGAACTCGGGCTGGGATTGTGGCAGTGCCACGTGGCTGTTTCCCACTGCCCCCAGTGCAGCCCTTTCCCCCTCTGCTGCAGGACAGAGAGGCTGCTAAAGGGTCAGACACAGAGGCTGCTGAAGGGTCAGACACAGAGGTTGATAAAGGGTCGGATATAGAGGCTGATAAAGGGTCAGACACAGAGGCTGCTAAAGGATCAGATACAGAGGCTGATAAAGGATCAGATATAGAGGCTGATAAAGGATCAGATACAGAGGCTGATGAAGGGTCAGACACAGAGGCTGATGAAGGGTCAGACACAGAGGCTGATAAAGGATCAGATATAGAGGCTGATAAAGGATCAGATACAGAGGCTGATGAAGGGTCAGACACAGAGGCTGATAAAGGATCAGATATAGAGGCTGATAAAGGATCAGATACAGAGGCTGATGAAGGGTCAGACACAGAGGTTGATAAAGGATCAGATATAGAGGCTGATGAAGGGTCAGATACAGAGACTGATAAAGGATCAGATACAGAGGCTGATAAAGGATCAGATACAGAGGCTGATAAAGGGTCAGAGCTGATGAAGAGTCTCTCTCTGCGCCGCAGCAGCTGCAGCCCGGCCACGTGTGCAGCTCTGACTTTTCTGCAGGGGTGATCACCTCCAGCAGCAGGGAGGGAAGGAGGGAGGGAAGGAGAGAAGGGAGGAGGGAGGGAGGAGGCTTCTCACCCTGGCCTGATTTGGCAGAGCTTATCTGGAGGATAAGAAGACACAGCAGATGCTCCACAACCAGCGGCTGCCGGACACGACCCCACCTGTGGACTGATGCAGGGAATCACACTTTCAATGAAGGGCAAATGAGGCACAAACCCTCACAGGGACCCTCATCTCAAACCTCACATTCATCCCTGAAGTGGGTATTAACCCTTTAGCCAGTGAATCCTCGTGCAAACCAAAATTGCTTTTTAATGCAGTTTCCTGAAGCCTCTCCATCAGCCAGAGGCTGCTTTGCACTAATCCAGGAAATGAGCCAAGCATTAAAAAAAAAATAATATGAGGTTATGGAACATAAAAAACATATTGACCACAGTGTAACTATACTTGAAATGGATTAGGGGAAGTAGCTAAAGCAATCTCCACTCTGAAAAAGATAATCTGGGAGCTTGCAAGAGGGCTTTGGGGAGGGTGCCTGCAATTCTTCAGAGAGTATAAGGAAAAGGTACTGGAGCGAACACTAAATGACAAATGTGATAAACACTGTCCCAAACATATCACTTTCTAAAGCTTAAGCAAGCTGGCATTTACATGAATACCACAGTCAGCAAAGCAAATGCAGGAAAAAGCGAAATATGTGTGACAAGTCTCACTCGCATCTGTGAATTAAGTAACAGTTTCTGGACTTAAGATGTAACAGCAGACAGGGAATAAAGGAAATCTTCAGTTTGCCTTGCATACTGGTAATATTAAAAAACCTGAATTTGTTATATTTACAATTAAAATAGCTATTTTAATATTTATTTTTTTTAATCTTGGAAAAGTTATCTGAGAGCTACAGTTCCTATGTGTAATATCTTGTTTCATGATGTTATAAAAACCAGAGTCTGTGTAAGATAGTAACAGAATCCCTAATTAAGAACCACGATACTTTAAGCTTGAGTATGATGAGCTTCTTGAAATATCCAAAGCATCTTTACATTCAAAATGTTGAGCTCTTGATTAAACTAGCAGAACATACTTTAAAAAATAAAGATAAGCTTCAGTGAAAATACTGGGTTTGTATTTGGGCCAAACTAAATCTTGGATGCAAACCCTCACTGTCTTTTGTTTTGGCATGTTCTGATCCAAAGTGTTTGGGCTCTTACCAAACAACACAAGTGCTGTACTTGTTGCAGGTAAGAATGCAAAGCTGTTCATAAATGACAGTGTCCCTGTGGTGAGACAGATTATACTAGATCTGCAAATTTAGACACAGAGTTAAAAACCTCTTCTTTTTCAGAAGTGTTAATCTGGGACATCCACATCTTTACTCAGCCAATGCAGTTGTTTTGGTTTTTTCCTCCTGCTGCACACAATGTTCACAATTACAAAGTAAATTCTGTAGTTTCTCACTATCTCTGAAAACCAAGGGCTGGGTATCTCAGGTAGGATACAAAAAAGCAAGATGTAATATGCACACCCATCTTGAAAAAATAAGTCTTCCAGTGAGACATTTCTTGGATAGGAATAAAACCTAAAATTCTCCCTTGCCTTACATAAAAATAACTAGAATTTGGGGGATGCATGTGTCATATTTTTTAGAAGGATAAGTGAATGCATTAACGAAATAGAGCCAATGATTTATTCAGACTGACAAAATGCTGGTGGTTCTCTGTAGCACTATCACAGCCTAATTATGATTGAGTCACCAAACTGTATTTTTTCCAACAAAATTCTAAATGGGAAAATTTAGGTCATAATAGTGAAATACACTTGAGAGATTTGGAAATTAATATGGAGCCCCAAGCAATGGATCCACCTCTGGACAAGGAATGGGCTCAGAGGGAGCATGAGACAAATTCCTCCAGGTGAATTGAACAAATCTCCCCAGGGACCAGCTAAAAACAGGGTGAGCTGTTTCTGCCAGCTCTGGGAGCAGACTCACAGTGCAACCTGCCCCTTCAAAGGCAGAATTAAAACAAACAAACAAAGAGTAAGAAAATCTCATCTGATCCAGTTTTTAAAGAGGTTTATACCAATAAAATGCAGAATTGCATGATATTAATGTAACACTGTGCAGGCAGAGTTCAGAACTAGAACTGCAAGCAGTACTGATCACTATGTTTCATATATATATATGAAACATATATATATATATATATAGCTTTTTTTTAACATATCTTCAGCATTGGAGCAGACCAGCTGCTTTTTGTGCAGCATATCCTGTCTGAATTTGTAGATGCCTGAGGACAGTCAAAAGGAAAAGACACTCACCAGCTGTCTGTCACAGTGTAACTTCCAGCAATCTTTGTGTTTAATAGCCTTTAATGGATTGCTTTTCCCTCATGAATTTACCTAATCACTTTCTAAATCCTGTTTCATGCAGCACCATGAGAATGATAATCTAGTTTTGGTCTCTAAGAGATGTAATACAAAAACAATAGGAGGCCCAGGAAAGAATGAAATAATTTTGCCAACAGATATTACAAAAGAAGGCAACAATTCCAGTCTAGTGATGAAGAAAATTGCTAAAACCACTCATTACAAAACATCCTGCTTTGAAAAACAATCTATTTAGACTACTTTGCAGGTCTGAAAAAAATAAAACCCACCCCATCTGTAATTGCCTTTCCAAGATTGTGATGTGGATGTTTCCTTCCTCGGTGCCACAACATGAACTCTAAAGTGTGCAACTTTGCCTGGTCCTGCTGCCTGGGGTTACTGAAAATGCTCCTAAAGCCCAGTGACCCTTGGATCAGGCATGGATGAGATGAATTGAGACAAGTGTTCCCAAAGCACCACCACTCTTGGCTTAGAACAGGACAATTGCCTCAAACACATCCCTTCTGTGAATTTATGCTACTCACTATTATCAATTATGGAACTCTACATATTTTGAACTCTTTGTGCACTATCATTGTTGAAATATCCCACAAAATGTTGAAACTAATTTTGAAGCCCTACACTTAGTGATTTGCTGCCATCATGTACTAAATTGATTTATAAAGGAAAAGAGTATTTTCCCTTTTTAAATACAGGTAAAATATCCCTTTTAATAAACTATTTCCTAGTACTTTTTAAAAAGATCAGTATAAATATAGACCTTTTTATTTTACATGTCTTGAGTCCCATTTAATAATTTCCAGCTATTCAAAGAGTAAACAATTGAGTACATTCTAGAGTTTTACAAAGCTCTGTGTAACCAGGGTGAAACTGGTGAGACTACATAAACCTTTCTATTCATCTAGACTTCCAGAAAATGCAAATAAGACCTTCCAAATGGAAGGCAAAGTAAAATATGTTCTTAAAGGCCCTTTTTAGATGGCATTAACACGAATTTTCTTTTCCTCCTCTACCTGACAAATTTAAATATTTTTTCTTTTATTTCAATCCTATGTTATATAACATTTTTGCACATTTTGTATTCATGTTAACACATTTGCTTTTTCCTTCCATTCTCTCATTCCCATTGAAAATGCTAAAACATGCCTGATTCTTGCTCCATAATGTGACTTTTAAGATAACACAACTCCTGTTGAAAATGTTCCCGGGGAAGAAGAAAAGTGATTATTGAGGTGAACATTTCAGAGGGTCTTAAGCTGCCATCAGGTGCACAGGATGTGCCAAATTCCCTATTCTGCTTGTCTAACAGAAGAAAATACTCAATTGAGACATCTGCAACGTGACTTTTTTTTTTTTTTTTTTATCCTCCTGCTGTCCCTCCTGACCCAAAAGCAAGGCTGCTATTGCCTTTTTGAATAGATTAGTCCCTTATCTGAAAAGCCATTTAGCTGCAAATCCCAAACCTTTCCATTATTACCACGTATGCCAGTATTAGGACGGTAAAGGCCCGTAACAGAGCAGCTCAAATGTTGGACTAATGACCTCTCTGGTATTTCTATAGAAGGGCTCTGTTAAACACCCAGGCATTTCAACTTGCAGTCACAAGACCCATAAAAAATTCATACTCTGAATCTCTAGTTTCAAACCACAGCACTACATCATTAAGAGCTTTTCAATCCTCCCACCCCACACACTTTACAAAGGGGGATGGGGAAGAGAGCTTTTATCTTCTTGGTAATAAAATTTCACATTTTCTTCTCCTCTTGTTTGCATTTTTAAGTTGTTCTGGAGGTTGGGGAAAAACCCAACAACGTGAGCACGAGTTTTCTTTTATTCTATTAAAATATAACATATTCTAAGAACATTTAGCTAGGTATTTAGCTAATCATAAAAAACAGTGTAGGAAACAAGCTTAATCATTTAAGTAATTTTTTCCTCAATTGTAGTTGCCTTTCAGAAATCATTTCAATTTCAAGACTGAAGGAAAAGACTACTCCTGACAAAGGGAAGCACCTGGAAAAACAGTGTACAGCTGACATAGTACATTTTCCAGTAGTATATACAGCTTTGATCTGGCCTTTAAACGAGTTTGCTGGATTAGAACAACAGGAGTTTCTTTCAGATATATGTTTATATTTTCTAGTAAAAATATGGTTATTTCTATGACAATTTTGTAAGCTGAATTTGAATGGATCCTCTGAGTTGACCTCTCAAAATATTTAAAATTACTCTTTCTGAAGAGTTACATGTTTTTCCTGTATGCTGTAGCCCTGCCTCATGCCACATTTCTTCTTTCTATCCTCACTCACTGATTTTAAAGCGGTTCTGTGATGTCCATCCTTCCTGGTGCCCAGTTTGCTGGGCAGAGAGATCCCTCTTTTCCTCTCCTCTCCTTTCCTCCGTGATCTCATCGAAACCACAGCTTGTCCCAAAACAAACCTCTGTCCTTGGCTGTCCTAGCCACAGGACAGCAGCGCTCTCATACACGCCACAGGCTGAAATACCATGCAAAGCTCTCTGCTTTTTTTTTTCTTTTTTCATGTTCCTCTTCTCCGCCGGATTGTTTGGGTTTTTTTACCTCATGTATTCAATGATGACTTTTAAGCACAAGTACATAGCTGAAGGGGACGGAAACAGATTTATATCTTATCGCCAATAATAGCAGAGCTGGATAAAATGTCATCTAGGCAGGTTTTTTGGGTTTTGTTTTGTTTTCATAATGTGCTAAAAGCATCTCTCATCAGCAGGAAACGAGGAGGTTTCTAGGAAGTCACACAACGCCCACGAAAACAGACTTTATCTCCTCGCCCGTCTCCGGGGCAATTCCACCCAAACCATCCGCGCCCACCCGCCGATTTTGGAAGATGCTCAATGTCCTTTTCCTGCCGCGCCTCCTCGGGCGACCGACAGCGGTGCCTTCCCACGGGCGGTGCGGCCCGGCCGTGCCAGCCCCGGGCACCCTGCCCGCACCGCGGCCCCGGGACTCGGGACTGCGCCCCGGGAGCAAATCAGGGCAGCGGCTACCGGGGGCGGTCTCGGGAGCGCGCCCCGGCACAGGGTCCCGGGACTGTGCTCCGGGTGAGGGTCCCCGGGAGCGCGCCCTGGGAACGGGTCTCGGGAGCGAGCTCGGGGAGCGCGCCCCGGGCTCGCTGTCGGGAGCGCGCGCCGCCCCTCACGGCCGCGGGTGACCCCTCCGCGCGCGCCCCGCCCACGCCGCTCCCCCGCCGCGCACGCGCCCCCCGCGCCGTGACGCCAGGGCGGCGCGCGGGGCGCCATGACGTAACCCGCCGGGCTCGCCAATCGGAGGGCGGGGAGGGCGGGGCCGGCGCCGCTCGTTGGCTGCCGCCGCCGCCCCGCCCCGCCCCGCGGCCGGCGCGGGGGGGACCCGGATGAGGCGGCCCCTGGCGGCCGCGGCCGTTAAACGCCGGTGGGGCGCGGGCGCGACCCCCGCGATGGCGGCGGCGCGGTGAGGGCGGCGCGCCCGGGGCAGCGCGGAGGCCCGAGGATGCCGCTGCTGTACGTGATCCTGCTCTCGGCGCTGGCCGGCTGCTGCCTCACGCTCCTGCTGCAGCTCCTGCTCCTCTACAGGCGGAAGCCCGAGCCCCCCGGGGCGCACGGAACCTACGGCGGCATCGTCTACGCGCGCGTGGCGGCGGAGCACAGCCTCAGGGAATACCTGCAGGGCGCGGAGCCGGCCGGCGGCCCGGCGGCCCCGGAGGCAGCCCCCAGCCCGGCCCCGGCCTCCGCGCCCGCCGCCGCCCCGGGCCCCGAGCCCGGCCCCAAGCAGCCGCCGCCGCCACAGCAGCAGCCGGAGCCCCCTCCAGCCCCCTCCTCCCGCGAGGAGACGTGCCACTTCCTCAATGCCATCTTCCTCTTCCTCTTCAGGGAGCTCAGGGACACTGCCCTGGTCAGGGACTGGGTCATCAAGAAGATCAAGGTGGAGTTCGAGGAGCTGCTCCAGGCCAAGATGACAGGGAAGGTGCTGGAGGGGCTCAGCCTCAGGGAGGTCTCTCTCGGCGATGTCCTGCCTGTCTTCAAGTCGGTGAAGCTCATTCGGCCGGTGGCCTGCAATGAGGAGGGCTGTCCCGAGGAGCTGGGCTTCGAGGTAGACCTGGAGTACAATGGTGGCTTCCACCTGGCCATCGATGCCGACCTGGTGTTCGGCAAGTCGGCCTACCTGTTCGTGAAGATCTCGCGGGTGATGGGGAAGCTGAAGCTGGTCTTCACGCGCCTGCCCTTCACACACTGGTTCTTCTCTTTTATGGACGACCCCGTGATACTCTTTGAGGTGAAGTCTCAGTTTGAAGGGAGGCCCATGCCTCAGCTCACTTCCATCATAGTCAACCAGTTCAAGAAAGTAATTAAGCGCAAGCACACCTTACCCAATTATAAAATCAGGTAAGTTGTCCTGCGTCCTCAGCTTTGCTTTGGGTGGTGTGCAGCAGAATTGCTGTTTTGCTCCTAATGTGTATTTAGCACGGTACATTGCTTGTCTGCTGGCAGAAGCTTTCTCTGAAAGGATCATGAAGAAGCCATTGCTCAATAACGTTGTTACCTGCCCTCATCTCTGTATAACTAAGTGACAGAATTAATAGATGTGAAAAGTTTGGGGATCTTGTCAAGTGTGTGACAATAGGACCATGCTATCCCTCTTTGGAATAGGTAGGAGGATGACTCCATGGAGAGTGTGTGTGTTTGGGGTGTCCTCCCAAGCGCTGGTGAGCCACCAGGGCAAGACTTGTGGTGCTTACCACAGGGCTGGTGCTCGCCTCTAGAGGAGGGGTGATTATTACTTAATATAAGAAACGGTAGAGTTCACTGTCTAAGGAGTATTTTTGAGGTCCCATGATACAGGCAGTCTGCTTCTTTTCTGGTCTACTTAATTCACTCAGTAATTTTGGGGGAAGTCTGAAAGTTGATAAGAGAACTATTGCCACTGCTGTGGTAAGTAAAACTGAGGGACCTTTTGGGTTATTTTGGTTGGTTGTGTTTTTTTTTGTTTTTTCTCTTACGATTGCAGCACAGACTGCATTATATAGTGAATATAATGAAATGTGCACTGCTACCTCTGTAGCAGAAGTGGCAAGAGGCATATTCGCTTTGTTTCTGTTGTCTGATACTGATATAGAGTGTCTTACCACTGCTCAGGTACTATGTTTCCTTTCTGTAGTCTTACCACTCCTAGGATACCATGTTTCTTTTCTGTTTGTTCTTTGTAGCTTTTGTTATGTGTTTAGCAAGGATTTTAGGTTTGTTTATCACATTCTTCTGCAATAAGCCTTTTCCCCTGAAATTCATGAGGGATGAGTAACTGAAAATGCCTCTTTGAATTTTGAAGTGTAATTAGCTTTGTAGTGGTGTAATTTTTGAAGCCTTTTCAGCTGGTTCCCCTGCAACTGAATTTGTAAGCACTCTCATGAAAGTGGATTTTTAAAATATCCAAGATTTGGATAGCCCTGACAGGGCAATAAGTAGTCTATTTGACTAATGTAGTGGTTCTTTCAAATTTTGAGGTAATTAATTGCTCTCCAGAAGGGAGCAATCCCTGGACAGCAGGGAAGCTGTCACAGCAAGTTTGCTTCCATTCTCTTACTGTTTTGGAAAGAGTGAGGCTGTAAACTGTGGAGAGGAGCCTGAAGGAGAGGTTGGGATAGCACAGTCGTGATGCAGAGTCAGCATTCTCAGCACACCTAGAAAGAACAAATGAACTTTGCACTCCCTAGACAAGTTTTTAGGGTTCCTGTGCAACCTGTGATGATGTGCTCCTCCCCTTCAGCAGATGAAGACATCTTCACTTTGCCTCTGAGAGATGCACGTGGACAGTGAGGTGTTCTCATCATTTAGCTGGAGAAATTCAATTTTCCACGTGTTTCTCAAGCTTTCTGCCACCATAAAAAATGAATGAGTTGTGTGAGGGACTGGAAGGGCAAATAAGAAAAGAAGCAGAGTGCAGAGCCTGAGACAGAAATGAGAAGTGTGATGATAGAAGGTAACTGACACTAAGAATGATATATGAAGCATAAATATAAAACTAAGAAGAATTAACAGTTAAAATGTTCTCTTTGGTTGAAGGAGTTGGGACTCTCTACTACAGAGGAAAATGCAGTATCATAGCTGATTTTCACAATAGATAGTGGGCTGGTAACCTGCTGTGTTCAGTGAAAGTGTCCAGCTCTGACATGGTGCTGACCTTTACATTTTATGCCCTGTACTGAAGGTATCATTCCAAGCCCCCTGCTGTGGAGGGGGCACTAAGGCAGGACACAAAGCTCAGTGCACATTAATGGAATTGTCCTGAGGAAGGAAGGTTGGGTCATTGGTGTTCCAGCTGGCCTTTAAAACTGGCCTTTAAAGCTTCAGGTGGGAACTTGCGCTGTTCACAGTGGGCAAGGTTTTGTGGAACACAGACTAAACTACAAATTCTTCCCCAGCATGTCCCAGCTGAGTTTAGGCAGGTGAATCCTCAAACTTGGGAATAGCTGAGTAGTAATAATACACTCTTAGGTGGTGGCAGAGGTGTTACTGAAAGCTGGTTTGGAAAATCAAGTCCCTTGCTGATAAGATGCAGAAGTAAGGCTTTAAACAGAATTGTAAGATTACATTGGATTTGGGATTATGGTGTGTATTATATTTCTTAGAAAAGAATATATAGGAGAAAGTCAGGAGTTTCACAAGTGCTTAATGACCTCTAACCTTACTTAAGTCTTGAAAGTTTCTCATCTGCCTGTTATGTGATTATTCTTTCCCAATTTTTTTATTATTGCCTATATGTTCTTAAGTACGTAGTTTTTGCTTCCATTTGTAGTTCAAAACTTTTTTGGTGTTTCCCTACTCCTGGTCAAGTAACTTTGTAATTAAAACTGAATAGCAGTGATTACAATGTTGTAAACAAAAGTATGTGGGAGTGTAAGGAATTCTCTCTTCTGGTTAAAAGGGGCACTTTGCTACTCTTGGCTTCCACAGTGAAGCCCGCAAAAGGGTTTTATCTTATTTCAAGGTGTTAATTAACATAGCAAATATGCCATTTTCTTTGTTTTTGTATTAGACAACTTCTAGAAGTTGTTACTGGGTGGTGAATGGCATATGAAGAGAACCTTTGCCAGTAGCTGATTTTGAACATCCTGTAATTAAGTTTGTGTTACAGATCCTGACCTCCTCCTATTTAGTTACAAAGTACTGTATTTTAAAAATGTATATTCATATGTGTACTTCTGTTGCTACAGCTAAATTACTACACAAGTGCTTTGTATTCTTTCCAGTCAGGTACAAAATTTATGCAGCACAGCAGTGATGAGTAAGATCATATTTTGTATCATCCATTTCTACAGACTTTGTGTGGTCTGCATAACTGTAGCTTGAAAGTAGGAAAAGGCATCTTCATTCCTGCTGCACTCCTAAGAGTCTGTAGGGAAAGGCTGTGTAGCTTAAAAGTTTGTCTAGCATTTTATACACATTTTTCTCCACAAAAGCAATTGTCTACTAATTGAAAAAGAAGGGCTGCACTTTATGTCTAAACTAATAAGTAGTAATTTGTGTTTTACTCTAATAGCATGTAATCACTTTCCTCTGTCTCTTTAATAAATGTGTTTGTCTCTGGCAAAACACCCTATTTTGTAGCTGCTCTGCCATTGAATGGGAATTGCTATCTTATGTAGTACAATTTGAGTAAATTCTTGGATGTAAGGCTGCTGGTAAAATTCACTGAATGTAGGCTGGGTTTTTTTGTCATCATTGATAAAGGATTTATGCAATTTAATTGGTAATAGCAATAGTTAAATTTTTGTAGTTAGTATTAATGTATTTGTTGCTTTATAATAGAATGCAAACAGCTTTCCTGCAAACATTTTGGTATGTCAGAGCAGTGTCTTGTTCAGATGTGGGGAAGATCTAATACAACCTTGTTTTCGTGTAGGTTTATTTTAATAGGCCAGAGCACTGAACACTTATCAGCACAAAGTGGAGTTTATCTTGTGACCTGAGTCCAGCCTTTGGTTTTTCATTGCATACACTCAAACAGTTCTTTAGTGCTATAGACACTGTTTGTGTTGGTTTTAACTTTATCATGTCCTTTTCATAGTGGCTATTAGAGTGGTTAACACTAAGCTGCAGTTCCTTGCATTGTCACAGCATGATCAGGATTTAGAGGCACAGTAAGGACTGTTCCAGGTGGCTACTGCTGTTGCAGTAGTCATGGGTTCATCTGTGTTAGTTCTCTAATGAGCTTTACCTTGCTCATTAACATTTTATTAAGTTGCTTGTGGTGGCAGCCTTGCCATGCCCTCTTCTCACCTCAGGTTTATCAGTACACTGATTATGCTGTGTCCAGCTTGTTCTTAATAGCTCTTTTGAGCAGCTCCTGGTCTTGCTTTTAGATTTTGGAGAGATTTGGGTTTTTAGTTCCTTCTAGGCAATAAAAATACACTTTGCCATAATGAAGATACAGAGCCTGTTGTGTATGTGTAAAGTCCTTTTTCTGCCAAAATTTAACTTCTTGATGTTTATTAAGCAATGATATAAGGAAACTTGACAGCTGTCTTTTTTTTTTTTTTTTTCTCTTAAGTGAAATATCTCACAAATTCTTCAGTTCAGATTCTAAGCAGACCAGGTGTTGCCTAAGCAGTGGGTTAGTTCTGTGTATTTAAGGATCACTTTGTTTCTTAGTTTGTTGCATTGAAAAACACAAATATTTTGTACTGATACTAGCCTGCTTTGAGAAAGTCTGTTTTATTTTAATGCATGCTACCACAGAGTGGGGAATAACCTTCTGTTCTTTATAAGTATTCTCACAAAGCATTGCTTCTACCATTTCTGTATTGGGCCTTCCTCTTCCTGCTTCCAACATGAATTATCCTTAGAACTTATCATTTGCAATATATTTAGTCATGTTAAATAATTTTATGCTTTACTTGGAAGCTGGGGCTATATGGATTTTCTCTGGGAAGAACAATTAGACAAGCCTATTTTTATTTACCATTATAGAGTGCAATTTTAGAGTTACATAGTAGTTTCCTATTTTTGGCAAAACTTAAGCCTAGAAGTAATGTAAATAGCTATTGATTTGAAATGTGTTTTACAATAGAAATTACTTCATAATGAGGAAGTGGGGGTATTGGAAAAAGTATAAAAATAAAAAAAGTATGTATTATTCACATAATGAGGCAGGAGTACCAAAAATAATCAGATCTTGGGACTGTGATCATGTCTTTGCTTCAGAGACCTTCCTCTGTAGCTGCTGCCAAGGGAGGGTTTTTCTTTTTGAGTGGATTTCTACTGTAGTTGATATGAATCTTTCACTAGTTAAATCTGTAAGACATTCCTGTTTGAAGTTGTCATTCCTACTGCTGCTGAAAGGAAAGAAAGGTGATTTGTTTGTTGGTTCTATTTATTGGATTTTTTAACACCATGCCTATTGTAGGTACAAAAATCATCTATTGTACAAAAGCATTAAAAAAGCCTCCAGGATCTGAGTCCTTTTCTGCTCTGCAAAAACTGATGGTAAAGCAGCACTGTGATTTTTAGACTGTTCCAGAGATACTGCCCTGAAGGATGCCAGCACAGACTATTCTGCTAATGGCAAAGTGGTAATAATTTCACTCAGTACGTCTGTCTGTAGTCAGCAGCTTCTGCAGATTGTATGAAATTGTATGGCACAATGTCTGTATGTAAATATTATGTAGCTAGCAAGTTCAAATCCATTGCTTCAAAGGGTTTTGAAACATTTTTAGTCATCTTCCCCAGCTCCAGCACTTCATGAGTTTTCACACTGGAAAGATGGAATTCTGGAAGAATGCCAGTTTGAAACTTGTTCATAGTGAAGTCAGATTTAATGAGTGCCCAGCTACATACCAGCCATTTCCCAGTATACAGGTGGCATTCTTTTCAGCTTAAGAGTGAGCCTTCTTCTGTGCTTAGTCAACAAATCTTACATTTTCTGTTCTTGCCTACAAGGGTGAGGAACTAACACATCACTGACTTGAGATGGATTAGTGAAAACATTATGGGACAAAGAGAAAATATCAGTTGGAGGGAGAGATGGATGAAGATAATATGTTTTGGTGATCAATATCTGCCTTTGCTGCAGATAGAACTCCAATAATAAGGCATAATTGGTCTGACATGAAAATAGGGCCTCTTGCAACAGTCTCTAAAACACTGTAAAGAAAATTACCTCATTTAATCCTGTGCTGGTTTATATTAGAAGTTACTTGATCTTAGTCCTGCAATGAACTTTCATGTGGATAGTGAATAAAGACTCTGAAAAATCTGCTATGATTTATTTAGTACATGATGGTGTTTTGCATGGACCAGCATTGAGACCACATTTCTGTTCTGGACTCTGATCTTGAACTGATCATGCCACTCAGTGAACACAAATATGGGTCTTTTTATTCAGTTGTCCTAATTTGTGTTGCTTTCAATGCATTTAAATAAAATATGAAATTTATTTTTTTTTATTTTTTAAAGGTAACTTTCCAAAATACAGGTCATAAGGGAGGTAATCACTTTACTGAACTGTAGGCAGCTAAGAAATGTCTGGATTTGGTTCTGAGCCTGTCTGCTGGAGCAGGGAGATGTATTCAGACTCTGGAACTGGTCTATTCTGAACACCTTCTACAGGTGTATTATCATTTTTAGACTCTGTGCATAGATAGTATGATTAATGTTCCCCACCTGTCACATGGAACTGAACACTGGGTTTTCCTGAAGGAGATTAATTCGATGAAAAGGACAGAATTTACCTATGAAGTTGTGTGGCTCTTAGTAGCTCATTGGATGTAAAAATGTAGGAGTCTTTTTTGTCAAACCTATTTATATATATTAAATGCATAAAACAGTTAATCTTTTATTGGCAAATGACACTTGGTCAGAAAGTTCTTAACACAGCCTGGGTAAGGACAGTAGGTTTTAGTGGGGTAGAGCAATGCAGTGCTGGGGAAGCTCAGCCTCAAGCTGCTGGATTCACTATTGGAGCCAGTCCTTTCATGTTCTGGCTTTCTGTGGGAAACTGCTTATTCTGCATTCCTGCAGAGATGGCCTGAAGTCACCCAGTGTGCTTCTGTGTTTACAGATCATGTTCACACTTGTTTGATTTAAAACTGTTGCAACATTTGCGTATTCTTGATATTGTTTTCGTGAGTATAGTAAGAGACTAACACTTCTTCTAGGATTATTAAGCTTTGTTTCCTAAACTGAGTATGGGGAGAAATTAGCAACCTACATAGGTAGGTTACATTAATAGATAATATATCACTCCAGTCTATTAAAATCCCTGAATTGTGGAACTGCATGATGATCTTAAACCATCCTTTAATCCAGAAAAAAAAGCAATGATCCAATGTGATGAGGATTCTTACACCTGCCCAAACCCATCTGGGTACATCCCTAAGCACCCTTCCCTCTGGAAGGACTCCTACCCTTGTGGAGCCCTGCCTGAGTTGAGTCCTCTCAGGACTGATTGCTGTAGGATCCAGCTGGAGGCTGGCAGGGTTTTAGACCTGTGTGTGGCCAAACACAGCTCTGCAAACTGCCAGGAGATGTTGGGCATAGCAGAGAATAAAAGAGAGGGAAAACCTTAAATTTTGTGAGGTAAACAAACCACAGAAATTGTGTTCAGCCCTGAGTTGGGCTCTGGGCAGCTGCTTGGTTGGTTTTTTTTTTTTTTTTTTCCCCTACTAGCTGCTCTAGTTAATTTTAGCCTTAAAACTATTGGGTACAACTTAGCATTTTAACATCTTAATTCCCCTGTTCAGTTCTGTTGGAGTTCAGCAGAATGGCCTGTGAGGAGCAGTATCCCCAGCCCTCTCCACTAAAGCTGTTACATGGGGAATTTTTACTACAGCAATACAGTTCACACATTTTTGAAGACTTACCAGATGTCATAAAGCTCTGTCAGAAATAGAGTATATTACAGTAATCAACTGATGATAGTTAATCAGAGTGTTACACACACTCAAAGACAGTAATTAATTGCCAGATATGACTAGCATAAAATTAAATTAGGATAATCATTTGGGAATTAATTTTTTGACAGTTTTTTGTTGCTCCAGCTGAAAAATTTACAGGGACACTTTGAGATGTAAATTCAAAAATATTACTTATTATTTTCTGTCTTTTAAACATTATCTGATGATATATAATGGAAATCATAACACCTACATACTTTGTTCCTGATATTCCTGAGACCTAATGCTAAGCAGGATATTTTCCTGCATCAGTGTAAATGGAAACATTTCTATGAAAAGTGCTCACTCAGAAGGAAATGTGTACAAATAAAATTTACTTTTGTAATGGCATTAAGTTCAAGATTATGGGGTGTTTGCCAGTGAAATTAAGATAGTAATATTGGTAGTAACTACTACCACATATGTAAAATGCATTAAATTATGCTTAAACCTGTGAAAAACATCCTATCTTAAAGGAAACTCATTGGGTAATAAAAATGAACATGGACTTTTTCATGAATGTCACTTGTGTATTAAATTGTTTAAACCATTATTAAACCATTATTGCTGTTTGCCTGATCTCAAATAGGAAGTGGAAGATCCCAGTCTTGCAGTGACATGGCACTGGGCTTCCTGGTGGTGTTGGGATCACCTCTGGATGATCTGACTTGGTAAATAGTTCCTAAGTAATTAACCAGGGGAAATGACTAGAAAAACTTCAACAGTTGTGTGTTTTTTTGTTGGTTTGGGTTTTTTTAAAGAATAACTGTATACTTGCTTACAAAACTTGATACAATATGCTAGAAGAAACAAAACAAGCCTAATGTTTCCAAGCAAAGAGCCCAGTGGATTAGAAAGGGAGGTGGGGTGGGAACAGCATTGTTAGGCAGTGGTATTGTTCTAAAACAATACTACAAAAACTTGGATGTTTTTTTTTCTTTTCCTCTGTTCTTCTGAATGAAGGGCAAATTACAGAAAGTATCCAAATTTGTAATTTGAGCAGCTGCTTCTATCAAATGTTATCACAAGTCCTAAGTGTAACTTGCCATGAGTGAATCCTTCCTGTTAATTAACCTCACAAACCCTTCCTGTGTTTGATTGTCAACAGTGGTGCCACAGATCATGTCCAGTCTGAGCTTCTGTGCTACTTGATCCTGTTTACAGTATGTGTCTATTAATAAAATGCTGTGACTTGCCTGTGGTGTCATCTTTGCCTGGGGAGCAGCTGCCAAGTACATGGCCATGATGTGTCCCTGGGTCCATTTGTGCCCTCCCACCACTGCAGTCCCTGAGCTCTCAGCAAACCAGGCCCATAATGACTGCTGCTCACAGCTTCAGGGTGAGCTGTCACTCATCTCAGCTTTGGAAATGCTACTACCCAGACTGTGAGTTGGAGCATCTTCTGTCTTGTCAGAAGTGACTGGATAAATGTAGATTGAGGAGAAGCTTCTGCAGTTTGAGCATTTTTAAAACTAACTGGAGGAGTGAAGATAAACCTTGGGAAGCTTTCTTGCCTAGAATTCACAACAGATACAAATATTTTTTCACTTTTGGTTTACAGCTGTCAGAGACTGCTTTCAGCAGTGAGACAGTTGTTAGTGTTCTGTCTAAGCAGCCTAAGAGATGTCACTTCTTTCACATGGGTATAGGCTAGGGTTTAGAGCAGAGGATTAGAACTCTCAGCTCAATGAGTGAGTCATGTTCAGAGCTTAGAATTCTCATAAAACATCATCATCTTTTTGCTCTACCCAGGATTGCAGACAGGTGATGTTTGTAGACTCAGGACTTCCTTATCAGAGAACATTCTGCTGAAGGGAGCAAAAGCTAATGTTTGCCTACCATCAGTCTCTGGGACCAATCCCTAATCCAGCTGGCTGAAGGTAGAGGTTTGGGGTGGTGTGAGTTTTATTTGCTTTCTTGTGTGTGCTTTTTATATTTTGTTATTTATTTTTTTCCTGCTGATGTTTTCCTTGAAAGCCTAAAAGTTGGTTGCTAAACCACACCTATTTCTCTTTGAGCTCGAAGTGAACATAAGCACATTCTGTATTTTGTGTCCCACTTGGAGCGAAGCTGCAACAATTCAGGCTTATTTTTGTTAGACAGGGAAATTTTGTCCTCATCCTGTCTGAATTACAGCAGGATTTTCATCCTTTAATTTGAACCAACAGAACCTGAAAAACCAGGGGTCAAACAGGCATTGAGTTATCAAAGCTGTTTCAGTATTTTGGGAATTTAGAATTTAGGAGGCTAGTATTCCTGAAATGCAAAAAAGTATTTCAAGTTGATCTGGTTTGTGCTGATAAGAAAGAAGTTTTGCTAAGATTTATTTTTCACTTATGGCTATTCCAATATAAGCAGTAAAACCATATCCTTAAGACTGTCCATGTCGTATTTGCAATTTCTGTCATATATGCAGGAAAAAATTGATGATCTTTTTTTTTCAAGAAGCTACTAGCCTGATTGCATTTATTCTTTTATTTGTTTGCATGGGAGTCGAGAACAAATTGGAGTCTGAGAAGTAGCTTGTCTCAAGTGTATGATTCAAGATACACCTCAGAATCACTGAGAAGAAAGAAGACTATTTTAAGAATCTGGAAATGTGTGAAACTTCTTTGGAAAAGAAAATAGTAAAATCCTTGCCTTTTTTTTCTTTTGAGGTCTTGGTTTAAAAAAAAAAAAAGTGACTGTTCATATATTGAGACCTTGTGTGTGTGAGGCCTCCTACATGTGTGTGGCAGAATATCCTGTAAGACAGTGGGTGGATTACTAGATCTGATTTGCAGTTTACCATAAAACTTCCTAGAAAATAAACACTGTCTTACTGCAGTGTTTTTTTTCAGGCTGCTTGTAAGTCAGATTTTCATGGTTATGAGTAAAGCTGAAATCAGTCTTATTCATTATAGGAATCTTCTGTAATTTGAATTGTTGAGGTGCCTTGAGTGTGAATACTGATACAGTTCAGCATTATTCCTTGAGAAATTAGTGGAAGTGGAGAATTGCTTTTGTAAAATCTATAACGAAATCTGTAGAGAAACCAGTACCACTACTTTTTTTTTTTTTCTTCAAAATAAGGATAAACCTAATTATAATACCTGACAAGTACAAATGTTAGCTGATAAGCACTTTAAAAATCTTATTAAGGTGATCATGTCTTTTTTGGAGTGGATTGTAATATTTTAGAATTTTTGTAGAAGTAAAACTTCATCCTGAATTGCATGCAGTGTAAGAATAGAGGACTTTTTTATATATTAAAATATCTGGTCTCAATCACTCTTTAAAATTTACACATTTTACAAGTGCCTGACTTGTGTTGCTGTGACTCAGGTGAAAAACACAATCTAGAAACTACTCAATTCCATTGTGAAGTTAGTTGAACATTTGATTAATCCCCAAACTGAAAATGCATCCAGCAGTTATTATTCAGTATTTTAGGTACTAGAATCTTCACGTACAGTAGCACTTGCCAAATTGAAATCTACTAAACACGGTCTCTCTCTTTAGATTGTGATAGAATTTTGCTTAACATTCTAGAGGAAAGTTAAGACTTGCAGTGCATTCAAAGTAGCTTTTTGCTGAAGATGCTTGCACTTTTGGTTAATTGATTCTTCTGAGCTTTAAAATCTTTTATTTTTTATTAAAATTCAAATGTTCAGTTAATGTAGCTTAAAAATTCCCCAAACTGAAAATGTTTATCTTTATGTCAATAGTAGTGCTGGAATTTGTAGTAAACAAGTGTTTAATGTATATTCAGTAATTTTAAATTCTGTTTTAGATGCCAAACTTCCTTTATAAAACTGGAGAATAATTAAAAACTTTTCCTATAACTTATTCTAGAAAAATATTCTCACTTCTTAACAAAAGCTCTACAAAATCCCACCTCCTCCTGCACTCAAGAAATGAAACTAAGACTTTCTGCTCCTCCAAATAGGAGATGGAATACTGAAAGCTTTTGAATTTTGTTCCTGTCTCTGTTTAGCTCTGGACAATTTATTGTTGGGTTTTTTACTGTGATTCTGGATATTCTTAACTGATGCAATCAGCAGACACTGAAGCATATGGTTATCATACCAGATAAATCAATATTTTTTTTTCTCAATAGATTTCTTCATGCAAATAAAAATACTTTTAAGTAGGTACTGAGAAGAGCAGTTAATTTGGGGATTAGGTTAATTAAACTAAAGTGTAAAAGACTTCAGTCCTCTTTTCTGTTAAAAGTTGGCTAAAGAACCACAAAACAATCATCACAGAACAGTGAATTTAAAGGGAATGTAGGTCAGACATCTTTAAAATTAAATCACCCAATCCAGACTTGTTCCAAGTAGATGAGCTCTGCATCTGGAACTGCCAACTGGGAGGGAGAATTCTCCCATTCAGGGGCTGAAAGACTCAAAATAAGGGGAATAAGCTTGATGTGCTCAGAGTTTTTCTGGATACACTTTCGATCTAAATTTTGAGGGAGGTGGTGATGTGGGGGAATGAGTCACTCACTGAAGAGCAAGTGAGCCACTGAAGTGACTCTGAAGTCTGGCATGAGTGGAGTGTAGAAGTCCTTCACGTCAAGGAGTCTCTGCCTGCAGTGGCTGTGGAAACATTTTTGCTGTGCTTTGTGTGTGGAAGAGCTTAGCACTGTGCTATTTTAGTATCTACCTTTAATCCTATATATTAATACAGTAACTTCATCTTAATTACTGTCAGTACAATCATCTAACTCTTCATGTGGAGGAGGAATTTTTGTTGTTTGTATCTTGCAATATTTGTTAGAAACACTCGCTATGCTACACCTTCTTTTAAATATTGTTTCTGTTGGGTTTTTTTCATTTACCGAAATGTCACATGAAATTTGATTGATGGATATTCCTCTTCATTTAATGCTAGGTTTTAGCTAGCATTTTCTTAATAGTGTGCTGCCTGAAGTTCAGACCTTTGGACAAATAAGATGAGTTTGTGGAGGGACTCTGGTAATTTAAAAACAAGTTGAAAAGACACTATAAGCATTTAATATAAAGCACTTTTAAAGACTTTCTGCAGAGAGAGCATACATTGCTGCAGTCCTGCCAAACAGAAGAAGAGGGACAATGGCTCTGTAAGAATGTGTGCCTTGCTTTTAAAAGATGGGGAAGCTCACAGGCTTTTCCTACCATGGGGAGAAAGATGGGAGAGCCTGTGATGCCTGACCCTGTGTGTGGTTTTACAGCACAAGGAATGGTCCCACCAGCTGCCAGCAGTTCCCCTCTGGGTCTGTATTAGTTCACTAATTCCCAGGGGGAAAGCATTTCCAAATAAATAGTGTTGTCTTGCACTTAAATGTTCTGACAATAGCTCAGTTCCCTAGTAATTGAAATCTACAAGAAATAGTAATTTGTCCAGTGTTTAATTTTGGAAATGCACATACTCTGTAAATTAAATAGATAAGTGCTATGTTATAAATTTGGAGGGCTTCAGAGCAGCACTAAAACATTAAAAATTCACTTAATGTGGGATATTCAGCACTTTATACAGTGCTAGTGCCAATGGAAATAGGTGGTGTGTTCCTTTTTTTTGCTAATGACTTCGAAAATTAGTTGTGGTGGTAAGAATGTGAATATGTTCATACAACAATTGCTTGTTGAGACTTTAATCCCATATGTGTAGAAAATTTAACTTGTACTGCACAAAATGCCCCATACACTGCTAAGTGTTTTATATATTATTGTATTTAACTGTATTGCTATTTTAGAATTAATTCCTCTTTAATTCATTGCTGTATACATTTAAAAAAAAATTGAAAATAGAAATCAAAATTACAGTAAACATTGTCTTAATCTGGCAAGGAAAATGGCTTTTTCTGGGATTGTTTCATTATTCTGTGCTGCAGCAAAGGCTTGCAGTGTCTGTTGTACTAACTCTTTGTTCTTAAGTCACTTGAAGATGATGTTTTTGTTTTGTATGTGTAGATGGTTATGTCTGCATCCTTACTGGAATGTTTCAGTCTGTTATTTTGCTTTTCTGTTTTGTTCTTACTTTTAGCATTTAAAATAGATTTTTTCCAAGTTTGTGTTCTTGTAAATGGCCTGCAGGATGTGTGCATACATAAGCAAAATGCCAACACTTTTAAGCGTGGTATTTGCAGAAATTGGGAGAGCTAATGGTAACCTACTGAAATCCTCTTCCTCTGTCTTTTTTCCCTGTCAGAAATCTTGTTTCAGTAAGTCACTGAAGCTCAGAATGGTTGTTGTTAGTTTGATGCTCCCGTGAAAAATTGCCTTTATAACAAATTTGGAAGAAGGTGTATTGGCTGTTGCTGCTACTAATGGAAAAATAGTTTATTAGTGCTTAAAAATCCTCAAATTTTCAAGTACCTATTTACTCAAAACTTGCCATTATTTTCTAGTGTGCTTGCCTAGCTCTTCTGCCTAACAAAATCTGAGCTAAGTCTGTATTTTGAGGAGGTAAAATCATTCCTAACAGGAGCAGGGTATACCCTTGCCTGTGCTTAAAGTGAGAAACGTGGGTGGGTCTGAGTGGGGAGGTCACCAGGCCCTGAAGTGGTACTAAGTTTTGTAGAATCAACACAATGGGGTTATCTTGATGTTTTTTTCCCTACCCTTGTGATGCTTGCTATTACTTTAGTAATTCAAGAACTGTGAAGGAACATTGAGTAAAATACCAGATCAGTCAGTACTTGAACAAGGCATATTTTGAGTTAGTTGTTTGTAGTATACTCATAAACCTAAACTGTGGCCAGAGTGATTTAATAGCCTCATATTTTTCATGCACAAGACTTTAAAAAAAAAAGTATTTAAAACTGTATATTTTTATGTGACATGTTTCAAAATGGTTTTCTTCATGAAGGAGTTAATGAGGGAGAAACTTGGAACCAAATTAAAGTTAGGAGTTGAATTGGATTTCAGGAAAATAGCTGGAGTGTTGAGTTGTGTTTATTCACAAAGAGAACAAAAGAAATGTCTTTCTCATGGCTCTGTAAGAGACTGTTGCTCTTACAGAACCAAAGTGTCTTGAATCAGAGCATGGCGCTCCCTCCCAAAATGTGTGCTGACAGTTAAAGGATGCTTAATTATTTATTTGAGTTTCTGAAACTCTTCAGTTCAACTCCATGTGACTGTTTCCTGAACATATTGTGATCTCTGAATGTGACAAGCAGATGCCTCTGATGGTTGAGCAAACAGTACTTATGAAAGACTTCTTTCTCATGAAATGGCAGAGACATCCTGCAGGCTGTGCTGCTCCTCTCCTGCTATTTGTAAGTCTCCACTCAAATAATTGCTGGGAGGCTGCATCAGTAACAGAGATGGAAACCAAAACACAAGGCAGTGCTAGAAAATGAGAGCAATAAATAAAGACAGAAAGGAGGAGTACCCTGTAAGGGTTTTTTTTTCCCAAAAACTTTAGTACAGATGCTGTGATATCATTCTTTGTGCGGGGTTGTGGCCCTTGCTGTCGGATTGCCTGTGTGTGTCAGCCATGTGATGGGGCTGCAGCTGTGCAGCCTCTCCCCCTCCTCCCCTCCCTCAGATCAGGGCTGTGTCCGACACCAGAGCACTATCACTTAAAAACCAAATTGGTATTTATAACTCAGCATTTTCTAATCAAAGAGAGAATTATGTGGTGAGATAGCCGGTGTTTTATCTTGAACATGAACTGCTTTTCCTGTGAATCACATGCTGCAGTGAGGGGAATAAAGCTCAAGGGCAAATGTTTAGAATACCTGTCTCTTTATTCAAAAAGACTGGCTAAGAAGAGCAACTTAAAGTTTTTCACCAAGTGAGTGAAGAATCAATCTGTGTAACTAAAGTCAACTGTTCATTAGGGTGCACCAACAGTACTGTCATAAAAAGTTTAAGCTTTAGGGTCATAGCATGTTTTCATCTTTCTATGCTGTGATGTTTATATAAAGACCTGGTAAGATATGTAGTGCAATAGGACTCTTGTGTTAAATCATGTTTGCAATCATAAAAATACTGTGTGATTTTTACCAGCTTCCCACTTCCTAAAAATTATCTGTGCTAACTAGTAAATGTAACTCAGTCTATTCCTGTGTAGCAATTTTTGTTTGTATTGTCCAGTCTGCTGCACTCAAACAGCTTTAGTAGCTCTTACTCATTCCTTTTGACCAATGAATATGTAGGAATGGCAGTATTTCTCTTTTAAAGAGTGTTAAGGATTCATTATCTTCCTGTTAACTTTTTTATATTTTTGTGTGTTCATGTTGTGTGATTTGAATTAAGAGAAGTTCCTGCTATATTTTTCAGGTTCAAGCCATTTTTTCCACGTCAAGTGTTGCCATCTGATGAATATGAAGATCGAGACCTCTGTATACAGGATGTTCTATTGAGAGAAGGTCGACTGAAGGTCACTTTAATTGAATGTTCAAGGTATATTTTGTCCACTTTTGCTCATTCTTGACTAAGCAAGAACCCATGGTTCCTCAGTTTGTAGTAGTTATAGTTGTAGGCCAGTTCTGATTCACAAAGTGGCAGCTTTGGTGTTATGATTGCACTCTAACCAAGTAATGTACTTTTCTTGAAGTAAAAATGAACAAATGAAAGTTGTAGTTACTTTGTGAGACACTTCCATTTTGTGTGAGGGCAAGCCTTGCCTTTCTGAATTTTGCCTGGTTACAAGTTAATCTGTGCCTCCTCTTATTTCCTTGGTTTGCTTTTCTGCTGCACCAAATTATGAGTGTCTTTCCAGAACAATATAAATGTTGTAATTATATTACTGTATTATGTAAGCAAAGGGAACTAATGGTTTCACTCAGTCTTACTTACATAAATCCAAATCACTTTTATAAGGCATTATTTATTGTCTTGGTCTTGAACAAAATAATGGAAAGAAATAAAATCAATTTCCTTCATTGATTGAAGAGAGTATTATTCTCTTCAAAGCTGGAGAAAAGGTGTGTGGGCTCTTGGTTTGTTGGGGGTTTTGTGTTAGGCTTCTTGGATTATGTTAGATCTTATCCAAGTAGTGCTAAGGCTTTGATCTAGTCATGTGCAGTTCTACTCTTTATGAACTAAACTGCTTTGCAAAATACTCTTCTTTTAATCTTTTTCATTGCTTGTATTCCCATATCATCTCCTCTTTGCACTTTTTCTGTAGCACTGTACATCCATTTGAGCTGTCTTTGCTGTACTAAAGTGGTTTATCAGTGGTGAGGATTTCCTGAAGATATTCTTCTGCTTCTAAGGCTTCTGTGGGGGCTGCAGAGGTTATATTTTTGTGATAAAATTCCTGCTTACCTGTCTCCCTATCTTTGTGGTGTTTTCTATGCATGATCCAAGGATAGATACTAAATAACTGTCTGCATTTCCCCTTTGGCTGTACTGAGTAGGGGAACTCTGATCTCTCTTCATAGCAATTCTCCAAATTTAGCCCAGTGGTGCATTTGTTTTATCATGAGGGCCAAATTACTGCACTCTGCAGTGGTTCTTGGTTTGGAAAGTAATCTTTTAATGCTGTCTTTCCTGAGTCTGAATCACTGTGCAGCATCAACTTTTGAGTTTCTTTTCACTGAGAGCTCATATTGCTCAGTCTGACATCATCATCTGACCTCTCAGTATTTTCAGCTGTCACAGATGCTTATCAGATGGCTGGGAGAGGATGCAGTTGCTGATTTGTCAGGTCTGACATAATCCAAGTGTTTTATGCATCTTGGAATTTTTCAACACACACTTGAAAATTGTCTGAACAGACACTTCTTCAGCCAAGATGTCTGACTGTTGGACCCACAGTAATTCCTCAGACCTTCAGTTTTCCCATTCTTTTCTTGAACTAAACAGCTACAACTGCTGTATTATAGAGTCCCTCAGTGATATTCTTGTTTAATTTGCATCTGGAGATATTGATGAGATAGAAAGAGAAATAGAGAATTTTGGTAGTGAAAGAAGCATATACTACATACACAAAAGTAATAGTGATCAAATTTCCCTTTTTCATTTGCCCTCTCTGAGTGGTGTGAAGGTTGGCTGGGCCAGTTCCCAGTGCAGCACTGTGTGCTGGCATCCAGGGCTTTAGCCCTTTTATCTGCCAGAGGGAACTGAACATTTTGCATTCTCTCATTCTCATTCCAGAGTGAAAGATCACTTTAATTTCTGTGTGGTTCTCAGTTTTGCTCAGTTCCCCAGAAAGTTTTATATTCTCTCAGTACAGTAGATGATCTTTCACTTACAGAATTTGGAAGTAGAATGATTCCATCTAGTAAGATAATAGGATTCTGCTGCTTCTTCCATTTAAGTCTGGACATCAGTGGTGGAACTATAGTGGTAAAATGTTTAGCAAACTTCTTCTATGTTACAAATGGCTTGTTTAATTAAATTACACTCTTCACATGACCAAATACTTGCACTCTTCACACTTTTCTAATTGCAGGCTTGACCATAGCAATTTTCTGCTGTCATACTGTTGAATGAAAAATTAGATTTCCTCATAAATTAATGAAAGAAAGAGAACTTTGGTGTAAAGAAATAATAAGGAATATATTTTGCAAATCTTTATCTAACCGTACAAAAAACCTCAAGTTTTCAAAAAGCGTGATGCCTCAAAGAACTTAATTTTTGCAAAAATGCTGTTATCTGTCATTATCTTAAAACTTCTAAGAAAAAAAGGAAAAACAAAGCAACATTCTATTAAATTTTGGTTTTGTTTCTTTTGTTTTTAAGAAACACTGTGAAGAAAATAACAAAGCTCATAAACTCTGATTGTATTAGGCAAGAATATACTTATTGCCTAATAAACTGTGCCATAAAGTGAGCACTTTTCTATCTGTAAGATATAGATATCTCTTTAATATATAGTCATATATAATAATGTCAGTCTTTATGTGCAGCTTACAGGGTACAGCACCTTTGTTTGCAAATTAATGGAGATACTGTTCAAACAAAATTTTTCTTAGTGTAGCAGAAGTTAAAATTTCGCCTTTGTCTTTCTGAAATTGGAAATTGAGCTCTGAATTCCAGCATGAAGAGCTCTTTAAAATTTAAATGTGTAGTTTGGCTGTCTTGTGATGTGTTTGTTCACCTTACCCCAGGTTAGCAGGTGCTGTTAACCTCCTGTGAGGTGAAATCTCAAAATGGCTCTTTATTTTGTTTGTGACTTATGTTGCAGTTCTAGCTAAAACTTGTTCTGTTCCTGTTTTGAGCTATCTCATGTTTGTTTTTCTCTCCAGTACAGCGAAACAGATCCTGTGCTGATATTTTAGAAGGGTCATAAGTACCCCTGAAAAATTCCCTAAGAGGATGTCTAAGTGAACAGAAGCAAGCTTGAGAGCTGTCACAGTCAGAGAGGTGTTTACTCTTGGGTTATCTTAATTTTGCCAGTTCTAACTATGGGTAAAAGTTGTCTTCAACAGTATTACTTAATTTTCACAGTATGTTTACTACAAATCTCCACATCTGAAAGATGAGGTACTTTTTAGATTATAAATATTTAACCTAGAAACATTATTTAACAATATCAAGATAACCAGAGAAAATTGATATGTTTTTCTGACAGCTTTTGTCTGTATCATCTCAAGAGCTGTATAGCACATCACAATCACAAATAAGGTACTTGGGGTGAAAACTTAGAAACTGCTCTTGTCAAATGTATATAGAAAGTTTAGGGGGAATTAATATCTAACAGCTCTTTTGAAAGAGTAAGGTTTGTTTGAAGTTTTTATTCCAAAGTGTTTATCTGCTTCCAGCTACTGTGAGATAAGCTGTGAACAACTTGATTGCTGTTCTATAGCCTAAAGTTTATAATTTTGCTTTTTTTTCCTTTTCTAGTACTAATATTTGTCTGAAAAGCTTTGTAGCCTTCTGGAATATCATGCATGACTCTTTGTTATAAATGTTACAAAAATCATAGATAAGAAGATCCCAGTTTAGTGAAATACAAACATAAGCAGTACTAAGCTGACTTTAATCTGCAGGAGCACTGTATTAAACCAACAAGAGCTTCACATTGTGATGTTTAGGACTAAAGTGGAGGACTCTGGTGGCTATTCTTGCTTCTCCTTAAAATAAAACAAAAGCCCTTTATGGAAAAATGCCAGTTGAACACTTTATTTAAAAACAAATCAACCAATTAAAAAAAAAAAAAAGGAAAACACTGTAGGAAAAAAAGTCTAATCAAAAAAAACCCCTTACTTAAACCCCTTAGCTAAACATTCTGTTATATTTTATATTTTTGGAGTTCTTCCACTAGAGGGTGGCAGTGTCTTTCCTTTGGTGTAAGGCTGTGTCCATGCAATCTGTTCTCTCTGGACTTCTATGTATACACATTGGTAATAATTGTAAATAGATGAAGAATAGAGAGTTTATTGTGATATCTGGGATATATGTAATGGTGTTATAGTTCTTACCATAGGTTTTTCTATTTCAGGTTACTGATGTTTGGATCCTATGAAAGAGAAACAAATGTTCATTGCACAATGGAGCTGAGCAGTAATGTTTGGGAAGAAAGATCAAGAAGTTCTATTAAAACGGTAACAAAAAAAGGATGTCATCTTTGCATATTGCAGTTTGTGTAATGCTCTTGATACATTGTCTAGAAAGTGTGTCTTTGGGCAATCAAATGGGTGATGTAACAGAAAACCAAACCCAAAGCATAAGAGACAAATTGTTTTCTTTTTAGTCCACTGACAAATTACCATGTGTGGATAATATTGCCTTCAGTTCTCATAACTGTGCTTGAAACTGTTCCTGGTTTGAATGTGCTGCCAGCTGTCCACTGCATTAAAACAAACAATGAAATTATGCATTTTATAGTCCTGTTATATTTGGGTGGGGCAATGTTTAGAAAGCAGTAAGATTCACCTGTCTTTGCCTGTAAGTATTGTAAGGTAGTGTTTTACTAATTATTGCACTTGATAGCAGTTTAGCAGCATACAGCCTGCAGATTGCCTGTCTCTTTTTCTGTGTGTGAGGGTGAGAATGATCTTTTTCTATTTCTTCAAAGAAGAGGTGTGATGTATGAAAGAGCATTTCAGATTAACATCAGAAGGATATTGTGTTAGTAATCAAAGTGAATTGGGCTTGTGCTGAGCAATAAGTAGTGTGCCTATTGAAGAAAACCCCCCAAAGCTTTAAAAAGACTTCATGTTAACAGTTGGTTTCATGTAAAGAAATCAGTGGAACAAAAATCCCTGTCCTGTATTTTACCCTCTGCTGAGTGCCACTAACTTAAGTCTGTGCCTTTGTTACATCTGACTGGAGTTGTGTTTGGAGACCAGCATCAAGCACTGGTGCTGCAAGAATCCAGAATTGCCACATCTCATTCAGTTTTCCACTATTAAATTCCACTTTGCATTGGGTCTAAAACCCTTGTAACATATGCTGTTTTCAGCTTGCTTTCAGCTTACTGCTATTATGTTTTGCCAAGAAGGGTGTATGGCTGAGCAACAACTGTGTATGAAAACATGCACAGATCTGCAGGGTTGATGCTCTGGCAATGAAGATGGCAATGCATTGGTTTACCAGTACACTCCTCTACACAAATTAGCATGTGATTATTTTTAGAGGCTGAGCAGCAGTGTTGGAACACACACTCTCTTGCAATCTAACAGCAAGAAGAGGAAAGGAAAAATGCTCTGCAGACACTGGGGCACTGATATGTTTGTGACAGCAGATGGCAGTAGGAGTAAGGAATGAGAGTGGAATGGCTTCTATTAAAATTATGGAAAAGTACTCAAGGGAGAGACTCTCAACAACTCATTTTCTGTGCAGTATCTAAAGTGAAATGGCAGGTTTTTTTAATGAAATGGCAGTTTTTGAAATGTCCTACGTTATTGGAAATCTGGCCCTCAGTGTATGGAGGGTTTTCTGTGCATCCTGTGGTGCACTCCTTCATTAAATGTGTTCAGACACAGCCAGAGATCAGAGACTCTTTATAAAGTTTGGGTTGCTGCATCTCGAGCTCATCTGGCACTGGAGAATTCGCTGTGCTCAACCACCTTGAACTTGAGGCCCCCAGAATGGTGGCCTGGTTTAAAGGTCCTGCTTTTCAAAAGTCTCAATATATGGGACAATATGGAAACTGAAAATTAGCAACTTGCAGAACTACTTTTTGTTTCTCAGTTTATATTCAGCAGATGTAGTAAAATGATTCCTCTTTTCCTTAGGAAATCCATTTAAATTTGCAAGCTAAGTTACAAAATGTTAGGACATCTCACTGAGTGGTAATAGTATTTTCAGTCCTCAACGAAATAGGAAGTGGAACTTAGTTTATTCTTTTCAGAAATATTAACTGTGTGAGTGGTTAAATAGTAAGTTACAATGAAAAAATTGTGTTATTTTTCCAAACAAAAAGTTTACTATCCTTAGTTGATTATTAGCCCTAATGCAATATTAACCATGAGGAAGCTGATGACAATACTTAATACCTTTCTAATAATAAATTCTAATTTTAATGCTTATATGTGCATACTGACTCAGGATGAAGTTAGAATGAATAACAACTTCAGAAACTATGAAGGAGAAAAAGCAGGCAAAGCTGAAGTGAAAACATACATTCTTGTTTTAACAGGGTCTAATTTACACAAGCCTCACCAAGGCATGACAATGCATCCCCTGATTCAGCTATGTTCTACAATGTTCCTGAGGAAAATCCTCATAACTTTCTATACTTCCTGACATTTTCATTCTTTTTATTGTGTTAGTAGTAGTGATAAAAGATTAGAGAGGTTTAATATTTTGTAATGAATTTTGGCAAGACTTTAATCTGATCCCAGAATTTATGGAACATTTGTAGATGTCACAATTGATTTTGAAAAAAGGTTCTGTGTTATTGAATATAACTGGAGCATTATTGAAGTGTCTGATACAATACAAAGGTGTCTCAGGCTTATGTTTGTCAGATCTGAAACACAAGTAAGACTTTGAAAAGTGATTTGGCACATTCCCATGTGAAACATAAACATCCTGAAATACCTTAATTGCTAGCACATGCTGCTGGAATTAACATTAATCAGTGCATTGCTGTGTAAAAATGATGTATGGCTAGGATGCAGTAATTAGCATTAGCAGCACTGGATTACCAGACAGGTGTTCTGTGGTTAAACTATGAGGTATCTCTAAATAATGAGATGCATGCTTGTAGATCTGAAGTGGAGGCTGTATCATAAATGTGGATGGCTATGTCCTTTGGACTGCCAGTCAGCAGTACCAGCTTGATTTCTACAACAAAAAGAATTGTTCTACTTTCCCTTGGAGCATATATGTTCAGAATGAACCCTGGGCCCTCTCTACCCTTGGTGAGACTCTTGCTGTGCCTTTACCAGTGCCAGCACTTCCTATGTAGTGTTATGAAAGAACAGTATGATTTTTCAGCTAAAAACAAGGAAAATATAGTCTGCTTTCTTTAGAGCTGGCAGAAGAATGGACATGGAGATGAACTTGAAGTAAGAGTAGCAGACACCTGAGGTAGCTTTGTGAGTACCTGTGCATTGACTGCAGTGCCTGGACTGCTCTGTTGATGCTGCTGCTTTTCTCTGGATCCACCTCTGTAGAGAAGAATGATTCAAAAGTACAGTTGTATTGAAGTGAGAATCTTGTTTCTTATGAACTGCTCTGCAAATCTTTGTAGTTTCATTTATCTACATACTGATTTATCTAATAAAGATTAGGTAGTTTTCTAGAAATTGTAGAAACTGTTGCAAAGATCTTCTGATAATCTTATACCCAGAAAAATATATGTAAACTGTTAATGGTTTGTACTTTTTACTGGTTGAAAGAATATGGTGTAATGGGGAGAGATTCTCAACTGCACACCAAAAATGTATATTCCAAGTTTTCTCTTAAAGTCTTTTTAATAGAAATTCAGGAGCACAAGAGAGCCATTATTGATCATAAAATAAGTTACATAACCATAAGAAAAATATGAGGGAAACTTTTAAACTCTAGTGTCAACTATGTTGTTAGAGGTGGTACTGTAAGAATAGCCACAGGTTCATATTTCTCCACAGTTTCTTGTTTCTACAGGGAGTAAGTATTGGGGCTTTTTTGTTGTTAGTAAGGTTTTTCATTATTATTTTTTTGAAATCCCTTCTATAAATATTAACTTTAGCAATACTGAAACTGCATTTCATATTCTGCAAGTAAAAATTTTCATCTAAAATGCCACATCTGGTAGCCCATAGGATTCATTCTTGCAGCAGTTGTCTCAGAAGCACACAAATATCTTCTATTATCTAATAATAGAAAGAATTAAAGAATTAAGATAAGCATCCCAGGGCTTTTTTTTATGAATACTGCTTGATGTTTTCTCCAGTGCATTCTGAACATTGTGGTCAGGACTGGAGTAACTCAAGGGGAGGACCTGTAACACCATCTTTCAGTCTTGCACTATTAAAAAAAAGAGCAATATTTCTCAGCTTTTCATAAAACTAAATTTCCTTTATCAGGGATTAAGGGAAACTTCAAGGTATTTCAGTACCATAACATATGAATCTAAAATGAAAAATAATGTAAATCAAATCCAGCACCTTCTGAAATGAGTTGCCTGAAGGTACTAAACTATAATGTCAAAATTTAAAGCAACTGTGAAATGTTAATTTGTGAATACATGGAGTTAAATGCCTCACAGTTGGCATTTCACTGTGCTTATTTAACAGCCTGCCATTTCAGCATTTAATCCTATCAAAAGAAAGAAGGAGGATTAAAGCAAGAAAAGCTTTTTGAAAATGTCACTTTTTATGAAAATTCATGATCTTGTAAAACTTGGTAATATTTGTAAATACAATGGGGAATAGTTCTGAGATTTGTGCCTTACATAATATTCTGTAATCTGTCTTTCAAATAAACTTGAAGGCCATCAGGATTTTTTCAGTCTCATCCTAAACATTTAAGCTTTTTGACTTGGGGCTTCAGAAAGCTTTACTGTGATTTAATGAACAACCTTCTGTGAAAATGCACTGTAGTTCTTTATTGCTTAGAGACTGTTGAATATGAACATTAAAAAAACCCACCAAAGCCCCACTGACAGAGAGGTTTATTTCAGTGTATGTTCATATAGTTCTTTAGAACTTAAAGTCATCATTCCAGTCACAGTCTGACTTCTGATGAGCAGCTGCTTTTCTTACCTGCTCATCAGAAGCTGTCCTGTGCTGCATCCTGGGCATGAACACTCTCCTTGGGGCAGGCAGAAAGTGGAACTTTCCACACTCTGGCATTTGGCAGCAGACAGTACTAAATGTAGCCTGTGCATCCAAGTCTGGGGCTTCCCTTTCCTGCACCTTTTTCTCCCTATGTCCAAATCTGACATTGTGCTTTTCCCTGGACTGCTGCAGACATTGACTGCATGCAGTGAATCTGACTTGCTTTTTTTTTTAAATTGTAGATGAAAAGATTAATGGATCTCACTCAAGTTATTTCTAACTTGAGTGAGAAGAAGCTGTGCTGAGCACTGCTTAGTGCTCTGTTTTTGTACTTCTCCATCTCCAGCTCTTACTTTGAGAGCTGCTAACAAGGCTAATTCATGGTGCTTGGATTTAGGAGTTCTTCTGCAACCAGATACTTGTCATGTATAGTGAAATACAAAGTTTGATTTGAAGCCATCTAGTTCCAGTTGAAATCTTGATTAGATTTTGTAGCCAAGCTGTATTGCTAATGCCATTGGTGATATTGTCTCTCCAGCTGAGTCTTCCAAGCTGATATTTTTTAAGGTGTTGACCTCTGAAAACATGGCAGTGACCACCTGATTCATCACAGAGTCATGAATGAGGCTCCAGCCTTTTAGTTGGTTACGTTGGGTGAATTGTCCTTAGTAAGACTTTTCTGTATGGCTGTTCTAGGACAAAAGTTACATGAAACTTCAGGCCTACTCAGGGATTAGTTCTGTTCTTGTAGTACTTTTTATGGAGCTGATATGAATAGAATACTCATTTTTGCTGTGTTTTCACTCATGGAATAGCCAATCTGTAATACAGGTTCTATGAGTTACCTTTCAGTTAACTGTTTTATGTCTCATCCTGATACGTAAAACACTATCCATTGACTGTCAGTTGTAAATTTTTCTTGTCATACTTTTTTATGTACTAGTTCATATTTAAAGATATGTAACAATTAAATGAACAGTAAATTATACCTTTTCCTTAGAAATGGGTGTAAAACTGAAGACTGTTTCAGAGTGTCACCAGATACAATGTTGGTAGCTCTTTTTTTTTTTTTCCCCCCATCCTTGTTGCCTGTTCTGCAACATGTCCAAATACTGAATACAGTAAAGAGTTTTAAGTAGGTTTTACAGCAGTTGTCTTTCTCATTTGCAAAGAAATTGATTTACAGTGATAGCTGATCTTGCTAAATAAATAGATGGCTGATGCATGAAAGCTAACTTTGTTTGTATAAACAGTATGGCTTATTGTAAGAGAGATAACAGTGTTTTATTGACCAGAGTACACAAAGTGGTTCCTGGGTAATTCAGTATTTCTGGAATGACTTTTTCAATTATTTTGTTCCATCCTATTGCAAAGTTGAATGGCCAGATGAGCTGGCAGCTTGGGCTGGAGTCTGCCTCACATGGCTGAAGTGGAAGGGGAGGGACTTACTTAAACACAGGTATCTACAATCACCTTTGGAAAAATAAGCTGGTTCTAGTCTCACTGGTTTGTAGCTTGTTTTCATCTTCAGCCCTCCAGTGTACTTTTAAAATATATTTTCTCTGATAACCTTACAACAGTTAACCTTTTCCTAACATAGCTTTTTCTTTTCAGATTGAGGAGCTTGGTTCTGTTCTTACTAAGGAGGTAATAACTTGATTGGAGCTAATTTACTCATCTGTATATGGATTTTAGTGCTGTTGCAATGTTTCCCTACCAAAAATTGGGACCTCATCAAGTTAGGCAGGTTGATAGCTGTTTTCCTTCTATTGGAGAACAGTTATGTCTCCCAAAATAATGAAGGAGGGGAGTCTGTGCTTGAATGTATAATTACTGAACAGGAATGTTTGCCAGAGAAAAAGCCCAGTCCTAAAACCAGTCACCTTCCAAAATCTGTTGAGGTGTGGGCAGGTTTAACATCACAGAGTTGCAGAGTTGTTCTTTTCTGACTGAGAGTTGCTCATTGGGAACTTGTCTCAGTGTTACTGCCACAAGCAGTTCATCATCTGGAGGTTCATCTTGCAGTTAAGGAAGAGAAAATTACATTGGAGTTTCTGCAGATTGTCAAAGGATAGGCAAGTGCTTGTAGTTGTCACAGAACAGCTGAGTCTTAACTTCTGCCCTTCAGGAATCTGATGTTGTTCTTGCTTCTGAGTATGAATATCTCACCTGTTTATAGACTTTGGAGTGCATTAATAACTACTGAGAAGACCAGACAAGAAATCTCGGCTGCTTGGTTCTAGTTCCTATTTTTTTGTTTACACTGGCTAAATTACCAATTACAGTGGGTTAAACAAAAGCATCATCAGGTTGTGTACCAGGAAGAAATTTGGAATGGTGATTTTAAGAAATATCCTTAATTAATAACTATAAAATAATAATTTATATTAATTAACTAATAAACCTACCATTCTTTAAAGTCTGTGTCTGATTCCCTTCAGTGGGATATAAATGAATTTTCATACACCACAAATAGTTAGTTGATGTCTAGTCATTTTAAATTTTGTGGTTCAAGTGTCAAAATACAGGCATAAAGTGTACTGAGTGACTGCAAAGAAAGCCTTTAATTTTGTGGGAGGAATTCCTTATTCTGAGTACACTCTGATGTATTGTAACTATTTTGTGAAGTCAAATGCTTTAAGTAGTTCAGATTCTTGGACTCAGGGTTAAGCAGTGTTGTTACATGTGTCACATCTTGCCTTCCTAGAATGTAATTATTTAACTGAATATTTATCTCAAATTGGCTGTTTTTCTTTTTTTTTCTTTCTCCCTCTTCAGTCACAAGCTGAACCAGAAATTAGGTACTTGTCTCAGTGTTACAAGTTACATGCTACTACACATTGAGGTCAAACAGAGTGAATGAGAATAGTAGTGTATTTATATTGTTGTTTTAATTTTTACTGGCTACTGCATAACTGGTTACTGACATATTCTATGTCTGTAGAATAGCAGGAGTGGAATCTCGCTTTGTAGGCAAAAGTCAATACCAAGATAATTAGCAGTGCAAGGTAAGTGATTCTTAATGGTAACCAAGCATCTTAAAAATTGTTTTGCATAATTTAAAAAAATGTATAAGCAAAAATGTCCTCAGACAAGTACAGTGCATCTTCTCCCAGAGCTCAGTAATGATGGCAGAGAGCAATAAGAGAATAAATAATGTGAGTGGGCAGTTCAGCAATTGTCCTGGAAAAGCCTTGGGGATCAAACCTGGAATTGCTGATTCCCATCATACAAATGAAATGACTGAAAGGTCACCTGGTGTATTAAGGTTAGAGGGAGCAGAGTGATGCTCTGCAAAGGCCACCTGCAGATCAGAAGTGATCAGGAGTAAATCATCCTTAGAAAATGGAGCATTTCCCTTAATGCAATCTGGAAAAAGGCTGTCTGTCAGAGTTTGGGTAAATAGATATTGGATAAATAGAATTTATGAACTGTTAGTGTCTTCACAGATACTTTAACCAGAAGTCAGTATATTCAGATCTGTACTTATGTCACCCCTTTCCATTTTTAGTTTGGAACAAATTTCATGTCTGTGCACCCTCAAATGCATTTGATGTTAATTGAAGCTTTAGATTTTCCTTGACTGAAGGGAAAAAAAGAAACCTAATTCCTTAGAAACTTGAGGCAGATATGGAGAAATATTTTTGTGTGTTTTGTTTGTTGGGTTTTTTTTGTATTATAAAAGCCATCTAAAACCATATATTATAAATACGCATATGCACTTTTTATGTATAAGTTGTGCATATTTACAAGTACATCAATTTAATAAGTATATATATATATAATGAAAAATTGATCTTCTTTAGTTAAATATATATGGAAGTCTGATGGATAACAAGTTGACCATGCAGTAAAAAAGTAGATACTTGCAAATGCAATGTGACCCTTGAGAAACTGGAATTGACTCACCTGAAGTTCATCAGCAGAGTCAAGAAATAACAAAGTTGATGTTTAGAGAGCAATTGCAGAAATCTGTTTCTAGGTTCCACAGTAGTTAAATCACACATCTGTGGGAATATATCAGAAATAGTCTGTCCAGCAGCTTGTAAACTGAAAACAATCATTTTACATAATAATGTGAGCTACATGTGAAGGGAGCATAGGATTACTGTGTTCAGATCTTCTAATGCAAACAAACATGTGTTTCATCTCCACTGTAAATCTCCCCCTTTCAAAACAGGGATTTCCACTGGTTTAAATCAGATGCACATTTACAGTAGGATTTTGTTGGACTAGTTAAGTGTATAGCAAGTAACTTGCTGAAGTCCCAAACTGCTGATCAGTCATATGGTATTTCTGTGAAATGTGAACTCCAATTCTGTTTGAGCTGTATGGTCTGTTCTTGAGGACTATGAAACACACCAATATGGCAATTACAATATTTCTGGATTCCAGACCTGTGTACAGACTGTATCTCAAGTTCTCTCTATGGATATGTGCATATAAATAAATGAGAGAAAGTTTGGAAAATTGATTTTGCAAGCAAAGTGGACAGTAGGGTGCTTAGGCTGCCCCTGTTGGAGCTGGTACAGCCTCGGGGCTGAGGGCAGCACTTCCACACAGACCTGGAAGTCTTCTTCTGCTCTGTCCTCCTGGAACACTCACTCAGAATTAGCATTAGAGCACCACTGCTGACACACTGGTGCAGGCAGCTCTACCTCAAGAACACAGGGTTGGCCTGAACTAAAAACTGTGCCTGTGCACAGCAGTGAGAAAGAGCAGTGACTGTCAGCTTGGTGCAGGAGACCATGTGCAGTGATAAACAGCTGCACCAGTTCTTCTGCATAAACAGAGAGCAGAGGAAGTAGGACAAGAGTAAATCAGCTCATGGGAGTAGAGTAGCTGTGAATATTTGGCTAATGTGGGTTTTTTAAAAGTGCCTGATTAATGTATGTTATTTATAGGATTGAGAAACTCCCAGGAAATATGTGACTGTACTATCAGAAACATTTGGCAGAAAAATTGGCTTGATTCCAAGCATTTCTTTATAGATACATATATATAGTCTAAAACAAGATTAAAATGGTATCTGGACAAGGTATCTGTTTGAGTCAAGTCAGTAATTTAGAATGGAAGTAATCTGGTCCCAATTCCAGCCAGGTCAGTGCCAAGCTGGCTCAGATTCTCTTCCTGAGCACAGCCAGGCAGTGCTCATTGATAGAAAAGTCTTTTTTCTTCAAATTGTATTTTCACTTTTGCCAAGTAGTATGTGACAGACTATACTTTTACACAGGGAGGGGAGGGCAGCAGAGCTATCTGATTTCAACTAGTTAAAAAAAAAAAAATTTGCAAAAAGACTTATTTAGTTTTCAGACTAGCCTAAGAATTTATCTGTAGGGATGGCTTCAGATGGAATAAACTTTTTTTGTGTAGCAGTCAAGGCTGAAGGCAGTTTTAGCCTAAAACCTTAATTAAATTGCATCAAGATTACATCTGAGGTACAGACCTGCTGGAGAGAGAAAGTAATATTCAACATCTTCATTTTGGCTACAGTGGGTGTTTTGCCAAAAATGGGAACATCTATGATGGATTTTTACTCCTTGCAAAACACTATTTGAGAAAATAATTCATTTTTTAAAACAAGTTTTTTGCCAATCTTGATAAACGCTTGTATTTCCACTGGAGTTCTTGAAGCTTTTGCTATTGGAAGAGAATCTGAAATAGGAAGTATTCTAAAAATGTTTGTAATAACTAGGAGCAAACTCTTGGCTGCTGTTGTGAGCAGAGAAATTCAGATTCTTGCCAACTGATGTGTGGAAATGGATGAGGAACCGAAAGTCTTGGTCACATATGATTGAGGTAACCAAGAATTAATTCCCGGGCTTTAAAAATAGCTGCTAGGAGGAACAGATTTTATGACAGGTCATTAAAGCAGTATTTCCTCATATCTAGTAATTGTAATGAAAATAAATGAGATTTACCAGAAAATTAAGAACCTGTTTCTCACTAAGACAAAAAAAAAAAAAAAAATTACTCCTACAGAGATTAGTTTTATTTCTGAATTTGTTTTAACAGATGGAAGTAGTAACTTAAAACGGCACTGGAAATGTGTCCTGGACACAATACACACTTTTCTGCACATTCAGAAGTAATTTAATGGAGGAAAGGGTTACTTTTTGATTTTGCCAAATCCTCAACCTGGTGTATAACTCTTCAAATGCTGAGGTACGTACTTTAAATCTACAGTGAAAAAGACTCAAGGAATGCTGCTGTGGCTGCAGAAGAACAGTGTAGGGAAAGATTCTCTGTGGGTCTTGACAATTTTACCTTGGGCCTCCTTTTCAGCAAAGTAGTGTGGGAGAAGTGCAAGCAAATTCCTTTCTCTTTCTTCTCTTCAGTCTATATCAGAAATAAATCTTTGACATTGAAACTTGGCACTATTTCTTATTTTTTATTTTTGCATTTTACTGGGGAATAACTTTACCAACCAGTTTCTGAAAGAGATTCTTCTTCCTTTTGAATGCTATATTTTTCTTTTCTTGCTATGTGCTTTCCTGATGATTGGTGTCTATCAGTTCTACAGATTACTGGGTAAGCTTTAAGTGTTATGTATTGACAAATGCAAAGTGCAGGAGTATACATTTCTACTGTCAATAGAAAAGATTGAATTTTTTCTTGCTACCCCCAGAACAGGGCAGCAGTGATTAATTTGTTATTACTGAAATGTGAAAGTTTTGCAAATAAGTAATGAACTTGAAGTGTACAGTCTTTTTGAAGTCATGAACTTTGAAGTGTATGTCTTTTTCTGAAGCTGTAGGTATCATGCATTTCTACATAGCATTTATTAAGGAAGGAATAGCACTTCAGAGTGCTAAATGAGCAGGCAGCCAGTAACTATCAGTTGGTCAGAAATACTTTAAAGCAATGTCTTCTGTAAGAGAGAGTGTGGCTGGTATGCAAAATGTGCAGGAGTGTATTGTAGGTGCAGACAAGCTTTTTTTGAATTTCTATCACTTCACCTCTTCTCCAGCATATCTTTAGTTCCATTTTTTGAGTATTGCTCCCATTTATCTTGAGTACTCTGTAATGTGAATGTTGGCAAGGAGTCTTATCTAGTGTATAGATTTATTTTTAATTGGCTATTGTTAGTAGTGCAATTTTTTGTTATTTAAGAATTTCAGAAAACCATATTTTAGACATGCTGCTTTAAGGTTGGTATATCAACTGAGTGACAGGCACTGAAATCTGGAGGCATTACTTTGATATCCATTTCAAAGTGTCTCATTGCTTGTAGGAAAAGTCTCATCTTTGTATTAATTTAGCTATGTCTTTTTTTTTTTTTAATACTTCAGAGTGTCTGTATGCCTGGGCAATGCTTTTTTTTGTTTTTTGGGGTTTTTTTTTAAGGAAGCACTGTTATTTGCAAAATAGGGTTTGAACTTCTGTTGGAAAAAAAAGTTGCTTACCCAGGCAGAGGCTTAAATCAAGAAAGTGATCGAGCTTGGCTCTAGTCCTCATTAGTCTCCTTCACCATGTGTCACTATTTGTACGAGGTTTTTTAAGTTGCATTTATTTCTCAGGCACTGTATGGTGTTGACAAATTCTTTGTTCAATTTTCAATTAAATGAGCGAGTTGTGAATTCTTTGGGGAAGGTAATTGGCCACAGTCCCAGGGAAGCTGTGTTCTGGTGGTGGACGAGGGAAGCGGGAAAGGGAAGTAAAAAGATGTTGGGTTATGAAACCTGGTGGGTGCTTTGCAGAGAGCTGCAGCAAGCCCAGGTGAAAAGCTCAGGGTTTCTGTGGGGTGAGCTGGCTGTCAGGCCCCCCACAGCAGGGACACCTCCCCAGCAGGGCAGGCTGGCTGCCAGGAGGGTCCTGCTGCTGCGAGACCACCCTGTCCCTCTGCGCTCTCCTTTGGGCACGGGTGAGTGTTGCCGCTATTGCCACTTGTCCCCATCAGGGCTGGGTTTACCCCTGTCACCACAGCTCTGGCAGCTGCCCTGGAGGAGAGCTTGCAAAAAAGCTGATATTCTTCACTTTCTGTGTAATAAAACCATAGCTCTTATTAATTATTAACAACTCATTAGTTGATGTTGTTATTATATTCAGATGACGATCCTTGCATGCCATTTTTAACCTTGGGCTGCTTTCTATGCGAAATACTGTTTCAACTTAGAAATGTGCCCTTGTATGAAAACTGCAAAAATTGCAGTGATGCTTCTGCTGAAAGCATCTAAATCACAGTTAATTTTGATGTTTGCCTGCCTTAATAGTAGATTTACCTAAGGTTTAATTACTTTGTAATGCTCTTGATCAGATGGTATGAAAATGTGTAAGTCGTAGGCTGGTTTTGTGGATTTCAGGAGTTCATGAAGAAGGGAAAGCTGTGCATGATGAACACATGTGTTTATTTATTGTGATTTTCTTTTGGCATAACTCCTAAGTTAAAAAATAAAGAATTGATAGTTTTGCTTTCTTAGCTCCCATATTGTTTTTTTTTCTTTTTCATGCAAAAAAGGCAATTCCTTTCTTAATATGTTGTAATATATGCATGGATGTCTCTACCAAAATGTAACACTGTACACAAATAATTGAAAATTATCAATTTTTACCTAAATCCATTGGTTTCTTGGTAGTTGATGTGAATCAATTTTTATTAATCAGAGGTCATGGCAACAGGAAAATTAGAAGTGTTTTGCCATCATAGTGCAGCCACGGATTTACAAACGGCAATTTTCCTGTCCAGACGTGGTTTTTGGTTTTTTTTTTCATTTCCAATCTCCTTTTCCTTCCCATCTCTATATACACAGTCTTTTTACCCCTTCATTTATTTTCCCTCTAAATCCTGACTGAATAGAATTTTTCTTCTAGGTTTTTTTAGTGTGCTGTAGAGGTTATAAAAAATGTTGAACTCTGGTGAGAGGAAAGTGGCTGTAAAATATTGGGAGATGGCTGATGACTAAATTTGTAATTTTGTATCCTGAAGCTTTGCTATCGGGAATTTTGTTGGTTTATTCTTCTTTTTGCTGTGAGGTATTTCATTATTCATACATTGCATGTTGTTTTTTTTCTATGGAGTCCTAATGTCTTAAGCCTGTAAGCTTTCAAATGAAATATTTTTTGAAGTATCACTTTAAAAGAGAAACCTCAGACTTTTGAATATTTAGCATTGAATATGCCATTTATGAATGATGCCTTTTTTGAGCTGTTTCACCAATGACCTTACAGTGATGATTAAAAAAGCATAGTACCATGGTCTGAACCAAGTATTCAAATTACTTTACGAATTTTCATCAACCTCTTGGATGCAATTTTCTTTTTCTTTTATAATAAGTCATTGAAATTATTAAGTAAACTGAATTATTCCTATCTTCTTCAGTATGACTTTTAAAAAGTTAGATTTATTTCTCAGTCCTTGTACAGTATTGACTAATCCTTTGTTCAATTTTCAATTTGATGAGTGATTTCTGAATTCTTTGGAAGAGGTAATTGCTCACAGTCCCAAGCAAGCTGGGTTTTTGGTGACAGAAAAGGGAAATAGAAAGATGTTGCTTTATGAAATCCCATGGGTATTTTTCGTATATATTTCACCAACTATCAATAAAATATGTTGCTAATTTAAAAATAATAGAGCATAAAACCAGAGTGTATGAGGTTATAGTGAGTGCTGAAGTAAAAGAAGTTTTTAAGCTTGACATAATTTCCTATTTCTTCTTTCACTTACCTTACAAAAAGGAGATGAGGAAATGGTATCTATTACTTCCCTGAACCAGAAGATACTGGAAAAAAAAAAGGTCAAAAGTAATGAACTTTTACTTCTACTAAATGTAGTGTTCTCTTCTCTTGTAGCTTTTTTTGGGTTTATTCTTAATAAGCTGTTTCTGGAAGAGTATTTCTTTTCAGCTCTTTTACATGCTTTAGTGTAGGTGGTTTGAGATCTAAAATTGATTTCTGGAGAAGATGTTGCACAAATTGTTTTCTTGTCATTCAGGTAGCTGCCTATAGGGAAGAGAAATCCTACTTTTTATTAGGCAGTTATGGTCACATTGATGGTGTGGAGAGAGCACTGCAGACAAGGATCCTTGCTACGAAAAGTTCAGATGTTTGGGTTTTCATGAAATGTTTTTAGAAGCCCGGTGGCAAAGCTGGCTGGTATGTGAATTCCAATTTACAGCTCATGTTTTGTTTCTAAATCATTCTTTTGATCTATTTGCAATTGATCTTTATGTGTATTAAAAAATAATCTGGATTATTTTTCAAGTGCAGAGGACATAGAGCTGGATATTGATTTCTTTTGCAAAGTGAATTGTCAGTATTTGACTGAGTTGATGTAAAGATATTTTCAGTTTAATAGTTGTGGCAATTTTTATAAGCGATGGTCATCGGTAACAGAATGAAAACCTGGTTTCTAGGTGTGCTGTTGTCTTGGTGCTACTAATTAGATGTGACATTGAGCTGCTGTTTCACTGCCTGCCAGCGACTTGTGCCCTATAACCATAAATAAATTGATTTGATGTGATGTGTTCAACAAAATAACCAGAAATAGATGTATGGCCGTGGAAACCTTTACTGGTTGTATAGCTGTGTGTTTATACTGCAGTGTTTTGTCCAGAATTTAATTGAAAACAACTCAGTGTGGTTTGGCTGCCTTTCTAGGTACAGAAAGATTATTATATACAAAACCTTGGCCTTCTTGCAGCAATTATTTGGAATAAGTTAAATACAAATCCTCATTTCTTCTGGCCATGGTAACATGGAATTTCAGAGAAGTGTTGGTATGGTTTTACTGGGCAAAGGGTGGGGCTGGGGCTTGTATGCAACAGGAACTTCATTTTGATACAGATGGGTCTTCTGTTTAATCTCTGAAGAGCTGTTAAGATCATGGATCATTTTGCTACATCTGCTGTAGTTCCTTTGGGCTTAGCTAGTTCAGTGGGAATGTGGGAGTCTGAACACTCAGTGGGTCACACAGGATATGGTTCAGGCTTGTGCTTTGCTTTAGTAGCCATCTAGCCATTAGTGTTGATGAGAAATGTATCAGTTGCCAAGAAAATAGTGTTTCTGCAGTGCACAAATTACAAAATGTTCTCCTAAGTTCTATGATATTTCAAGTTGTATGGTTATGGAGGTTCTAGGTGTATGTGAGGTCCCTGTTGCTTTGGCTGTGTTATTGATAAGAGTGTAATTTGTATTATCTGCTGTCTTAATGCTTGTTTGTGAGAGTGTAACTTTTCTGTCAGAAAAGTAACTTCTAAGCCCTTTACAAAGTGACTTTGAAGCCCATTATTGACATGGAGGCGTTGCTACTTTTTAGTGCTTATAATTTATATTGTGTATCTTATTCCCATGGAGACTAACATCTGTGATGCATGTAATTGTAATGATAGTGGATAACAACTTTTCATATTTTCGGTTCTGATGGCAATATCCACATCAGTATTCAAGTAGTTAATGCTGCTGGGTCCAATAGTCAAAATTGCCAAACAGTTTCTCTGTGGAGAAAACTCTTCACTTTGTCTATTATTTCCATTATAAAGAACTTTACCTGATAGGCCAATATTTTGAGTTTATTGTAGGAAGATTAACAGTAGCTGTCTTATCACTATTGATGAGATGCTTCCAAGGTACATATAAGTAATTGCTGTTTTAGAAGGTTTGCTTTTATTGCATACACTTGAATATTTTCAGGTTTGTTGCTTCCATCTCAGAGATGAACAAACCCCTAGTTTGACCTCTCTCATGTGCACGTATTCACAGTGCATTAACTCACAGGTTCTCATCAATCTCCTTTGTCTGTAATTTGCAATGCAGTGATTAATAACAAGGTGAAGTTTTTATTGGTTTGATGCACACATGGTATTATTAATGAACTTAGTAACCTTGTTGCAGTATTTCTCATTAGACTACCTAAGTTTTGCACAAAATATTTATATGATGATAATGCTTAAGTAATGCTTAAACAATATTGGCAGAAGCCTTTTTCCAGTCAAAGGCTTATATGGTGATATAACATTGGGGGGAAAAAATTGATCTTTTCTATTTCTTCAGAGTCAAAGGAAAACATCAAAGTTGGGTTTAATAAAGACTAGAATGATGTCAGTGAGTAAGAGCACTTAAAGAAGAGCTATGTTGGTGTTTGTGCTAAATTGCTCTGCAAAGAAGAACTCCCCCTAAAACTGAAGGCCTTTATTTTACCTGCTTTTGACACTTCAAAGTTAAATGCAGGTTTTCTGCTGCCTTGTTTGTCTTTAAGTCCTCCATTCAAGTCCTGTAATTGCTGTAAGAATGCCCCAGCAATTCATGATAATTGCTAAACACTTTGCTTTTTGCATGTCGTGTAACCTGCTTCACCGTGCAATTGGAAGATTCAATTTTTTAGGAGTAGCTTAGCCCAGGATTACCTGCAATGTGTCAGAAATATTTGGAAAAATAAGATACAGTTCCTCAGTAAGAAGCCTGTTCTGGATTTTGCTGATGTCAAAAGTTTTCAGTGCTCATCAGGCAGACATGCAGATGTTTAATTTTCCTAGATGAATTGTCACATTTATTTTCAGACAAATAGTTTATGATGGTGAATTTAGACATGTGCATAACATTTGCCATATTGTGGCCTTAATGAATTGCTATTTTAAATATGATCTTGGTCCAATGTGTAACTCATTTCAGAATGAAATTATGGTCATATTTTGTAACTTGTATTTTTTGGATTTTACAAGTTATCACGTAGAACAGAAAATGAGTCTCACTGGCTTCCTGTTTAGGATGACTAGTAAGAAAATATCAAGGCTTTTGTCCATAAGTGCACTTCTTCCTAAAAGTGAAACAAACTAAACGGGAAAATTGCGTCTGAGATCGTTGTCTCTCCCTGTGCGCCGACCACAATTCACAAGGCTGCAAAGATTAACAAAAGATAGAACATCCCATTTCCCTTTTTTCTCTGTTTTATAGTGATCAAAATTCTGTTTTTTTGTGGTATTCCACAAAACAGCTGGTGGCTATTCATTCAGTGACACTCAGTGAGACCCCAAAATGTAACCAGTCCTATAAAGCTGCTCCAGCTGATAGGGTATGGAATGCAAATGTATGTCCAAAATGCAGAAATTGCAAAATGGGCAATGTTGAATTAAAGGAAAGAAGTTGAAGAACTTTTAAAAAATATTTTCTGTTATTTGTGCTAGAAAAATTGTGTGAATTAATTAGTCTCAAGATAATTTTGAGTATTGAGGCTGGTTTCTTTGTTTTACTGCTGAAAATTATTTTCAGGGCAGAGTGTGTTCTTGTTCAGAGGTTTTGGAGAGAAAGGTGAGCAGTGTGGAAAGTTGACTTTTTGTAAGGGATTAAGCAAGTGGAGGTCTGCTCAGAACAGCTGTGAGTACAGAAAAACCCTCCTGACTCACGAGGTTTCAGCACAGAGTAAGAGCTGCAGTGGAGGAAAGCAGAACACCAGGTTAAACAAGAAACAATTAATTAAAACTGTCTAAAATTTGAAGAATCAGCCTGGTCCAGAAACCCTCTACAAACACTAGAGTGAACATTGAGTAGAAGTAAGGCATAGTTTAACTATCAAATAAGTGCACAGAAGAGAAAGAGAAGTTAAGAAAATGTCGTTGAAATTTTATTTTTGTCAGTGGTATCTCCTTACAGAAGAAGTCCATTTTAGTAGCTTTTTCAAACTTATTTTAGTCTTGCATGTTGAATTTTTAATAGTATCATCAAATTTCTTCTTTCAGGCAAAATGAGCATAAGAATATCTTTTTGGCAGTTGCTCAGTTATGACTGTAAAAGGAATTGTGCAGAAATAATAATTGGGATTGTTGTTCAACAGGATTTTTTAATAAGCAGCAGATCATTTCCTTTTGATTTCTTATTGAAAGTTCTATTCACACATAAATATATATTTAAATGTTTAAATGTATTAATAAATTTATTATAAATTATAATTATTGTATTAAAATATTATAAATTTATTTTGGGGGAAAAAAATCTCACACCCCCCCCTTCACCTACCATTCTGTGTATCTAGAAGAAATACATATTCATTCACATATTTGTCTGATTTGTTTTGTCAAAATATTGAAAAAATGGGGGGGACAAATCAAAATGTTCATTGAAATTAGCTGAATCAATGTAAACCTGGGAATGGTGGAAAAATACATGAAAATTTCCACTTGAATGATATTAAAGATGTGTATGTGTCTTTGGTATGGAGGAAGGATCACATAGCAAGGAAGAGTATGTTAGTTATTGTCATAGAAGTCTTGATACAAATTGTGGAACACTAGCAATTTTAGATTTAGGATTTAGATTAAATAATGAAAAAATTTAAAACATTTTTATTCAAGCAGTCTTTTATTAATTATTTGAAAAAAATAATTTCACAAATTGGTAGATTAATTTCTAAGTTTGTAAACATGTTTTCTAGTGCACGTTGGTTTCTTAGAATGGCATATTGCTTCTAGCTGTAAGTAGCCAGTGTATTATCTTTGACATTACATTGCCATCAGTCTTTTTCTAATGAGTGATTTGAAATTAATGCCTATTTCTAATTAAGAGGAAAATAACTTGACAATTTTCTGTGTAGATTTAATTTGATTGCAGAGATTATTTTCTTCCTTTTCATTGTTTGTCATACTGTATAGTCTAGTTATTCTGTAAATATTACTACAGCTTTTTATTTTATTTAAACTTTTTGTCAGTGTGTTTCAACATTTCTGAACCCACTAAAGGAAATACACAGGTCAAATCTGGAGATGGAGGCACATCCACACATCTGCACCATTACACCTGTGCATGTGTAAGGCATAACAGTGAACACAGTTTATAACTGATAATTAGGGCATACTTTATTGATTACTGAGCTATTTAAGCATCCCAAGAGCAAGGTTAGCTGTTGAATGCTCAGAAAAGGTTTCTGTAATTGGGAGCTTTCTGTATGCCTAGAAATGAAAGTGTTTCTGTCATCATGGATTCCTTAGTCAAGGTTTACATGAGAGCAGGTCTGGGGTTATTGTATCCTGTGGACAGGAGGGCTGGAGAAGAGGTTTGGACTACACTGGCAGAAACTCCCTTTTTAGGCTTCAGGACTGTGTCACAGGTGAAGAAAAACATCTATTCCTTTTCTAAAGCATAGATTGAAATCCTCCTAGAACATTAAAAGATAATTATTTGATTTCCTTTGTGTCCAGTATTTCTAAGGAGCAAATCATGAGTTTGGTGATACCTGTTTCCTTTCAGTGCCTTCTCTCCCTGTAAATAATCTCACAGTCTCCTTGCTGTGCAGGTCATATATAATAACTGTATTCAGTAATAGGGTTGGAAAAAGCAATAATACTAAAGTCAATGTTTTAAGGGTATTTGCCAAAAACCTTTTTTCAATAATACAAATAACTGAGTCTTCTGAAGAGAAGAAACTGCTTTCCAGTTTTTGGACTTTAATGTTTTGGGGGGTTTGACATGAAATATTCCTTCCTCTCCTCTCAGCGTGTGCGTCGTGTGGGAGAATGTAATACTTTACAGACTTATTCACAGATATTTTCACTTCTTTTTCCTCAAAACACATTAGACTATACCTTGCAAGAAAACCTAAGATCCCCTTTGGCAACTCTAATGCTTTAACAAAAAAAAATATTTTTGTCTGTTGTACAGCACTGACGTGGGTTCAGTTTCTGCTACATAGAGTATGTTACATACCCCTGATAGGGAATAGGGAAACAGTATTCTTCTAATTGATGTAAAGTCAGTAAATTATTTCTTATTTATGCTTGGGTGATCAAGTTTTTCTTAGCATTTATTCAAAAGAATATGACATGCTTACTAAATTCTAGTGAAGATTTATGGTGTTGATGCTTACAAATAGTTAAGCAAATTTAGACTATTAGAAATTATTTTATAGTGTAAAATTAAACTTACAAAAACAGTAATTTCCTTTTCAGTTCCTGAAAATAAGCAGTTTGGTTTAAAAGCAAAAGTCTTGTGCTCTAATTATCCTGCTATGACTTAATTTTATGATTCTCTATTTTTGTACGGGCCTAACAGTTTTTAAAGTTTAGCTGAACGATGTTGCACAGCTGGTAAGAGATTGTCACACACTTTCTTAGATGTTATCTCTGTATTTATTAAGCAACATTATTTATTATGTCTTGTCTTAGAAATTCTGAATGGAAGTGCTGTATCTAATGTTAACTTAGATTCTTCTTAAAAGACTACAGTACTACTGATGGCATTCTTACCTCTGAATCAAATAATAATCTAAATTCATATATACAGTTTTGGAATAAATAGTAAATGAGATGGCATCACATTTGTCTGTTGCCTGTAAAAGGGATATTTATTTATCATCCCACTGTATTTGTAAATTGTTTCCGACTGATAATTTCATGAAGCATTTGAAGATGAAAACTGTATTGTGTGTTGTCACTCATGTAAATATTTGGCCATTTAAATGATACTAGCAAGCTATAAACTTCTGATTAATCACTGTGGTTCAGTACTGGTATGTTTGAAAAGGTTTGGAAGAATTGATTTTCATTGACGTGCAACTGCCAGGCTTTCAGAAAACAAGGCTGAGGCAAGGAAAGGCTGAGAGACACAAGATAATTTTCTCCTGCATTGTGTTTCCAGAGCATACATCCAATATTGAACTGAAAGTAGCACTGGGGTTGTGTTCTGCAGTGCCTCATACACTGGAGCATATAAACAAACTGAAGCCTGTGCTGTGGAATCAATGCTTATGGACTTTATCCTGTAAGAGTCAAGCATTCACAGCTCCACATCAAATGTTCTATTAATTTTAAAGTTAATGAACAGCTTGTGCCCTCTTGTTTTATTGTTGAGTTTTGGGGGGTTTTTTAATAATAAAACACAAAGGAAATTACTTTTTTTTTTTTTTTTCCCCTCTCCAGGATAGTCATTCCTATTTTGCTGCATTTTAAACACAACAAGTATTTAATAAATAGTCTGGGGATTGTTTGCTTTTTTTTTTTTTTAAAGGTACATTTTCTATGCTCTGTGATATAGTTTAGTTCTAACTATTTCAATGTAAAATACACTGAATATATGCTGTCACTGACAATGAAGTATTAATATCTGCTTTGTCTCCTTATTTAAATAACTACTAAGGTTTGCAGAAACTAGTAAAACAGAACTATTAATTAGATCAAATTAAAATAAACTTGCTTTAATATACTATAGCTAATTGGTTAAAATGTCCCTTTCTCCTGAGTGCAGCTGCTAGTTTTTCTCCCTTGCAGCAAGGTTTCTTGATAATAAATGTCCTTTCATTATCAGCAATTTTCTTCTAACCTCTGTGTCATTTAACTGATTTTCATCCTCCTCGTGTTTCATGTTCCAATAGCTCTTTGGCTCTTCCCATTTATTATCAAGTCATAATTTGAGGGGGAGACTGAATGGCATAAAATAGCTGTGCTGGGTATACAAAGATATTTGGGTTTGTGAGTGAACTTGTTGGAGTGAGGGGTGTTTGAGAGCTCCAAATGGTCTTCACCTGCATTCATCTTAGCCTGAGACAGCGTGGTGTTTCTTGCAGTTGCCAGAAGGAATAATCAAGGAAACTATTCATCTGGTTTGGGTTGATAAATAAAACCACCTTACTTCATGAGAAAGCTTGTGACTGTGCCAAAGTTAATAAAAAGTTGAGATGAGCTTTGCTTGTTATGTTCAAAGGCACTCTTCTTCCAAAAACAGCTTTCCATCAGATACTGCTGGAATATTGGAAGTCTCCTTGCCATCAGTGAGTCATACATGTTGTAATCTGCAGGCCGTGTCCTTCCCTGCATGGGAGCCAAATGTTCAGATACCTACATGTCTTGGGTCCCAGCTGTCCCTCATTTCTTTCATGTGGTCTCTCCCTGCAGGAGGAGGGAAGGGTCAAATGCTGGGGGTCACCTCAGGGGTTTCTAGTCTTTGCACTACAGAATATTTTCACTGTTAAGTCATCCATGGTGTAGTTCTGCTCAAAGGAGTCCTTGGATTGAAAGGAAACTCAAGAGCATCAGTCTGTATCGACAAACGCCTTAAGAAACAGCTTTTGGTAACTTTTTTTTCCTTTTCACTAATTATGTCCTTTCTCCATATCTGCTCATCATGCACTTTGCCATGATTGCAATGGTTAGAGATCATTGCTGCCTTTCTTCAAAAAGTCGGATGTTGTATCCCCAGCTCTTCCTCCTGACATTCTCTTTGTGACAAGACTTGTGACTTTCCAGAGAAACCTTATCACTTTGGGCCATTCTTCGAATGGACGAGAAAATACCAACTGTAAAAAGAAAGGAGTAGGTTTTCCTGAGGTAACTTGTGTGACAGGGTTGTGGTGGCCACCTTTCTGCAGAACTTGGGAGGTTTCTGCTCTGCTCAGACACTGAGTGGACAAGAGTTGTCTCATGTTGTGAGCAAGCTCAGCAGTGTCTCTTCTGCTGCATGCAAAGCTAACAGGATGTCCACCCTGGACAGGCCATGCCTCTCAAACATCTTGTCTTATTAATGAATTCCAGTTCTGGGCTTTGAGATACAGAACTAATGTAAAATTTCAGAAGAAACTATATACAGTCAAAATACATTACTTCCTAAAAGAGTATAATTAAATGGCTAGAATAACAGGGTGTTAAAAGGAAAACCATCTTGAGGTTTTTGTTGGGTTTTTTTTTCCCTTCACTGTTCTAAGCATCCATTTCTTTCCTGGAATTCTCTCACTAAACAGCTTCCTACTTCAGTGCACTAACAGAAATTAGGGGGGAAAGTGGTTATAATTTGTTTTTAAGTCCTTTGTAATTTTCATGTTTGTCAGCATTCCTTAAATGCGAGTTTACTTCCTGCTCTTCATTATGATAGTTCCTCTTCTGTTCAAACACAATGATTTGGAAATTTTTTTTGAGCTTAATCACTTAGAGCAAGATTTACAAAGGAACCATCATAGGAAAACTGAGATTTGAGTACTTGGACTCTGAGCAAAGCTCAGAAATAATGGTTTCCTCATTGTTTGATAAGAATGTGCAGTTATATTATTGTGATCTTTGGATGTTGTTTTTGTTGCAGCTTTGTGTGCTGCCAAAGCAAATTCATGTCATTTGTGTTTTTGACAGTTAAAATATTCAATTAGTGTTGTTTGAAATTGCAGTAATTGTTCATGTTGTTTCCTTACAGCATATTGCAACATTTGTGAATTGCTAGCTTAAAGCTATATTGCATATAAATAAAGGGCTAAAGCAGAAGAGCAATTTTTTTAAAAAAAATTGTTTTCTTCCACAGACATTTCTAATATTCTTTGTTTCTTAACACTTAGTAGTTTAGAGTTTTTGAAATTTAATTATGTAACAGTAGTTTTGGTGTAAATGAGGATGGCATTTAAACAAACAAATGAACAAAAATCAACCCAGAAACTCCATCAGTGTTGTTTCTGTAGGCAACTATTTACTTTGTTCATTCTGGAATAACCTTTAAGTCTTGGAACTTCAATTAAGCTTATATTGGTCTTGTTACTCTTGCATACAATATTGGATATTAACAATAGAAGTTTGAGAAAAAAAGAGTTGCCTGTGGGAAATGCAGAAAATAGTGACAAAGCTTAGAAAGTTAATGCAAGTCTGCTTCTTCAAACTCAGTGCTGTTCTGTAGCAAACTGCCAAGCAGCACAGCATTTTTATTTCTGTAAAGAACTGAAATACAATTAAAAAACAACAAGATGCAGATTATGGGAAAGGAGTGACAGTCATGCACCAAGGAGAGAGCTGTGGACTGAGCTAAGTAATCCACTCCCATCTGTGGAAAGCCATTGCAGAAACTGAGTAAACAAACACATCCTCCAAAGAGGAGGCTCAACTCCAGACAGTTCAAACATCCACAATTGAATAGCAACAAAGTAAATGCAGAAGGCTGGAGGAGAAGGCTGTCTACCTGAACTCAGTAAATTGAAACCAAATATAAAATTTCCTGTGGAGGTTTCTACACTGTCTGCCTCTCTCTTCTTGGGAATCAAAAAAGAAAATTAAATTTCTATCCTTGAAGCTGAAACATATGAGTTCTCCTTTCAAACAGAATATCTGTTGACGGAATGATGGTAGACAGTCATTTGAAATAGTTTAAAAGGAATGTGCTTTAGGGGGAATGATTATATTGTTAAATTCATTAAGGACTGCTTTTATTAGGAAAAAAGTTGCCAAAGGTCTGTAAATAATTGATCACTACCTAGGTCTGTCATATGAAAGTCAGCTACAGAGATTGCACCTCAGTTGTCCTTTTTTTGTTGTTTTTGTTTTAAAAGGTATTTGGGGTTGAGTTAAAATATAAATTGTATTTATTTTGCAAGATAACTATGAGGAAAGGGTTTGTGTCTTTGAAGAAACTTTTTAGGCTGTTGTTAATTGAGATTTGTTCTAAATCTACTAAAGTAATGTGTTAAAACATAAGAGTTTTGCCACTCCAAACACCCTTTTGCACAGACTACTGGAGAGCTGCTCATAGTGTTAGGTTTTATAACACAAATGGGTTGCATTCAAAATGATACCTGGATTGATGTCCCTAAAAAAAATGGATAAGGTTGTGTTTAATAGTAGCATTTTATTTAGGACTGGGACTTTTTGTGAATATTTCCAAAGGTGTAAATTTAGTTGGAAGACAGCTAATCAATGAGGTGAAGTCAATGGATGTCCTAATGCATTTTCTAAATAATAATTTGTTTTTAATATTAAATGGTGCAATTTTAATTAATTTTTATTTAAATTATTGTTAGTAGCCATGAATCCTTGCTGTCAGCTCTACTGAGATCCTTTTGACTTCTTTCTCTGCAGGCAGAGCTTGTGAAAGGGAATCTGCAGAGCGTTGGGCTCACGCTGCGCCTTGTGCAGTCCAAGGAGGAGGATGCAGGGCACGTTGTTATCGAAACTGTGACTCCAAACTCACCTGCTGCAGCTGCTGATCTGCAGAGAGGGGACAGACTGCTGGCAATTGGCAGTGAGTGATATGTCAGCTTTCACTCTAAGGGTCATCTTGTCACATGCAGTTGAGCTAATCTCCCTTCTTAATAATTACAGTTGTACTTGGCACTCAAAAACTAACATTTATGTATTTATGGTCACTTAAGGTCTTTGCTTGATTTGTTTTCTTGCATGTTTATTTACTCCTCCTTAGGTAAAAGGCAAAAGAAGCTTGAATAAGCATTTGGCAACAACATTAAAAAACAGAACAAACAACAAAACAATAAAAGCCCCAGCCAAAACATCAATGTGTCTGGGCTAGCAGGAAGTTTAACCTTTTACAGAGGTTTTACAGACTAGAGCTTAAAATCTGCAATGAGTCCTTTTGCTAAGGTACTGCCTAAATAAATCCCCATTGCAATACTCCAGTAATTTAAAAGGGTTTTCTGTTCCTTTGAAGAAATAACTGATGGTTGCTTTAGAACAAAGGAAGAGTCATTTTTACATGATCCCCTGCATGACTCTATTTGGACTGTGTGCTCATTAAGATATTTTGACTTACATGTAATTCGAAGACACATCAAATGGCTCTGAAAATTCTGCTCAGGAAGATGGTTCAGCTCCCTCCAGCCACACTGATAATGTAGTATTATGCCCATATTTCATTAACATATTGGAACTATTTTCATTTTAGCCTGCTTCTGTTACAATTATAACTGTGTTTAAAGATACCCATCTTTTTGAGTCCTTTTTTAAATGTCTACTGATGAAAAGTCGAAACTTCTAGTAAGAGCAAGGTAAAATCCTTGCTAAAAAACTTGTTAAAACCATTTCCATATCAAATCAACATTACTATGTAAGATTACAGTATTATTATGAGCAGCAAACTGGAGTATTTATGTAATTATTTTTTCCAGCTCCATATTTGTATGACTAAAATGGAGCAAATCCATCTGTTACATTTCAATTAAGCTCTTCTGTAATAATTGAATTCCTTTGTTACTGAGCAACAATGTGTTTGTTGACTATTTTTGGTTACTTAGATTATTATCATAATCAGAATTTAATAGTGTTTGTCTTTTTTTTTTTAATAGGTGTTAAAATCACATCAACTGTCCAAGTGTTGAAGCTTATTAGACAAGCTGGGGACAGAGTTTTAGTCTTTTACGAAAGGCCTGTTGGATATAATCAGCATGGCTCAGCACTGCAGGATGGATTTGGGCAATTGGAGGACACTGCTTTCTTGGCACCGTCAGAAGATGACCAGAATAGTTTATCAGTTGATGCTGATAGCAGAGATTTTGATTCAGAGTTTGAAGAGTTAGCTTGTGATTCACCTGAACAAAAAGAAGATCTGCCAACAGCTCTGAGTCCCAAACGGTCGGTAGTAATTCTTGCTGCTGCTAAACCTCTTGGAACGATATCGCCCATCCTGAACCGAAAACTGCATTTAGGAAGTCACCAGACAGCATCAAAAACACAACTAAAAGATGGGGCTAAAGTGGCAACACCTAAGATTGAGGTTTCAGATGTATCACAGCCATTGGGTAAACAGTCACAAGGATCTAGCACTAAGCCTCCTGTGCCCCCTAGGCCACAAATAAAGCCTGTTCTGTCTACTGATAGCCAAAGTACGTTAGAAACTGGAAGTGTATGTTCTGATAAACCAGAGAGGCCACCTCCACCTGCAAATAATGGAGAAAAATCTACAGAGAAGATAATTAAAGTTAGTGATCAGGTAGAAGAGCCAACAGTATCAAAAGTAGTAACAGCACCAAAGCAAGATACATTAAAAGATGGACTTACAGAAAATGCACGTAGTTGCAAAGATAGTGATGATCATCGAACGTGGGAGTCACCAGAAATTCCTTATAAAATCCGTCAGGGCCGATGGCCAATGGCGAGAACATCCTCCTGTCTCTTTGAAGTAGAAAAATACCATAAGTACCTTAATGTTGCACTGTGGTGCAGAGACCCTTTCAAAGCAGGTGGTTTCATCTGCTTAGGATATGCAAGCATAAAACTTGAAGAAATTGCTTTAGATTGTCTAGCTACGTCCTCAATGGAATTTGTTAGAAAATTTCAACTGGGTGCTCCTACGCCTAAAGCCGCAGTCACCAGAACAGCGTTGCGGAGTTTGACAACCCATAAAGGTTTCAATGAAAAATTTTGTTACGGTGATGTAACTTTACAATTCAAATATTTAAAAGAAGGTGAAATTGATGATTTAAGCATATATCTGGAGAAAGAGAGGGAGAGTCACTTAGAAGAAGAAGCTCGTGCCCTTCAGAAAGAGGATCCTTTCTTAGGACAAGTTATCACAGACAGCAGGCATAACTTCCAAGATACCCAGTTTCAGAATCCAACTTGGTGCGATTACTGCAAAAAGAAAGTGTGGACTAAAGCGGCTTCGCAGTGCATGCTCTGTGCTTACGTTTGCCATAAAAAATGTCAAGAGAAGTGTTTAACTGAGATGCCCTTTTGTGCAGGAGCTGACAAGCGGCTCGATCGAACTGTGGGCAGCGGCAGAGCGGAGGGACAGGAGGCTCCTGCAGCCGCATCCCCTCGGGTCGATGCCGAGGCCAAGGCTGCCAACAGAACCACAGGTCTGACCAGGCACATCATCAACACGAGCACCCGGCTGCTGAACCTGCGGCAGGTGCCCAAAGCCCGGCTGGCCGAGCCGGGCCCGGACGTGGCCGAGCCCTCGCCAAAGCACACGCCCAACACGTCCGACAACGAGAGCGACACCGAGCTCAGCGGGCCCGGCAGCCCCTCCAAGCGCGCCGGCATCAAGCTGCTGCGCAAGGAGGGCGGCCTCGACGACAGCGTCTTCATCGCCGTCAAGGAGATCGGCCGGGATCTCTACAGGAGCTTACCCACAGAGGAGCGCTTCCAGAAACTGGAGTTTATGTTGGATAAGCTGCAGAATGAAATAGACCAAGAGCTGGAAAACAATAACTCGCTCCTGAAAGAAGAAAAGGAGACGAGCGACGCGAGGAAAAAAGCCCTGATTTCTGCTGCGCTGGCTAAGTCGGGTGAGAGACTGCAGGCCCTCACGCTGCTGATGATCCACTACAGGGCAGGCATTGAGGATATAGAGTCCCTGGAGAACATGCTCTTAGAGAGGCAGTCCAAAAAAGTGACTAAAGAGTTCGAGGAACCCAGTATAGCAGAAGAAGTGGATAGTGAAGATGGCAGTCTGACAGAGGCTCCAACATTGAACATCATATCAGAAGAAGAACCAGCTGATCCACCTCAATCAGTAGACTGATATTTACATATTTAGTCTTTGAAGGAATGGACTAAAAGAATACTTTGCACTTAACTCCAAACACACAGAAATTAAATTAAAACACTGGTATAATGTCCGTGTCCTGCTTCTCCACAGTTAATTGCTAATAGTGGTTTTTCTCCAGCTACAGCACCATCATTTTGTTAAACTAGCTGGTCAAAACTACACTTTGGGGTTTATATTGGAAATTTATTTTTAATAACTTATTTTTATTTTTTCTAATTATGTAACATTACCATTTCACATCAATGTGTATGGTTTCCTTCATGTATCATTTGCCCCCACTTCCCCTCTCTGTATTATTCTTTTTAGCTAGTGTTTTCAATGGAAAACAGGCAGGGTTTTCAAAATGATTAGTTTCCATTGTATGATGAAAACATTATAAGCTTGTTGCATGCCTAAGCTGATGACTGACACAGGAGTCACTGAGGGGCCAGGCTTTTAAGTGTTGATCACAGTTTTATAGTATGTCTTCTAGGTAGCTGTGTATTTTTTGCCAAACATATCATGAAAGCAAACAAAAGGTCTTTCATTTTGTCTGTTATTGATACTTACTGAAGTTACCATTGCATATCATTTGTTTTCCATGTTCTTATTAAATGCAAGAACTTTATGCAGTTTGTATTTAACACGAAATATATGTAATGCTATGCTAAAAAAAATCCTCCTTACAACTTTGGACTATTGCTAGATACCAAAGTATAAACTGGTATCTCATAATAATTTAATTGGGAATATTTTCAAGGTAAGAAGCTCATTGCCTTCCAGAACAAAATCATATGTTTGTGATGTTGTATTATCTGATAGCCTGATAACGGGAAGTTGTTCTTCACAAGAGTTGGAGGTTTCATTGCCTTCTGTGAAAAAGCATGCAATGATGGTGTAAGTAATATAAAGAAATTAATATTTTGCTGCAGACTATCATTTTGGAAAGCTTAAGGTGCAAAATACAAATGTAACTAATGTTCTCTCAACACTTTTGAGTAATCATAGAGTGGTAAGTTGCATTCAGCTTCTCAGACAGAAGATAGAGTCTGAGCAGAAGGATCACCTTTGTCAGCAAATGTCCTATAATGTATATAACATGTTTTATTTGAGTCAATTTGTGAGTCCAGTAGAGATGAGGAAGAAATTCAGCCAGCTGCTTTTGAAAAGAGCTGTCTGGTGTTGTGCTATGTGTAAACTGTGGATCTTAGCATCACCTGGCTAAGGCCATTGTTTTTATTTATTTCCTGGAGACATGTCTTTGTTTCATCTTCTGTGTATAGAAATTTTGTATAAAATATCATCTTTATTTTAGGTACTGTGCTAGGTACTTGTATCATTATCACTGGTATTGCTGGTAGTAGAAAAAAAAAAGCCTTTGTGGGAGTGGAGTTTGAGATGGTAGAATAACTCCTTTAGTTTTTGAGGTCATTTATAATGTACCTCTCCTTTAAATTTGCTTCTTGGTTTAGTTTGTGATGGGCAAAATTAAGAAGCAGTGGTTTTCACCATGGAGCAGCCTGCTTGTGCTTCTAAACAAAATGGTTACTGCCAGTCATGCAACTACTTGCACTTTTTTGTGAGTTCTGGGCAGTTGATACTACTTAGCTGATGTATGGAAAACACTATCCATGCTAAAACAGGCATGTGACACACTTCTGAAATGAAGCTTCAGCAAATAATCGCACAAAACTAGCTTCCCTTCTTGTCTAAAAGTTATTTAACCTATACTTGCTTGAGATGCATATTAAGACTTCCCCACTCCATTTTCTCAGTGGCTTACCATTGGTGGTGATCTGCATTCAATCCCATCAGTGTTTGCTCTTACAGACTACTACAGAGGTTTTCAAATATATCCAAGTGCTTCATTTAAGCCCTGGTGCACATGAAGGAGCTGTGAAAACAATGCAAATACTGATTTCAAAAACACATTCATGGTTTTAAATTGACTCGTGTAACATAGTGGGTAAGAAAAGCTGGATATCGTTTTCCTCGCATAGTGTTGCTGATGATGATGATTGTAAGAGGTAAATTAAATGTAGTGCAATATTTTTAAATATACTGAATGGAAAAAGGGCAAAATAGTTGTATTTTAGTGGTAAGAAGGAAAACACAAATTCCTATCTGGCATTATTTACAATAAGCAGTGAATCTCGAGAGGGTAATTGTAATACTACATTCCTGATGTAATCTTTGCTTCATGCTTGACTGTAAATAGCTGAAAATAAAGAATACCACAGAAAACAAGAATATCTTGACTTAATGATATCTGAATAGGTGGCAGCTACACACATTTGCAGAAGACCTGCCTAATATGATTTTGTTGGCTATTATTTTATCATGAGAATAAGCTTTAATAAAATAGTTTTGCTAAATTATCAACTTTCTTGCATTGTGTCAATGTTTTTTAAACACTTTCATTGCAGTAATTTATCATCTAAAGTCACCTTGTAAAGGATGGATCGTCAAGGGAAAAGCACATTTTGCATATATAAAACTACTGATAACTGGATTAATTGGCCTGAGAAATTTGAAATAAAGCATCAGTGGAAGTTTGCAGCAGCAGAGGAGAAATAAGTACTGGGAGCAAATGAATAAAGTGTCTTTATCACACTTGATTTGACAGAGATCAAAATATACAAAATAGGAAAAATCCACAATTTTCCAGGACAGAAGGGGGATTTCTGTGTGTTTTCTGAGTAAAATTCCTTCCTGACTGTCTCCAAAAAAGGTTTGGTTACTCATTACTCAAAAAATCCTAAACAACTGCTAAGTTTTTTATTTGGGAGTGGGGGAAAGGTGGCACAGAGATTCCAAACATGAGTGTGTGTGTGTGTATTTTAATTAATCTTCATCTGGTGGAGCAAGAGAAGGGGAGCCTCTGCACTGATCTGCTCAGCAAATCATGGGAAGATGCTGCTCCCGAAGGCCCAGCAGAAACCTGGCTCCAGCTGCAGAAGAGCAATGTGATCCATTCATCTCTCCTTGGGTCTCATACTCACGTTGCAGATTAATGCAAACTCCTCCTTAGTTTTGGTGTGCACAAAAATACAAAACCAAGCCATGAAGAAAGCCTTTCTGTGCTTTTAAAAACATGAGAATTGCTGTGTTTGAATTACATACTTGTGAATTCAAGAAATACACTGGTTGAGCAGCTGGCAAAAAGATGAACACGTCCTGTAATAATTTAGAATTCTTGCACTGGTATTTCAGTCTCAAATTTGATCAGATTAACCATTTGATGTTGACCAAAAGACTTCAGTGAAGGTAAGTAGAATAACATCTCTTGGGGCAAAGTTTCAAGTGTGCAAATCACAGTAAAATCTGAGTCTAATGTAAATAGTCACTGATCTGCACAATTTTTACTTACCTGCTGACAGTGAAGAATTCATCATATGACAGAATCTTGGTTTCTGAAGGAGCTCTGAGAAATTCTTTCCCAGCAGCTGAGACACCTGACAGCTTTCCCCACATTGGTAAAGCACACTGCATAAAGCAAATCATGAGGGGAGGTCGTTCTTTTTTAATTCTTTTTTCCACTTTATTACAACAGATCATGAACTTCTGTCAGATAACTTTATTTTGATGCGTTCTGAATGCATAATTATTGACAGAGCAATACTTGAAGTTTGATCCACTATATTTTTCATATTTTTTGACCATAGTATATACGCTTTACAAAACTATATGTAAACATAGTATCTATGCTGTAGTACATAAAACATCTGCAGTTACATGAGAGAAGGCACATAAAGATTTTCATTTTACAAATGAAATGATACACCATGGTTGAGAAGGACATTGGGATTGTTTTTAAAATGCTTTCTTTCCAAGTGTTTTTTTAAGTGCAGACAGGGACTGCCTAATACAATACTTCACCTGTATTGGACCTTGTCCCCAAAAGTTAAGAGAGATTGGCAACAAACTGGCTTTTTCTTCCATTTTTTTTAAGCAAAGAGTATATTTGAACTCATTTAAAAAAATAAATTGAATTTTTAGATATCTGTAAATGCATGTGAAAGAGTCATTTGAATTGCTCCAGTTGGCAGCTCGCTTTCAGTATATGGTAAGACTAAATACTCTAATACTGCAGCTTTTCCTAACCAGTCACTGAAGATGCAACTAAAAGTGAAATATGTTAAAAGATCCAAAAGATAGAAATATAAAAAGCATCCTCATGCTTTTACATGCCCTGTTAAGGGAAAGGAACAGTGCATGTTCATACTGACTTGTTCACCTGGTGGTGTTTGGGGGCTTCATATTGCACAGTTGCTTGATTAAAACTTTGTTAAATAGCAATAATAGCAATACACTCATCTGTTAACAACATGTTTTCCTCAACATTATTGGTTCAGGGAGAACTCAGTATTTAAACACACAAGTTGTGCCTCCTATTTAGTTTTTTATATATATATTATTATGACCTGAAGTTGATGAAAAAAGTGATAGTGCTGTCCACACTCTGAATTCCAGCTCCTTTCAATGCACTTACAAGGGTGTCCCTTAAAAGGATGTAAATTGGATAGGTTTTCTTTGAGGATTTCTTTTTTACATTTCCTATCCAATAAGAAAGACTCAAGTTTGACAGTAATCTATAACTTCAAATAAAATATTAAATACTGTCAAGGAGGTGAATTTAAAAACCAAATAGTTAAAATTCACATTTTATACAGATTAATACTTCACATTTAATAAAAAATAGAGTGTAATATTCAATAAAATTAAATACACAAGGAGTAACACTATACAAATGGTCTATAAAAGCTCTTTCCCCCCTGTAAGGTGGTTTGCACTCTGCTTTATAGTCATGGGCAATAAATAATATACCTTTGGTTTTTCTGACCATTTCACTATTAAATACAGTACAACTAAAACCTATTTCTGGATGAGATGTTCCACATGAACCACAGCATTTTGTACACCTAAATATGTTATATGGCTTTTCTGTTATTCATCACTTTCATATTCCTCCTCTTCTTCACCTATGGGGTAGGACTGGATGTTGTTCTGGGTGTACATTTTTGTTTTCACAGGACAGTTGTGATCCATGAGAATTGCCTGGAAGAAAAGAGAGTGTGAGTATTTCTGCTCAGCATCCAGCTGAGGCTGGGGCTGATCCACACAGCATGCACCACTCAGGGGTTCACCTCTCCTCCCTTGAGGCAGAGCCCACACTGATTGCAATTAGGGCAAATTGAGTCCACAGGTCTGTGTGAGGGGGCATCTTGGTGCTAAAGACATCTCTGGAAAATTTATATTTCCAGTATTGAGCCCAGGTATTACTGAAATACATCTACCTGCTCTCCAGATACAGTAGTTTACCCCTCCCATAATTAATTTCCATCTATTAAAACCTGGATGAATGGTCTAGAGGAGTCCTACTGCTTCAAGCCAATTCTCTTTTACTGCTTTTGTCCCCTTTTTCCATGCAGATCCTGAACAGCATAACTGAGAATAATGCCAAGAGTGGTGGTCCCAGTACTGTGCCTTGACACCCATGGCAAGCTAAAAGTGGTAATCATGGTAAGGGCCAGATAAAATACTAAATTCTCTGGGTTGAAATTTCCCAAGGAGTTTTGGAGCAGCTGTGCAGTCTTCTTATGCAGAGTGTAATTAAGTTTGGGGGTTAAAAATTATGCCAAGACCATAATTTTGGGACCCTCCTTTTGGCTCTCCTCCAACCTGAAAGAATTGGTACATCACTTTACAGCCATGAGCCACTTTGGGAACAGGAGCTCTTCTGCATTTAGAGGTGGCAGATGCTGGAAGGTGTTGGAGCCATGGGCAGAGATCCTGTCCTTTCAGGGGTTGTGATGTTAGAAATGAAACTGGCAGGGACCATGGAAGAACTTGACAAATTTTATATTGTCAGGAAAGAGCAGCTGATTTTTTTTTTTTCTTTTCTGTTCTTCAGCCTTATTTAATGTAAGAAATCCAAAACAAACTCAACCTGTGCAGTCAGCAAAGGTCATGACAAGGGATTAACTGGGATCTCTGGGATTCTGCAGTCCAAATACAAACAAAACAGAAGGTCTCTGGCCTCACATACACCATTATTTCAGCAAGATTCAATTTTCCACCTTCTGCCAGTACAAAGTGAGCAGCACAAGCAGCAGATGCTGTTCTAACCTTGCAGACATGTGCCACTGCAGAATATGACCATGACCATGCAAAATTAGTTTCTTTTCACCCAAATAAACAATCAGCATAACAACAACACTTTGGGCCCAGCTCAGCCTTTTTCAGGAAGAGTAAGGATGGAATGCTGGGTGGGCTAAACCTGCAGATGGTGACACTGTTCTTACACACCCTATAGTGGTGGGGAGCACTGGGTGCTCTAGAACATTAGGTCTTTAGCTAATTTATTTTTTTTTTAATTAAATTTTAAAAAAGAGAGAGAGAGAGACCAAAGCCCTGTGGTACAGATTGGACAAGAGAAGCCACTAGTTTGTAGGCATAAGAGAGCTGTGTGAAGGAAGGAGAAGGAGGAAAAAAGATTATTCAAAATAAACTGTTGAGAAGCATGGGAAAAAAACAGGTTGAGGCACACCAAGGAATAATTTGGTCTATTGGCCAATAGAGATCTGACTCTTCAAGGAAAAGAGAAATGAATTCTATACTGACTGCACCACAGCATATGCTGTTGGAGAGGAATGTCTGCAGGAGCCTGTTTTGTAAAAATCATATTTGTAACATCTAATTAATAAATGGTTTGCCTTTATACATCTTGGACATAAAAGAAGGGGGAGTTCATTCCAAAGTTAATGCCTGAGGGTGAAATAGAATGTGCTGGTCCCATTTTGAGGAAGTTAGAGGCAAAGGTGCAAATGTAAGTTATCATTTGTTTTTCAGTGAAAAAAACCCAAAAAAAATTAAAAAGAAACCAAGTTACCCTTACCATTTTCTCCTCTTTGGCAGGTGGACTTCGAAGGAAAAAGCACAGGGGAGCAAAGATGATATCCACAATTCCTATAATTGTCATGAGCCATGGGAATCCAATGGCCTTGGCAATGGCACCGCCAGCAGAGGGACCTTGTACAGATAAAAACCCTTTTCTGGAGATTCTCAGACACAAAATTTGCAGCTGTCACTTTAAACAATGGTAATTTTGTATACAAACCCCCCATCTTACAGATGGATTTGAGGAATGTAGAGACATGTTTGTAATTATCTCATAAAACTTTCCTGGCTCCTTGAGGAGCACATTCCTTGAGGAGATCAGAGATGTTCCTAAGGGCATCTGTGTCATGCTCTCAAGGAGGCAGGGGGTCAGAGGGGAGTTATTTCCCTCTCAGATCCTTGGAACACAGCTGTGGTGCTAGTTTAAATGTTCCAAGGTCTCTTTCCTCAGCATATCCCATTTGTTTAGTGCCTTCAGACACCTTTGAGCTTCTTACAGCTCATGAAGTGAGCACAGCACTGCTGCAGACACCAAACACAGTTTTCCCTGCCCTGATTCCTTGCAGAAAATAAGAACCTCCTCTCATAAAAACTGCAAGAACCACTGAGATCCACACCTGGCATTGTAGCAGATCCCCCTTTTCCTCACTGTGCTTTCCAGGCAGGGAGAGGCTGGACTCACCTATGGCAAAGCCCATGCAGAAGGCAACGTCAGCTATTGCATACACACTGCCATAGACTGAGACGTGGCGCAGGTCCACCAGGTAGCCCATGATTGGCATCATGGAGGAGTCCACCATCCCTGAAAAACAATTCCAGGAAAAGGCTGCCTTTTTCTGCCCCTTCTTTTAACATCTGGCTGGGCTGTGTGCTAGGAAGGGATGCAAAAGCAGCTACAAGACTGCTGGTTCATAACTAAGCAAAAGATTTGTGTAAAAACAGTCTGTGTTAGCTTTGGTTTTGTGGTCTTGGCTGTGTCTGGGGTCATTGTGGACATGTGGACACATGGCACCTGCCAGAGGACAGGAGAGATGTGAGTTTAGGATATATCCACCCTTCTCACCAACTGTCTGTGCAAAGCTCCCACCTCACATTATCTGCCAAGCAATTAGGGGAAAGTTATTAGGTGTGAGCTTACCTTGACTGAAAGGTAAAAAGACATTAGCCCCCAGTCAATCAAAATTATTTACAGTGTTTTTATTGTGTCTTTGGATATACACCCTCAGCACAGACAGCTCACAAAACTGCTGAGATACTGGGGATCTGAATTTGTGCCTGCGGTTTCTTTCCTCACCACACATCCCTCCTGTGAAGATGCCCCAGAATATTATTGAGCACTGCAAAGCAAGGCAGGGTCCCCACTGCAGCCTGCCTGGGCCAGTGAAAGGAAAATTCACACTCCTGACTTGAAGAGTACGTGTGTGTGAGCTGGGGAATTCCTCTTTATGTACAAAAATTTAAGGTTTTTTTTGGAAATGTCTATATAAATTCAGGAAAGAGTGTGGGTTTGGGGCAGTGCACAGCTTCATTTCTGTTCATTTCTACACTCATGGGCAGGTTGAAAGATCTGTTTATGTCGATGGAGCAATTCTGGGCAGGCTTGGGGGTCCAGCTTGTCTAAAGCAGCCTGGTTCAAACTCCCTAAGCACTGTCCCTTAATCCTTGCTCTGCCTGCCAGTTTGGGTCACAGCTCAGGCAACAAAACTGATTTTCTGTGGAATCTCATATAAAATAATTCTTACAGAAACAACAGATTGTAAGAACTCATTGCAAATTTTCTTACCTATGGCAAATCCAACTCCAAAAGTTGGTGCTATGAGCCCATAAATGTTTTTAGCAAAGGGGACCTAGAAAGGAAATATTGGGCAGTTAATTATGTCATGCTGCAGATGCTAATGAGGTTAGTTTCTTTTTTTTTCAGATAAAATCTCCAAGTATTAATGGCCCACAGATCTGAGAGTTTGATCCTTGTTCTGAGCTGTCATTTCAGACAACTGTGCCATTAAACCACTGACACAGTTACAATTATAAACTGCTGAGTGACAGCCCAACAGAGGAGCATGCTCCTCTCAGAGTCATCATTTCTAAAAATAATTGAAGCACTGAAACTGAAAAGCACTCAAGGCTCTGATCTGGAACCTATTAACCACACATTGTTTAATAACGTGTCATAAAACTCTCATGGGAAAAGTGCATATTTGAGGATGAGCACACAAACATCCACATGATTTAAAAGATGCATGATTGTCTACTTACACATAAAATACTTATTCCCACGATTAGCATCCCGAGCAAAGCACAAAGCCACCTATCAAAGGAGAAACATCACTCAGAGATGGGTGATAATGAGATATTAGAGCTGATCCTGAATGTTTCAAAGCCATGTCTGAAGCACTGAGCAAAACAGCAAAAGTAGCAATGCTCCAAAAAAAGCAATTTTGCTCCTATAGAACAAGCTTTTATAACTTCCACTATGAATAAACTGCCCTGGGAAACACTGGAAATGGTATATAGAGAGACTGGATGATGATCAGTATTTTTAAATTAAGCATACCTTCCAATTTTGTGTGCAAGTATCCCAAAAAGATTTGTCCCAATGAGATAAGAGATGCTAGCTGGGAGAAAAGCGACACCTGAAAAATATGAATGAGATGTTTTATCAGCAAGGACTTTAGTGAAGTGTTAGAAGAAACTAATAAATCCCAGACACTGCAATTTTGATCTGGACACATCTAATAGAGCCCAAAGAATCAAATATCCGGTTTGTTGCAGCCTTCCCATGAAATCTAAGGACATCATCTGTGCAATGCAGGAGCAACAGGATGCCTTTGAAAAGGGTTTTTCAGCATTAGATACAAGAACTGGTCTGGGAGAAGGGACAGAACAACAAAGAGCTAAAAGTTGATGTCTGACTACAATAAGTTTGGGATGGGTGAAGGAGAGCAGCTCTCCTGCAGTTGCTCAGCACATGCAGCCAGCCCAGGGAGCTCAGGCTGGGTGAATCCCCCAGGGCTGCTGGGCTTTTCCAGGTGACAGTCCCCATCTAAGCATGGGAATGCCATGGAGCTTCCTGCTCCAGGCAAGCCTGCAGTGCCTTGCTCAAGCACAGACTGAAGCATGTATCAATAATGTAATGGTAAAAAACCTTTAAAAATGGTATTGAAATGGTTTAGCCAACATATTTTTAATTTTTTTTTTAAATGATTACATATTGGTTTAAATAAAATAAAATAAAATTTTAAAAACTGTAGTAGCTTGCAGATAAGGACACCTGAGTAAATTCTGTCTCTCATTTCCCACCTCCATCTGGAAAAGCACATTGTTGGCACCAGCAATGTTTTCCTACCCCTGAGGTTGCCACAGCAGTGGCTGTATCTGGAGTAGATGGTGACAGCTCTGGTTTAAAAGGCAGTTATTGCAGTCTGTGCTGGAGGATTCATCCTCTCCTCACACAGAAGCCCCAGACAGGACCCAGCCAGAGATTTAGAAAGCAGCCACGACATCAGGGTGCACAATCCAACCATTGCCCTAATGTGTATTTGCTCCTCATCTTTCACCAGGGCAACACAGCTTTTCTCATTTCCTGCCTATCCATCTTCCTTCCCATCTCTCTGATATATTCATAAGAAAAAAAAACAGGAGGTAATTTTTAGCACAGCAATATCCTGTGATTAAAAACCTTGTGGGTCACAGTGGTGGTGCTGGGGAAAGATTTAATTTTAGCCTGTGTAGCCACAGCTACTTCAGTACTGCTTGGAGCTATCTGGTTATACCAAAGGGTCAGAGAGAGCAGACCTCAACAGCTGTAAAAGAGAAATAATACTGCAAAGCCTTGTTAAATAAGACTTGCACAGGTTGGTCTGTAAGCTGTGGTACTGAGGCAGAACCATCATTTTCTAGATAGGCTTTATGCACAGAAATATTCATTGGTCAAATCAAGGTTCTTTAGAGCCTCTTCAGATCATGCTTCAAACAGCTGGATTTCCAATTGCATAAGATAATAATTTGCTTAAAACCCTGCAGTTCAATTTACAATTTAAGAAGCTTAAAAATTTTCATTAATGCTGTCAAATCAAAGTGGAATGGAGTCACTTACTTGTATCATTAAAGGGTTAAATTAGTCCTAATTTAAAATGGATATTTTCCTTCTAGTAACCACTGTTCAATTAAGAGATTTGAAAAACTCATTTCTATTGCACTAGCAATAGGAAACTGGTGAGGGAGGTAGATAGTCAATATTTATTTTTCCCTTTTGAGGTTCAAAATACCTAAGCTGGCATGGTCATTCTGCTGTTTTACAGGCTAGAAGTTATTGCCAGATTCAGCAATTGCATCTGTGGCCACTCTGGATCTCAATGGCATTAATTAGAAATAAGGTTTGTGCTTTCTACAGGGTGTAGGGACACCTGCATTAACAGAGCAGGGATATCAGCTGGGCATCATTTTCATGAAGGATTTTCTTTTTCTTTCAAGCTATACACTGATATTAAAAAAATAACTTCATCACTAAATGAGAGCTAGATGAAGGCTGAGCATTCCCTACTTAAGAAGAGTCTAATTGACCTCACACTAGAATTTAATCCACTTTCTGGTGGCTTTTTCCTGCTCTTGCTCACCTCAAAGAGAAAGTTGCTGCCCCAGCTTTACTCTGGAGTGCAAATGGATACATGGGGCATGTTCCATGTTTGTTATGGGCTTGGCTTCCCAAAACTGTCCCTGCTAAAAGTCACAGTGAGGTCCAGGGTGGGGCTCCCCCTTGCTTTTTGTTGAAAGGGATGATTAAGTGACCACTAAAGGATGCCAAATACATCACTTCCAGGGGAAAGTGCTCCTCATGTGCTTGTGGCCACATTTGAGGCAGAAGTCCATCTCTGCTCCACGTGTCTCTGGAGCAGTCTGGAAGGAGGATGTGCTGCCCTGAACGTGCTTTGCTCCAGGCTCAGTGCACCTGCTGCACATCTCTGTGCCTGCTGCTTGGGCCAGCTCAAACTGGGAACTGAGCAGGGATTCCCTGCTGGGAAGAAGCCAAACAAACGAGTTCTGCAGCTCAACAAGCTCCTTGCAGCTGCCCTGGGCAGCACTCAGTGCCCAAGCAGTGCTGGGATTCCCCATGGAGCTGCATCAACCCAGTCCTGAGGCTGCCTGCAGCTGCTTTTTTCCTTTCAGTATGAGTGTGTCCCATTACAGAAGCCTTATTGCAATAACATCACCCCACTGGATTTTTCTTGCACACCAATTTGCAATTGCACAGGTTTAACACTGACACTTTACAGGTTGTAAAAAAAAAATTTAAAAATACCCCCCTGAAGCAAAGGATCTTTAACAAGACCAGAATTCAGGCATTCAATAGACAAAATGTAGAGATGCAAACAATATACTGTACTTTACCCAGCTGCCACTTTTTTGAGCACATGGTTTCCATCATCCAGATGGGTAAAGCTGGTTCAAGCATAGCAATAGCCATGTTTGCAAAACAGATTGATCCTTCAAGAAAGAAGGGGAGAGGGGAAAAAACAGTAGCAATTATTTCTTTCTACTATAAACAAAACAGCATACAAAGAATGGATGTTTTTACATAAAATATTACACTTTTTACAGCCCTATTTGTCATGCACCAGGTGGTGATTAACATTAAATAGAACACAGTGTAAAAATGACTGAACAATAACTTTTTATACGTTTCTATTCTCCTAGAAATTCCACAATAAAGGTTAAGCTACTTCATAATGTGAAAGTTTGCAGTGAGCTTGATGACATTTGGAAAGTTCATGAGGTCTGTTGTACAAATGATTAGCTAAACCTACAATCACTTGGTCTTTACCTGGTCTCCTGGGGCAACACCAGAGCCCTGTTGTGTAAGAGGCTCAGGCTCTGACCCTGTGCCATCTGAGAGATCATGCCTACAACACATGACAGGATGTGGAGGTCTTGATCCTAAAAATACCAAGATACAACCACAGGGATGTGTGTTCCCCACAAATGGGAATTTTCTCTGGAGATCCTACAGACAGCCAGGCTGTGCAGCAGACATGGGTTTGGCTTTGAGCTTGCACAGCCCTATGAATTTCAAATTCTTACAAATCTCTTTTGAATTCCTGGAGCTTTACTAACCCAGACACAAAGGACAACAAGTGGTGGGAGTGCTGGTTCAGCCTGGCCTGCCCTTCAGCTCAGCTCTGCCCTACAGCACTGCCTGCAGACCTGTGCTCATCTCTCCTCAGTGGGGCACTTCAGCTTTACTGGAGGGATTATGAAGCCCCATGGAATTTCTTTGGATTCCTTTCACACTTTCTCAAAAGACCCACAGGCACTCAAAGCTTAATGCAACAGGACATGTCCCTCTGCTAATCCCTTACAAAATGGCACTGCTGGAAGTGACAACCTCACACTTGTGTCACCATCTTGCTTCCTAATATTTACAATTTCAGGAAAATATTCTAGATTCTTCCAGTCATTTACTATACAAATTTTAGCTTTTTTTCTTTGGGTTTTTTTTTTTTTCCAGAGGTCAGAGAAACATTATTTCTCTTGGAAGGAATTCCTCAACATAAGGTTCAAAACCAAATGAGCACTGATGTCATTCTTTGCTCAGACCTGTCAGAATATATTAGACAGTGTATCCACAATTCCTAAAATGAACTTGCTGCCTAGCTGGCTCTCTCCCTTCCCCAGGCAAGGAGCAACACTCAGCACTGCTCTGCCCTAAAGAAAAAAGCCAACCTTTCCACTCGGGTGCAAACTCCCAGAGTGTCTGGGAGGAGCCCCAGCTAAACCCCTTGGGGCTCTTCCAAAAATCAGCCATGCTCAAACAGCATCCTGGATGCTGGAAAAATTTCAGGCTGCACAAATTTCAGCCAGAGGAAGCAGGACCATTCTAGCTGAGACAGCTTAAATAGAAAAGGATTTATTCTACTGTGAGCAAACCTCACAAAGGAAGGAGAAACAGGTGTGCTTGCACATGGTTGTGGCATCTAATTCTTGGGCCAGGAAGCATCACCAGGGGTTACCAAAGTACTCAGGGATATGGTGATAAAGGTACTTCAGATCCACAGAATGTGCCCCAAGAGAAAAGTGGGAGCCTGAGCTGGTAATCTGCAATCTCAGGGCAAAGCCCAAGACCCTGCTACCTCAGCAAAGCTTCCCCAAAAGAAAGTAAATCAGCACCTCTGACACAAACCAGGGCATTTGGCATTCAACCAAGCTCCAAGAATTTCTCAAGAAAAAGGGTTTGTATAACTAAAGTCAGAACTCAACCAAGTCACAGAGTTAAGGTTATGATAATTCCCTAAGATAGCAAGAAACAGAAAACTTACAGAAATGCCTGGAAGAATTGCTCTGTTGGACAAGCAACAAGTTAGGATGAAGAAACAGAACTGTGAAAATAATTATCTGTTTCCAGGTATTTTATCAACATTAGAAAGGGCCAGATTTAATTACAGACTTCAGAATAAACAATGTGCAATGTAAAAAAAACAAACTTCTCTTGAGACAGGAAGGACCATTAGACAAATGATATATATAATACCAAACACCATTCACCATTCCACCCAGACCTTTTCTGAAATACAATTCACACTCAAGAGACCAAACTCACTCCCTCTTCAAACAAAGTTCAATGTCATTCCCTGTGCCTGCCTGTGAGGCAATCCCTCACTCTGAAAGCTCTGCCCAAAGTCACTTGCCTCACAGGAAATTTCCTGGCCACATCTCATTGCCTCAGCAGGCACCTGCAAGTCATTTGTGGCCTTTCAGTTGGAAAAACACATTTATTTCACATTTTCTGCCTATTGTACTTCTACCGGTACATTCATCCTGTATTACCAACACATTTTTCAATCTTTATATAAAGTAAACCAGCAAATGACAATGCTGTTAAATCAGCTCAGCCAAGAGGTCAGGAATGCCATAAATGGGTGGTTTAAAGAAGGAAAAAAAAGGAAAAAAGGTGTGGTACCTGCTGCAATAATGATATATGGGTCTTTCAAAAGTGTCAGTAAAGGTGTCCCCTTCTGGCTCTGCAAAACAAAAGCTTGGGATTAGGAAAGGCAAAGTGACACCCATTCCTGCAGTGTTTTACCTTAATACTCACTTCTGCCTGTGTTCTGGAGGGCTGCAGAACAAGCAACTGAACAGCTGTGGAAAGAAATCAGTGCTGTAACATTCCTGCAGGAGGGGATGGATGGCAGAGCAGGAAAGGGGCTTCGGGGTGGGACTGACCCTGGGGATCTACTGACCTCCATCAAACAGAGCCAGGGCTGCCAGCACCAGGAAAGGAGAGCTCTTCCCCACAAACTCGTACATGACACTCCCAAAAGGGGGGCCCACTGCCAGGGAAAGGAAAGGACACAGCTGTGAAGGCTCTGATTCTGAACAAACCCCTGCGAGCGATCGGGCATCGTGCTGCTGGAAACAGCCACCACAAATCCAGCCTGGAAATCCCCACAAAGATCATTGATGATGACAGTAACCATATTCCTCATTCCCCAAAACACTCTGCAATGTAAACAAAACCCAAACATCTCAGAGATTACTGCTTGTCAGGTGTATCCACACAGGGAATGTCTGCTGTGGGAAAAGCTGTTCTTCACATGCACCATGAATCCAGTCTGGAGGCTGCACAGTCCATCACACCCAGTGAGACCCTTTGCTGCTTTCAGAGCAAGAACATGCTTTGGGATGGCTGGGGGATGGTTTCTTTTGCCAGCAGAGCCTCCAGCTCACTGACCTAACACTCCCATAGCCAGGCCTCCAAGTGCAATTCCCATGGCGTTGCCTCTCTCTTCATCATCCGTATAAACAGTGGCAAGCAGACCCATCCCTACAATTAAAAAATAAAAAAAATTTAAAAGAGACAAAACAAAAAAAAAAACACAACACAGAATTAGGCATCTGTGTGCTACAGTTTATGGTAATCATTTGCCACACCTACTAAACATTATACAGAAATGACCAAGTGTTTTTGTGTGTGTATACATTTCTACAGTCCTTCCCCATGGAATTATCTCCCAAGCAAAAATGGTTTTAGCAAAGTCCATGGTCCCCAGTCCATATTCTATTGTGCAATATTAGTCAGGTAATATAGTGATGCCCTTATTTTTCAGATTCTTTATTCATCTTTTTGTCACAGAGCTTTTAGATGATGCTTTCCCATGAGCAGAAACAAAGCTTTTGAAAGGTATTCACCATCATTTATTTATACTTGGGGACAAAGGCCTGGTGACCACTTAGCTCCAACTGTGGACAGTGATCTGGGCATGAGGTATTATGCAGAGCTGATTGCTTTGCAAATGAGTATTTCAAGTTCAGCATCAAAAAATTAAAGGATCCTTTTGACCTTTATATTCACATGCCTTATTTCTGCACTTGGTTATGAAGCTTCACTTCACAAAAGGAAACACGAAGCCCAATTTGCTTTTCTTTTGGTGGAGCACTCAGACACTGTAGACGTAAATGCTGCAGAAGAGTCCTTATAGAAATTAATAATTCTGTTTTCAAACCAAGATTTATATAGGACTCAGTAAATAAGGGCTGCAGCTACACAGAGAAGAAAGACAATACATTGCATGGTTGATCATTCAGTAAATACCATCCATCATGTGCATCAAAAGAGCAGAGGTCCTGTGTGGATTGCCATGTTTATTGAAAAGAGTGGATGACATCAAATTGTTTGCATGAACAGCTGGAGAGCTGTTAGAGAACTGCATTAGAATTCACAATGAATGTGGGATTTGGGGAAATACTCTGGAAAAAAAGGAGGGGGCAATGCAAAGACAGTAACACAAAGTCGTGCACATAGATAGGAATGATTGCACAAATGCAGGGGGGTAAATGAGTGGCAGCAATGGTACACAAAAATTCCTTTGCCTGGGAGATACATGATATATACTCCCTATAAGGAGTCAGAGCTTCTTCCCAGAGCTGGGTCAGGCCCTGGTGCAGCACAGGGAGAAATCTGGGGGTGCCTGGAGACCATTCAGAGAATGGGAACAAGGGTGAGCAAGGGCTCAGATCATCCACGAGGGACAGCTGCAGGACTTAAATTTAAAACCAGAGGATAAAACTGATGTGAGAGGTGACAACAGCCTTGCAATATGCAAGAGAGCCAGGAAGATAAAGAAACTGCTCTTTGTTTTCTCTGAAGGATGGGAAGCAGAAGTAAGTTCACATGGCAGCAAAGCCTTTGGATGAGACATCAGAAAAACCTTCCTGACCATAAAGGTGCTCAAGCACTGAGCTGGATGCTGGGGGCAGTGCTGGAGGCTCCTGAGCTCCTGCCTGACAAGTGTGCATGAGGAATGACAGGTATTAAGTTGATCCTGCCTTCAGGAAGGGGTGGACTAGATGGTCCCTTGGCCTTTTCTGCTCTTTTGTGTACATTGGCTGAGATAAAAGAAAATCTTGTGCTCACCTAAGAGCCCATAGCTCAAAGTGACCCCTTGCACAGGGACTGAGTAACAGCTGAAGAATAATTTTCATTCTGGCACACCTTCCCTTGGGAAAGCTTGAGTTACAACCTTAACCAATTTCAGTTCCTGCCATTGCAGAAAATTTTTCCAAGATTGAAATACTCAGCATGAACAAAACATATTTTCTCCAGCCTCAGCCTCAAGAATGATCAAATAATTTGGGCTGAAACCCAAACTGCATTTTACCTACTCATTTAAAAATGAGACACTTTTTTTGGAAATGTGGTGCAGATATACTGAGCCCAAACTGGCAGCCAGCATGGTAAGCCCTTGAAAACAACATTTTATAACAGAAATTTCTGTAACAGACAGAGCTGCTGTTCTAACTGTAATAAGTACCAACATAAGTTCCCAGTGACCTTTAAAATGGCTAAAAATGAATTTTAAATGTTGAAGACCCAGGTGCAGAAATCCCAGGGAGAGTGCAGTTCATTTAGTGCTCTACCTTGCAGCAACCCAAATACCAAGGAAGTCTTAAAAGACATTTGCTTTTGAGCTACTTGATATGAAAGAGACAGGAAAAAGCCCCAACAAAATATGAAATTGATTTCATTGAATATTTTTGTATTAATTATTGAGTATGCTGACAAAATTCAACTTTAAAAAATGTCTGAAAGTGATCTGCATTTTCCTCTATCATCTGTTCTCCTACCTGCCACAGAAGAACATGAGGAACCCACTCCTTGAAGGGACCTGGCAATAAATAGTAGTGCATAGCTTCCAGAGAAGGCAAACACTGCAGAAAAATCAAACAAAAACATACAAACAAACAAAAGAAACAAAAACAAAAAAAACCTGAGGTAATTTTTTAAATTAGGTTAACTCTAAGTAGGTTAAAAAGTTAGATTTCTTGAAACCATCACAAAAACTTCCTACAATTTAGCCAAGTGTTTACAGTGACTTTTGCCACTTTCAATGCTAACTGCATTATTGTCCTTTATTGCATTTAGATGTGTCAGTGCTGAATTGCTCTCAGGTGTCCAAGCCTCCAGGTAACACAGAATGCAAGAGCCCAAGCAGTTTTAACTAATTACTTAGGATTTGATTACATCTGCTCTGGTTCAGCTGCACACAGGAGGAGTAACAAGACTTTTTTTTTCCAGCCTCACCTCTCCATGCTGTTTCATTTAAGGCTGGAGCTCCAGGCAGGGAAGGCAGGATGTAACACACTCACCAATGTTTCCTCCAATAATGAGTGGGTGGGAGAGGTTCCCCTGCTGCTGCCAGCCCTGTTCCAGATGTGTGGAGCACAGCTGGCTGAAGGTGCAGGGAAGCCAGAATCCCCCATTCAAACCCTCCAGCAAGTTCCTTCTCCTCCCAATTATCAGAGAATGGACCTCTCTTTCTTTTCCCAAGGGATTTAACCCTGGCTTCCCCCTTTTGGGACAGAGCCCTGGGTGCTGCACTCAGCCTGGCTGAACTCCCCATCCACAGCCCTGGAAAACAGCAGTGTCCCAGAAACTCCCCACATCTCTGCTTGTAGGGCCCATGTCATTGCCAGTGTCATTCATTCTACACTATAAAGCTCTGTTTCAGCTCCCATCTGTTGGAATTTTGCTGGGCACGTTACAGCTGCAGGAAGATGTTATGCACCAATTAAACATGGGATCCATGGGCACTCCTCCCACCTGCCCTGAGGGTTTGAGCCTCTTGGGGCTTTTCACCACATTTTACAAAAATCCCTACTGTGTGGACACATAAAAATCAAGAAAAATAAAGGAGAAAAGGATTTCAGGGGATTAGCAGTTCTCTGTCACAAATTAGGCTCACTACTCTGATCCACATCCCAACCAGAATTTATCTGACATGCTCCTAAAACACAGAGTTGTCAGTGGCTCTAAGACCAGGTCATCTCTAGCACTTCAGTCCACCTGATGATACAGTTTTAAGATCATAGAATCACAGACTGTTTTGGGTTAGAAAAGACCTTAAAGATCAGCTGGCTCAAGCCCCTGCCATGGCCAGGGACACTTTCCACCACCCCAGGTTTCTCCAAGCCCTGTCCAGCCTGGCCTTGAGCACTTCCAGGGATGGGGCAGCCACACCTCCTCTCATTATTCTTTCTTTTATGTGCAGTGGACATGGAAAACTGTTTGTCCCCTTCTCTTTTTTTTTTTTTTTTTTTTGTCATAGGCTCTAATACATCTTACATCTGCCTTCTGAGGCAAAAACAGTTCTTTCACCAATCCTCACAGGCTTCTAATGAGCCTTGATGTTCTCTGTACTCTTTCTGTCTGGACCACAGCTTTAAATGTCAGGCCAAAACCAAACATAAAACAGCAGCTGAAGCCTTATCAATGCCATTAGAGCAGGCAAATTATCTCAGCTGACTTGCAGGCTGTGCTCCTGTTTGCACATCCACAGTGATGTTTAGCAACACTGTTGACTCACACTCCACTCATGAGCCACTGCAGCCTCACAATCCCTCTGATAAACCCCCATGATATCTGCTGGTTCAGGGCCTTGCAAGACATGGCTGTCCATTTAAAACTGCCTGAGCACTGCTCCAGATCAGAAAAACCTGAAAGATTCAGCTAAGAGACCCTCTGAGGTGGGATGAAGAGCTGTGATTCCCTAGAGCACGTTCCCAAGAGAGCACTTGTTCAATCTCATCAACATGGAGCTGGCTCCCTTAAATTTTCCTTGGAAATTAGTAAAGACACCATGAAAATACACCAACAAGAGGAATTGCTAGTGACAATTATCATGGACCATTTATTTAAAAGTTGTGCCTGGGCCAGATCAAATAAGATGTGGACACTTACTGATTGTTGAAACAAACATGATGCAGAAGCCAGCAAACAGTGGAATCTGGTAGCCTATTCTGGAAAACACAAGGAATATTCACATTTTTGAGGTTTTGAGTTAGTCTTACACGAGTTCACACATCACACAAACTCAACCTATAGTTTCTTGATCAGCTTTGAACTATTTATTGTGGCCCACATGGCCATATTTATCCACATTACAATTTTTTTTTTCATCTGACAGAATAGACTTCATATCTGAAATCCCTGGAAGAAATCCTTCTCATGTTTACCCTGATTGCCCTCTTCTCATTCTACCCTAATTGTTCGCAATAAAACCCCTCTGGGCTCCAGAGGTTGCCAGAGAAATGCCAAGGGAAGATTTCCCTGAGTGTGCTGAACTTTGAAATACCCCAGCTGTGTTTCAATGCTCATCTGTTTCCATCCTCATTAGACAATGATTGTGATGAGACATAGTCAAGCCAATGGCTTTTTTACTGGAAAAATTTGTCATCATCTTTTCTGGGAGTTTTGCCTCAGGAGCACTGGAAGAGTCCCAAAGAGCCTGAGAATAATACTTGTGCTTTCCATGGGTTTAGGAGTAGAGATGGAGCTGATCAAAGCTTTCTTCATCAGCCCATTTCTTCATTAGGACTCTGAACAGCCTGTAGAAATGCTTGGTTGCTCCAATAATTTTTAAGTTTCCAGGAAATAAAGAATTTCCTGTCTGGGAAGCAAATAAATTTTTGGAGCAGATAAAACTGAAAGTTCAACCAAAAAATCACTATATATTTTTTTTTCATGCTGTTAAAATCTGCTCTAGAGTAAAAACATAGGTAGCTCTGAAGACAGTGTGCATATTCTATCCAGCACACTTTGTTCACAGCTTCATTTTATGTAGGGCTGTGCATCTCAAATGTATTTGCCAGGACATTATTTAATGGCCAAATTCTTCAACACGCTTTTCCGAGGAGTACTCTCAAAGGATTTCAGTTTCCAGTGATTTGACAGTGTTGTGCATTTAAATGAGCAGTATTGGCTAAAGCAGGTCCATCAAATAATGGAAGGGTCAATAATGGCCCTTTTAATAACAGTATTCATGACACAGGCAAATCAAAATAATTATTCTAAGCTTTGTTTTTGTATTAATATTTTTATACAATCAAGGACTTCAATACTGGAAAACTCCCTAGAGTGCAGAGCTCAATGTTCATTGTTTGTCCCATTCTTGTGATTGAAATAAATTGAGCTTTCACATGTTTTTTTGCCTCAAATCATCACTGCATTAAAATATGATAAAAACACAGTGCACAGATTCTCCTAGTTGAAATGGGTGTTGTAAATATCCAGCAGAGACTGGTTATTCATGGGCTACTTACCTGAATTGGTGTCTCTAAAGCAAATAAAATCCCTGTCACAAAATTCCCCTGTGGCCTCAGGATAATAACTTTAATCTCCCAGCACCTTCATACATGATATAGAAAAGAGCAATACCTTCTTGTCTGCTTTATTCAAACTGAATGATTTTTTCTAAGCCAGCCTTTCCCTTGCTGTGTGTGTAACAGATGTTACACAATGGGATGCTGGTCTCCACTGGTGTTTCCATGTACATGAGGAAATAAAAAATTACCTCTTGCCAACTTCTTACCTGCCTCAGACCTGAAGTGAACAGGCCAAGAGAGTTTGATCATAATTGCTTTGATTTTGAGTTTTTCAATTAAACAAAGTACTAATAGGAGTGCAGACAAAAAAAAAAATAAAAAAAATAAAATAAAATAAACCCTGCAGGTATGGATACTGCTGGGGGTGAGCATTACAGATTTCTCTGAGGTATGAAAGCAGAAGGTGAATGTCCTTATGACTTTTCCCACTGCAAATTAAAGTAGGGCTGGGTCTGTCAAGGCCATCCCAGATGTATCTAGGATGGGCACTGTGGGGGAGAATTCTGCTTTCAGTACAGACAAGCAGTTCACATACTTGACACAGGGCCTATGAGATAGCAAATTGCTTCTGCTACAAGTGCATTGAAATAATATTCATTTACATGGAAAGAAATGCCATCCAAGTTGGCTCCCACATTCACATCTTCACCATTACATCAGGGACATGAGCTGTGAGATCTTCCATAAACATTCACAAATTAAACACATAGCAGCTCTATCATACTGAATAAAGGAGATTTCAACTCTTCCAATAGGTTTCCTACACCTGGGAACTTTCTGGTGGTTGAAGGCAGGAAGAAAACAAATATTTTGTAAGTCACTTCTAGTGTTCAGTGTAATGCTGTTCATGCATTGCTGTTAAAATGCTGTAGATACTATTCTTCCTTTTCCTTGGACAAACAGGGCCACAGCAAGGTGGAAAGTGACACATAACAGAAGGTGAGAGTTAAACAGGTCCTTATAATACTCTGGAAGGACAGCACTGCCCAGAGCACCCCCACAATGTGGAGATGCACAGTCCTGGAGTGCTGCCCCTGCATGGGATTGCTGAACCTCTAGAAGCCATGGTTGGGCTTTCTCAGGGGACAGTCTTGCCCTCATCCAGCTGACATTTACTTAGATATGCAGATTGTCCTTTCCTGGGCAATCTCAACAAACCCTGCCTCTCAGCAAACCCTGCTCCTCCTGAAATAGCAGCAATAATTAGTTGGCAGTTGTGCTGCCACAAATGTCTGATCTGCAGCTGCATTCCCTGCTCTGTTCTGCAGATGTTAGAGAGCCCAGACTGGGAGGTTTTGCTGAACAAGGGCACTATACAACATAAATAATCATAAAAAAGAGAGGCACCACCTGTAACAGCCAATTCAGGGGCTCTGTCCCTCGGTCCTGGGCCATTCATGTTCTTGCCATGTGAAAACAGTGAATATGCAGTTTTTCCTCAGCCATGACATAGCACTCTCCACCACAATTACCTCTGCATTTTGCTCCTCTGCATGTATGCAACACCAAAGAATATTACAGCCTGTCTTCACTCTTATTTTTTTCTTGTTACTGTGGCCAAGCATATAATTTTCTTGGGCACTTTCAAAACTCTCCAAACAATATTGAAGCAGAGTCCAGCATGTCTCACCAAGGCTACTTACAGCTAAAAGTGCTTATTAAGAGTACTTCTGATTTCTGGAAAAGTCTGAGTCACTGCTTGAAGGAGGGAAAGGAGAGGCTGCCACTGATGGAGAATACCCAAATGAACTCCAGTCCCTGTTCCAGATAGTAGGGCTCTCAGGAAATTATATGTACCCATTAACAAGATTATTCTAGAATAAGACAAGAGATTGTTGGTTCTGTGCAGCAGCACAACAAAGGTTACATTGACCAGGTGAGCAGCTGTGGATTATTAGAGCCTAATCATCAATTACAGTGCTGCAAATCCACTGATTCCAACCTTGCTGTTCCACAGCTCCATGTGAGCACCCCTTGCTGGCTCTGTCCTGCCTGGCACTCTGGCTCTCTTCTTCACTGCCAGTGAAGGCTGGGGAGGATTTTGGCAAGAATATGTTCCTCAAGGTCCTGAACCAGTGAGCCATTGAATATGTGTGGAGTTACAAAAGAACATGTAGGGTCAGCAGAGACAGGGCTGGAGCACAGGGAAGGCAGAGGGACACAGTGACCTGCAGAACTGCTCACTTCAATCTCCTGCCAACACCTGAAAGAAAAGCTCACACAGGAACTGAACTGTAAATATGTGGTTACAAATGTTATTTATTCCTCAGCTTTCTTTTTTCTGTGTTTTTTGGGCATGAAACATTGTGCTCCCAGCTGCTCTCTCTGTTTCATGCAAAGGAGTTCAAACCTTTAGCCAGGATTGTGTCAAATTGACGGTGATGATGAAAATAGCTAAACAATTTTTTAATGGTTTTTGAGGCTGATATGAATAAGGACAAGGCTAAAACTACATATTTTTTTTTCAGACTGGTAAAAAAAAAAGGGAGCACAGAGGGCAGAGCTCGGGTGGTTGAGGGGTTGGCACAGCTGGGCTCAGCCTGGTGCCCAGGGCTTGGTGAGAGTTTGAAACAAGCAGTGGAGTCAATCAGAGAATCACAGAAAGGTTTGGGTTGGAAGGGAACTTAGACCCCATTTCCTTCCAACCCCCTGCTATGGGCAGAGACTCCTTCCACTGTCCCAGGTTGCTCAGAGCCCCATCCAGCCTGTCCTTGAGCACCTGCAGGGATGGGGCAGCAACACCATCCCAGACAAACCAGTTGGTTATTAAAGGCAGCCTTTTGCCCAGTCTCTTCACTGGACAGCTTGAGGCAGAGCCTTCACTCTCCCCCTGCCAGTGCATCCTCCTCACAAGGAGCCCTGTGCCTGGTGCTGTGCTTTGTGTATGGTTTCTCTCCAATTTCACTACCAGGAAAGAGATAATGTGCTCCTGACCCCAAAATGTTATCATCTCTGCCCTGAAACTGTGCCAAGGAGGGAAATGTGTTGTTGACTTCCCATGGCAAAGCCGTCACCAGTGTTTGCTCTGCTAGGGCTTTGTTAGGGCAGAGGGAACTTGCATTGTTTCAGGAATTGCAAACCTGTTCTCTGAGCCAGGTGTTCTTGGTGTTCCATGAAAAGAGCTGGGCTTTAAATAAGAAATGTTTTTTTGCAGAACACGCTCCTTGAATGAAACCAATTCTGAAATTTGTTTTGGAAAATCAAGCCTTGGAAAACAAGCCTCCAAAACTTTCAAAAAACCTAAAAATAGTTATTATTTGCACAGACTCATATGAGTAGAACATCACTGCACTCAAAGCCAGTGTCTGGTGAAAACCAGCACTTGGCTAAAATTCTAAACCACTCTTGAACAGTTACATTTGATTGAAAAAAAAAAAAATCACTGTCCACAGTGTGCTACTCATTTGGAAAAAAAAACTTACTGGGCATCTTAACCAACTGTGCACCCTAATCTTGAGACAAGCAACCATTTCTCCTTAAGCTTTGATATGTAGCTGGAATTTTGTAGAAATAATAAAGGCAAAAAGCTTAACAGTAAAGAAAAAGCTTATCAGTGGTAAGGAAGAGTCTTTCTAATGAGAACTCAGGTATTTTCTGTTTGATTTATACAATCACAAGTTTTAGCTGATCATTGTTATTAGAAATTGTCAGCTTATGAGGGGGAAGGTATCCAAAAACTTCTACAGTTAATTGATAAATGTGTTAACTATTATTTCCTGCTAAACTTTTCTCAGGAGAAAGGCAGATACCAGTCCAAGACACAAATAATACATGAAAGAAAAGCAGTGAACCCTGAATCTAATTTAGGGGCACTCTGCCATTAAGGCACTCCTTCAGCTGTGTGAGGGAACAGTTTGTCATGTGGGATGCTGGGATGACGTGTTTTCCCTTGTTTTTCCTTCTCACACTCATTGGGCATGGGAGCAAACCTGCCCCTGTGCCTGCAGTCACACACCCTGCCCCAGGCAAAAACCTGTAGGATGTTCCCAGGAGGAAACCTCAGCTCCCAGCACTAAAACTCACACTGGTGTGGTGCCAGCCCTGCCCCTAACAGGAACGGGAGATGCTGCAAGAACATCTCCTGCCTCATTGCCAGAGCCAGGGATGCCCCAGGCACGTCCCAGGAGTGGCTCCAGGGCAGAGGTGTGACCACACACCTTCCTCCTGGCTTGGCAGGCTCTGGAAATGGTGGTGCCAACAGCAAAAGAGCAAATATCAATAGGGCAACGATTAAGGCAGTTAGGAAAATCTAGCAGCACATCCAAAGAACTATTATAAAAACTTATTATTTGATGTTATGTTAATTTACCTGCAGAGGAGCTGTGATATCCTCACTGAACAATACAGGTAAGAAAAATCCTTCTCAACTTGCAGCAATATTAGTGCAAAAGTAATTTTGTGGTGGCTTACTTCTGTCTGTGTAGGTGATGTGTATTGGTGATAAGGGGAAATGAGAGAAATGAAACTGTCTCTCTCATTTAAAGCTTTTGTGTTTAGATCAGTTGCACAGATCAAACACAGGTTTGAATACATAACATTTGAGTCCAAATGCTGCTTAGCCCTCAGCTGGATATTTTTTATTAGATTGAAAGGAAACACTCAGATTCTCTTCTCTCTCTGTATATATATATACTGTAGGCATTGGAGTGTGTTGGTTGTTTTAAATATTGCCACCTATGATGGACATTGCTTAAACAAAAGTGTTCTACAAGTACAGATTTCTGCAGCATATTATTTTCTGCAAGGAATAATTCTCTATGAAAACAGCTTATATAAGAAATATGCAGATCAGTGACCTGACTCAATAGAATTTGGAGTTCATTTCCTGCAGATTGATCTCACAGTCTGTTTGGGAGGACTGAAGCTGCTTCTTTGGGAGGCAGTTACACAAAATGCTAACAAGGAAATCAAATTAATTATTAGCATTTAAAAATTTAAATTATATTATATATAATTTTTAATCTTCATGTAAACATCATCAGTACTTGGATTTGGAGAGGGGTTTTAAGTCTTTGATATCTGTGTCTGTAAGCTTGATCCTGGCTCAAATAAATTTTCTATAAAGTCTCATTTAAACATATTTGGTTCAAGACATCATGTATTTGCAAGAATTTAGAGGGAGCAATTAGAAAGCTGGGCAGAGCCATGTACTGATGGGAATGTGGGACCCACTGAACCTGGTGATGGCATCAGCAAAGCTGGGCATTTGTCACTTTTCACAGAAGTCCACACAAATTTCCCACTGATTCTCACCTCAGACAAATCCAAACCATCACACACCAAATCTCACCAAGAGCTGCTCATCCCAGTGAGAGCAGGGAAGGGATCAGAACCCTGCCTGCAGTTTCAATATCATCTTTGCCTAATGTGGGTGCCACAGGAATATTGACAGTCCACAATCTTTGTGAATTCTACATTGCAGCGACTTTTGTTCTCCTGTAACTATAAGGGAGATATTTCAACAGCAAATCAGCAAAGGTTTTATAAAAACCCAAGGTCTCAGGAGCTGGGGGAAAAGTGGCTGATGTGCAGCTGCTCTGGAAAGGGTGTAGGTGTTTAGAAGTGTCCACCAAATGTATTTCACTAAAATATTCCTCCAGAAAAAGCAAGAAGGCAGTAAGCCAGGGCCAAGAGAGAATTAAGAACAACCTGGGCTAATCCATCAGTGTGAAAAGCTCAGGGATGGGGCAGCAGCAACCTACCTGTTTGTCAGGGGCCCTATGAAGGGGTTGGTCATCAGCTGCACTGTTGCCTTTGAAGCAAACAAGAGACCCACTCTGACATTCTCATTCAGCAGCTCCTTGTCATCCTTGGGGCAGTCAGAGGGGGAAGGAGTCACAGTGACAACCATTTGCTCAGTCTGGGTCTGATGCAGCTCTCCAGGCTGTGTCTTGTCAGATTCATTTCCAGTGACCATGGTGGAATTGTCATAGTAGGAGAAGATGCTCTGAAAATGGTCCATGGTTGCTGAGGGTAGGTTAGGCTTGGTAGTCTGGATTTCTGTGGCATTTTTCTCGTGTTCGATGCTGTAAAGGTAACTGGGAATTATTGGCACTGGAAAAACAAATAGAATACATTGGCATCTTATTGTCAGGTTATTTGTAAATGGAATCACTGAGTTGTCTTGCTTGCTTTGCCTTGGTCAGTAAATACAAGGTTTTCCGACAGAGCACATGCTGAAACACAGAACTGAAAGAGAAATTTGCTCATGGGAAAAAAACACACCCATAACTCAGAAGTGCAGTTTAAAACAAAAAGTTAATTTATGTTATTCTTTATTTTTTGCCAGTTTTCATAAGATTTCCATAAGGTTTTCTATATTTACATCATTAAGCAAAATATTAGAAGTATCAAAACTCATGTCTGAAGCCTTTTTGTTGCACAAGTCCTTTTATTAAAAAAGCATGAATAATGAAAAGAGCATTGGAATTATTATTTAGCCAAATTTTAAAAATAGAATAAAAAACATTTCTAAAATAAACCACAAAAATATTGATAGGTACCAGCCATAAGAAGGAAAAAAAGTAACAGACCTATATCAAGGAATCAAAACTAATATGTTGATATTTGCATGTCTCATTATTTTAAAATTTACATTCAAAAGATCATCCAAAAGGAACCATGTTTACATGTTTTAGGATCTTAGCTGCAATTTAATTGCATTAATATGTATCTCAGACATTAGGATTTCAGAGTTTGTAAAAACAGATGTCAGGTTCATTCATTTTAATACAAGTGACAGAATAACCCCTTCCCATCTTGCATTTCGTCCTGAAAAAGCCCAGCCTTTCAAATCTGCAAACTATAATAATTTCTAGGGCTTCTAGCATACATATTAGTAAGCAAGTTATTAAATATTAATAATTTTATAAGGAAGTATATTTATGTAAATAAAAAATTCCAAAATCAATTTGCAAAAAATAGATATTTTTTAACTAAGGTCTGCCTGGTGGCATCAACTTTTAAGATGAAACCACTGCAAGAAATTCAGGAGTTTGAGTCTGCAGCATCACCTGAGAGCTGGCTGTGCACAGATTGAGTGACTTCCAGGAGACCCATGTGCATTCATGTGTGTTTGTGTGCACATTCCTGAGCCACTGGTTTCTCTGGCCATTTGCTTTCAATTCATATAAACGTTTGAATATGAGGAGTTCTAAGTCTACCCGTGAAAAATATTCAATTGTTTTATTTGAGTAGATTTCTGAATCTTGATACTGTGCCACTGAAGCCATTAAAAGTTGTATCTTAGACTTTGATCAAAACTTGTATTATTTTATTAAGCTAACTCATGGAAGTGCTTTTCTTAAAAGTGACTTCAGATAGTTTTCTTATTAACCTATCATTTTAAGACCAATGTGGGGGAAACAGAAAATATCACAAGGAAACAGGCATCTCCAATGTTATCTAGCCTGTTGTTTCAGTTGCATGACCACAGGAGAAAAAAACGGTGATGAGCTAAAAATACTGTTATCTGTCGTTCTATGAAGTATTAGTGGCGTTTAGCAGGAAAAAGAGGGGAAAAAAGAGAGAGAAAGAGAGAAAAAGGAGTTATTAAGACCTTTTTATACCATTCCTTATCTGGCAATTAATATGGAAATAAAGCAAGACTTTGATGTCCACGGCGGCGCGTTTGCAATGCCTGGAATATAATTCATGGTTACAAACAAAAACAAATTAATCAGCGTTTGAAAACGTTGGTTTTGAGAGCATTAGCCGGGGAGCACATCTGCCGCCGGAGATCATCCCTGGCAGGAGCCGGGGCAGCGAAAGGAGCCCGAGCCCGTTTTATTCTTTGGTTTTACCTACCGACCACGGTGAGCAGCATGTTGTCCAGCAGCAGCGCGATGAAGACGATGAGCAGGATGAGTTTGCGGGACTGGCGGCTCTCCCGCAGCCAGCGGAGCAGCCCCAGCTCGCCCCAAGCCATGGTCCGGCCCGGCCAAGGCCACTCGGAGGCGGGGACAGAACGGGGACAGAACGGGGACAGAACGGGGACAGCCCGGGGACAGAACGGGGACAGAACGGGGACAGAACGGGGACACGGAGAGGGATACCGGAGGACACGGGCAGGACACGGACAGGGACAGGACAGGACAGGAGCGGAGATACGGGCAGGGACAGGGCAGGACAAGGGCAGGGACAGGGCAGGACAAGGGCAGGGACCTGCGGGGACACGGGCAGGGACACGGGCTCCAGCCCAGCCCCGCTCCGCGCTGCGCTCCCGGCCCCGCCGCTCGCTACCAGGAGAGGAGGAGCGGCAGGAGGAGCAGAGGAAAGGAAAGGAAAGGAAAGGAGAGGAGAGGAGAGGAGAGGAGAGGGGGCGGCACCTCTGTCCCCGTGTGAGCCCGGGGAGAGCTGCGGGGGCTCCGCTCCTCTGCCCTCTCTGCCCTCCCCGCTCCGTGCCCCCACCCCAGGCGGGGATGCTGCGGGACAGCCGGGGCGGGTCGGGCTGTGCCAGAACCTCCGTGTGCCCAGAGAACCTCTGTGTGCCCAGAGAACCTCTGTGTGCCCGGGGGGATGTGCCAGAACCGCCGTGTGCCCAGAGAACCTCTGTGTGCCCAGCGGGATGTGCCAGAATCTCTGTGTGCCCAGCGGGATGTGCCAGAACCTCTGTGTGCCCAGAGAACCTCTGTGTGCCCGGGGGGATGTGCCAGAACCTCTGTGTGCCCAGCGGGATGTGCCAGAACCTCTGTGTGCCCAGAGAATCTCTGTGTGCCCAGCGGGATGTGCCAGAACAGGGGCAGGGCTTTGGCGAGCCACACGGAACAACTGCCCAAAATAAGGAATCTCACAGGATCACAGAATATCGGAAGGGACCCACCAGTATCATCGAGTTCATGTCCCAAACCTGTTCAGGACACCCCAAGAATGCCACCATGTGCATTGTCCAAGCATTTCTTGAGCTCAGGCAGTCTCGGTGCTCTGCTCTCTGTCCTGGGGAGCCTGAATGCCCAACCACGGGAGAAAAACCTCCCCCTGATACCCAACCTGAGCCTCCCCTAACTCAGCTTCATGACTTTCCCTGAGTCCTGTGGCGAATGATGAGAGGGAAGAGATCAGTATTTGCTCCTCAGCTTCCCCTCATGTGGTTGTTAAAGACCACAACGAGGTCTTCTCTTCTCTTCTCTCTCTTCTCTTCTCTTCTCTCTTCTCTTCTCTTCTCTTCTCTTCTCTTCTCTTCTCTTCTCTTCTCTTCTCTTCTCTTCTCTTCTCTTCTCTTCTCTTCTCTTCTCTTCTCTTCTCTTCTCTTCTCTTCTCTTCTCTTCTCTTCTCTTCTCTTCTCTTCTCTTCTCTTCTCTTCTCTTCTCTTCTCTTCTCTTCTCTTCTCTTCTCTTCTCTTCTCCTCTCTTCTCCTCTCCTCTCCTCTCCTCTCCTCTCCTCTCCTCTCCTCTCCTCTCCTCTCCTCTCCTCTCCTCTCCTCTCCTCTCCTCTCCTCTCCTCTCCTCTCCTCTCCTCTCCTCTCCTCTCCTCTCCTCTCCTCTCCTCTCCTCTCCTCTCCTCTCCTCTCCTCTCCTCTCCTCTCCTCTCCTCTCCTCTCCTCTCCTCTCCTCTCCTCTCCTCTCCTCTCCTCTCCTCTCCTCTCCTCTCCTCTCCTCTCCTCTCCTCTCCTCTCCTCTCCTCTCCTCTCCTCTCCTCTCCTCTCCTCTCCTCTCCTCTTCTCTCCTCTTCTCTCCTCTTCTCTTCTCTCCTCTTCTCTCCTCTTCTCTCCTCTTCTCTTCTCTTCTCTTCTCTTCTCTTCTCTTCTCTTCTCTTCTCTTCTCTTCTCTTCTCTTCTCTTCTCTTCTCTTCTCTTCTCTTCTCTTCTCTTCTCTTCTCTTCTCTTCTCTTCTCTTCTCTTCTCTTCTCTTCTCTTCTCTTCTCTTCTCTTCTCTTCTCTTCTCTTCTCTTCTCTCTTCTCTCTCAGCCCTTATCAATTTCTTCTCAATTTGTATTAAAAAAGAGGTTAACTACATTGAACTTGCCAAGAAACACTTTCTAAAAAAGGTTTCCACTTTTGTGAAACTCTTGTCTTTCATATCACACAACACACTACATTCTTTTGGTCACCAAATACTGAGCTTTGTGAACTGTTCTTTGCTTCACAGAACTTCACTTTTGGAAAAACCCACTGGAAGGGAGGGAAGTCTCCTGAGGAGCTCAGTTGCCCCAGATCCCAGTGTCCTGCTGAAGACAATGACATCATCACTACACAGCTCATTTATTTCTGTAGCTACATTGCCTGCAGTGCGTTTTAATCTGTTTAGTGGTTTCCATCTTTGGTGGGATGTGATTTCACTGCTGATGCAGGTTTCTTAGGAAAGTGCTCAAACTTCTGCTGGTGCCTCTGTGGCAGCAGCCTTTTCTTGCTGTAAACACCCAGATTGAGAACAAGAGACATTTACCCCAGAATTTTGCCAATGTCAGTTATAATAGGAGATAAATGTTTATGGTCTAAATTGCTCTCTTAGGTCTTAACCCATCTCTGAGTGAGGTTTAACAGATCTTGGGAGCAGGAGTAAATTTTCTGACCAGTGAGTTTTTTGCTACACACTGATTTTTCTAAAAAGAATGAAAAGCAGGAAAGGATCTGCTGACAGCTCAGCTCTCTTTTGTTTGCATGCAGGTAGCTTGGATTTTATTTGACATGTCCACCACATATTATTTCTGTATAGATCCTATTATGCCAGCACATGACAAGTATCACCCAAGTGATAAGTATTGATTCTTGAATGATGGCTTATAATTGGTTTGGGGTTTTTAAACTTTCATAACCAGCATCTTCAGGAGTTGGACACATTCACATTTGAAGTTGAATTTCCAAAACAGGACTTCTGTATTCAGAGGCAATAGAAAAATACAGTCGACTGGACTGAACTTAGGAGAAATGTTTCATCTTTTGAGTGTCAGATACTGAAGGCACTTAGTCAAAAAATTAGATTATTTAGCAATGTATGGATTGCAGTAGGAAGAGGGGAGCACCAGCTCTGGTCAGCAGCAGAAGCAGCATTAATATGGAATGCACATCAAGAATGTCAATAGCAATATTTTACCAGGAAAATGTGGGCCTGGGTGTTTTTTATTCCAAACAGTTCACAGAAGAGTAAATCAACAGCAATGCTGTTGTTTTGTCACCTATCAAAAAGCAGATATGGAGAGAAATAAAACGTTTTTCTAACAATTCCTGAAGAGGGACATGACTGGAGAAGCAATTTGTTTCTGTGTCTCAGCATCAGTGATGTGACTGGGGGGACCTTCCCTTCCTCCTGCCTCCTCTCTCACTCCTTTCTTCTGGCATTTTTCTCCTCCTCATCCCTCTCTTACTGTGGAGCTACAACACACTGACAATACCTGCTCACTTTGCTGGAGTTTTACACCACTCCCCTTCCCTCCTGTCCTGTCCTGGCTTCTCTTGCCTTCAGCTAATTGATTACTTGATAAATCATGCTGAAATATAAATGCAGAATCATGGCTGTGCTCTTAGCACGGGTGGACAGAAATGCACTCAAGAACATTCATTTGCATGTGAAGATGTTGGTACAGGGATACTTCTGCTTTACCAGTCCAGCTGATGGAATTGTGATCAGCCCCAGCCAGGTTTGCTGTTCTGCAGGTGTGAACTGCATTCAGGCAAATAAAATGATTCCTTCACTAATAACCATTTGTCTTTAATCAGTAATCTCTGTGTTTACTGAAAAAAAAGCAGAGAAAGGATAGGACTGCCGATTTTGAGGCTTTACTATTCTGTAATTTTAAATTAAGATCAAAAAAAGTGAGGTAAAGCCAGGGAGATAGAACAGTAGAGTAAAAATGCTCAAAAATGCTTTCATGCTTTGAAAAATGCTGGTCAGCTCCATCTCTTTCGCTAAGTATCTATTTTTTATTTGCTTTGATTTTTTTAACTATATACATGCTTATTAAACCCAGTGATAATGTGATCCCTTTATTAATTGCAATAAGAAATTCATGTGAAACAACCTTCTAATAAGAAAAGAATAAAATAAATAAACTCTGAAATTAGTTCCAAAAGCAAATATTCATTTAGAAATAAACATTTTCAGGCCTTATAAATACTTCCCATCCCTGGGATTGTTCAAGGCTGGGTTGGATGGGGCTTCAAGCAATTTGGTCAAGTGGAAATTAGTGGAAGTTTTGTAATTAGAAGATCTTTAAGACCCTTTCAAACCAAAAGCATTCTATGATTCCATTGCAAGCACCAGGGAGAAGTGGAATTTTGCTCATTTGCCTACAGGTTCCTTAAATGTTGAAATTTAGAAAAAAACACTCCTGGTTCTCACAATCCAGTCTGAGAAATGCACTACCTTCCTGGCTGCTTTGGCAAAAGTAATCCCTTTTAAAGCTGTCTCTTTTTAAGATTTACATTTATTTTTAGTGCTTGGAGTTTTAATTTGCAATACTTCATAATTAACTTAGCTTTCTGTATGAATTAATCATTTGCAGTTATTGCTGCTGGGGAAAATTCCTGCTATAAATAATTCTTACAATTTAAATTGGAAGGCATACCTGGCAGCTTATGTTTTACTAATAGCAAGTAATATACTTAGTCAGCTTTTTCATCCTTTTCAGCTCTTTCCAGACTTTTTTCCCCACTCTGTGCCCGACAGTCATGCTGCTAATTACTCTGCAGTGAGTTCCACTGAATAATGCATCTCCTCTTCTGCAGGCACAGAGAGTGTGCATTATATTTTAATCTGCAGAAATTATAACCTACAGAAATTGTATGTGTGGATGTGTATTTCTATATATATGACTATTCACTATGGCATGTAATGTTCAGAGGAGAGAGGAAAAAAAGCAGAAATTTTGATTTTAAGAGAACCATTGACCAATTCATCAATAATGCTAAGCATTTATTTGGCTGAACAGCTGTGTGTGTGATAACCAGGTCTGATATGCTCTGAGGGGGTCATTTTTAAAGCTGGAAAGGCTCAGAGTGAAAAAAGGGGGTGTGGAACAAGAAGAGAGATTGAGCAGCTCCTGTGTCTCTGCTAAAAAGGAGTAAAATATCATTTTCCCCCATTTGAATAGAAACAAGAACATTAATTTTAATGTCAGAATACAGGGCAGACACTTCCCCATCCACCAAGAAACTGTGCAGCAGGTTCTTACAGATGTGGGAAAGCTGTGGTGGAAGAATAGATGAAAATATTAATATAAATAGGTAATGCTTTTACTTTTGGAAAACCATACATGCATATATGTGTCATGGACAAAATCCTGGACTTCTATACATAGTGGCATAGGCTGTCTATATGCACTAAATGATTTAACCTGGTAAAAAGTAAAGTTTTTCAAGTTAGGGCACTTATTCTAAAATATTGTTCACACATAATCTTGACCCAAAATAGTAGTAGCAGTCTGAGATGGTGTTCCTTCAGGTTTGCTTTATACAATTAACACTGAAAACAAATCCAAAAAATACAATATTGTGAGGGTTTCAATGAAGGTTTGAATTTTTCAATGTGCTTCTTATTTAGGAAATTGTAAAATGTCTCTAAAATTAATTCTTTAAATTATTTAGCTATCCACATTAGGAAAAAAAAAAAAAAAAAAGCATTTAACAATTCTGGACTTGGGGAATTGTTTGAGTAGAAAAACCACTTAAACCTGCTCCCTGTTTAAACCCCTGCAGAAAACACATCACCTGGGATACTTAAATGAGTTACAGCTTGATAAGAGTGTTTAGGTATAGATGGGGAAATATTTGTTGACATGTATACATGGTAGCCTAAGTAATGACAGAATAACCACCATGGATGGTTCAGCAGTGGCAATGCTTTCCTGGTGTGCCAGGTATATCCTCACCTTTTGGACTTGCTTGAAAATTTAACCTCAAGGACCAGGAGACAGAAGAGGAGGGAGAGGCTCTTCCATCCCACACCATCATTTCTCTGCTGGCTTTCTGCACACAGAATATTTTTCATTCCTGAGAGCAAACATTACCAAGAGCTGCATGGGGCTGAGGATTTCATGTGTCTGTCCTCAAGAGCTGTCCAGGAGAACAATCACACTGCAAGATGTCCAGAGAAGCTATTTTTAGCATTTCCATGGCAGGCTTTGTCTGAGTACTCTGGTATTACTGGCCACAGGTTAGTGATGGAGAGATCTGGCTCTGACATGTTCATTGGACAATAAAAGAGGCTCTGCCAAGCACATAAAAATCTGGAAAATAACTAGGCTAAATAATACTTTGTTGAATCTGTTCTTTCCAGGCTGGTTTTCCTTCTGGAGTGAAAACAGCCCTGAGGCTGCTCTTAGCTCTGTGATCAATGGGAAGAAATGCTAGTCTCAGTTTTACAAACCTAATTATTTTCTTCAGAAATCTGTCTGAAGCTAAAAAGCCGCTGAGAAATAAAAAAAATCCTTCTCATCCCTGGAGCTCAGAGGAATTCAGTCATTGCATGTGAATTGTGTTTATATTGACTGCTTACACATCTCTTGAAACTGGTGTTGGCTCTGCAAGAAAACAGTTCCCTCCAGGCACAAACTCCTTTTATCAAGAGAGATGCTTACCAATAAGAATGCAGTGTGAGATTGTATTTACAGACATATGTACATGCAAAGGTGTGTGTGTGTCTAAGATCAGTCATTCAGGTGATGGTGCACAGCCCACCCACCCTGGGAATCCTTGTGGAATCATTCCTTGTTCTTTAACACAGTCTTAGTGCAGTTGGCTCTAAGAATATTAAACCAAGCTGTAACTTTGTCTTTTCAGAGGGCAAGTAAAGTGTGAATAAAATAAAATAATGCTCATCTGCCATTTTAAAGAATTATGATGTCACAGTAGAGTCCCTTAAATACACAACCACCAGTGAAAGGGGCTTCAAAAAGTTACCTTACTTAATTAACATCTAAGTGCAAATCCCATCCATCATGAAAAGTGAACCCACTCTAAAATCCTTGAATTGCCTGCCAGACCTACACCTAAATGTATTATCCTGGAATAAACCCTGTGGAAAATTCATGATGAAAACCAAGCCAACCACCCCAAGCAGGTGTGACCTGCAGGCTGCTTTGATTGCTTCCCATAGATCATAATTTTAGCAACACCTGGGCTGGGTGTGCTGTGCTGATGCAGCAGCCTCATGGGTCCTAATGAAATAATTATGGGGTAAGAGCACAAAGAAACATTCAGAGCTTGCAAGAAAACAAACAACCCTAATGCAGGAACAAAGATATTAGATCAGCTGGGGGATAAAAAAGCTTTTGTATGGCCTTGTTTATATTGCTGGCATAAATGAAATCTCTTCAGACTTTTATGCAGCATGTTAGATATAAGTGCAGTCAATGAGAAATGTTAACTGCCTGGTCTGGAGAAAATCACATTAGTTTTACAGGACAAGGCCTTACATGAAATATTCTGGTCTTACAGGAAAGATGGGAAGGCAAAGAAGAGGTTTCTGCCACCTACCTACCTCTGCAAGTAGCAGCAATCCCAGACAAACCTAAGTAAATGGGTTTTTCTTTTAGTAGGTGATAGAGGTCAAGTTAATTGGTGAAATGTAACAAGAAATAAATATATTCAAAATAAAAACAAATGAGAGCCTCTAAAATATCTGGAGGTTAAAAATTGACATTGAACAGCTCTGAATCCTTGCAAAATTCATTTCTGAGATTGTTCTGAATAATGCAGTAGAAATCAGTGAAATGTGGGGTGCATGAGCTGTGCCTCAGCCATGGGTGACTCACTCAGGATCTCCTTAGACACCCAGAACCATCCATGGACCCTCACTCACTGCTAAGGGATGAAATTCAAAGATTTCTACTCCAGTACTCTGACAGACCTAACAGTTACCCACATGTATAATCCCTGACTTCAAGATGTGTTTTTGCAGGACTGGATCTAAAATGTCTCAGCAATAATTGTAAATATCTCAGTATTAAATTAAAAAAAAAGAAAAAAAAAAAAGAAAAAAAAGAAGAAAAGAAGAAAAGAAAAAAAGAAAAAAAAAACCTTTTTTGAACAGTTCTCTCTTCTGTAGCTTTTAATTAGAAATTATATTTCTCTGAAATATCTGTTCTAGAGCCAATGAAGAAACAAATACTAACCTTATATCTTACATGGGATAGTTGAATTCTCAACACAGAAAAACATGATTTACAATCTAAAATGACTGAGACCCTTTGCTTCAACAAACCATTCATAATCTCTTAGATAGCAGCATACACAACTGGAAAGACTGCAGTAAATTTCTTCAGCCAAATTCCTTTCTAAAGATCTTAATTGATTTTCTTCCACCAATAGTGCTTGTGGTTTAACACTGGTTTTCAACAGGAGATTTTTTTGTCCTTGTACCATACAATCTTCATATGAGTCTAAACACACTTGGAAAAATAGGAAGCCCTTCCTGGGAGGATAAATTGTACTGCTGTGCTTAGTCACAAATGGCTGAGCACAATGAGATTTTACAATAAACCAGAAATGTCTGTGTTTTGTTGTGTCAATAAATGTTCCAGTGATGCTCTTAAAGACAATAAATTACTGGTAATGGAACACTATCCTCAGCATGTAGAAGTCATTTTCCACTTCCAGACATTCTCAGATTAGGTTTAAATTGCTATTAGAAAATCCTAAATGTGTTTGGTTGAAGAAAATCTTTTTAATGCCTAGAAATAATCTGGCAGTGGCTGGCTAGAGCAGAGCTAGCAAGAGTTTTCCTGGGGAAAGCAGTTTACACATATGGAAGGGAACTTGGCTCCAGCAGATCCCTACCACTCAGAGGGAACAATACACTGAGATTTCAGAGCCTGTAATTTTTTGCAGCTGCTCAGATGAAGGGAAAACATGTCAGTGCAAAGGAAATCATTGAGAGGGACTGAGTTTACAGCAGGGGTGTAAGTCCTGCTCTGGGCTGCCCTTGGCAGAAATGTCTTCATGGTGCTTGTTCTGCAAAGCCTTTGGGGTGGCAGAAGTGATGGGCATGGACAGAGGTAAACAGGGGAAGGGAAGAATCATGAAAGAGCAGAGAACAGGACTCTGGTGTACAACCATTCCCTCTTTTGTGAGTGGAGCTGTTGGTTTCCCTGAGGATCCCCTGAAATTCAGTGTATTTATCACCAGTGCTCATGTATTCTGGTGCCTGCAGCTGGGCCTGAAGGTGCAAATCCTGAGTTCTTACACATCCCCTTTTCCTCAGCACTGGCTATAGAAAATCAAAGCAGGACAAACCATCCCACCCTCTTTTTTTTTGTTTTCCCCCTTATTAATGGCTGCAATATTAAAGCCCAGAAAAGTGTGTGTATTTCTAAGTGTAACAACTGTGAACAACCTTCAAGGCTGCCACACTCATCCTGGCCCAACACCAAAAAACAAAGAGTTAACTAGAGATGCATAGCATTAAGAGGAACTTCTGTATTGACTTTTTGAGGTTTTTCAGAAAGAAATCCATGAGGGACTGAGGAGGAATTTTCAGAGGGACTAATTAGCTCCATGCCCTATGAGAAATATCACTGCTAGACTTAGACTCTGCTGGACTGCACTGCATTTTCTCCCACACTAATGGCCCCAAAACATGGGGCAAATTATTCTTTCCAGATCAATGAATTCAAATTCAAAATTACATTTCCCTTAGCATAAAGCCTGCTTTATTTCATACTTTATTTTGCTTTGTAGAACCCTGAAATGAAAGGAGAATAAATTGATATTGTTAATGGATATATTTCCATTAGTTATAGCAGGGCTTGCCCATAGAAGTGATGTATGGCCTGTTCTATGTAAGTGAAAAATAAAGGTTACTATTTATTTTCAGAAACCATCAAAACTGGCTGTGCTCCCTCCCATTTTCTATCAGTGTTTCAAGATTTTGTGAGTCTGTGTAGTCTTAATGTGATGAATAATTTTGCATATGTGCAGGGGTCCATGAGCACAGACATGTAGTGTCACATTGTTGTATAAACACACATATTTATATGTAGATGTGGATACAATATATTAATAAACTGAGCTCTGCAGCTTTGTTTGCAATCCTACTTTAAAAAAAAACTATATAATGCACGCATTATATATTGCAGAATATTTGACTGAGTTTTCCTGGTGTCTTTATGGACATTTTCCAAGGGAAAACAAAACAAGTAAAGGCATGAAGCTGTGTTAAATACATGTAGAAAAAGAGGAAGCAAATATGAGCCAGAAGGCTCCAAGCAGTGAAGAAAGTTATGGCTGGTGGTGAACTTGCTGCATATTTTCATGTGAAAATCCACATTTAAGGCTCTGGACATCCCTGGTGTGTTAGGGCTGCTGACAGTGACAGCTTTTCAGAGCCACAGGAGTCCTAGATGAGCCCAATGGTACATGGGCTAGAGGATTTCCATGGATCTTCCAGGGAAAGCAGTTCAATAGAATACCTGTAATTTCCTATATGCTTTCATTTTTGCCATTTTATCCAAGTAACACAACAGAGGAGCAAAGCTGGCTTGGTGTCAGGTGATCAAAAAAACAGGAATTAACAGACACAAGGGAAAGGATTCCCCACTGGATGTGTCTGGCATGTGGCAAGGGAGGTGTGAAGCACCTCAATGAGCAAAATGCCATCAGCCTTCCCACAGGTGAGGGCAGAGACCAGCAGGGTCCTGCTGGGGATGGGAGTCCCAGGGGAGACTGAGAGCCACTGGCAGCACCAACCGTCCTCAAGGGTCCAGGCAGGAGAGATTCAGGGCTTTGGTGTGGAAAAATAAACCACAAATAACAGAGCCAGTGCTGAATCAAGAAGCCATGGACTGTAAAAACTAAGATAATCTGCTTTCCCTGAAAGCATTAGAAAGGCTTAGTTTGGCAACAAGAGATTTTTTCCTTTAATACAGCAGAATGCAACACAATGGGTAAGACCACAGAACCCATGAAATCGAAAAATGTGATTTGCTGAACACTGTGTTTAAAACCCTTCAGTACATCCATCTTTATCCAGGAACCAGCCCTTGAGCAGGAGAGTATTTCTGCAAAGGGAGTGAAGGGATTCCTCTATGCATGACACCAAAGGTATTAATTTTTTACTATATAACATTTTTGCCTTTCTGGAAAGGAAAGAGAACTTGTGTAAAATCAGGATTCTGTGTCATGGAGTATGTTCATCGCCATACAACCCTAGTTTTAGATAACCTTTTTTAGCCTTTATTGTTTTATACAATTTTTCCATCTATTTTCCTGTGTAAACAAAGCAAATCACACACAAAATACTTGGGGACAGCTTTCCCACAGTCACAAATCCTTCTAGCTCCTCTGTTTTACACAGCAGCTCAGCACAACTGCTGTTTTGATCCAGGGCAGGTTTGTTAATCCTTGTGAAGTTGAAACATTTTAGGAGAGGGAAGTTCCACAGTTAGATATTCAGATCTGACAAATGTTAACATCCTGCATGTGAGATTTGAGGGGAGGTGACCTGGTGCAGGTGTTGGGACACCAGAGGGGCCCTGTGATCCTGCCTGGGCTCTCATTAAATTAAACATCCACATTTTCCCTGCAGGAAGAGTCAGTTATTGTCAATATTTATAAAGCCCAATAAGACCTCCTCTCTGTAGGGTGAAAAGTGTTTCATCATGATGAGTTTCCAGCTCTTCAGTGACATTTGATGAAATCATATTAAAGGTAATTATATTTGAGGGGCACACGTCTAAGTCCTAATGAGCCTTTATTCATTATCTGATTTCTTCATTTTCATTTTCCAAAGGTTTTTTTGCTTCATTCAGCTAAATTGTGGGAGAACCATGTTCATAGCCTCTTCCCTTCACCTTTCAGGTCCTTTACTGTGTTTTATGACTCCCTGCTGGTGAATATTTGAACACAGTTTATTGATTTTTGCCTTCTTGGGACTCCCATCATGTGTGAGAACTTATGGACAAGAATAGCTTTATGAATAATAACTAGTCCCAGGATTACAGGCTACAATTTTTTGGCTTTTATTGAAGGAAATTATTCCATGAAGAAAGCAGGTTTTCCTTTCTCAGAAATGACTGCAGTCAGTGGGATGAAATCCAGGCACTACAGATGCTTCCCACAAGAGTTATATGCAGATTTAAAGCAGAAATCCCATTTTGATCACATATTCTGGATTGAAAGGGAAATGGACTGAGCATCACACTGACTTGTACTAAAGATCAAGATCTTCTCTGGTTTAGTCTATTATTTGAAGCCCTGATGTGGGGAAAAGGCTCTGGATTTTAAAAGGAGAATGTGCCTTCATTCATTTTTTTCCTTCTCTTTCTGTGCCTTTCCATGAGGAACCCAGGTAAGATACAGCCACTGAAAGCTGTAAATTATATCCACAATCATAATTATAGTTACAATTAACTATCTAGATCACCTTCAGTAAATAAGGTGAAAAAGTGATGAAGGTGCTTCTGTGTAATGATATGTCTTCCAACAACTTTTCCTGATTTCTTATTAAAAATCCTTTTTCAGGGAAAATTAAGTATGCTTTTGAAATTTTTCACCATGAACAATCACCACAAGGAAAAGATACTTCTGATATTTATGACTTTTCACATATTTCTGATAAGAAATATGAAGCACCAAAATGTTAACAGCGTGCAGTTTTTCAACATTGCATGTCTGTAACTGAATAATTTTCTGGAATAAATATTCCTAGTTTCCTAAATTAAATAATGATTTTTAAAATGTAAAACCTTTTTCCTGTTTTTCTCTTAGATTGTCATGTAAGTATATAGCAGATCCCTCATAATTTTAAGACACAGGAAACCCAAGCCAAGGATCTGAGAATCAAGCTCCTGTAGTCTTCAGGAGTTCTGGAAATTCAAAATTCAAATCTTGATATATATAAATAGTCATTTTTATATAGAGTTTTTTTTTATAAGCTGGACATCTGTATTCTGCTGTTTGCAGTCTCAGTTTGAATCCAATTGTATCTTGAACATCTCTAGAATTTCACTTGCAATTAAATACTATGTTTTTCTTTCCATATAATTTCTCTTTGTCAAAAATAATCAGGTACTCCCACTTCTTTGCAAAAAAAAAAAAATTACCTTTGATTTAACTCTGCTAGAGCCTGTATCTACATGAAAGGAGCTTTCAATAGGCAGTTTCCATTGCCTCTATCTTCAAATCACAATATTTGCACAGACTGCCTCTTCACAGGAATAAATAAAAGAGAGAAAGCAAAGCAATAGAAGGAAAATTCGAGGATAAAAGAAATAATTTGCAATCCTAGTGAAGGCAAAGCATCGTGCCACATCTTTGTTTTTCAGCTAACCCAAACCAACTTCAAAGTTAGGTTCTAAAGGCAGGATCAATATCCATAGCAACTAATTGCATTTCCTGCACCTGCTGGAAAGTGCAGTGTCCATGAACACCAGAGTAACCAGGCTGCCTCAAATGGCAGAGCCTGGCTGGGGTGAGCCCTTGGGCACCTCTGTGCCATCTCAGGATGCTCCCTGCTGATGCTGGCTCCCTTATGCTTCTAATAAATATCCTCTCCTTCCTCTTCTGCTGTTCTTGACACCAAGAACATTCTCCAAAGAAGAATTGAAGAAAATCTGTTGTCCTCCCTCAGCCTATGATGAGTACAAAAATCCTGGCACAGGTGGCATGTAGGAATTGCTGCCTGCTTGGCCTTAGGCAGGGCCACTTTCCCCTTGTGCTCCTGCCTGCAGCTCCCCTCTGCTGTTTGGAGTGGTTAGATGTTACTCAGGGCAGGCATTGCCTTTAACTATTTGTGCTGTGCATAACATAAAGGACTTCCAGTGCTGGGCTGGGACTGCAGGCTCCCTCCAGAAGAGCCAACACATCATTAGGGGCTCATCAATACCCTGTGCAGCACCCCTCTATCAGACAGCACTGGGCAGTTTGTGACACTGCAGCCTGAGCACCACCACCTAATTCCAGACAGCATTTCCATCCACCACTCAGCAGTGCTGTTTGAAATGTTTACAAAAGCAGAACAATATCCTGTGCCTGCAACTTCTCCTTGTGGATATTGCACAAGCAGAACAAGCCTTCTTGGTGTTTATCAAATATTGTAATCCAGCTGAATTTCTCTGTGAGACAACAATCCATTCAGTCTAAAAGGCTGATAATATTAGAAACTCTTGTGTGTGTGGTTTAGTCCTATCTGACTGCACAGATAACATGCTTCTGTTTCTATTTGTCAGTTTTATATACACAACTGGCACTCTATCTGACAAGAGTCAGATAGAGAGCAGGGTCTGAAATGTATAGTGAAGATCATTAAACAACAGCAAAGACATCTTTTAAATGTTAACATTTCCTTTCTGGATCCTGTAAGCCTTGCCAAAAATTGCCTATGGATATATGATCTTATTTAAAGCACAGTGATTTTTTGTGATAGGTGTTCTAAAGGTAACTGTGAAACAGATCTTGCTCTTTTTAAAATTCGTTTGTCCCAAAAAAAAATTAATTGATAAATATTACTTGATATTCACCAAAATAATTTGCTTGCTCTGACATAACCCTTGAGCCTTTTGTTACAGCTTTCCAGACAGACTTTTCTAATAAGAGAAGCAACATTCATTGGGCAGATAGCAAAATGAATGAATGCTTGTGTTCATTTTCTGTACGTGCCCAGCCCCTCTCCCTCCGTGCTGAGCAGCCCTTCTGTTTTGTCTTGCTCTTATCTGACCATCACCACTGCCTGGGAAAGCAGCCCCGAGTCACAGAGCCACAGCCACGGCTTGCACAAACCTAAATGAGGACACTGACAAAGCCCAGAGCACTAAATCTGTGTTGGGGAGATGGATTTGGGTCAGTTTTCACCCCTCTGCGCAGCCCAAGGGGCTCAGTGTTGGTGCTGCCCTGGTCCCTCTCAGGAGCCCTCATTGTAAATCCATGCTGCCCCATGCAACACTGATTTCAGACGGGATTTCTGCCTGAACTGATGGGAGAATTGCCCTGGAGGAGGCAGGGGGAGCAGGAGGAGGGCAGAGAGGACAGGGCACAGTGACTGCTGCTTGCTCTGCATGCTCAGCCCCTGTCCTGTGCTCTCCTTCAAAAGCAAACAGGGAGAAACCCCTGCAGCACTGGGGGACAGCAATAGGGACAGCAACAGGGGGCATCAAAAGGGGACAGCAAAAGGGACAGCAACAGGGGCATCAAAAGGGGACAGCAAAAGGGACAGCAATAGGGAACAGCAATAGGGGACATCAAAAGGGGACAGCAATAGGGACAGCAACAGGGGACAGCAAAAGGGAACAGCAATAGGGGACAGCAATAGGGGACAGCAATAGGGACAGCATTAGGGGACATCAAAAGGGGACAGAAATAGGAGACAGCAAAAGGGGACAGCAAAAGGGACAGCAAAAGGGACAGCAATGAGGACAGCAGAAGTGGACAGCAAAAGGGGAAGCAAAAGGGGACAGCAGTAGGGGACAGCAAAAGAGGCAGCACGGGGCCACCAGCAGGGATCTGCACCCATTCTCCCCCCTCCTCTCAGGAAGGTAGCCAAGGTGACACAGTCCCCTCCATGGCCTGGGAATGACACTTAGGAGCCTGTCACCCCTGGTTAACATCTCCTTTTCCTTCAGTTCCATCAGTGACCCCCATTCACTGATGGCCATTGCTGGCAGCCATCCCCTTTCCCTGTGCATTACATTTCCTCCTGCATCCAGGGCAGGGAAAGTTCAGCATCCGGAGCAGCATTTAGAGGGGTGGTGAGGTCAGTGTTGTTCTGGGGTGGGGCTGTGGTGCAGGGGCTGACATTCTGTGTGCTCACATCAGATCTGCCTCCTGCAGTCATAATCAGCCAGGCTGATGTATAGGCTGGAATGATTCAAGTCCTGTGGCCTCTACCTTTGGAACTTAAATTCCACTAAAAATAACAGTAAGAGAAACTGGAGACATTTAAGTAGAAGTCTGGGTTGAGTATAAGCAAGGATGGAAGGGAACAAATAAAAGATTATCTGTCCTTTGAAACACCTCATCTTCCTGCCAATTCAAATATTGACTGGCTGCAGAACAGGAAACATCACTGCTTGCAGTGGGATGGAAATGGCAGAGTTTGCTTCACAGATAACCCAGGATGCAAAAATGATGTTTGGAGGCTTCCAACAAAGAGCAGGGTTCCAAAGCAGGAGAAAAGGCACTCTGTGCCTTGAGGGGGATATCTCTGGGATGTTTTTCACTGTGAAGTCTGAGTGCAGACATAAATTTCACATCCAGGATGCATTGTGGCATTTAGTATTCATAGATTAGAATATCCTCTAGAAAGGACACAAAGGGATCACCAAGTTGAACTGCTGGCACTGCTCAGGGTGACACCAGCCTTAGAGTGGTTATGGAAACATCCTCCTTGCTGGCTGTTTCCATGGACATGGTGGGAAATGCAGGGGGAACTGATCTGCCTGAAGAGAAATCTCGTGATTCAGGGTATCCTTCAACAAGATCCATTTCCTTTCTCTGTTCCCAACTCTGAAATGTTTACAAACACCTTCCCACTGAGTTCCTGAGGGGATTACCCATCTCACACCTCCAGTGGTACATGGGGGGTGCTTGGTGATATGACTTCCAAGAACCCCCCATATTCCACCACACCCTGAAGTCAGCATTGTTCTGCCTGTGTTAGGGGCTGTTTTGACCATCATTTTAATTAGGGGGTGATGGATGGAGCCTTGGTTTGACTTTTCAAAATTTTTCTTGTTTGTGTCCAGCGATTTTTTTGTCAGTACAAGACAATAAACTTCAAAATGAGTCTTTCTGTCTGAGATGTTCATTTTTCTAACACTAGAAAGGCCTGTAGAGATCAATTATGGGAACAAAGAATTAGAATCTAGCTCCTCCTCTGGTATTAATTAAATCCTTTATCCTATGGTGAGCAAACATCATATTAGGCTTCACCACAGTCCTCAAAGGTATCATTACCACACTTCAATGGATGAGGGCAAATAAAGCCAAAGGAGGCTGTAATTTGCTTTAGGTCATTTTTCCAAATTGATGCAAAATAAAAAACAGAGCATAAAATGCCCTGCTCTCCATCAGTTTCTCTTGCCACCAGCCAGTGCTTTCCCCAGAGCATGCAGAGCACTGTGGGCCGTGGTTTTACCCCTCTTGGCCCTCCCTGTATGTGAACAGGGCTGCAAGGGACTCAGTTTTCACTGGCTGCCTCCCACAGGGGCTTTGCTCAGGAGCTGACAGTGCCACCTCCTCTGTCCCTGCTTTGGGCAGTGACCCCAGTGACTGCAGGAGCCCTTTCCAGCAGCTGAGGAGCAGCAGGTTTGGAGAGAGGGAACACACCACTGTGGGGTCAGCAGAGCCAGCTGCTGGTTCTGCCTCTGGCCCTGAGCTCCTGTGTGGGGCTCTTGAATCTTCTCTGTTTGCCCATTCATATGGCCCTGATTACGAAATATGAGATTTTTCAATGCTTCCTATATATTTTTTGTCTAAAAGGAATGTTAAAACAAGAAGTGATCAAGGAGCATTTTAAATTCTATGCTGTGTCTATGTGGATACATGTAGGGCATCACATCAAATTATCTTTGTGGCCCCTTTCTGCTTTAAAACCAACAACAGATTGACTGCTCTGTGTAAAGTATTTTGTTATTCTTTCCTCCCTGAACTTCACTCATATGCTCCTCCTTTTAAAGTCCCCAGCTAACAACCCCTAATGTTGCACAGAATTTTCCAAGGCGTTCTCTGGTTACCAGGGCAGAGGAAGGCTGAAGAACAAACGGGAGGATTTGTCTCCATCCCAGCCCTGCCATCTGGTGGCCCTGAGCCTCCCGAAGGAACCAGGTCTGCTTGCACCATCTAGTGGCTTCGGGTGACCCAGCCAGAGGGATTTCCTATTTCCAGCACGCATCTAGCAAGCCTGAATAATTAAAATACAGACGAGGCATCTGCAATTTCAGGTAACTCGAAGTGAACACAGGGAATGCAAACAGCAAACTCACCTCCAGGAATAAAACGATAATTTTCTCTTAATCAGTTATTTCCCACACACACTAATTTTATTTACCATTACCACCATTCAAAGCACAAAAAAGCAGAATCCTTAAGAAATAAAATAAGGAAGAAAGTTCCTCCACAGCAGTAGAACAGAAGGCATCAGTGCAATCTCAGTTCCAGGATCGATATTAGAGGGGTCAGACTGTGATCCTTATCACACATCCTTCCTTTTGCAGCTGCTTAAGAACAGTTTTGCTTTCCTCCAGAGAGAAGTGGAGCTGTGAAAGCAAAGCTACAGAGACAGTGTCTCATCTCTCTTATTGAGTGAGTGGAAAGAAAAGCATCTCCAAAGACTTCAGAACTACAACTGGAATGGCAGGAGCTGCATTATTCAGGGATAGAGTCACATTAAAGGTCTTTGGGTTTCCATTGAAGAAAATAAGAGTTTTTCAATTGTTGTCAGTCACTCTGAGTGTGGGAATTTACCTGAGCTGGGCAAACAGCAGCTTGTTCTCTCACCATGGAGATCCATGGTCCTGCCAGAGGGTGGAAAGCTCCAGGGAGACAGAGGCACTTGGCTGGGAACTTCCAGGTTGCGTTTAATGGATGCCTAAAGACTTCTTCAAATACACCTGATTCATTCCTGAATACACCATAATATGCACAGAAAGTAGAACACATCACTGTGAGACACATGACCTGCTAAACCACCTGGACAGAATTCTTTGTAAATTACAAAGAATATTTGTATTCTTCCTTCGTATCCTTCACCCAGCACAGCCTTTGAGTCATGTTTGAACAGAAGTACACCATTACTTGGAAAGCCTTTCTAGGAATTTAGGCCCTTGGTGGCTGCCATAAAGTGTTTGTTTTTAGGACCCTTCAGGAGCCTATTTGGTTTAAAAGGCTCTGGGACTTTAAGACAATGGGAGCTCGAGAAGACAATTTTTTATGCATATTGCTTTCCTCTTGTAAATACAAATTTAACATCCCTTCACTCACTGTGTTCTCTGGGACTAAAAATTAAATTTATAAAGGCAAATGGTCCAGAGAGGTCACCCCTATGTTAATTTTACAGGAAGGAGAAGGGGTGTATTCCCCAGTCTGCAGGGACCCAGAGACCTGTCTGCAGAGCTGAAGGAATGAAAGGATGCTCCTTGCTTTGCTGTCTCCAGAGACCCATACAGGCTTGCAGAAGTGAAGGGAGGGCTGACCATGTCCAGGAGTTCATCTCCCCCCAGGTTTGACAGTTATAACCTGCCAGATCATCTGTGCATTGCCCAGCTCTCTCTCAGCCATTATAATCTGCTTTGCTTTGATTTTCTTTCTTTTTTCATGAAATCTGTTGTTTCAAACCCTTCTTGCTATGAAGCTCTCTTCCAGCTAAGCAGCTTTCTTCACAATTTTGACAAATATTTCAGGGAGTGAGCCATCAAGGTTCTGAATTGAAACATCTCCTGTAAGGCTCTATTAGTGTCTCAGTCTCTTCTCAACAATAACAAGCATTAAGTGTGGTTGCTTTTCTGACTGATCTCTTTTCTGCACCTGTTTCAGCTTAGTTCTAAGGCAATTCTTGTGAACAAGAGATGCTCGTGGACCCCTGAATACAGATTCTTTTACTATAAATCACTTAATCTGGGCAATATAATAATATGACTATAAACACTCCTGTGTAAGCACTTCTCTGACACATGCTTTCTAGTCCAATCTCATAAAATGTGATGATGATTTGAAATTTTGCAAGCTTATCACATTTTTCACTCTAGAGAGGGGAAAAGTGATTTCCTCAATCTGTGCTTGTCAAATTTTTTGCTGTGCTGGATTACATCATCCTTCCAGCTTTCCAGGCAGCTTCAAGCACCTTGAGCAAGAACTATCCATCATCATGAAAACTAAGTTAATATCTGAGGCCGACAAACTCTTGCTTTCCCCAGTATTCAGAGTTATCCAAGAGATTAATTTAGAGATCAGCAAAGGTATTTATAAATGTTAGCACCCAAAGTCAATGCCTTGGGCATTCACTGGTTGATTGGCCAGGCCAAATGTGCACGAGCTGGCCCACAGCTGTGGGGTGAGGTGGCACAGCTGGAGCGGGACAGATGGGCAATGCAGACACTTCCCCTGTCATGAAATTTCATGGTGTGCAGGAGGCTTCTGCATTCACAGCTCCTATTTCACTGAGCTCCTTCTTTTCTGAAATACACCACAGCTGCTCCACAGATCTACTCAATCACCCAGTGACACATTTTTGAGCACGTGCCATAAGGAGTTTCTCTTTCTTGCTCAGCCAGGACAGGCAGGAAGTGATAAGGGCTGCTTTAGTTAGAGATGCACTCTGCAGCAGGCATGCAGCTAGAAACTCTCAGATAAATGGGGATTTAAAGTCCTTATCTAAGATGCTCCAAGGAACCGCCCTAATAAAAATAATGAACCCCAGAAATAATAATTATTAACAGAATTCAAGGAGCCTGACCCAAATCCCATGTTGGGCATTTTTTTTTCTGATTTTGACAGAGCTGCTTCCCTCTGAAACTGCTGGAAGTGTAATCAGAGTCAGGGACCAAATCTTTTGGCCTCCTAATTGAGCTGCTCTGACAGGTTGTATATCCTCATGGTGATGCTATCCAGACTAAAAAGCAGGTGAGATCTTTAGATCAAAGCAGCATTTGCCAAAGTCAGCCACTTCAAATCCTTCTGTGTGAAGTGGTAGGCTGGAGAATTTTACAGGAACAGACTCCCTAATGGTTTTTTATGACACCTTTTTCCAAACATTAGAAATTCTGAGGACAGTTTCTAGCATGGTTTCCCGTTGCCATCAGTAAAAGCTTATAATTGAACAAATTAAATACCTGACTCTCAAAACACTGGACTTCAATTACGCTCAAGTCAAAGTGTTTATTGGAACATCATCCCTAAAATCTATTTTAAAGTCACCTGGGGGCTGGGCTTAATGACTACCTTAGTTGCTGTGTTTATAGTGCTGTCATTATTGATGGTGCTGCTTCCCTTTTAATGGAAAACAAAGCCAAGAGAGGGAATATATCCATGCTTCTCCATGGAAGAAGTCAATCTCTGACTCGTGGCAGGGTGAGCCTTGCTGTCCCAGGGAATGTGTCACACATCTCAAGGACATGCTGGGCCTTTGATGGAACTCTGAGACAGGGAGCCAATGACAATTGCAGTCACAGGCACAAAAAATGCAATTAATAAACACATGACTGTTTAATGTAGGTATAAGACACATCTTAATGTTTGTCTGGCTTTGACCAAGAAGAACTTGGATTTATTGAGAAATTTCCTTTTCTCCTGAGTCTGTAACCATGTCCTGATTTCAGGTCTGTGCTGCTGACCTGGAAAAATATCTAGTCCTTTCAAGAGGAAAAAAAGATAAGTAATCAGTAATTTAGGCAGGTTTTTGTGGGGAAAAAGCCTTCCCATGTGAGAACAGTTTAGGCATGAAATGGCTTGTCTAAAACAAGGATCAAAGTGATTAATGGCAAAACACATTCTATTTGTCACTCCTCTCCAAACCTGATTTTTCTAAAGCACTGTGGGCTTTGCCATGGATATCAAGAAGATCAGAATTCAGATCACTTCTTCTTAAATAGCATTTATAAGTGGCTTTTTTAGAAAGCAAACATATGTACCCATGCCAGTCCTTAATCTCTTTGAGCATGAAATGTGTTCATTTCCTTGGCATAGAAAATTGCTGTAAAAACCCTTTGGCAGTGTAACTTTTCTTGCAGAGGAGACAGAAAAGAGGTGCTGTTGGCTGTCAAATGTTAATCCATGCACTCACTGTTTACAGACCCATTCAGAAAATCAGACTTCTTAGCACAGCAAACTGTGTCTTGCTCTTGAACTCCAAGGAAAATTCACGAGCCTCTCTTATTTCCTCTTCCCAGGAAGTACAAGGCTGTCTTATAACAAGGCTATTTAAACTCTTTGAGAAACAATTTTTTTTATCAAGAATGCTGCATATTGCTTTGTCTGGGGGAGATCATAGCATTGTTTGGTATTCTCCTGGGAGATATGGAAAAGCCTGGAATGAGCCCTGGGAAAAGCCAGTCCTCTTCCATCAGCACTGTGACCTGACTTGTCTCTGTGTGAGGAGCTGCACAGGAGGATCACAAACAGCTTTATCTTTCAGGCCCTTCCCTTCTTACCAACATAAATGGTTCATCTCACAGTGTCATTCAAAGGTGGAATTGTTGAGGCTTTTCCTAAAGCCCTCTCTTCACCATCAACATTTTGCGGTTCAGCCAAAAATACCACTCTCCACTCAGATTTGCTTTGAAAACACTTGCAACTTTTGGCTGGCAAGTGTGTTTGGAACACCACCCATTAAGCATCAGTGCTCTCCTGAGAGTCAGGATGGTTGTGTGAGCAATAAACAGCCTAAAATCATGTGCATTATCAAGCTGGTGAGCAGGTTTAATACAGAACTGAATTCCCCAAACTCCCAAATTCCTTTAGCAGCAGCATCTTCTATTCCTTTCCACCAGAAAAGTACAAAGTGGGGGAAATGCTAGAAAGTGAGTGTCTTGTGCCCACAGTCAGAAGCCCAGCCTCCAGCTGTGGTGCAGTTTCTCAAGTCTTTTTGGCACGTGTGACAGAGCAGAGAACACACAGCTCTCCCCCACAGGGCACAGATCAGAGCACGATGACAGTCTGCAGTGCACAGCACACCAAGGAGCTTTCTTCCAGCAGCACATCAACTGCATTGGCAACTTTATATGCTGATTTTGTGGTGTTCTCTCACTCAGTTTTCCTGTTCACACAGGAATTTGTGGAAGCAGATAACGTAATGAATCAATGTTGTTAGACAGCATCATTACCCTGATTTCTCATCAGTAGATGCTTAACAAAGAAATCCATTTTTCACTGTCAAATTTTTACTCTTCTCTTCTTGCTTTGCTTTCATTTCCCTTCTTGCCCATTGCTTTCCTTTTCCTCTGGACTTGGTGAATCCTGAAAATGCACAGACATAAAGTTTTATGCACAAGACCAGTGTTGGAAGTATTCTGTCTCCACTGAGAGCTTCATGAGTTTGAAAAAGCCTGAACTAACCTCAAAAGAACTACATTTTATTTACTCAGAGACTGAATTTTTAACTCAAAGAAAAAATAAAAAGCAGAAGAAAAAAGCTCAGATTCACATGCAAACCCATAAGCACACAAGCCAACTAACATTTGTTCAAGCACTTCCCAAAACTCTCTAATGAAAACCACGTGCAGACAATCAGTAATTGGCACGTACAAGCAATACACTCATGGACTTCATTGCTCATGAAGGTTTGCACTTAGACCTCAGACTGCTATCCTTAAAATATTGGCTTCATATATGAGAGATCTGCTGTCTTCACATTGCTATGATTTGTATGATTTGCTGTATGAATGATGGAGAAAATTCCTTGTACTTCTGCTGTTATCTGTGCCTGTGTGCTTTAACAGAGAGAATTGAAATTTATCCTGAGCAACCTGAAATCTCCCTTGCTCTGTGTGAAAATGCAGGCTGCCCTGTTAGATGGCTTGAAAAATATCTTTTCTGCCTTGTAGTGATGCATAAGGTGAGGAAGAAATGGACAGATAGCCCAGCTAAATGCTTAAAGTTGGTCTTAGAATATAGCATCACCTGGCAGAAAATGCAGAATACAACCTGTGGAGCTGTAGTAATAAGCCTGCTTAGTAATAGTAATAATAACAATTTAAAAAATGTTGTTGTTACTCATACATAAAAATAATAAATTTTCAAAAAGTGTTTCATTTATGAAAGCCAGTTTAAATTGTAAGACCCATCCTTCTGGGTTCATAAAACACTCACATTGCATGCAACAGCCACACATGCTACATTTGATGCTCCCTGTGGTCTGGAAATTAGGATCCCAAGGTATGCTGGGAACCTGGAAGCAAAGAGGACTGCAGGGACTGCTCCCAGCTGGAGTTCCAGCCTTTGCCTCTGCTGAGCCTGCCACCACACACGCAATTAGCATTCATTATATGGCAGTGTTTTTATGATGTGGGTGCATGTCCACCTGGAACAAGTTGAAAAAGCATAAAAGCCATCAAAGTGTTATCAGATGTTACTAACGTTGAACTCACTAAAATCTGGACCACATCTGAACTACTGGCACACAGATGACAAGACCTACATCCCATTAAGAATTTCCTGAGTCCTCAGACATACTGCTCATGAACAAAATGTCATTCTTTGAATGACAAAGCAGAGGATAAGAATGTTTCTGATGGGTTCATTAATGGTCTTTCAGTCCAGACCCTGTATCTTCTTTCTGACACTGTTTTATCTCTCAGGAGGATTCCTTGCACAGACCTTCTGCCCTGCTGTGGCTGCTGGTGGTGGGACTTGTGCCAGAGCCCGTTATCCATGACCACTGTGCTGGTTCAAGAAGGGATCTCCAACCAAGCTGGCTGCACAAACCTCCCCAAGCCAGAGGAAACAGTCCCCTCTGTATTTTCAGTCTCAAGCACCTCTTCACCATATTAATGTCTACACAAAAAAAATGGCTTTTTCTTCCTCTGCTGCTGTTTTTCCCCTTGCAACCCTTCTGCCCAAAGATTATTTTCCACTCCTTCCACTCATTCCTCCAGGTTTCCCCTGTGATTCCCACACCAGGAATACCCTGCCCTCTGCTCCTAAGTGCTCGTGACAGCTTCCATCTTGGCCCAATCAGGGGTGATTGATCCAGCATCCTTCAGCCTCAAGTGCATTTGATCTGTGAAGCTCTCCAGCTGGGGCTCTAATAACTCATATCCGCTGTGGGTTACACATCAAGCAGCTCCTTCCCCACCAGTCACGTCTCTCCTGACAGAAGAGTTCTTCAGTGAAGCCCTTCACATCTAATCCACCAGCTCATGCAGATCGTGATGGGGAAAATTTATCAAAAGCAATATTTTGTACTGCTTTGAAGCAAACAAAGCTGATCTCCATGTCAATTTTGTTGAATAAAAACTTCTGTGGGCAGAGACTGTGAATTCTGCCAGGATTTAGTCCATGATAAGAACAGTCAAATCATAAATATTTATGCACTAAATGAGCCATTACTCACTACTTTGTCTCATTTTCACTAACTCTGTGACTATATTTAGTGCATTTGCATTCAGATCCTGCTCTGCAGTGTGAGCTGCTGCTGTCACTGCCAGCCCAAGGCTGCTGCACACTGCTCTGCCCCTGGAAACTGCCTCCCAACTCTGAGAGTAACAGAGCCAGGCCCAGACACTCCTGTTTGTGTGGGATCACTGCTTCAGTGCACAGGAACAGAAGACTTAAATACCTTTTTATACCTGACAATGCAATGTGTGTCCAACTCCCCACCCTCCTTTTGGCACAAACCAAATGACCACATTAGTCTCACTGCAGACTGGTCGGGTGGTGTTGCCTAAATCACAATTTTTGGTGATATGTTTTGCACTGTCAGACTGGACTGGTTTGTCCACCTGTCACACAGGTATGAAACCAAATATCTATTCAGGCATTAGATTTGATGAGTGTTTTTTTACCTATATAGCAATATGTTTCTATGCATTACAGGCATGGAAATCAGAACAGGATGGACAGAATATTTTCTGTCTCTGAGAGACAGCAGGTTGCAAAGGAGGAAAACAAGGACAGCAAGATCTGTAGAGAGGTTTCTCCTCATCTCCCAACTTAGAACTCAGTGATTACTGAGCCAGAATTGTTATCTTTGGATTTAGTTATTTTAAAAATTTTTCTTTCATGGTTTTGTCCCATCTCCCATTGATCTAATGGGAACATTTAATTGCTACATTCTCCCATGACAAGGAGTGTCTAAGGCTTGATTACATGTTGTGTGAAGCACCATTTTCTCTTCTTTCTGTTTCTTTTCTTAAGCCTGTCACATGTGGGATTCATTTGTCAGCCCAAGCTCTCATAATGAGAGATGTTTGAAAATCATTCCATCATTCCTTGTTTCCCTTCTCTGAGCCCTTGTAATGTTACACATCTCTCCATCAGCCTCTCACCTCTGTCCAGACTAGAGAGCTACTGTACATGTCCTGTATGAAAGTTGTTCCTTATCTTTGTTCATCCTTTATCCTGGGCTATAAAGTTTCTTCCCAAATTTACACATCCTTTGGGAGGTGAAGGACCAGAGCTGTGAACAATATTCAACAGTCAGGTGCATTATTGATTTATGGAGAGTAATGGTTATGTGATTTGTTCCCTCTCCTTCTACAAAATCAATTTTTATCCCCTTAACTGACAGATTCTATAGGAAAGAAAGCTGTTTACTGCCATCCCTTGGTCATAACTAGAATGATTTGGTGTAGAATCTCTATTGCAAACCCAGCCAAAATTCCTTAAATCCATAAAGTAAATGGGAAGGTATTAAGGTACTGTCCCAATGAGAAATATATAGGGTATAAATTCAGGATTAACTGACCTTCATGAAGGAGACCCCACTGATATGACAGAAACAAATTACATAAAGACCAGTTATTAAAAATGCTGACTGGTTTAGAATATCCCAAGGAAAATCTTGAGGGGCAGGAATTGCAGTTATCATATCCAAAGTTCATGATATCTTGCAAGTTCTTCCATTGATTGCTGAGAACTTTGACATGGTACCAAAATTCTACACTGATTTTAATCTGAAGACACAAAATTAGATAATGTGAGAGTTTTGATATTAATGGAGGGACTTGCTTCATAAGGCCAAAAGCAAACATAACAAACAGCAAACACAACAGATTTAACTGAAGTTTCTTCCAGTTCTGTAGTTTTTATTTTTATTCTTATAAAACACTTTTCTATTTGCTATCAGTCATTACATCTTGCATATTATCAATGCTAAATTGCATCTAATTATTAATAAGAACTGAATACATATTGGAGTGCAACAGACATAAGATGGCATATAAATATTCTGAAAACCTCAGCTCCAACTGGTAAATTTGCTAATGGAGAATATTGTACATTCTGTCATAGTCAAGCATTTTTAATTATCTAGAGATGTTCACATTCAGTGGGCATGCATATCATCTACAAGTTAAAAGATGGTTAATTAAAGTTGGTGGTTTCTTTTATACGAATTACATATTTTTATTCTAAATTATTGGTTTTAATTGAAAATTTTAATTGACAATTCAAATTATAAATAATATAAGTAAAATCTTAAAGAAAGGATTATATTCTCATTTTAATGTGCTCCACAGTTATATAATTACATTCACATCCCTGTGACACAGGTGGGCTTTTCCTTCTACAGGTGTGTCAAGGAACTCCCAGAGGTCGAGCAGTCTGTGCAGAGTGAAATGTGGGTGAGGAGTGGAGACTTCTGGGGATGGTGTTGGACACATGCTCCTCCAGCAGCAGAGATGTGGAGCATCACTCCAGGGCTGCAGCCACTCAGGTTTGCTGTGAGCCTTCCCCAGACACCCCCAGGGGCAGAACTTGCCATGAGCACCTCAGCACTGGACACCAGCGACAGGTACTGACTGCAGGCTGGGTACAGACAGCGTGGATCACCATGGAACAGGAGTGGATTCAGCCCTGAGCAGGTGAGCAGCTCTCTGCTTTGAACAGATGAGCAGTTCTCTGACTGGTTTGAACAGATGAGCAATTCTCTGCTTTGAACAGATGAGCAATTCTCTGACTGGTTTGAAAGATGAGCAATTGTCAGGCTGGTTTCTGGACAGGTGGCAGAGATGGAAGAGTGTGGTGTCCTTCCTTGCCATGGAGCATTTCCCTGGCCTGTGCAGGGTGAGGTGCTGGCCGCACACAGCAGCTGGGTCCGTGCCTCTGCTCCCCAGCTCTCTGAGGATGAGCAGATGGCAGCAGCAGTGTCACAGCTCAGGACAGACAGCCACAGCCAAGCTGGCCCTGCCTGCAGAGAAGGTGGCAGGACAGCATCTTCCAGGACAAGTACTGAAAACAAAATTCCTGAATTGGCTTGCAGTGGGAGGGGGCTTGAAAGGCTGTAGAAAGTCAGGGCTTTGCAAAATACATCAGGGAGAACTGGCAGGGAGAGCCTTCAGCTTCTTCATCATGCAGCATCTTTGATTATTGAGGACAAGGGACCCCTTTGGAAAGTACTCCTTGGAGATGCCTTTACCAAGTGCCTCCAGAGGCATTCAACCATCCCACAGTCATTTCTCAGAGGAAATCAGATTAAAATATGGCACCTGCCAGTCCAAGGCAGAAATGCACGGAAACAATTTCATCTCATTGCAGTGGCCAATGCTGACAAGTGAAGGAGAAATGACTGCTCTTATTTTGGATATATCTTCTTTGATGGCATATTTTTCTCTGCACAAAATGAAATCACCTTTTTATACAGAACAATTAAGCGGTCTTGGCCCAGCTTAAAAGCAATGAAGACAATTTCCATGCCAATCATAATGTAAAGGGAAAAAAACAAGAAAAACTTGGGATGTTCTAGTTTTGTATCTCCAAATCCAATAGTGGTCAAAGTGATAAAGCAGAAATAAAAGGCTTCCTGAAAATCCATATTTTTTTCCCAGTTTGGAAGAATAGCAGCTGCACAGGAGATGTACACAAAGATAACAAGCACCATCAAAACAATGGGCACATCTAGTTTTTCTAACTGTTTTCCTATTTTGTCGAAATTCTTGATTACTCTGGACACAGTCTTTTCCCTGGCTAGTTCAGGACATGAACTCCACCTCTCCATGCTTTTATTTCTTGCTGGTTGTGTGTTTTCATTCTCCCTGGCAATTAACATTTCAAAAAGTTCCACATTGCGATATTTGACCGGCCCCCCTTTCACACCTGACTGATTTCTCAGCAATTCCACAATTGTCAGGGGCTCATTGATGACTATTTTAGGCTGTTCCCTGGATTTCAGTTCATTCCTTTTGCTACATGTGGATCCAGAACACAGTTTAGAGGCAAGAAGTTTTGACTGAAGTTCCCTGAACTCGTTGTAAGATTTGGATAAGACAGTTGCAAGGATGTCTCCCATGTCTGTCAGGACCAAGAACATCAGAGGGATCCCAAATAAAGCATACAACATACAGAGATACTTCCCAATCCGTGTCACAGGATAGGTATTACCATAACCTTGAACAAGAAGGGGAAGAGAAGAGAAGGAGAGAGATGTGATACTTAAAATGGCAGCAGAAGATGTGCCCTTTCCCTAAATCCAATTTGGGTATTTGTATTTCCTTCCTCATTTGGATATGAAACTCAAATTGTAGGTCAGTGCTTTCCCATTATAGTGGGAGAAAACATTGGTATTATGTTAACTATATTAAATTTTTCTTCTCATCCTTCAGAAGACATTGAGTATAGCTTCTCTCCCTTCTGAAACCCTGCTCTTTCCTAGATGAGCTCCTAAGCCAAGTACTTATTCCTGTAAGATTTGTAGGTCACGTGCTGAGGCATGGTTTCCCTCATTTTCTTCATCCATCCATTCATGTTTTCACGTGTGGCTGCCAGAGCCTCTGCTCTGAACCCAGCCTCAGCCCCTGCTTTGCTGTGAGGCACTGAAATACCATTTATTCTTGGTCACTCTTTTCCCCACAGGCTAACTGGGAATGTTTATCTTTGCTGTTAAAGCACTTAGGGAAGTTTATTGTTGTTATTGCACAGAGTGACCTTATTTACTCTTTATTTTAGTTGATTTCTCTGCATTAAAAATACCTTGTGCAGTTTCAAGGCTTAAAAATCATCCTGAGCTTAAATTTAGCTATCCAGAATCTGTCCTAGCTGACCCTCTAGGCAACTTCCCCATGCAGTGAAGAGATGGCAGCTCAGACCATCAAACCTCAGACTAGATGCCTCAATTCTCCCAGAATATTCAAGGTAGAAAATTTGATCCTATTCTGAGGTGATTTATCAGATCCTAATACTGCGAATAACAAACCCACTGCAATGGAAATAGCCACCTATTCCATTTATTAGCAGCAAATAGTCCAGGCTTTCCACTGTTCCCAAAACTCAGGACAAAACTGAGGAAAATGCATTAATACTTGGTGCTATGAAGACAAAAAGTACTGGCAGTTTAGAAATAAATATTTTGGGTTGGTGTGTATGGGGACATTTGTCAAGTCCCATGTTAATGGTAAATATCCTCAGGGTAGACATTTCCAACAATGTGCTTTCCATCAGTTTGCTGAAGCCAAAGCTTTCTGATAAAACATCCCCTTTGAAAAGCTCTTGGCTGCTGTGTTTGTTGCAGGAAATATTTACAGGGCTGAGGATTTTGGTTGCATCCCTAGGGTGTCTCTGACCACCCAGACTCCTGCCTTCAAACTGGAAGAAGCTGAGTTTGAGCAGTCACTCACCCAGGAGATGAGAGTCTGAGGTTTGAGCTGTGACACAGCACACAGGAGCTCTGAGAGCACCAGCTCTCACACTGCTCCTTGTGTAGGATAAGCTCTTTTTTAAGGTTCCCTTTTTCTTTTACAGTAAGATGCATACCCATGCTGGGGTCTTGAGCATATCCTGCTGCAGAGGAGAAATGTCTTTGCAATTTGATACAATGCTGTGGGAATATTTCCCATCCAGCTTTGATTATTACAAATTTGGATAGACAGTGCCTGTACTTGCCAGCATTTGAGAAAGATTAACAAAGGGATAAAAGTGGCTTTGGGAATGAGTATGAGGAGTTGTATTTAGCAATGCAGAGGGAGCCAAAATCAGAGCAGATGTTTTTATTTGATCTAGGTCCTCCTTTGAAATATGAAGTCAAACAAAGATTTCAAAGGTGTGACTTAAACACTATCATGTGCTGTTAACCCAGAGAAATGTGAACACCATGGTTAATTACAGAACCATAGATTAACAGAGCTGAATTAGACATAAGTAACTGAGAAGCAATTGGAAAACAGTATATGCATTATGAATTACCTTTTCCAGAGGAGAAAACATTACCCAAGAGGACACACAACAGTGGGAAGGATAAGGTTTGACTGAAAAAATGGAGATTTCTTTTTAGCTCAATAGCTTTGTGCACATCATAAATGAATACATATTATAGTATATATAAAAGTGTGTACCATCACTAGTTACTAAATTCTGGCTTGTTTCTGTGGCTCAGCTATGTCTCTGCAGTCTGTGTTTGCAGAACTACTTGCAGACTCATCATCAATACTCAGGGGAAAAATTCAAATGGATTTGGGCTTTGAGTTTAGAAGGGGTGATTTTATTTGTTTGCTTGTTTGTTTGTTTGTTTAGGGTGGTTTTAAGACTGTGGAAGAAATGCATTACAGAAAACAGCAACAGGAATTGATTCTGAAGGGTGTTACTTTACCTCTGTACTTACCCACAGTTGTGAACACTGTGCAGCAAAAAAAGAGAGACCCAAAGAAATTCCATCTCTCTTCTGGCTTGATGAACCAGACTGGGTCAGCTGTGTTGAAAAGCTCACGGATGTTGTCCCCAAACATCTCCTCATTTTCTGTCACGTTATCTGTCACAGCAGGAGGCACAGTGAGTGTTGTCCCCCATCCAGGGAGCAGCCCTCCTGTTACTCCAGTGAAATGTGCTCCAGCTGAGGATTTGCTCATATTCTCTCAAAAGATAAAAAAATTCACCCTCTCATCCTCCCCTTTGAAGCCTTTCACCCCCCACCTCTGAAAAAATCAGGTGGGTCCAGTGGCTTTGGTGAATAAAAACACAAGGAACAAATAAACAGAAATAAAAATAAGCAGGACAAGATGTTTGAATAATCAACTTCCACCCTGAATGTCCTGTTTAATTTTGGACTTAACAGGAGATTAGTCCTCTTTTGACCCAAAGAAACTAAGAAAGTGGGGTTAACAGTAGGGAACAGATGAACCACTTGGATGTCAGTGCCCAGTGCCCTGCTGTGAATCCCAGAGCCTGCAACCCTTCTTCCTCCTCCCCGTGGCTGAGCCTTGCTTGAAAGGACATTATTTACATTATTTAATTGCCCAAAACGGATCATTGTGTCAGCACAGCCACCTGAGTATAACTCCAAGCCCATGCACAAGCCCCACCACAAATCCAGGAGGATTTCTAACCCTTCTCCTCTCCTCTACCCTCTCCAATCAGCATCACTGGCTCTGGGCTGCAGAACTGCACCTGTCTCCCTCTGAGCATCCCATCACCACAGGGCTGGTGGGGAAGCTCAGAGCAGGGAAGAGGGACCTGGAGAAACTTTCTGAGAGAGGATTCAGCCCCCAGCAAACTGAAGGAAATACCACAGGAATCTCAGCTGCTGTTAAGAAGCTGGGTAAAAGGCAGCCTGGGCAAAGGGGGAACACAGGCATGGCAGGAAAATCTTTCCAGGCAGGAACACAAGGAAAACTTGCAGTCAAAAATCACAGCAAAGAAAGAAAACAGCAATCATTAGCTAGGCAGAGGGAAAATCCGGCTTGCAGGGTCAGCTGTTAGTATTTTGAAGAATGCCTTAAAAGCAAAAAAAAAACCTCATTCAAAAAGCAAAAAGAATAGGTAGCTCCCTGTGCAGTTAAGTAATTTTGAAATTCCAGTACATACCTGAGAAGTTTCTGGTGAGGTTTGTCAGGTTCTGCAGAAATGTTCTATATTCTTGACTTACAATAACCTTCCGGGTACCTTCAATGTGGGAAAACATGAGAGCCCCAAGAAAAGCATAGATGACAAGAGACACAATGAAGCAGGCATGAGGAAACACTGCCCAAAATATTGTTTTACATGTCGTTTTACCTCGCAGAGGCTGTGATGTTGTTGCCATCCTGAGCTTGCTCTTTCTTTTTTTTTTTTTTTTTTTTTAATATATAATTTTGTGGAGAAGACGCAGCTTTTAGAAAGAAGGATGAGGATGTAAAAGCTTTTGCAGCCAAGAAAAGCTTCTCCTGTGAAAACAGGGATTGTTCTGCCTCAGCCTTTCAGATCACATGTCTTTATAAGTGAAGATTGCACTACAGTCCCCACGGAAAAGGAGCACAACTGATCAAACCCTGCAATATTCTCAGCTGACGCCACTCTATCCCTGAATCATTACAGATCAGCCCTGTAATGCACATGGATTACCAGCTCCTACCAGCTCCCACTGGAGCCAGCTCCTGCTTAAAGTTTCTTCTCCTGAGCAACAGTTTCCCATTGATACAGCAGAAGCACTTCCAGCTCCCAGGAGGGAAAATACACACTGTAAGGATGGAATTCTTAAAGATTTCTCTCAGAAACGAACAGGAACATTTAAAATTAATCTAAAGAAGGGTATGGCACTAATTGTAATCCTGGCAGACTGTAGAACAATTGATTTCTCTTTCAGAAAGCTTACAGAATCTCTCTATACCACTCAGTCTTTTAGGGAGGGCCTTTTGAATTTCAAATTCTTTTTCTCCCAGAAAAAAAAAAAAAAAAAAAGTCAAGAAGGTTTTTCCTAGCTCTCACTTGAATAAAATCTTCCTATATAAGTAGAAGTTTCAGTTATGAAATTCCCATTGACCATAGTAAGTCAGAACTGCAAGATTCAGTTCAGGGTTAGTGATCTTTGCAAACTATATCCTACTTTAAAAATCATGTCTTTATTTTCATCCTTCACTCTAAAACACTGGGAGCAACAAGCAGCATCCCTGCCCTTTGCAATTTTTGTAGTGGTAGTAAGGAGAGTTGGACTTTACAGAAAGAGGTGTTAAATACTTCATCTCCAGGCATCTTTCATTAAAAATTGAAACAGTCTTGTGCAGCCAAGACTACTGAGCTGTGTATATGGAACATGTCCACATGTCCACACAGAAATCCTACATGCTTACAACGATTTCTTCTAGGTCAAACTCTCAGCAAATTCCATCAGAAGATAGTTTATCATCAGTATGCAAGTTTCCACCATAAAAAAGAGACTTTCAGGGCTAAGAAAAAAATAAGCCTGTGTGCTTGCTGTTTTTCATGTTATCTGCCTTGTTGGCTCAGTTTTGCTTTTTGGCAACAGGTTTATAAATCCTCTCATTGCAGTCAATCTCTGTTTTATTTTTTTTCCCCACTGACCTGAAACACAGGGTTAAAAACTGCTAATGCTCATAATTAGTCAAAAGCAACAGAGCTTCCTGAGAGGTCATACTTGGAGATAATGTACATAGGTTTGGTGTCCTTTATGCTGGGAATTGTTACAAGAGAGACTAGAACACTGGACAGCTGTTTTGTACTCTCCAAATGCATGGGTTGCACACACCTGGAGGAGTCAGGGTGTTTCTGCTTCCCTGCTCTCAAGGAGCACAGTTAAAAACTGGGAAATTCTCAAAAGCAGCAAGGATGGCTCAACAGCTTTCAGACAAAGAATGACTGAGCAGTCATCGGCCAGGGGGGGAAATTGTGACTGAGGAATTAAATAGCAGCAGTCTTCAGTCTGCCAGGTGTTCTGGAGAGAGCAGGTGAGGGATCAGCTGCCTGCAGCCTCTTCTGGAAGCAGAATTGAGGAACATCAAAAGAAGCAAGTAGAAATCTGCTTCAAAACAAAACAGGATTTTGTTTCTCACCTAGATACAGACTTTTTTTTAAAGTCTCACAAAGACTTTTCTAGTTTTTGCCAAAGGTTGTTGGGTTTCCATACATGAAAGAGAGTGGAGAGTTATTTAGAAGAACAGTCATTCCTACTGACTACAAAACAGGGCTCAATAACCCCCCTGAATTGAAAATAGCTTGCAGCTGTAAAAATAAGGTGGGATACTGGGCCAAATGGGCCCTGTCTGAGGCAACATATTCACACTGATGTTCTAAAAAAGTTTTGACTGACCAATATGGTAATTCTGATACAATTTGTCCTGCACAGTTTTTCATCTACAACTCAGATATAAACATCTTTCCTACAAAGTGCTTTAAAATCTTCTCAGCCTCCTTCTACACATGGTACTGCAAAGTATTTAGCAATTCCCAGGAGCTTCTCAGCCATTTGCAGCATCAGACTCTGAGCTTGTGACAACAAGAAAATTTAATAAAAATAAAACCAGAAATGATTTTTACATTATTTGCTTAATCTAAACCATTTCCCACTATTGCTGTATTACATATTTGAACTTAGTTGCTTAAAAGCAAATCCCACTAACCACAAGTTATTCCAAATTGAGTTACTGGTACTTGTATTGAGAGAGATTTTTTGCAATACACATTTCCTATTCACATTAATGGACAGCAAACCTGCACTTGTCCCAACTTCCATTTCTTTGATTAGGGCAAATATGAGTGCTCTGTAAGGTGCTGCTTGAAAGGGAAGTTTTTGACCACAGCTACAAGGTTAAATAATTCCAGTAAAAATATACTTAGGATGAAATTGCTATTTTATCTGATTTTTCTGCATTACATAGGTTAAACCTAGAAGGTCATTGTTTGGGCAGAGAGAAATGTTTTTCAATAATCAGTAACACTCTCCCTGCATTAAGTCATCTGCTACATTGCCAAAGATCTGCTGTGTTACCCCTTCTATGAAACACCACTGGATTCACCATTCTGTGCTGACAATGAGTGTAATGTCATTCTTTTTTAGAGAAAATCAAACTGACTTGAAGGATGACAGCACTTTTTAAAAAATAAATGGCAATGGACTAAATGGTTTGTTTTTATTTACACCTGGCATTGATTCTGATGGGAATATTGTTTGATAGAGGACTGATACCTCAGCCTGGCAGCACTTCACAGCAATGAGAATTAAAAACATTCCATTTGAGGTTGAATGTTAACAAGGATCATGGAAGATTTGATCCATTGTCCTACTAAAGGTCTCTGGAAAGTATTTTCAGAATGTATTAATATATCTAAGATCTCCATGAAAATTCGTGTTTGGTGATATCATCCCCAAGCACCCCAAAACAGCAAAAATCAAATGGCAGCAGTAGTTGCATGTTGAAAGCACTCTCAGGGCTGTGCAAGGTTTAGATTTGATCCTATCCATAAGGACACACCACCTGGGGTCAGCTGTGTGGACAGTGTCAGTGAAGTTTCATTTTTAACATCCTCAGCACTCAAAGGACTCCTCCCAGCTCCCCCCACAATGGTTGTCCCAGTCCCTCCCAGCTCTGGGCTCTTTGAGTCCTGTCCCTGTGGGATTTCAGCCCACACTGGGGCCAGGATCAGTGCTGGCCCAAGCCCAGCCCCAGCACAGACATGACATTTGTGCAGAGCAAATGGACCCTGCCAGATGAGCTTTTAAGGCACTCTGCTAATATTTTTCTCCCCACTACTCCACATTCCATATTCCCCTGGAATATGAATTCCCCTGATACCTCCAGTTCTTACCACTGTGCTCTTACACTGCTGGGATAGAGAGAGAAATGCACCAACTGCTGTTGGATACCCCATGGAAGGTTTAGCTTTCTTTGTATCCACCTTTAAATGTCTCAGCTTTTGCTTGAGTCAAGTGCTTGAGCTTGTAACCTCTGGGAATATTTGAGAGCACTCAGGACTAACATCCTGACACTACATAGAATGCTAAGTGGATTCAAAGATGCCCAGGACTCTCACCCTGAATAGAATTTCCTATTTTATTCTTTGTTCACACCAAAGCCAAGCAAGTGGTCCCATCATTTCACTTATGAGAGAAAAACACTCTCAATATGCCCCAGGACCAAGCAAGGACTGGGTATTAGTTTCTGTTCCTCCTCTTTCTTTTTAAGAGGAAAGAAGTCACATAGTCAGAAAATCCCTTTGATGGGAGTCTTTTCACCTGGTAACTGATCGCAGGACCAGTCTTTGTTCACTCACAGCTAACCAGACACTTGATCCCTCACCCCCACCTCCAAATCATTTCTTGGGCAGAAAGAATTCGTTTTCCCTTCCTCTTCCCCAAACCTGATCAACCCCAACAGCCTGGAAGGAGCAGAGCTGCCCCCCAAAGGAGGAAATATTACCCTTCCTCCCTTGGGAACTAAAGACATTCCTCTCCCAGAGTTTCACCCAGCAGCCAGGGGTGCAGCTTGTCTGGAGGGTTTGGTTGCTGCAAGGCTGAGGTTTCCAACACAGCAGAGTCTGACTCAGACACTTCTGCTCCTGCTGCTCTCTGAAGCATGTGGTAAATCAGAATGCACTTGGGGCTGGGAGGGGAAGCTGCTCTAGACAAACAACACTCTTCCAGACCCTTTCTAAAGGGCCACAAGCAAAACCAAACTCTGGTGGATAGAGAGCAACAATTCTCAGTCAGGGTGGGGACGGCTTTGCGAGCAAAGCCACCTCACTGCTCATTTCTTCTGTGACTCCTCTGGATGCTGTGGCACCATTGCAGGGTGCTGTAAGAAGCAGAAGGTTGGTATCACCCAGTCAGACCCCACGGTGCAGGAGCCCTGGGTTTCCAGATAAGCAAAGGGGATTACTGAGGTTCAGCCACAAGCCTCATGCCAAGTCTTTACTGAGTTAATGTAGTGAACGTAATGCTGGTATAGTGGAGACTATCTCAGCACAGTAGCTCATTTTAAGGCAAACAAGCTCCCTGTAGAGAGATCAGAAAGCTGCTTCTTGGGAATTTAATTAACATTAGAGTATGTGAGATTATATGCTGCATGAAAGCTAAGCATCATGATTCATGTCAACACTGCATTTATTTGCAATTCTGCACTTATTTGAACTGGCAAAAAACCCACATAGATTCAAGATGACAAGTCCACTTTTCTCTTAAAAAAATGCTTATTCTTTATAACTATTAACGTGGCATCATATGTATATAAGCAGTTTGAAGGAGGGGAATCTTAAACCCCAAATACAAGAACCAACCTTTAGCTATAAATATCCACCAGCATTAATGTGAGACTGTCCCTGTGACTGGCACAGACCCTCTCAACTCTCAGCATGCAAAATACTAATAAAAAAAAAAAAAATCTGTTGATCTAATTTCCAATGTCACATACAGATTCACTCAAAGAGAACATAGATAAAAAGGGTTCCTTTGCAGGCTGCAGTGTTGGCCAAGTATTACAGATAACATTGAGGTCAAATGTGTCAAATCTGGCAGAGCTCCAAGGTCATTAAGGACTGTAAATCCCCAAAGTATCCTGCTTACAGTATTTTCTACCCTCAATAATCTGTGGCACTTTATAAACCACAGGCAGGAGTCTGTAAGATGCCCACAATCAGACACCTCTTTTTCTGCCTCCTCTCCCTGGCCATCAGACTGGGCTTGGTTCCATGTCAGTGGCTCAGAGTTTCTTGAGTGTCAGGCTAAATTTTCCATCACTTGTTTTCATCCCAATTTTCCTAATGACACTAAGCAATTTCTCTTCTCCTTTTGTGTAAAGTAATCTTAGAAGAGTTTTAACTCCATTATCTACCACTCATTAGTCATTGTGGATTTGAGGGGTGGAAGACACTCACAGATGGGTGTGCCTTGGGACAACACTGAGTGGACACTTGTCTTCAAATTTCTTTCAATTCTCTGATTTCCTTTAGGTCTGAGCAGGAATACATGAACTTTTCAAATCCTGTCCCACCCATTCCAGCTAATAAACCATTAATTGCTCACCCTTTGTAATGCTGGCCCTTCAAATGTTTTAGCTGCCATGGGAACAGCACTTAGATGCTTTTTAGTGAATCATTAAACAACATTTTGCCACCTTAGTGGGGGACACTTTCAAGTTCTGGGCCCATGTAGCCTCACCTATTTAATTAAAGACATAATTCCTCAGTGATGTGATCCTGCCTGGGTTGGTGAGTAAGGCCACACTACAAAAGCAAGTTCTGCAAAATATTTTGTGTTGGGAAAAAATGCATGCAAAACTGCCCACCTTTTGTGAGGTATGTCTTACAAAAATTTCATGTGGAATGAGGTCTCTTCTTACACTTTTCTGCACAAGGAAAGATCCTTTAGCACTTCTAAAGGAGCCATCTGGGCCACAGACCCCGAGTGTAATGAACCCTGTGGATTAACCCAGGGACTGTGGGCTCTTCCCCAGACTGCCTGGCACCCAGACTGCTGCAGCTCCTGGCTCTCAGACTGCAGCCAAAAGCCATCTAAGTGGCACTGGCCTTCTCCAGGCTCACTTGGGAATTTGAGATGTGTGGGGCAGTTCAGCTGCGGGATAAGTTCAGTGAGGGTTGATGTTTGAGTCCTGCCAGGCAGCCAAAGCCAGCTGGTTGCATCATATTAGATGGGGCTTTAGGTTGCAGCTTTTAGGGATTTATCATTTGTCTAAACAGAAGGACATCAGAAACACATCAGAAATGAAATTTTGAGCTGCTGAGAGGTACAGGAGGTCGTGCACACACAGAGGAAGAAGCAGGCAGGGCTGGAGGTGGCTGCATGTCCCCATGAAGTAATGAGAGCTGGCAGTGCTGCTTGTGATGAGAACAGCCTCCTGAATCCAGCACCAAGAACCTTCTCTCCATCATTGCCCTCTTAATGCAGCAAGAGGGAAGGGGGGATGGAGCACAGCAGCCAGATCTCAACCAAAGGGTCTGGCTGGAAAACAAGGGCCCCAAACAATGGAGCTGCCAGCAGTGCTCAGCATGGAGCAAGATGAAGACCCTTGACAAGATGCCTTATGGACACTGCTGCATTTCCTCATTCTTGCAGCCTAACTGCTGGTGGAAGGAGAACTGCAGTGGCAGCCACTCTGTGCTGTCCTCTTGCACACTCTTCAGGAGTTGTTGCTCAGCTCTTATCTCTACCCAACAGTCCCATGGCATCGTCTCTTCAGCTGCTGGGTGTCACACCAAACCTGCCAGGATGTCTCAGTCTCTATGCCACAACTTTCTTTTTCTTTCTTTCCAGAGGAAGTATCTGATCATAATACTGAATAGTTTGTTAGAAGGCAATCCCTAACAGCTGTGTGAAATGCTTGCCCCTAAACAGACCCACATCATGTTACATTTTTCAGATCAGCTTCTCTGGCTGGTGAACCAAATCAGAGGCACAGCACAGAGCAAGGGCACAAATGCCATCATCTCCTTTCAACATGTTGTGGGTCCCAGCTGGAGCACACAGTAAACTCTGTCAGACCAGAGTCCCCTCAACAAAAGATTGATGCCATAACTGCATTGGTAAGATGTGCCCAGCCCAAACCTCCTACTCTTCATCAGCAAAATCACTGCTTCAGAGCTCACCAAGCCTAGATTGGCTTCAGTATTGCTGGTCAAGTTCCTGCAGGCTGGATGAGGAATCTCAGACCCAGGAGCTCTGGACATAACAGGGGTTTGTTTCCAATTGCACAGGAGGGTTGCCAAAGGACAGAGAAGCCCTCCTTGCTGAAATTTTGTTCTAACCATACATAGAACCTCTCTTCTCCCTTGCAGTCAGATGTTTACATAAACAAAAGTATCTTGGGAAGTGCCCTCTGTAGATTTGGATCTTTCCTCTCTGAAATGAGCAGAATTTTTGTTCACTAATTTGAAACTGTTGTCTGCAGTCCAACACTAATAGCAGAAATATTCCATTTACACCAATTAAGCATCCAACTTAATGCCTTTATATAGCTGAATTGTAGCAGAATTTGGTCAGATTCTGTTTTCTTTAAAACTCATGCCACACAGTTTAATGGATATGAAAGCAGAATTAGCTTCTTTTTTTTTTTTTTTTTTTTTTTTTTTTTTTTTTTTTTTTTTTTGCTAAGCCATTGCAGACATTCTAGACATTCTAGCTTTCTTGGGCTATAGCAGATTTCTGCAGCTTTTCTGGATCCCAAAAGAGGGTGAATTGTGGCATATCCAGAAAGTAGGGTAACCAGCCCAAAAGCTCTGTGTGAAAATAGGATAGGGAGAATGACTTTAAGCTTTAGGAGGGTAAGTTTAGGTCATATATTAGGGTGAATTTTTTTACTGAGAATAGACTGGAACAGTCTGCCCAGGAGAGCTGTGGTTGCCCTATCCACGGAAGTGTTCAAGACCAGGCTGGTTGTGGCTTTGATCTAGTGGAAGGTGTCCCTCCCCATGGCAGGGAAATTGCAAGCAGATGGTCTGAAAGTTCCTTTTCAACCCAAACCATTCTGTGATTCTATGAAGAGATAGAAATTCTTGCCTCCATCAGCAGCTGCTCAGTGATATTTTCCCAGAATAGTCTCCTACCCTCAAGCAATTCGCAGTTCATGCACTTCCTGAGCCGAACACGGTATTTCTGTGGCAAGGAGTTAATTTCCAAGCCCTTGAAAGAAACAGGAGTTGGTCGAGGGGTGGCACCTGCCGGGAAACCTGTCCGGAGGCCGGGCCGGCTCGGCGTGCCCGCTATCCGCCTTCAGCAGTGTTTCCCAGGAGCGACGGCAGGAATGTGCCGAGGGAGCAGGAGAAGGGGGGCGGAGGGATGGATGCTCCTGCTCCGGCCCGGCTCCAGTTCCGCCGCGCTGCCGCCAGAGAGAGCTCGAAGCCCGCGGGCCGAGCAGCGCCGAGCGCATCCCGCATCCTCATCTTGCATCCCGCATCTTCATCCTGCATCCGCATCCTGCATCGGCATCCCGCATCCCGCATCCCACATCCTCATCCTGCATCCCACATCCTGCATCCCACATCCCGCATCTTCATACTGCATCCCCATCTTCATCCCGCATCCCGCATCCTCATCTTGCATTCCGCATCTTCATCCTGCATCCGCATCCTGCATCGGCATCCCGATCCCACATCCTCATCCTGCATCCCACATCCCGCATCCCGCATCCTGCATCCCGCATCCCGCATCCTGCATCCTCATCCCACATCCCGCATTCTGCATCCTGCATCCCACATCCCACATCCCGCATCCCGCATCCCGCATCCCGCATCCTACATCTTGCATCCCACATCCCTCATCCCACATCCCGCATCCTGCATCCCGCATCCTGCATCCTCATCCCGCATCCCGCATCTTCATCCCGCATCCCGCATCTTCATCCTGCATCCCACATCCTGCATCCCGCATCCCGCATCCCACATCCTCATCCTGCATCCCGCATCCTGCATCCCGCATCCTGCATCCGCATCCCGCATCCCACATCCTCATCCTGCATCCCGCATCCCGCATCCCACATCCTCATCCTGCATCCCGCATCCTCATCCCGCATCCCGCATCCCGCATCCTCATCCTGCATCCCGCATTCTGCATCCCGCATCCTCATCCCACATCCCTCATCCCACATCCCACATCCCGCATTCTGCATCCTCATCCCACATCCCTCATCCCACATCCCGCATCCCGCATCCCGCATCCTCATCCCACATCCCGCATGCTGCATCCCGCATGCCAGCGGGAGCTCGGGCAGTTCCCAAGGGCTGGGACATCAGCCAGGAGAGCCAAGGGACACCGAGAACCTCTGGCACCTGCTCAGCCTCTCTAGCACGGCATCACCATGGTCCAAACTCCTGAAAAGCGAGTCAGGAAATGCAAGAGGGATGGAACGGGATTTTTTGCAAGAGCATGGATTTACAGCATATGGCAGAATGGCTTCAAACTGAAAGAGAGAATGTTTAGATAGGATAGTTGGGAAAAAAATCCTTACTGTGAGGGTCGTGATGCATCAAAACGGGTTTCCCAGGATGAATGCTTCATCCCCATAAGAGTTCAAGGCCAGATTGGATAAAACTCTGAGCAACCTGGTGTAGTGAAAAGTGTCCCTGTCCATGGCAGGGGTTTGCTGGTCTTTAAGGTCCCTTCCAACCCAGGCCATTTTATGAGTCTAAGCTTCTGTACTATCAGTGAGCTCCTACGAATATGCTGGTGAATTCTTGACACCAAATGCACACAAACAAACAAACATAATCACTTGTGACCTCCCTTACACTGTTTTATGTTTCTACACCTCTCTTATATTGGTTTATGGATTGCCCCTTATAGATCTGCCAATGCTGGTCAGTTGACCAGATGGATGTTCTGAGGGAGTTGAACTCCAGCTGCTGCAAACTGTAGCAAGAGGGCAGGCAGCAGCCTGGAATAGCTGTGAGGTACTCTGGAGACACTGTGCCACTTCTGTGCTCACCATTGCTCTCCTGGGCACCCTGGCTCTTGTTTGCAGCACACCAAAGAGCAGCCCCTGGTTTTGCAGACAGTGAGGGGGGAGTGAGAAAGGAAATCTCCAGAGTTTTGAAATGGTGAACAGCCTGCAGCTATCCAGCTAGCTTGAGGAGTGTCATTTTAACCATAAAAACCTGGAGTTTGTTATAACATTAACCCTCCCCTGAATCTCATCTGGATCTCACACACTCCTGCCTGATGTCTAAACTAGCCTGAGATGAAAGGGGAACAGAGACATCATGGGAGCTTACAAGCTCTACCTCCCTTGCCAAGCTTAGGAGCATTTCCTGTCACATCCTCCTCACCAGATCTCCCTGCTGTCACACAGGATGTCACTCAGGCTGCCTCCCTGTCACACAGAGCTGTGCAGGCCCTGCACTGGTGCCAGTGATGGAGAACCTCTCCACTCATGCTGTTGTTTCAGCAGCTGCTGCACCACTCTGCTGTGCCTTGCCTGGGCTCACAACAGTGGAACCCTGATCATGTCTGAGGGAGAAGGTCTCAGCTCTGCACATGCAAGGATGATGAGCTCCAAGAGTCTGCATTACAAGGTCCCTGAACTGGAGCATGGCTCTATCCCAAATGATCCATGGGAACTGGTGCAGTCCTTGCTGCCCCAGGAGGCAGGAACTAAACAGACTCAGCTGGTCCCCTCCAACTCCCACAGCCCCAGCCAGAAGGACAGCTCCTGAGATTCAAAATTATCAATGTCCCAGGCTCCTGCTGGGGTAAGCAACACACCTGATTTCCTTCAGGAACACCTCAACAGGGAGCTGTGTTCCCTCCCATCAGTTGCTTTTTACACATCTTCAAGCCAGCCCAGCAGACTGAAGGCTCATACCAGCACCAGGGATAATTTGGTGTTCCTGACACACCTGAAGGGTTCAGAGCCCTACCAATGGGTGACATTCACCCTCATACTATGTCTGGTTCAGTCACCTCTAGCTCACTGGATATGCATAATCTTTCACCTTTAAGTCCCTTCAAACACTCCTCAATGTCATTACTTTCCTGGCAAACTTCAAGGCCTTACAAGAAGACAGATATTAGTCAGGACACATAGAGAAATCAAGTCACAATTTTTAAATAGACTAGAGAATATATGTCCTTTTTGACAAGGGTTTCATTAGAGACTATCTGATCTCATCCTCTCAACTGAATTCTTGTGTTAGGGTACCTTCCATCAACTTCTGGCTGGGCCATATCTCTTTTCTGATTATTCCTGTCCTATGCAAATGAAACCATGTAAAATGACAGATAGCAATGCATGGGGTTTTTTTCATACAGAAATATTTCACAAACTACTCTTGGTATTTTTGCATGAGTTTTCAAACAGGACTCTCAAACTAGTCTAAATCAAATGGGAAAATATATCCATCATTGTGATAAAAAATGTGGAGGAGAAAATTTTTTTCTAAGTAGCCTTTCCTTTCTTTCTGCAATCTCTTCTCTTGCCCAGGATCAGGGCTGCTTGTACTCCCTTTTTCTTGAGCCACTCTTTCATTCACTTAGCAGAGATCCCAGATGCACTCAGGAAACCTCATGTCACAGATGGCACCACATCTCTCTTGGGAAGCAGTCCTGCCTTATGCCAGCCTGGCCAATGACTGGAAAGAGGTCCTACCTCAAGGCAGGTGGGTGATCACTTTTGATGTCTTCTTAGCAAGCAAAATGAGAGGGGAGGTCTCCTTTTAGTATCTGGGACTGAGAACTGGCCTGAGCAGTCAGGCCCTGGCAGGGGCTTGGCCAGGGAGCTGCTCTGTGCCTGAGGCTCTTGTGACACCAGCACAGGCTGGGGACTGTCTCCATTTTGTCACACGTGTGTTGAGTCCCTTGGATTAACCTTTGCTTAATTACACACCTCAGGTTAAATTCTCTGAATGTAATGTGAGGGGAATATGGCTCACACAGGTCTTCCTTTGCCCCATTCATCATTTGTGCTGAGTGTCACCTCTGGCCCATGCAGACTTTAGAAGTAAATGCAAAGACTGAATCTAAAAGTCCTCAGTGCACCTGATGGAATTGCCTGTAGCATATTTTTCAGCCTTAAAGCCTTTTCAAAAGTCCATAAAGTATAGCATTTCCTTGTGTATTTTTTCCAATAACCATGCTAATTTGCAGTCCCAGTTGTGCAGATTGAGCTGGGGCAAGAGGTGTTCTGATTATTTCCTTTGTTTATGGTATTAGACTTAAATTATTGTTGATCTTATTGTTCTTATTTGTAACATGTTCACCTCACTAGGACAGTAATTGTGTCAAGCAAGTTGGAGTCCAATCTGCAGAGCTGAATATTCAGAACTGCAAAAGAAAGGCTCCAATTTTTCAAGCAGCAGGCATATTACTCCTCCATTTGGATTATTAAATTCTAATTATAGCCTGTTGATCCAGTTACAATGTTGTTTGTAAATCTAAATACAGTTCTCTAAAGCCAGCATTTTATTTCTTAACCTGTTGATGCTTAGCAAAAAACACCGGTGTGCCTGCTTGAGCAGGTGGAGCTTAGCTTGCTTGTGATCAAGCTCTTTTTTCCTCATCTGTCCTTCTGTGGATATGTTTAGGAATGAGTGCTTAACATCAGGAAGAGCCATGACCAAAGCACTTCACATAACGCCTTGGTACCTGTGGACTCAGTAGAGCTGGGGTCAGGAAGAAGTTTTCTGTTAAGTAACATCAGTGAGGATTCCCAGGATTTTTGGGAGGAGGGGAAAGGCAGTTGGGTTTGGTTTCTCTGCTCTTTGAGCAGTTACCCAAGGTCTTCTGGGAATGGCACCTTAACCATTCCCTCTCACACAGACAATTCTTTTAGTTCCTTCTCTTCTTTTCATGCCCTTCTGTTTCCTCTGTCCTCATGAATGTTGAATGCAAGGAAAGCAGAGAAGCCCAAGCCAAGTGGGGTGAGCAGCAATGGAACTGCTGCATTTAGTGAGGCTGAAAAGTCTCCACAGCTCTGAGCTGTGAGTTTACCCTTAGCATCCTCCCTCACCTGTAAGAGTAGAGAAGTTTTGAGTAAGAAGCTACCATGATGGATGATTGCCTGAGTCCATAAACCATACTTCCAACACAACCTTATTTTTAATCCCAAGACTTCATCTTTTAAGTTCCAGCCCCCTTGTGTGCTCACAGTGCTCACAAGCACCCAGCACAGGCTTCAGCCAGGCTTGTCACCGACCTGGTGAGGGGGATTGACTTCTGGGCATGGAAATCACCAGGTGCACACTCGGGAATGCCACTGAGTCTTGGAGAGCTCCTCCCTGAGCCAGGCACAGCTCCAGGCAGTGAAGCATCACCATGGCACAGTAGTGGGAAGGGCTAGGAAGGGGTTGTGGGTGTATTGACAGGTGGTGTTGGGGAATTAACCCAATTTCTCCTTTCATCCTTGTCACTCAGAATCCCCTGGGGAAGGAAGGGAGGGAGCTGCCCTTCCTGATATGAAATGAAGTGAAGGTCCCCTAGAGATTTTCTGCTGAGGTCTCTGCCCATGAGCACTCTGACAGGAATTTGGGATACAAACGACCAGACAATGGACAGCTCCAGCAGGTACTGCTCTTCCTGTTGATCCTTTCCCATGGGTCCCACGGGGAAAGTCACTAGGGTACAGGTGTTGGGGGTGGAAGGTAAAGCCTGCTTCCTGTCCTTGAAACTGCATATCACCTCACAGTCTTGGCTTGGGCAAACAAGGAGAAAAAGGATTGAAATATATTACAATATTCCAACAGCTGGGACGGGGATGGCATGGGGGACAGGGGGAAGTAGCTGGAGTGCTGAATGCTCACACACACACACATTTCCATGCTGAGGTGACAAGGCAGGGTGGTGCTCCCTGCTGGGAGGAAAAGTGCTGTTTCCTTGCAAAGCCCAGTGGGTCAGCTAGGAGGGCACAGTCTTCAAGCCATGGGAAAGGCCTGCCTGTGGCTCTGCTTGCATCTGTGTCCTCCTGGGTGAGGACAAGAGGGCTCCATCTCCTCCAGGCTGTCACTGAACCTTGACAGTGCCCCTGTGAAGCTGTGAAGGAAACTTTTCACTTCTCAGACAGCTATGACCAATGGAAAGAAAATTATTGAGCCTGGGAGCTCTGCCAGGGAAAAGACAAGTTGGGCTGGAGGAGAGCAAGGGTGTTGCTTCTATTACAAGGAATGAGGCAGCAAATCCACTTCTCTAGTCAAGCAGAGTGCAGCATGGTACCCTCATTGCTGGGAGTGAGGGCTGGCTGGGACAAAAGGCTCTTTTTGACCTTCTGCTGGATCCTTTGGCTTCATCCCTTCTGGAACAGCCTCATTCCCTACACTTAGTTGCATTTAATGGGGAGAAAGAGGCTTTTCCTGCATTTAGACATTCCCAGCAACCACAGACCTGCAGAAGCTGACCTGGGAGGTGAGGGAAGGACCCTTGCTTTGCCTAGAAGAGAGGCACTTGTGCAGCTGCAGCAAAAATTCACTGCTTAGAAGGTTTCTAAGGATCCCTGAGAGCCCGAGGGAAAGGGTGTAATTCCCGGGATGTCGCGCTGCCTCTCGTCCCCTGCTCTCCCCGCTGCTGCGGCTTGGGGTGAAGGCGCTGTGCCCTCCCCAGCCCGCAGCATCCGCCGCCGGGAGCGCCCAGCGCGGGGAGCCGGGCTCGGGGGACGTCGAGAGAGGCAGAGGGGCAGAGCAGGGAGCAGCCAGCAGTGTCACCCCTGCCTGGCCTGGGCACGGCGAGCGGGAGAGGAGGGAAGCGCCCCGCCAGCATCCCCTGCGCGCCCTGGACCGTGCTCTGCCGGGTCCGAGCATCCTCCGAGCTGGGGTCCGCACCCTTCGGGGGCTCCGTGCCCGCTGTGCCGCCGTGCTGCGCTCCGAGCCGCACCTGCCCCGCAGGGCTCTCTGCTTTGGATCCCCCACTTTGAGTTTTCCAGCGCTGAGGGTTGGGAGAGGGCGCAAGGGTGGGTTTGGAGCTGTTGTACCGGGGAGTGTCCGAGGAGAGGCGCGGAGCGGCTCTGGACACACCGGCACCGGCTCCGGGGGATGCTCCGGGGCACCCCCGATGTGTGCCCGGCCCCGGTGTGTGCTGTCGGCCCGAGCCTAGGCAGAAAATAAAGAAATAATGGAATAAAGGAAAATAAAGAAAATAAAGGGAAAGGAGCCCATATAATAAATAAATGGGCAGCAGCGGCTCCACCGCCGCGGGGACGATAAGCGGAGGGATGGAGCCGGGCAGGGATGCGCGGCTGGGCTCGCTGCTGTCGGTCGCACGTTCTCTCCTGGTAACCACTGCCTGCCCGTGCAGGGAGTCACGAAACTGCGTTTGGCTGCGGTTAAGCGCCTGTGGGGAGCGGAACTCTGTTTATTCTGGGTTTCCATACCACCTGTAAAACAGCAAAAAAAAAGTGGGAGAAGCTCCGGTCTAAAATCCTGGAAACAAAAGGTTTCCAGGCTCAGCCGGTGCTGGGAGCGGCCGGCCCAGGTGCCGGGGGAGTCTGTGTCTGTTTCTGTGTCTGTGTCTGCGCTCCCGCTCGGCCCCGAGGACGGCACCATCGAACTCTCCAATTGGCACAAATAAATTATTTCCAGCATCTGGTGGCGTGATACAGTTTGTTCTATATGGGTTTTTCCTCCTTTCCACGGAAGTTATTCTTTATTCCTTTCGATTATCCTCCGCCATGCTCCCTGTGCTGCTGTGGTACCCAAAGACCGTCGACAACAGAGAAGGAAACAAATTTACCTAGAAAATGTGAGGAAAAAAATTTCAGTGTTTTTTGCTTTTCAGAAACCAGCCCTGGCACTGGCTATACAAAAGGAGAAATAATAAAATAAAAATAAACCAAACACAAATCTTTCAAGACCGTCTCTCATTTGAGGTAAAATTCGACCAATCATTACAGGGAAAGATTTTAAAGCAACCGGCAAACTGTCAGAAGTTTGTTAAAATAAATAAAAATTCGTTTAATTGTTCAATTATTTTAAACTGTTATATATCAAAGTGGGTTTTCAGATTCGAGGCAGTACTTCCAAATAACAGACCACCACCACCTAAACGGATTTTAGTTGTGCTTCCGCTTGCATGGCACATTATCGAGAGAATAAAATGTGCCATGGAGGTTGGCATATCTCCTTAAAATTATATTTGATCAAGATAAATTAATTCATTTCAGTTGTCAAAGAGCACGATAAAGCGTCGTTCCTCGTTTTCTATATTTACCCCCTTTCCTGCATCTATTTTCTTTCTTTCTTTCTTTCTTTCTTTCTTTCTTTCTTTCTTTCTTTCTTTCTTTCTTTCTTTCTTTCTTTCTTTCTTTCTTTCTTTCTTTCTTTCTTTCTTTCTTTCTTTCTTTCTTTCTTTCTTTCTTTCTTTCTTTCTTTCTTTCTCTCTTTCTTTCTCTCTTTCTTTCTCTCTTTCTTTCTTTCTCTCTTTCTCTTTCTGTCTCTATTTCTTTTCTCTCCTGCCCTTCCTGCGCTTTCTTTCTTTTTTCCTTCTCTCTCTTTTCTTTCCCTTCTTCTCCTGTCATGAAAAACATGCTTTATACTCTTACTCCACAACGAGATAAAGGAAAAATTACCAACTCAACCTGACATTCATCTCTTCATTCCTAGTCTCCCTCAGCTGAACAGCACACGAGCCCAGGGTTTTCCCGAGGTGCTGCGGGATGGGTTCCTCGCTGTGCTCGGTCGCTCCCGGCTGCGGGGCCGGGGAGAGGCAGGGAACCCATCCCCGCGAGTGCAGGGGACTCGCAGCACTAATCCCGCTCCATCTTGGGAGGTGGCACGCAGGAAAAAAAGGGGCTAAAAAAGGGTTTTGTTTCCCCATTGTGCCTATGTCCTGAATAGAAAGCTCTGCGGCTTCCGCCCGCCCGGGAGCGCTGGGCCGGGGGAGGCTGGCGGGGGCTCGCCCCGGTACCCCGGGCAGCGGGGCGGCCGAATCCCGGTGCCTGCGCCGGGCTGGGGCAGGATCCGCGGTGCCTTCCCGAGGGCAGGGCAGGGCAGGGCAGGGCAGGGCAGGGCAGGACACGCGGGGCCGGTCGGTGCCCCGGGGGAAGCGCCGGGAAGGGAGCGCGGGGTGGGAGGAGCGCGCGTGGGCGGTGCCGGCCCGTGGGGCTGCCCGTGGGATGGACGGCACGGCCGGGCACGGCCGGGCACGGCTGGGCACGGCTGGGCACTGCTGTCCCAATGCTGGGCACGGCCGGGCCCGGTTCGGGCATCGCTGCGGGCGGTCTCGCATCCCCCACGCACCCACCCGGGTGGGCGAGCGCGGCCGCTGTGGCCGGGGCCGGGCTCGGCTCCTCTCGCCTCCCGCAGCCCCGCCGAGCGCGGCCGGACCGAGCCCCGCCGCTCTCCCTCTCCCGGGCTGCCCTCCCGGCCCACCGAACCGGGATCGGTCGGGGCAGAGCTGCCGGCCCGGCGGAGCCCCCGCCGCTGCCCCGCTCTGGGACCGGGTTTTTTTTTTCCCTGTCCCGACAGCAGCAGGGCTGCAGCGGCATCAGGCCGGGCGGCGGCATCGCCGACACTGCTGAGCAGGTTTTTGTTTGTCTAGCCCCCTTTCTTTTTTTTTCCCACGCAGCAATTTTTACTTTTTGCTTTCCTTTTTCGTTTTCTTTTCCATTTTTCTTTCTTTCACTTTTTCTTTACCTTTCTCATTTTCTTTTCCTTTTTGTTTCTTTCTCTTTCTTTTTCTTTTTCTTTACTTTTCTCATTTCTTTTTTATCTTCTTGTTTCTTTTCCCTTTCAATTTTTTTTTTCCGTTTTTCTTTTTCGTTTCCTTTCTTCCATTTCTTTTCTTTTTCTTCCTTGGTGCCAATTCACTGCAGTTTAAATCAAAGCTGTAAACACGAAGCATCGAACGCCACTTTCCCAACGAATAACTTCCTTAAAGCATCCCCTTCCATCGGCTGGCGCCCGATGCAGCGGGATTCAGGGAGAGGAAGAGCCGTTCCTGCCGCCCAGGGCAGGGAGCACCGAAATGAGGGGGCAGGTAAAGTGGCGGGGCTTGTGCGGCAGGTACTTGACAGTATTACCTTAACAACAGAAGTTATTTAAAAGCACTAACTCTGCCCATCATCCCAAGGCTGTTAGTCATTTTAATTTACACCCGCAATCTATTTAACACGCAAATCTGACACCGCTTTTCGAGCTCGCTGGCCCCTCGCCATCCGAACGATGCTGTGAGAGTTATGGTTCCCCACGACCGGAGGAACCCAAAGGAGCCCTCTCGATTCTGTTTTCCCCACCTTCGAGGAGGTGATGGTTTTATGTAGTTAATTCTAAAATGCTTGGCAGCTTGCCCGTCAAACCATAAGCAATAGAAAAATGCAAACAAACTGTTTAATAGTGGCTGGACAGTGCAGCTAATCCACTGTAAACTGCTAATGGGTATCGATGTCAACAGGTACGCGGCGAGAGCCTGATACTCTGCACTCAATGGAAGACACTTCCCTTCTGAATGAGGATTATGTGCAAAATGCAACTTGGCAGAAGGATCCAAATTAAATTCATGCTTCAGTTAATTCAGATTAATTTTCCTGATTGCCCTAGCACACCAGACAACCAAATCCCTGTGTATATTTGCTCCTTTTCTTTTTAAGGAGTTGATACAAATCTCTTCTCCTAGGGAGTGTTGCAAGACGCATATGCTGAAGATTGTGATTCTCTCAGGCTTTAATTAGAGTAATAAAATGCCTGAGATGCATTTTTATATCAGTTATTACTACAAACATTAGTTTAGTACTGGATCCACTATATGACTGTGTTTCCAGTGTTTTTTCACTAATATGCTGCAAGCAACATTCCAGCTAATCACCTTAATGGAAATTAGAGAGGAAAATGGTCTATTAGGCTATTTAATCTATCCTCACTTAGTAGCATTTTCTTACAGTTTTCAGTCCAGCCTTAAATTTAAAAATAGCCAGTAGAAATTATTCTGCTGTTTCCAGAGGTTGTTATACCAACAGATAGCTCAGAAAAGCGTGAAAATACACTAAAAAGAGGTTGCTAAGAAATTTTTTTCTGATGGTCAGCTTTATTTTCCTTCTTTATATTTCGTGTTTCCAACTGCTATAAGTCACACATCCTGCTGACAACCTAAATATGTGTTCTCTCTTCTTCATCTGTACTCCTGTCACCACGACCCTACCGTGTTTTTAATGTGGGAGTTTCGGGGTTTGTTGGGGGTTTTTTTCCCTACAGAAGGTTAATAAAAGAGTGTGGGTTTAGCTCAAGCTTCATTCCAGGCAGCACCTTGACTACTCATTTATGTCCAAATTCTTGCTCTTTTTCTTTTCCCTGATTTGACACCTTGATGGTAAACAGCATAATCTTTCTTGTAGATTTATTTTTTCCTATGAAATGATAGGAGAAGTTAGAAATTTGTTTGCTTTTTCCCCAAGCTGCTTTCTCTGCTGTTTCCTCTATGAAACATTTACATAGAGCTGGTACCCCACAGAGAATAAATGTATGGTATGGCAGCATGTGGGAGCTTTCTGTGTCACAGTAGTAGATTTTATGTCACAGCCTCAATATAATTTTACCCTCTTACTAAGAGTATGGTCTGCCTCACCCTCTCCCTGGCAAAATTACTCCTTACTCAGGGATCTCCTGGTCCCTTCTCCATCTTCACTGCAAGGCCCTGTGCTTGTCCCTCCAGCATACCCCCCATGTGTGCTGATCCAGCTGATCCAGCACGACGCTGAGGACTCCAGCTGGGGGGACACAGCCGTTTTCCGGGTGTTGTTTTATTCCATCTGCTCCTCATGCAGCTGCTTAGCTGGCACCACTGGGAGAAGCAGCCCCAGCAGGATGATCTGCAAGGGTGAGGTGCAGAAACTGCTTAACCAGGCTCTGTCACCAAAATGATGTCACAGTGCTGCAGCTTTCTGTCGTCACGAGAAACCTCTTCTGGCGTGTGTCCATGTGAGCCACCGACCTGGCCTGCTGCTTTTGGTGGTGGTCAGAGACTCAGACACAAACCATGTCCCCTCCTGGCCTGCTTGCCCCCACAGGCTGCCCTCTGGTCAGATGATGTGCAATTCCCTCCCCTGGACCAGGCTGAATGCAGTCCAGTAATTGCCTGAGGAACAATAAATCATACATGAGACAAAGCATTCATTTACACCACTTTATTTCTGCAACAATGAGAGAAACTGAAATGGACCATTGTTAAAGATCACTATTTCCTGCTCTGTAATAAAAGTCTCATCTTCCCTGATGCTTGTTTATTTTATAAATGTCTCTGCTTTGGCTTTCATATTTAGCTGCCAGCAGGACACCATTATTCCCTGACAGCATTCTGTTCCTTCTCCATTGTCATTACTGCTGCAGTGATGTTATATTGCTGTGCTTGGCCTAGATGGTGGTGCTTTCTTATCCTGAATTTCCCATTGCTTTTCCCACCCAGGCTTCCAATGAGGCACAGAGCAGAGGTGGCAACACTTAAAAAGCAATGTTTTCGTAGAGTACTAACAATTCTGGTTTTTGCTTTAAAAAACCTCAACAACAAAACCCCCACTGACTACTGCTGTTGATTATTATGTTTTCAAGGCCAATTGAGAAGGACTGAGTTGAAGTGCATGGGTTGCACCTACACTTCAATCCTGAGACCCTAAAGACCAAGTGGGTCTCTGTTGTCCCACTTGTGGAGAGCACACCAACGTGGCAGAGCCCCACAGCCTGCAATGGACTGTGAGGAAGTGAAAAAAGGCAAAGAGCCTGGGACACAAGTGCTGTTTCCTCATTTTTTTCTCGAGTAGAAGGTTGTGTGCATCAAGGCAGGGGTAAGATTCGAACCCTGGTGCCTGTGCACCTTCCAAGGGGATGGGCAGGGCTGACCTGTCCAGCTCCACATGCCTGAGAAGAGCAGAGTGCCTGTAGGGTGGTGAGATCAGCAGTGCCAAGCTTGAAGAAAATCTTTGCAGAGTCAGTGGGAGCATTTCCACTGATTTCAAGGACTTTTATTATGCTCTTGAACATCTACAAATGAAAGATACTGTACTCAAGACAACTCATTTTTAGGGCCATGTTGTCCTGTTTTGTTGATCTCAGAGCATCACTAGTAAAACAGCAAAACCAACAGTAAAGTCCTGGGATGTGCCACACTACTTCTCCTCTCATGAGCTGAAATCTAATAATCCCCCTAACTCTCCTGTCCTTCAGTCATGCACACTGCATTCCCTTTAATATTGCTATGTCTCACTTCTCCTTCTTCTTCTTTTCTTTCTTAAACAAAATTCCCAAGTGGAGGTATCAAGGTTTTCCTCCAACTCTATTTCACTTAAAAAGTAATTGGATCGTTATTTTCTATAAGGACCAAACTTCAACAGTAAGTAATTTCTAGAGATGTCAAGTGGCTCAGCATAAAAGTTAATCTTGATCTATTGGTTTGTTAGGTGTGTTTACATCCAACCAGTTAGCTCTCCTTAAACAAGAGTGATTTAAAGCCCTTTCTGGAGAGCATGAAAATGATTCCCCCAGCACTTAGATCCTCAGGGCCATAATCCAACAAAAGCAGGCTTATCTTTAAGCATATGAGTAGCCCTGTCAAAGTCAATGGGGCTCCAGATGTGTTTAAAGATAAACACATACTTAAGTGCCTTGCTGTATTGGAACTCCTTGACTGTTTTATTTCCATTTCATTTCAATAGTAGACCTTAAATTTTATATATAGGGACAGAGGGTTCTTGCTGGATGGTACATTAGAATATTATTTTCAAAGAGGTTGAATAGAGAAATCCCAACATCATAGAAATAATTTTAATTATTTAGATTATTTATTTCAACAGTTATGAATCTGTATTGTTTGACTTGTTTTCCTTGGGGCTTCAGGACAGAAGCACTGCAAACATGGAACTGAGCAACAAAGCTCTGCAAGGCTCCACTTCAGTGCCACAAGTTCAATATACCACTTTAGGGAAGTTGCTTCACCTGCTCAAGCTTCATCTCATCCCTGCAAAAATGAAGACTATTAACATTTCCTTTATCTCATTTCAGTTGCTTAGTAAATGCTTGGACAAGGATTTGGTAATAGAAAATGCTGAAAGCTGCTTCTATTGAAAACATAAAACTGGAAAAAAATATTGACTGCAAACCTGCTTGTGCAAAAAAAATATTTCTTTGAGTTTTCCACATGCTCTAGCAATCAAATTGATCAAACAGCAATTTTATGCAACTGTTTCTTAATATTTCAGAGAATGAGTTCTACTATTCTGGGTGACTGAGCTCCAGAGGAAAGTGCAGCAGCAAAACCATCCCAGTGAATTAAACTGAGGAAGCTGAGCTTTATTGCCCAGTGCATAGTAAGGGATGATCACCTATATGGCCTTTCCTGTGAAGTGCATTGGGTTGGATGGCTTTGTTTGGACCCTCCTTCTGCTGAAAGGGCTCCTTTGGCAGGGTCAGTGCTGCCTGCTATGCCTGGCCCCCCTGCCCTGCTGCAGGAGGGACTCAGACCTGGCTGAAAATCCCCACCCAGCAGGAGTGTCAGCACCCAGCCGTGCAGAGCTCTGGGATGAGCCTGGCAGGCAGCAGGCTGCAAGGCAGGCAGGGAGCTGCATCACATGCCGTGTCTCCAGATCCTCCTGAGACTCCTGCTGGGGGAAGAGACAGCCTTTGGGCTCATCTATATTTCAACTACTCCAGTGGCTGCAGCTTGTGCAGAGTCATGGCTGGTGGTCGGACACAGCAGCACTGCTCTGGCTTTTCCTGCAGCTCCCACCACTCCTGATGGGCAGGATGGGCAGGGTGCTGTGCCTGCCCTGCTCCTGGCAGGGCCAGGCTGCATGGAAACATCCTGCACAAGCTGTGGGTGTGGAAAGGGCTGCAAGGCAAGCAGCCTTTTATTCCTGTCAGATTGCGGGCAACCGGATAGATCCCATTAAAAAGGAAGGGGATGGGAGGGAGGTACTCAAAGAGTGGGAACATAATGAAATGAAAAGAAATCCAGATGTGGTGTTCATTTGCCTGAAAGGACTGTTGCCTGGGCCTTCCCACGCAGTGCAACAATTGCCACTCCATCTGCTAAGGAAGCAGCTATTCACAGGGAGCAGCCTTCCCACGACACAGCCCAGGGCTGCCCGTGACATCCAGGTTTGCAGCAGAGCTCAGCAGCCACCTGCCAACCTGGCACCCTCAGCAAACTTGGCCAAGTGGGTGATGGCCTTTTCCCCAGCTGAAAAGGCTTTACAGGAACAAATGTGTCAACATGGCCCCAACAGCACCTCCCACACACATCTCGTGTTGGAGATGACAGAAGCATGGACTGGTAAGATAACAGAGAGAAAACTGATTCTGTGTAAATGTTAATGTAAATGTCCACAGACCTGTGCTGCTTAATTCAAGGCTAGGCACTGGCCCCTGTTTGGCAGGAGAAGGACTGAGTGGTTACTCTAGACTGAGACTTCTACAATATCTTTTTATTCTTTCCTGGCTGATATTTAGCTCCTCTCAGTAGCTCAGCTTTCCATTTCCCCTTTGCCATGTCTATTCTGCCAGGAAACTTGCTGGCTGCTTTATTGCCTTGAATGTCCAGCTCTTCTGCTATTCTTTTCACATCTGTACAGTCATTTGTCCTTTTCCTTCTGAATTAGAGCACCACTCCAAACAAGCCTGTGAAGTACAGTCTATTATCCCTTTTCTCCACAAAGCAGTTTTGATTTTTCATATGTAATGCACTATACAAAAATAAAAAACCTTGTCCTGTCTTAATAGCCTAATGCTTAAACAGTTATGGCCTCATTCTCCTTCAAAGTACATAATTCCCATTGACAGCAGTGGGAACACTGCCAATACAATGGTGAATTAGTTCCCATGAAAAAAAGATGCAGACACCAAAAGGTCCAATTCTGCTCTTCATTAGGAGGAAAGGGAGGTAGAGCAGACAAAAGAAGATAAAACCAAGACACAAAATTGCATGAAACAGCTTCATACTAATCAGGCAGTAGGTTGCTAACTGAGAAGTCATTGGAACTGACCCTAATATGGCAGGAGTGTGAGTCAAGAGCAATTTAATAACATCAGTAGCACCTCACCCCTGTGGAAAAGCTTGGAACCATTCCTCAGAGCTGTGCCTTCTGAACTGGGAAAGGTTGGTACAGCAGGACCCTCACCTGCCTCCTCTTACCTGGCCCCTGGGGATCTGAGTAAGTGTCTCAAGAACATTTTAAAATCTTGCCAAGTGTTTGTCCTTCACAGCCAGACATCACATGGATGCTGTCTGTGCCATAATAAAGGGCAGAGAGTGGGTGGCATCATTCCTACACCTGAGAACTCAACAATGGGGGCTTGGCAGTTATTCAGCTCCCCTGCTGTCTAACACCTCTGTTTTCTGAATATTTTTTCTTTTCTTGGTGGGTGGTCTTGAAGCACTTCCCTGAGGATCTCACTCTATCTCTGTGGCACAACTGGGAAAGCATAACATTCTCTGGGGTTCCTTTTTTCCCCTCTATACAATAAAATAAAATAAAAATTACAATTTCTTCCATCTAAAAGAATAAAATAAATAATTATTTCTTCTCTTTCAGGTTGTTAAAAACTTAAAGAAGACTCTTTTTTTTTTTTTTTTTTCATGGCATCTAATCCATCAGGAGCACAAACAGATATGGAGATTCCTGATGTTTTTAATGTAACATCACTGTTCTCGTGCTATTCAGTGGTAGAAACATCCTAGCAATAAAAATAGACATTCAATATACTATTAATACTCAAATCTTTAGAAACATATTATTATTTGAGATTTGGATCACTCTTATTTAAATGAATAAGCAAAACTATAACTACACCTAAACTCCTTTATATTCATAAATAGGAAATGGGAGATAGGGTAAAAATTGCCATGCTTCTGACCAAAGTGTTTCTTCTTGACAATTAAACAGTTATGTGCCCACTTACTGCTCCTTTCACACAAAAGTGAGTCTTGGAATTCAGGCAGCAAGATCTGGACTCCAGAGTGTCTTAAAAATCACAGAATTATAAAAGATCTTTAAGATCTTCCTCCACCAACCCAGCACCAGCACAATGTTCATCATTAAACCCATCCTCAAGTGCCACATCCACATTTTTGTGAACACTTCCAGAGATGGAAGAATCATCTTATTTTAGCCAGATTATTTCCTTCTAGGAACTGAAAAACATAATAAATCATCCTTCTTGTGCACTCAGAGGGGGAATGCACCTTCTCCCACAGAGATGCCCAAGGAGTTTGGTTTCCAAATTTTGCACATCCCTTTGTCAAAGGAATCTGTGGGAGTGCACAAGTACAAAAGATCTTTTATTACTGTTCTTCTCCTCCTTGTCCTTGCCTGTGCTTTGCAGGAACTTAAAGCACTCCAACCTTGGACAAGCCTGGCTTTACAGAACCTCACTTCAGAGCTGTCCTCCACATTTAGGACCAATGTTAACTGCTATCCCCAAGGTGCTGCTCTAGCTTTCTCCTACCCAATGCCACCAGCCTTTCAGATACCTCAGAAGGCATTCTACTCCTGCTACTCAGGGAAGAACAAACTAAATCCCAAACTGATGCACTTGTGCCTCACTCCCCAGTGTGAGCAGTGCCCAGCCCTGGGTGGAAGATTCAATCAGGCTGATCATTGCTTTCAACCTTGTGTAATGAGTTAATCCTAACAATGTCCAACTCACTTTAAAGTCAGGCCAAGCTGTTTGCCTCAGTAACCTCCTGCAACAGCAGCTCCCATAGCTGATGAGACATGTCTGGGCATTCATTTTTCATTCTAAATTTGCTAGTTTTAAATTTAACCTGATGCTTATTCTCATGTGATAAAATAAAAAGAAAGTCCAATGTTCAGTGCTTGAGAACACAATCAGCTCCATTTTCATCTTCTTCTCATCAAAATAATTCCAGTCTTTGCCATGTCTTGTATATTAATCATAGCAGCTCCATAACTATTCTTGAATTTCTTGAACATTTTTGTGACTACTATGTGCCTCAAGAGAGAAGAGGATAAAAGGAATAAACACAGATTTAATGTATAATTATGGCATAGTCCTGCTATATGGCACAAACCAGCTATCCTGATGGTTTTTTGGCATTCTGCTCTGTCTTTATACAATAAAACCAAATGGTCTCTCTTTTTGTGTTTTTTAAACTGCTGCTACAGATTGAGGCAAATCAGACACTGATGACTTTTGGTACAGCTTCTTTCCCCTCAGAGATTGCAGGAAATTCAGGGCTTTTCAGATTATTTGAGCTATACAGTTAATCACTGATGATTTACATCACTTTTCATTTAGCCATGCTCAGAGCTGTCTGCCACCGTGCTGCTCACTCTCCCAGAATGTTTAAATCCATCAGGTAAAGTATTCACCATAAAGTGAACTCATCCCAAGATGACCCACAATCTCCAATGGGTTTTAACAAACCTGAGTGCACTGATTTTTTTTTTTTTCCCATCTTTTCTATCATTTTCCATGGCAAAATGTTAGGAAGGATACTGAATCATTATTTTCAGGGGTGCCTCTGAAATACTGCTATCTTTTGGGTGACAAAATCCAGACAGCTACATATTCATTCAAGCTACATATTCAGTCCAAAAATTTTCTGGAAAAGTTACTGTGTTTCCCTTTATATTATGAGTGAGCCTTCAAGGCCTATAATACAATAATTTTCTGTTTAGGCTCTTATTTCTTTGATGGAACCAAAAGATCCAGGCAGACAAACCTTTCCTGAAGAGATTTGATTTTGTTTGTGGTTTGTACTTGTGGTTGCTCTTGGTATTTTCCATTTCCATATGGGGAATAAATATTCACAAGATAATAAAATAAAAGCAGCAATTTTAAAAAATCAAATTTAAACCATTCCAGGAAGATTTTTACCAAGTCTATTGGATGCCTTCAGAGCAAGCCTTAGGATGATGTCAGAATTTATTTCACCCCAGAGTGAAGGGGCAGTTTGCAATCTCTCACATCCTTCCAACATCATTGTCCTCTGCAGATTTTATGAGCTTTTGAGACATTCTTTGTGTTCAATCTGATCTGACTCAAGTTTTCAAAATAAAGAGCTAAATAGTTTTAATCCAAAATTTGATGTATTGATTTTTTATTTATATTTTATGCAAAGGTCTGCAGTGTTAAAACTGCAAGTATTGGGAAGAATACACTTCACATCTACTACCCTGGACACTCCACCTTTGCAAACACCTCTTGTTTAAACCTTCAAGCTTGCTTTTATTGGCTCTGTGAAAAAATATGATTGTGAGAGTTTTAGCACCAATAGTAAAGGCTCATGGTCTAACAGCTTTTGAGGTGGTAAATACTCATGAGTGCTTGAGGCAAGCTGGTAAAGCTCACTCCCCTCTCAGGAGAGGGTGAAATGAAGGCAGAGGGAGTTTGAGTGCTCAGGTACTGGTGATTACAGAGGGAATCAGTGGCATGGATGAGGCTGAAACCTCTCTCAATCTGCTGTCAGAGAACAAACAGTATTTCCTCTCAAATCACAGATTTCCCTCGTGGAAAGAATCCTGTCTCAGCCCTGCTCAGATGGCTTGCATATGCCATGGGCATGATACAGGCAATAAAGCTCTGTAATAAGCTACTGACCAGATTGATAACTGTAAGGAGCATCTCATAATGACCACAACATGATTAGTCATGATACATGTGTGATACCCATGCTCATTATTACTGGCCTCCAGAACAGCACTGCTGAGTCCTGCCAATGTGCTCAGTTTAGTATCTGGAAGAGACAATACTGCAATTACTGCCAAAGTATGCAGGAAAATTTACAAGCAGCTAGTTCAGGATTCTGCACCAGGCTGGCAGTCAGGAGCACAGCAAAGCATGGGGAGGTAGCAGCTACAAGGACTAACTCAGATTGTCTGGATCTGAGGCTTTATTTTAAATACACTCCTAAATATGCCCATTTAGTTTAAACAGTTGTCTTGCAGAACAGAAGGAATACATGGGGCTCCGGCATGAAGAACACAACACCTGCAGGGGAGCTGATGAAGCCTATTTGGAAAGAGATACATCCCAATTTCTCACCAATATTGGATGTTTTTGCCAATATCTGATGATGTTGATGTTATAAGGTAGAGAGAAATTTTATTTTTCTTGCTGTTATACCCATTAGATTTATTGGGAGCCTGTGACATCTAACTTCACATAAAATACACCATGTACATATTTTATGTCAGGACCCAGGGACCCACATTGAAAAACACAAATGTACCTGAGCATCAGTCCTTGGAAAGTCTGGGAAACTGGAATTAGGGCTGTTTCTAGCCATGCAGACTACCACATGACAACCTTACCTTCCACTTCACACAGAGAGCTGAACTGAGTCAAAGATTCAATCCTTTCCTTCAAAGGCAGTGTACAGTATCCAGACAGAAACACATTCCTTTTCTTCAAGGATCCTACTCCCCTGTGTGGGAAGAGTCCATTTCCCAGGCTCTCTTGCAGGAGATGAAGAAAATTCACACTAGAACAAGTCACTGACAGCAACAGAGGGCTCAGCACATGCCTTCTACGTGTCCCCTAAATACACAGTAGCATGTACATTTTGAAATTTCCAGAGTTCATCCTCTGTTGTATGGGAATTTCCTCACCAGCAGTGAGTAACTGCAAAAGCAAAACAGTTGTAAATTAAGCTGTGCACTCTTTTTTGAGTTGTTCAAGGTTCCTGTTGGTCAACACATCACTGAGACTGGTGGGAAAGAAGAACCTTCTGGTGAACCTTCATCTTGGTGAAGATCTTCTGCACTTCTTCTGCACTGAAACAGTGTCATTCACACTGGACAGGAATGCCCTGTCCAAGAGAAAAGTAATATTGGTGCACACCATAATGATAATCTTGTCTTTTTGCAGTAATTCCTTGTCATTACCACATGTATGATAATGAGTAACCACCATACTCTCTGTTAATTGGAAATAACCAAAAAGTTGTTCAGTCCCAAGGTACCAGCTCACATCCCCTCTGCTAAACAAGTATCCAAAAAATACCTAGCAGCTCCTTGCCAAAGGCATCTGTAAATTCAAAAGCAAATAATCTGAACCAAAGCAATCAGGAAAAATAATGGAATAAAGATCTGCTTAGGGCTATTAAACCCTGAGATAAATCTTTGAGTCAGAAGATCTCTGACCCATGCTTTTCTAGCTTGAAACGAAGAAGAGAATAAGAAGTAGTAGCTATAATGTACACCTCTCCTGTACATTAAATAAAAATAATATAAATAGTGGCAGTCAACAAGAAATAGATTTTTCAGTCTTCTACACGTTAATGCAAACTAATAAAACTGTATTTGAAATTCAGCAAGGTCTTCACAGCAAAGCACAGCCAGGGAGTACCTGTGTGGTGTGATGAGGCATTTTAAGCATTTTTTGAAGGGAGAAGAAGTAACATTTAATCTGCTTATTCAGTGGCACATGAGTGTGGATGTGAGACTGCTGAAGCTCCAGACATCCCTGAAGTTATGACAGACAGGAAGAGAAGGACATATTCAAGGAATTTTGTGACTGCTGGACTAAAGAAAACATTGCTTTTGTAAATGTTGAAGTTCT